>NC_089586.1:64175122-64825122 GCF_019320115.1 Miscanthus floridulus | reverse complement strand
GTGCAACATATTGATAGATAGGAGTGGAATCCATTGTGAAATAAAAAGAATAAAATAATAAAAAAGAATAAAAGAAAAAAGGTTAAGCTAGGCTCGTAGTTAATTTAGCAACCGTTTTATCGGCAATGGCGCTATAAAGCTTGCTGGTATATTTAACGCACACAGATAATCCGCAAGTGCACGAACACCGTTGTAGCTTTCACCCGGAAGTACTTCAAGTATCGTATCCATAAGAAAACGTGTGAGACTAACTATAGACTAACTCAACTAGGGCTAGCAACAAGGTTGAGATAAATAGGAGCGTAGAGAGGAAAACTAAGGTTCTCTAGTTCTGACTTGGGTAAGCTATGTCTTTCTACTATTCAACTAGGGACATTACTTAAGGGAAGACACCAGCAGAGCATGCTTTCCGTAGTAAATGCGTCCTACTTGCCCTACAAACAGGAGGTGGACTACAGAGGATTCAATGAGGCTATAAGAGTCACCCTCATGAGCTACCACCGATCCAAAATGCAGGATGCATCCACAAATAACTAGTGTCTAAGCACCACGCTTAGACTACAATTACTACTTTACTCTTCTTGGATAAAGAATAAAGCACTCAAACGAGTTGTGTACCTGATGAATAATATAAACAAGAAGCTTACTTGAATCAGATGTTGATTACCAGAGAAATCTCAAAGACAAGCTCATATAGAAATTGGATTCGTCAAGGTACATGCTGGTATCTCCTCCAAACTCTTCCCCCACTCTCCATCTTACTATTATTTACAAGACTAGATTCTACGGAGGACTAATCTTTTCTTGATAGCTAGCTCTGATCCTAATGAGTAGAATATGAATTAGGGTTTTAGGATGGCTCACTAGGAGGGGGTAGAGTGCGGCTTATATAGGGGAGATGGAGTAGGGGGTATGGAACTGCCATGTCATTAATCTGCGTCAACTACCTCGACCACCGTTGGATAAACCGACCTAAAACCACCTTAAAATCAACAGTGTAGATCGTAGTAATGCATACGAGGTGGTGGAGGGCGAGTGGGCTCTGTGGTAGGCTGGGCGGCCTCCCTAGTGGGCTGGCCGTCCCACTATTGTAGCCATTTGGTCCAAGCTTCGGTGTTGTGTCTTCTAGATCCTTTTAGAGTTGTCTTTCGTAGTTTTCGTGGGTTGAATCACTTGTTGTCGTTGTTTGCTTGTTTGGAGTGTATGACAGTGGTCACGGGAGTTGTTTTCTAGATAAATCCTCCTACAGTCATGAAATCACCATAGCTCATGGAATTCATTACTTTAAACCCCTATACTTATGTTTGGTGATGGAATTAAGTGTAAATATAGGTTATGTTGACGGTTTATAATTGATGTTACTGACCATCAACATTTAGCCCTTCCTATCAAAGAGAATGGAAACAACTTCTATCTTAAAGGTCCTGTCAGACATGCCAGCGATATGCAAGCATGCACAGGTCTACTCAAACTCTTGTAGGTGTGAGTATGGGTTTTCATTGCCTTCTCCTGAGAAGTATTGATCCCGAATCAGTTTTATTAAACACGAGCGCAGCTCATAGCCAGAGGCTAGGAGAGGCTCTAAAGATTCTAGTGGCACTAGGCATGCACTCATAGGTGCAGCATATTGATAGATAGGAGTGGAATCCATAGTGAAAGAAAAAGAATAAAATAATAAAAAAGAATAAAAGATAAAAGGTTAAGCTAGGCTCGTAGTTAATTCAAGAACCGTTTCCTCGGCAATGGCGCTAGAAAGTTTGCTGGTATATAAACAAGAAGCTTACTTGAATCAGAAGTTGATTACCAGAGAAATCTCAGAGACAGGCTCCGATAGAACCTGGATTCGCCAAGGTATAGGCCGACATCTCCACCAAACTCTTCCCCCACTATCCATCTCACTATTATTTACAAGACTAAATCCTATGGAGGACTAATCTTCTCTTGATAGCTGGCTCTGATGCTAACGAGTAGAATATGAATTAGGGTTTTAGGAAGGCTCACCTGGAGGGGGTAGAGGGCGCCTTATATAGGGGAGATGGAGTAGGGGGTGAGGAACTGCCATGTCATAGATCTACGTCAACTCCCTCGACCACCGTTGGATAAACCGACCTAAAACCATCTTAAAATCAACGGTGTAGATCGTAGGAATGCATACGAGGTGGTGGAGGGCGAGTGGGCTTTGTGGTAAGCCGAGCGTCCTGCCTAGTGGGCTGGCCGGCCCACTATTGTAGCCATTTCATCCAAGCTTCGGTGTGGTGTCTTCTAGATCCTTCTAGAGTTGTCTTTTGCAGTTTTTGCGGGTTGAATCACTTGTTGTCGTTGTTTGCTTGTTTGGAGTGTATGACAGCGGTCACATGAGTTGTTTTCCAATAAATCCTCCTACAGTCATGAAATCACCATAGCTCATGGAATTCATTAGTTTAAACCCCTGTACCTATATTTGGTGATGGAATTAAATATAAATGCAGGTTATGTTGACGGTTTATAATTGGTGTTAGTGACCGTCAACAGCATGGTACTGATGGAATAGTTAGGAAATAACTCCCATGCTTGTTGATAAAATCGTTCATTTTAGGGGGAGCACTTTCTTTCTCATGATAGTTCAAATCCTCTATAAGATTTGGATAGGTCATGGTTGTTGTGGAAATTGACATAAGCTCACCCATAAGAACAGACTTTGATGAGACATTGATTGTGGGCATAGAGGGGCAGAAGATAGAAATGGCTTCTATATGATTTGTTTCTCCCTCTATGGGTTCACTTGATATTCGATTCTTGGATTTTCCTTGATGTCTCACATAGGAATTCGAGTAATGAGATGATGTTGAATTGGGAGACTATAAGGTATTCCCAATATCAGCATCAAGAAAAAGGTCATCCTCTAATTCAAAGGGACATGTAAAAGGATGGGGCTCATCATCCCTAGAAGTGTGATATGTTCCCTTAATGGGAGGTTCTTTGGCAACCGGATCATACAAGGGATACGAAGAGAATTCAGATTCGGTTGTGTGGGTCTCCCTTTGTTGGTCGGGACTTGACTCAATTTCTTCTTTAGGAAAATCGTCGTAAATGCTAGTGTAGAGGGTGTTTTCAAGGATTTTCTCAAGAATGGCTTTCCCCTCACTAATGGTTTTTTTGTGTGAACAAGCCTCCAGAAGATAGGTCCAGTTGGAGAGCAGATTCCTTGCTAAGGCCAAGATGGAAGTGGTAAAGAAGGACATGGTCAGGTAGGGAAAGGTTTGGACCGGTATTGATAAGGCTCAAGAACCTAGCCCCAGTTGCTCCTAGAGTCTCCTTCTTCTATTGAAAGGTAAGTAGTTCTATTCAAAGGGTGGCAATTCGAGAAAGAGGGAAGAAAGCAAGACAAAATTTATCTCAAAGTTCATCCCAATTCCCATGAATACATCCTATGGTACGAGCATACCATTGTTTTGCTCTTCCAAAAAGGGAGAACGAAAACAATTTCCATTTAATGGTCTCATGTGTCATGCCAGAAATATGTAGGCAAGAACACAGTTGCTCAAATTCCCAAAGGTGGGTATAAGGATTTTCATCTTCTTGCCCAGAGAAGGGTTGCTCCCAAACCATGGTTATAAAGCCAGACAGAGTTCATAGCTAGAAGTTGTGATTGGCTTCAATGATTGTGATGACTCTAAGAACTCGCCCTTTCGTGCGGAGAATTTATGAATAGGCGTGGCATCCACGTGGTAAAAATGGTGGGTGATGGTTGTGGTGAGGTGAATGTGGTGGTGGTAAAAAGAAAAAAGATACACGGATAACTTGGCTTGATTCTAGAACAGCTACCATTTCCTGGCAATGGCGCCAGAAAGTTTGTTGGTATATGTTAACGCAAACAGATAAATTCGCAAGCGCATGGATACCGTTGTAGCTTTCACCCGAAGTATTCCTAGGTATTGATTTTCACGGGGAATGAGAAGTGAACTAGAAAAGATCAAGGTCATCCAAGGACAAGTGTTTTTGTGGGTAGAGAGGGGCTTTCTAAGGTTCTTTCAAGTCAGACTAGATAACCAAGGTCCAGTCTTACTAAACTTACTTACTTTGGAGCAACATTACTTTTCCGATCCTCGCAAAGACTAGGAAAGGGTGATTGGGGGAAGGCTGCCAAAAGCTCTATAGAAACACCAAACCACACGTGGTGAAATACAAAGGCCTGTTCAGAGCTGTCACCGCTGGGGCTACCACAACTATCCGTGGGTTTGGGCGCAAACTGAGGTAAACACTAGCATAGACACCACGTCTATGCTAACGATTACTACTCTAGTTTGGTACCTTTAGACTAGAGTACTCGGTCGAACGGAGTTCCCGTAACCGTAAGTAAGTAAAATAGAACTTGAACTTAGTCAAATAGAAAGCTTGGAATTACCAAAGCAAAACCTAGATATTACTCAAAAGTTGAGTCGGCTCCGTAGAGGTATAAAAATCGAGTACGATCCGATAGACCTGGCTCCTCTTCCGCTCTCTTCCTCTCCTCTCTTCCTATTTTCTTTTACTACAACTAGGTAGGAACACTTAGATGGACACTACTACTAAGAATATGAAGGAATGCTTAAATGTAGAGATGTGTTTACAAGTGGAGGAGAGGGTCTCTATTTATAGTGGAGAGGGAAAGGATATGCTCCTCATTCTTAGCTCTCCCTCTAATTTTAGGCACGTGGGAACGGACCTCCCTTGTCGGTGTCAGGCCCCTCCCAGCGTCTCACGTAGCATCCACCGCCTACTGCCATGGGCCTGGGCCTCCCGTGTCGGTGCTTGGACGCGTAGGCGTGCTTGGACGCTGCACCCGGCCGGAGTCTACGCCGTGTGCATGAGCGACAGATTGGTGCGTGCTGATGGGCTTCAACAACGCTGGGCAGGCTCGGACTTTGCCTTTGTGCCAGCTGCGCGCACGGTGCTAGCCTGCCAGCTGCTGCCCTGCCGGTCGGTGGCCTGCTGGGTGCATCTGCTAGGTGAGCCGGCAGCTGCTGGCCTGGGGACCACGTCTTCCATGCGACGATCAGAAAAATGCCGCCCACTTGGGTTCCTTAGCCCTGGACGTTGCTGCATCGCCGCTGCCCCGGCCTGCTGGATGCTGGTTCGACGGGTAGCAGCGGGACCAAGCTGCCCTCTACAGCTTTTCGTATTGGCCTGGAGGCCACCACGATGCCTGAATGCTCGTGTTGCTGATCTTCTTTAAATTTGTGAATTTGATCTCTCTCTCATACGATCTCCAAAATATATGAATAATATGTCCGTTTCAATTGGCTCGACAAGCTCTTCACATTGGTATACTCCAAATATTTATTTGAGACTATTTGGTTGTGGCGAAAAATTCGAATTTCTTTCATGTCCGATTTTTGCCTAGCTGTATGTGTACTGCTGTCGGTGCAAAAAGTGACCAACTAGTGAATATTTGTAGTTTTTACTGTACGTTGTGATCGGAGGTGGCCTAGCACTCAATGACAGAGGATTTATACTGGTTCGGGCAACGTGCCCTACGTCCAGTCGGAGTCGGTCGGTGACTTTATTCCTGAGCCCAGGTGCTCGAAGTCTACAGTGGGGTTACAAACGAGAGGGAGAAATATGGGATGTACAAGAGGTCCGGTCGGCTCCGGTCGGAAGGGCCGAGAGTGACAGAAACTTTGCTATGAGCTAAGTGTTCAATCGGATGCTTAAGGTCTGAACCTGGTGGTTCTGTGGTTGTGAGCTATCGATCTAAGGAACTCTGGTCTACTAAAATCGGTCTCTTTTTGTTGGAGGAAGCACACCCCCTTTTATAGATGAAGGGGACGGCTTTACAAGTGAGAGGGTGATGGTACGTATGCTGTCGAGCCTTGTTGCCCATGCCTACCGAGCCTTGTTGCCCACACCGACGGGTACAAGATAGTGGTAGGCACCTACAACACTGTTGCTGTCACTGTAGAATGTCAGATGCACATGGGAGGTCATGCTGCCTTTTTCAGGGACGGTGGACGTCGGTACCAGCAAATACTGTTTGACGCCTAGAGTCATATGAGGAGTCTCGCTATGTTCACCCGGTATGGTAAATCCGGGTGCCTATACCGCTATCGATGTCCAGAGACACGCGGGGGGCCTTACCGTATGGGAGTTTTAGCGACCCCTACAATACTATAGCGGGAGATGTCGGCGTCTACAATACTGTTTATGTCAGGGTGGTTGTAGAGTACTGTTCCGTGCAGGGTATGGTCCCTGGTACAGTGGTATTGACTTGTGAGCCTTGCCTTGCCTTTCTCCGCACGTCTTCTGGTTCCTACCGAACAGGCGTCCCCGGTCGAATGGCTCCAGTCGGCTCTGAGTGCGCCGGTCGGAGAAGAGCGGTGAGCCCCGGTCGGAGGGACGTGGGGTCGGAGTCGGAAGTAGTGCTTTGGGCCAGGCCTTCCGATCGGAGAGGGCATCCGGAGGTGGCTGGAGGCCGAAGCGAGTGCTCCGATCGGAGTGGTGGGCCCAAGGGGTCGACGAGCGGGCGCCGCTCCTTTTGGTCCAGACCTTTTGGTCGGCGACTGGGCCGTCCTTTCGACCTGTTGTATTTAGACTCTTGGGCCGAGCCTTGACGTGGAAGCCGGTCCCCAAGGGACCCTGGGTTTATGAACCCGACAGAAGCCCCCGAGCCCCCAGGCGATTCGGGTCGAAACGTTTGGGGGATTTTTTGTCTTGCCGACGGGTGCGCGCGAGCACACCCGCGGGTGTAGCCCTCGAGCCCCTGGGCGGTTTGGGCAGAACCGTCTGGGGTTGTTGTTCTAGTGGGTGTGTGTGTGTGTTTTTAGTCTGAGATAGAATTTTATCGCCCGAGGTGTCGTTGTGCAGCCGAGGCGGTTTTTTAGTTTGTTTTGAGAGATTGGGTGAGAGGGAGCTTGTGGATCCCAGCGTCGATGCGCGCCGTGGGATCGAGCGAGGGAGTTAGTCAAGGGTTTTGGATGAGACAGAGCTCACTGATCTTGATGTTGATGCGCGCCGTGGGATCGGGTGAGGCAATTAGTTTTGGACGAGACAGAGCTCACTGATCCTGGCGTCGATGCGCGTCGTGGGATCGAGTGAGGGATCGAGTTAGTTTCGGACAAGATAGAGCTCACTGATCCTAGCGTCAATGCGCGCCGTGGGATCAGGTGAGGCAGTTAGTTTGGTCATGAGAGAGCTCACTGATCCTAGCGTCGATGCATGCCGTGGGATCAGGTGAGGGAGTTAGTTTGGACGAGACAGAGCTCACTGATCCTGGCATCGATGCGCGCCATGGGATTGGGTGAGGCAGTTAGTATCGGATGAGATAGAGCTCACTAATCCTGGCGTCGATGCGCGTCGTGGGATCGAGTGAGGGAGTTAGTTTTGGGCGAGGCAGAGCTCATTGATCCTGGTGTCGATGCGCGCCGTGGGATCGGGTGAGGGAGTTAGTTTGGATGAGACAGAGCTCACTGATCCTAGTGTTGATGCGTGCTATGAGATCATGTGAGGCATTTAGTTTTGGACGAGACAGAGCTCACTGATCCTGGTGTCGATGCGCGCCGTGGGATCGAGTGAGGGAGTTAGTTTTGGACGAGACAGAGCTCACTAATCATGGCGTCGATATGCGCCGTGGGATCGGGTGAGACAGTTAGTTTGGTCGTGAGAGAGCTCACTGATCCTGGCGTCGATGCGCGTCGTGGGATCGGGTGAGGGAGTTAGTTTGGACAAACCCTGGCGTCGGTGCGCGTCGTGGTTTCTAAATAGTTAATTTAGGGGTTGGACAAGACTGAGACCGTGGGTCCTGGCGTCGGTGCGCGCCGTGGGACCGAGTGGGCCAGAGTCATGGATCCTAGCCTCGGCGCAACCTGGGCGGCCGAGGTAGTTAGTTTTCACGCGAGTTTGGAGTCACGGTCCCTAGATTTTTTGGAGCGCAATCAGAAGTGAAGCTGTTATACGAGTTCGGAGTCGCGGTCCCTAGATTTTTGGAGCGCAGTCAGAAGTGAAGCCGTTACGCGAGTTCAGAGTCGTGGTCCCTGGATTTTTGGAGCACAGTTGGAAGTGAAGCCATTACGCGAGTTCGGAGTCGCGGTCCTTGGATTTTTGGAGCGCAGTCGAAGCATAGTTAGTTAGTTAAAGATCCGATGAGGTGGTGCTCACGGATCCTGGCGTCGGTGCGCGCCATGGGCCCAGGTGAGTTGGAGTCGTGGATCTAGCGAGTTCGAGGTCGCTTCCTTGGCGTTTGTCTTGAGCCCCTGAGCCCTGTCGGGCCTTCATGGGGGTCGATGTGAGTTGTGTGCGTTACCCCATCCGGTTCCTCACAACCGGAGGGGCTGAGTTTCATCACTTGTCCCGATCGATCAGGCTCGAAGACTAGCTTGGTGAGTTCGCTAACGGGTGTGATCGAGTGGAATCCGGGTCCGTCGTTTGTGATGGGGTCGGCATAGCTCTCTTGTGACATTCCACTACTCCTTAACTTGCAACCTAGCAGATGCCTAGGTCGTTCTGGAGACCGACCCAGGTGTCCTAATGGCCTCCCCTCGATGGAGATTCTGTGGGCCTAGCAAGAGGTTTAGGATCGAACGAGAAGGTTGAGATGACCCAGTCTACTAGACCAGGCTAGGGCCGCATGGTGTGCATCTGTAGTTTTCTCCCCTGGCTCTATTGGCTGCTAATGTCGAATGAGGCAACCACCGCTTTGTGACGCAACATGGAGTGTTCTGATGCATTTTGCTGCACGTGCGATGCTTAGTTCCTGAGCCCCCGGGCGGTTCAGGGCCCGAATCGTCTAGGGGGCGCGGGCGTATGGAATGAATGCGCATATGGATGTATGAAATGATTGTAAGAAAATAGAGGGGGTTGGTAGTGCTCACTTTGATGGCTTAAGTGATGGGGTTCGGAGAGCTTCAGTCTGAAATGTCCGACTAGGACCTGCGCTCGTCAATCGTGGGTGAGCCCTTGTGTGAACAGTTTTTGTATTAATGAATGCATGCTCACCTTGATGACCTGAGTGATGGGGTTCAGAGAGCTTCAGTTGGAAATGTCCGACCGGGACCTTGATGACTTGAGTGATGGGGTTCGGAGAGCTTCAGTCGGAAATGTCCATCCGGGACCTGCGTTTGTCGTTTGTGATGGAGTCGGCATGGCCTACATGGGGCGTCCCTTCGCTTCCTACCCGTTGCGCTTGACGAAGCCGAGGGAGCGGAACCGAGCAGATCCCTTGCGGTCATAGTAGTATTTGCAGTAGTAGAAAATGTAAAAGTTAAGTTTGTGGGGGAGCCCCATGTAAATATTACTGTGTGTTTAATGACTACCATTGGTTTTGTTTTTGTGATGGAATTGCTCCGTTCAGGGGAGCCAGTTCCTTTTGTTCCTTAGTTTTCCCTTAGCATAATTTTGTTTTTTATTCTTTCTTTCTCGTACCTGCCCGTTTGTCCCATAGGCCACGACCTTGGGAGCCCGAGGCATGGCCCACGAGGCTTGGTTGCTTGTAACCATAGGGAAAGGCGGGGTGCGATTGGTTGGAATATTTTTAAAGCAAAGCTACGTAAAGCAAAACTAAGGAACAAACTATCCCATTGGTTGGGTAGGAAGGAATTCCACCATAGGTAAACAAAACAAAGAGGTAGTCATTAAGCATAATGATAGTAGTGTACCCTAGTGGAGCCCCTGAGCGACCCGGGCTGAAAGTGTTCAGGCCAGGGTGCTCTTATAGGAGCATGTGTTTAACTAAAAAAAGGAGGTTAGACTGAATTTAGGGGAAAAACGACGTAGTTGTTCAATGTTCCAAGTGTTGGTGAGAGCATTGCCGTTGTTGTCCTCCAGTCGGTAGGTGCTCGGTCGGATTACTTCGATCACCGTATAGGGCCCTTCCCATGGTGGAGAGAGCTTGTGTTTTTCCTTCATTGATTGGGTCCTCCGAAGTACGAGATCACCGACTTCGAGTATCCTTCCTCTGATCTTCCTTTCATGGTACCTCTGGAGGGTTTATTGGTAGCGAGCAGAGCGGATGACGATCATTTCATGGGCCTCTTCAAGTAGGTCGACCGCATCTTGTTGAGTCTCCGTGGCTCGGTCACGGTCGAAAGCCTTCACTCTTGGTGCGCCATGGTCGATGTCGGAGGGCAACACTGCCTCAGCTCCGTAGACCAAGAAGAAGGGTGTGAATCCCGTGGATCGGTTTGGGGTCATTCTTAGGCTCTAGAGGATTGCTGGGACCTCTGCAACCCATCGCCCAACATACTTGTTGAGTCGGTTGAAGATGCATGACTTAAGTCCTTGGAGGACCATGCCATTGGCATGTTCGACCTGACCGTTAGTTCGTGGATGTCTGACCGAAGCCTAGTCGATCCTGATACCGTATCTGTCTCTGAAGTCTAGGAACTTTCTTCTGGTGAAGTTAGCCCCATGGTCAGTGATGATATAGTTAGGAACACTGAACCGGTAGATGATGTCGAGGAAGAATTTGGCTGCCTCCTCCGATCAGATGTTGGTGATGGGTTTGGCCTCTATCCACTTGGTAAATTTGTCGACCGCTACGAGTAGGTGAGTGAAACTACCTGGGGCCTTTTTGAGGGGTCCTACCATGTCAAGGCCCCAGATCATGAACGGCCAAGTGATGGGGATGGTTTGGAGCTCTTGTGCTGGCAAATGGGTTTGCCAAGCGTAGAACTGGCATCCATCACACCTGCGGACGACCTCCGCATCTCATAGCGCGGTGGGCCAGTAAAAACCTTGGCGGAAGGCTTTTCTGACCAGCGACCTTAGGGCCGCATGATGCCCACAAATGCCGCCATGGACCTCGAGGAGGAGCTACCTTCCTTGGTTGGAGGGGATACACTTCATGAGTACCCCTGATGGGCTCCATTTGTAGAGCTTGTCATCGAGCGCGACAAAGGTCTTGGCACATCGAGCGATCCATCGGGCTTTAGTCCTTTCAGGCCAGAGAACCTCCTCGAAGAGGTAGGTGAGTAATGGTACTCTCCAGTTGTTTTGATTGAGTGCCAGCATAGTGACATTCGCAGGGTGATGTCGTCATAGAGGTGCTAGGATCGGATCCCCCGAGCGCTGGCTTGACGTTGGGGTCAAAACCCCCGAGCGCCAATCGGGCATCGGGGTTGGAGGCCCTAGGCTCTGGCTGGGTGTCAGGGCGTGCCTAGATCAAACTTTCTAGGATACAGGTGGACAGCTCGTGGATGTCATTGATGAAGACCTCGCTCGGGTATGGATCCCGCCTGGCGGCTAGTTTTGCAAAGAAATCGGCGGCATCGTTGTCCCTTCGAGGGACGTGATGCAGCTCGATCCCCTAGAATTTATCCTCAAGTTTGTGCACCTCCTGGCAGTATGCTATCATGAGGGGGCTTTTGCAAGAGGACTCCTTCATGACCTAATCAATGACTAGTTCTGAGTCACCACGAACGTAGAGTCACGTAGCTCCGAGCTCAATGGCGATGCGTAGTCCGTTGATAAGGGCCTCGTATTCCGTGGCATTGTTTGAAGCCAAAAAGTGGAGGCGGATGGCATAGCGGAGCCTACTTCCATCTAGGGAGATCAGAACCACTCTAGCTCCCTAAGCCGGGCACTATTACTGACCCATTGAAGTACATTGTCTAGTACTCGTGGGTGACGTCCGGGGTTGGTAGCTAGACCTTCGTCCATTCAGCGACAAAGTTCGTGAGAGCTTGAGACTTAATAGCAGTGCAGGGGGGTATACCTAATGTCATGGCCCATGAGTTCAAGCGCCCACTTGGAGATTTGTCCCACTGCAGTCAGTAGTTGTGGATGATGTCTCCGAGTGGGTATGAAGTGACGACCATAACTTCATGGTCGGTGAATTAGTGTAGGAGTTTCCTGGTTGCCATTAGTATGGCGTATAGGAGTTTCTACACCTGGGGGTACCGGACCTTAGGGTCGGTAAGTACTTCTCCGACAAAGTATACGGGTCGCTATATCTTGAGTTGGTGTCCTGGCTCTTCCCTTTTGACAACCTAGGGTGGCACTCACCACATGGTTACTTGCCATGAAGTAAAGGAGGAGGGGTTCTCCCCGTTCGGGAGCGATGAGGATTGGGGCTAACTGTTAGGGATGTTTTGAGGCTTTCAAGAGCCTGCTGGGCTTCCTCTGTCCAGACCAAGGTGTCCGTCCTTTTGAGGAGCTTATAGAGTGGCATCCCCCGCTCGCCGAGCTGGGAGATGAAGCAGCTTAGGGTAGCCAAACAGCCGGTGAGCCTTTGTATGCCCTTGACTGTTGCGTATGGGGCCCATGTTGGAGATGGCCAGTGATCTTTTCGGGGTTGGCCACGATGCCACATTTGGACATGATGTATCCAAGCAGCTTCCCCTTTGGGACCCCAAAAATACATTTCTCGGGGTTCAGCTTGATGTTGAACTTTTAGAGGTTCGCGAATGTCATGGCCAGGTCTACGATTAGGTCACAAGCTTTGGCTGTTTTGACCACTATGTCATCAACATAGATGGCGATTATTGGTTTTGGTCGCTTCAACTTGATCAAGCTAATCGAGCTGGGTCGATTTAGGTCGGCGAAGCATTGCTGCATACACCATTAGTAGGTGGCGCTAGTGTTCTTTAGGTCGAAGGGCATGGTCACATAGCAGTATGAACCATACGGGGTGATGAACAAGGTTGCGAGTTGATCGGATTCTTTCACCATGATCTAGTGGTAACCTGAGTAGGCATCCAAAAAGGAGAGGATCTCACAACCCGAGGTGGAGTCAATTATCTGGTCTATGCACGACAAAGGAAAGTGATCCTTTGGGCATGCCTTGTTGAGCCCAGTATAATCAACACACATCCTCCACTTCCCGGTCTTCTTTTTGACAAGAACGGGATTGGCGAGCCAGTCAGAGTGGAATACCTCTCTAATGAATCCTACTGCTAGGAGTTTGGCGATCTCTTCACCTATGGCCCTGCGCCTCTCGTCGTCAAAGCGACGCAGACGCTACTTGGTGGGCTTTGAGCCTAGGATAAGGCACAATGCATGCTCGGTGACCTCCCGCAGTATCCCCAGCATGTCAGAGGTCTGCCATGCAAAGACATTGCGATTGTCGCGTAGGAAGTTGATGAGCTCGCATTCCTATTTGGTCAGGAGCTGGGTCCCGATCTG
Organism: Miscanthus floridulus; assembly: GCF_019320115.1. Lineage (NCBI taxonomy): Eukaryota > Viridiplantae > Streptophyta > Magnoliopsida > Poales > Poaceae > Miscanthus > Miscanthus floridulus. Next base: position 64,812,048 of record NC_089586.1, on the reverse strand, counting down.
AACCATCTTGGTTGGGTCTGCGGGGTCGATTCCCACCGCCTTGGCTTCTTTGAGCAGATGGAAGGCCATCAAGGAAGTTGGTTTGTTGTAGTCTAGGACTGTGGAGACGATGACCCCCAAGTTGTGGGAGCTCGGATGAGTTGACGACCATGGTGGCGAGCTCATAGTGTTCGTGGTCGCACACAAGGGCATGCAAAAAGGTGCTACTCACAGTGATGACATTGTTTGGTCCCGGCATCTTCAGCTTGAGGTAGGTGTAGTTGGGGATCACCATGAACCTTGCATAGCATGGCCGCCCTAAGATGGTGTGGTAGGACCCTGGAAAGTCCACCACCTCAAAGGTGAGGATCTCCGAGCGAAAGTTGGCCCAGCTACCGAACATGATGGATAGATCGATCTGTCTGAGCGGGTATGCCTATGCCCCTAGGATTACCCTATGAAAGGGGGAGCCCGTCAGGCAGAGCTCTGATCGAGGGATGCGCATGGCGTCGAGGGTGTCGACGTATAGGATGTTGAGGTCGCTGCCTCCGTCAATCAGCACCTTGGTAAGTCACTTCTTATGGACGATGGGGTCGACGACGAGCGGGTAGTGTCTCGGTCTTGTGATGTGGGAGGGATGATCACTCTGATCCAAGGTGATCAGAGATTCTGACCAGCTAAGGTAGGAGGGGACGGCCGTCTCGGCGGCGCATGCCTCTCTATAGCAAACCTTGTGCTGGCGCTTGGACCAGACGGCGTCGGATCCACCGAAGATCATATGCACTCTTCAAGCTTGGGGAAGCCATCTCCGTCCTTACCTGCCACCTCTTTGCCGTCTCCCTCCTTTGGCCCACCGGCTTGTCGGAGGAAGCATTTGAGGAGCTCGCATTCCTTGTAGAGGTGCTTGATGGGGTAGGCATGGTTGGTGCATGGACCGTCCATGAGTTTGTTGAAGTGGTCAGGCAGTCCCTATTGGGGCTGCTTGGCCGTGTGATCTACCGTAGCGACCACTGCGGAGCTGTCCGACCGGCATTGATCTTTTTTGTTTTTCTTGCCCCTCTGATGTGGAGGGGCCTTCGTCCTGGTCTGTGCGCTTGGCTTTGACCTTGTCCCGGCCTTCGCCGAAGACCGCTCCTGACTGCCTCCTTGCTAAGGCATGGTTGGTGGTGACATCGAGTAGGTCACGGGTGGTACGGGGTTTCAAGCAGCCCTAGCTTGTGGATCAGGGACTCACAATTCATCTCAGAGAGGAACGCGTTGATGACATCTGCAGTCAATGACATCGGAGAGGGAGTTGCATCATTGGGAGAACCTATGGATGTAATCCCGCAGGGACTCATTGGGCTCCTATTGATAGCTCTTGAGGTCCTAGGAGTTTCTCCGGGTGGACATACGTCCCCTAGAAATTCCCGACGAAGACCCTCTTGAGGTCCACCTAGTTGCAGATGCTGTCATGCGGAAGGAATTCAAGCCATGCCCAAACATGTCCCCCCACGAAAATGGGAAGGTATTGAATGATGAAATAGTCATCATCCACTCCTCTGGCCCGACAGGCGAGTCGGAAGTCTTCGAGCCAAATACCTGGGTTGGTCTCCCTAGTGTATTTGGTGATGTTGGTGGGCGGCCGGAAATGCTACGAGAACGGTGCTCTTCGGATACGTCGGCTGAAGGCCCATGGCCCTAGGCCCTCAAGGTTGGGGCTCTAGTCGTCTAGCCGGTGACCGCGCCGGGGGCATGTTTCACCAGTTCCCTCGATGGTTTGACCGGGGTCCATGTCGCCTACTGCCGTATGGTGGACATCGTTATCGTGTCAAGCCTGACGCCGGTTGTAGATGACGCTACGGGCGTCCTAGTGTGGATCAGGCTGCTCATGTACCGGCGGTTGGTGTGGAGCAGGCGCCAGGTTGGACCGTGGCATGACTGCCGCACCTCGAGCCGGGCCTGACAGCTGTGGTGGTGAGCAAATGGAGCTGATCCTGTCTAGTGCATCCTCATCCCCCCAATAGGGAGAGAGGGCACAGGGTCAGAGTCGTGACACGGAGCTTTTCGCCTATTGGACAACGGCAGCTTCTACTAGAACCTAGAGGTTCTAGTAGACTGCCCTGCTCCTAGGGGTCGACGAGCTCAGGAACGCTGCGTAGAAGCATTACCGCTAGCGGCGATGTTTTGGCCAGCCCTAGGCAAATTGAGGGAGATCATTCCCCTCATTCATGATGTCATGTTGGACCTGACGGGCACTGACCCCAGGCGCCACCCTGCCGGGCCATGCGCATGGGGCACAACGGGCTATACTGACGGCGCCGGCACAGGCGGTGGCTGGTTCTGCCGTCGTTGTCATAACTCCTCGACAGTGTGCTTGCGCAGACACGAGGGCCCCTGCACATGGGTCTAGAGGGGTGTGAGTTTGCATAGACTCCGCAACCTTCGGCAGGCTGTCCCACAGCTGTCCACCATAGCGCACTCCTAGGATGAATGGTGGCGGGGCACCACATCACCAATGCTGGAACCATCGCTCTCGCCCTCACCATCCAGGAGTTCATGGGAAATGGTAGGAACGCAGCCTGCCATTCCCACGAACTCGGACATGAGGGGGGATGGTGCCAGCATCCTTCGGAGCCCCTGAGCGTATGCATCCACAGAGGACATGAGGCCATAGGGGAATCAATGATACAATGTTTGTGGCGTGGGTGGTACATTCCCTCCGGGTGATTGGTTGGAGATAGTAAATAAAGAGCAAATAGTAGTACGCATATTACTTACAGTGAGGTTTGAGCAGAGAGTTTGCTTAGAATGAAGCACAGATGCCGCATCGTCGAAGTTGCGCCTCCTGGAGTTGGTGGAGGATGTCTCCCTGATGGGTGCTGGGTCGCGAGTCTCCTCGCGGAGGTGGAGTATGCCGAGTCGGTCGGCGACAAAGTCTAGGCTTCCGAAGTGGAAGGCCTAGGATGGCTTGAAGACAGGTGGAACCCACATCCCGACAGGCGAGAGTGCGGGAAACTCCAATGAGCCAAAGTGAATCGTATCGCTCGAGCCCGCCATAGCGGGGGTGGTGGAAAAAATGGGTCATCCGATGACCAAAAAAGTGTTGAACGTACAGCGTCTTCCCCACGGACGGCGCCAACTATCGGTGCAGAAAGTGACCAACTAGTGAATATTTGTAGTTTTGCTGTATGTTGTGATCGGAGGTGGCCTAAGCACTCAATGACACTAGGATTTATACTAGTTCGGGCAACGTGCCCTACATCCAGTCGGGGTCGGTCAGTGACTTTATTCCATGAGCCCAAGTGCTCGAAGTCTGCAGTGGGGTTACAAACTGAGAGGGAGAAAGATGGTGTGTACAAGAGGTTCGATCGGCTCCGATCGGAAGGGCCGAGAGTGATAGGAACTTCGCTATGAGCTAAGTGTTCAATCAGATGCTTGAGGTCTGAACCTGGTGGTTCTGTGGTTGTGAGCTATCGATCTAAGGAACTCTGGCCTACTAGAATCGGTCTCTTTTGTTGGAGGAAGCGCACCCCCTTTTATAGATGAAGGGGACGGCTTTACAAGTGAGAGGGTGAGGGTACGTATGCTACCGAGCCTTGTTTCCCACGCCTACCGAGCCTTGTTGCCACACCGATGGGTACAAGATAGTGGTAGGCGCCTACAACACTGTTGCTATCACTGTAAAATGTCAGATGCACACGGGAGGTCGTGCTGCCTTTTTTAGGGACGGTGGACGTTGGTACCTATAAATACTGTTTGACACCTAGTGTCATGTGAGGAGTCTCGCTATGTTCACCCGGTACGGTAAATCTGGGTGCCCATACCGCTATCAATGTCTAGAGACACGCGGGGGGCCTTACCGTATGGGAGTTTTAGCGGCCCCTACAATACTGTAGAGGGAGATGTCGGCGCCTATAATACTATTTGTGTCAGGGTGGCTGCAGAGTATTGTTCCGTGCTGGGTATGGTCCTTGGTACAGCGGTTTTGACTTGTGAGCCTTGCCTTGCCTTTCTCCGCATGTCTTCTGGTTCCAACCGAACAGGCGTCCCCAGTCAGATGGCTCCAGTCGGCTCTGAGTGTGCCGGTCGGAGAAGAGCGGTGAGCAGGGTTCCTACGAGCCTCAGTCGGAGGGATGCGGGGTCAGAGTTAGAAGTAGTGCTTTGGGCCAGGCCTTCCGATCAGAGAGGGCGTCCGGAGGTGGCTGGAGGCCAAAGCGAGTGCTCCGGTCGGAGTAGTGGGCCCAAGGGGTCGATGAGCGGGCGCCGCTCCTTTCGGTCTAGACCTTTCGGTCAGCGACTGGGCCGTCCTTCTAGCCTGTTGTATTTAGACTGTTGGGCCGAGCCTTGGCGTGGAAGCCGGTCCCCGAGGGACCCCAGGTTTATGAACCCGACAACTGCTTAACGCGCATTTTGAGTATATCCTGTAAAACAAGTCTAGAGAACCAAAACTCGTAGAACTTATTAGATAAAAGACATATCTGCTCAAAATTATTTTATTTGTTATTAATTTAATATACTTTTATAGGCAAAATATTTAAGTTAACGATCATCAACAGCCGTTACCCCTGTCTATTAGCACCTTGGTGAGGCGTGTGGTGCCCACGATCAGGCTGACCACGAGCGGATAGCGCCCCAGATGGGGGACGCGATCGGGATGATCTTGTTGGTCGAAGGTGATGGCCGTCTGGGACCACCGGAGCCATGTTGGGGCGGCGTTCACCTCTTGCTCAGTGATGCGACACTGTCGGAAGGATTCATATGCCTGGGAGCCCTCGAAGATCATGAGGCAGCACTCGGCCTCGGGGAACTCGTTGTCTTCCTCCTAGGCGCTGCCCGTTGGGTCGCCGGCCTTCGAGGCAGCCTTCTAGGCCTTGCCCTATTGGCCAAGGGTGCTACGGATGTAGCCCTTCATGGTAGCACAATCCTTGAGAAGATGCTTCGCCTACCCCCATGGAACAGGCAGGGGGACTCAAGCTCCTTCTCGAAGTGTTCTGGTCGTGCAGCACACCTACGGGGAGGAGATGGTCGTCGCGGTGCTTTCGGTCCTTGTTCCACCTATCATGGCCTTGGCTTTCTCGCTGATGTTGGCCTGGACGGCCTCCTCACTGGTGGTGTACTGGATGGTGACGTCTAGGAGCTCCCACGTCGTGCGCGGGGTCTCATGGCCGAGCGTGTGGATGAGCACCTCACAGGTCATGCCGCAGATGAAGGCATTGATCACATCAGCGTCGATGATGTTTGGGAGCTCATTGCGCTTCTTGGAGAAGCACTGAATGTACTCCTAGAGGGTCTTATCGGCCCTCTGCTTGAGTTGCGAAGATCCTAGGAGTTCCCCGGGCCGGTGTAGGTACCCTAAAAGTGGACAATGAACACAGCACGAAGATTGCCCTAGCAACGGATGTTGCTAGGCTCGAGTTGCTCGAGCCAAGGTTTAGTTGAGCTTGACAGAAGTAGAGGAAGGTACTGAACGTCAAACTTGTCATCTAACCCCCTGGGCTTCATGGCGAGGTGGTAGTCCTCTAGCCAATGGTCCGTGTTGGTCTCGCCGTCGTACTTGGAGATGTGCGTCGATGGCTAGAAGTGCCTAGGGTAGGGGGCCACCCGGATCGCTGCCCTAAATGCTAGGGGACCGAAGTGATCTGGGACGGGGCCCCTGACCCATCGCTTAGGGGTACGAGACTATGCCTGTGCATGGTGCCTAGCCTCGATGGTGTCGCAAACATCGCCTTCATCGCTGATCCGGTGCCACACTGGGAGACGCCAAGGAGAAATTTCATGCTTTCGCTCCTGCCGAGGCTTGGCACCCTAGGTCTGTGGCCGGTCAGAGCTATTGCTAGAGGTGTTGTCGCTGCTCCCTGCCGCTTGTGGGGTATGAGCATCGAAGCACCCATCGCTGGCGGTGGCCATCATCTGGGATGGCCAAGAGAGCACGACATGGCGCTAAGAGGCTGAACTCTCGTCCTGCTGCTCGAGGGCAACACAGAGGAGCGACTTCGCCTCATTCAGCCGCTCGTTGGTCTTCGGGTCTGGTGTGTTAGAGATGTCTTCTAGGTGGCAAGTGGCGGTCGCCATGTTGTATGCCATGCAGGGGAAGCAGAGGCCATTGGGAGCCCCCGTGTAGGTGTCGTCATCATCGTTGAGAGGGTGTGTGGTTTGCTGCCACGCAAAGTCCTACCTTTGGCACTCGAGCTCTGCCTTAGTGGCCTCTAAGTCCACCTACCAAGCACACAAGTGGTCCACCTTCTCCTGAAGGTAGGCCATGTGGCTACAGGGACTCTGGTCTGGCGGTGTGAGCCTGGGCACCTCCTCAGCATGATCGTCACCATCGATGTGGTAGCACAAGCATGGTGGGGCATCGTAGTCATTATCGTCAGAGTCGTACTCTGGTTCATTCCCCAAGAGGACCTTGAGGAAGGCCTAGATTGAGGGGATGTCAGTCCCTGCTGTGCCAAAAAGGATGATGCTCTGCGGCGCCTCGTGACTAATGAGGTGCTCTAGCTCTAGCTAGAAGGACACCACTATGTTCTGTATCCTAAAAGGTAGGTCTTGGAGATAGTACCAGAAGCGATCAGGCGGCAGGAGCACCTCACCGATGGTGATCTAGTGGTGGATGTTGGCTAGCATGTAGAACATCTGGCGGTGGTCCGACATGGTGGGGTTTAGGCCTAGACCACACCGGATCTGACAGACCAGAACCTTGAGATCTGCTCCCAAGAGTCCTGGCAGAGGAGGTAGCGCGGTGGGCTCATTGCCTATCGTGTTAGCCCCATGAAGTGGACAAAGCTCACCGTGGCAGTCGGCAATGTAGTCTAGGATCCCAAAGTTGAGGACCTGGCTTGGAGCGAAGGCGCCGGGCATGACAGAGAACTCACCGAGGATGTAGACACCGCCGTCTGGGGTGGGGCTGCTTGCTCCGGCGACGAGGTGGCTGGTTTTGGCCACCGTAGATCTAGAATCATAGTTGACGCTACACCCTACCTGATGTGCCAGCTGTTGCTAGGTCAAAACTGTGACAAGCATGTTGTTTGAGTCGATGTCAGAGTACGTGGTCTCCGATGGCTCGGATGGACTCAAAAACACAAGAATCACACAGAGAAGACACAACAGTTTATCTAGGTTAGGGCCAATTCAGTCCCTACATCTAGCAACAGATGATCCTTATAGTCAAGAGCACCCAAAATTTGGGAGGTTATAATAGAGTGTAATGCAAGAAAGTTTGGTATTGGGTTAGCTCGATGCTAATCTTAAGGTTGCCTCGCCGTCTGTGGAGTCTCCCCCTTGTCGAAGAGGAAGGAGATGATGGGATGCAGTGGAGGAGGGGCTCTTGTTGCCCCTCTCTAGGTTGCCTTGCTCTCAAAGCAGAGCGAAGGCATATGGAATGGAATGGAATGTCTAGTGATTGAATCAAGATCCACTTCCCTCTTGGTTTGACCTTATCCCTTATATAACGAGATAGGTTGGGTACAAGGTGATTTGAGGGTTCTAGTCTATGGTCTGCGTGCATTGGAGTCTAGGAGAGGCTTGCAGTGGTGCACCATGGATCGTCGAGGTGTCTTGGAGCCGAAGAAGCCTAGGCGTCATCCGACTGCTCTATTCTAACACTATGCATGTCATAGTGTGTTGGCTTAGACCAGCCTCCCCCAGGTGAGACCTTCTAGAGACTTCTTCGTGGCGAAGGAGGTTGGCTCTAGGGGATGCCGTGTGGGCCCAGAAGCCCCCGAGCCTTCGGAGGCCATGGGAAGCTTTGTCTTCTTGTGTCACGCCCCGGACATGACCCTAACAGAGGAGCAGTTGGCAAGCGCACACCTAGGGATCGGTGCCAGGAAGCCTTAGGGCATCGGTAGCCTAGGGCTTGCCTTCTTATGCTCGCTACTTGGCTAGCATTATTAGCCAAGTAGGACCAAGGATTAGGCTTGGTCATGCCATAGCTCAGGAGCCCAAGGCTCGAGGAAGCCTCCAAGCCCCAGGTAGAAGCTGCAGCTGAGTCAGGCTCGGCCAGCTCTCTTTGCTAAAGGGTGCGCACGAGATTGCCCAAAGGGCATAGCCCCCGAGCCCCCGAGCGATCTTGAAGGGGTCGGTCGGGGGGTCTTCTTCATTTGGGAACCATTGGACCTAAGGCTTAATATACCACTATGTTAGGATCTCGTCAATCTCCAACCAAGGTTGGAATGAATAACGTCTTTAGATCCACAAGAGAGGTGAAGGTATGCATCAACTCAAGGAGGTAGACATGAGGTCTGCCATGATGGACCTGCTCATTAAGAAGCTCGAAGACCAAGCTAATGAGAAACAAGAAGTCATGCACATTCATGATTCCTGCATCATGTATGAAGAGTGTGGCAACACCAAGCATTCAGGGAAAAACTATCCTGAAACCCACGAGGATGTGAACTTCATCAACAACAGCAACTATCATCCTAAATAGAATCAAGGATGGTATCAACAACAAAGGCCAAACTACCAAGCATACTACTACATACAACCATCAACAGGAAGGTGGATAGACTATTCCTTTCCTAAATAGAAAGGTGATTTAGGAAGGCATATCATCCCCATCGCCATTGGACCTCATATATTCCAAGAAGCTGCCTATGACTTTGGAGCAAGTGTCAACATCATGCCTAAGGTAATTTATGATAAAATTAATGGAGATACTTTGTTGTACACAAACATGCGTTTGCAGCTTGCAGATCAGTCACTCTGCTACCCAAGGGAGTTCTTGAAGATGCCATTATTCAAGTGTGACAATCATATGTTCCCATAAACTTTGTGGTTTTGGAAATAGGTGGAGATGTAAGGGCACCCATTATCTTGGGCTGACCCTTCCTAAGCACCGCAAAAGCCATCATCTACATAGTTAGTGCCAAGATCGATTTTACAATCAAGGATAAGAAGGAGAAATTTACTTTCAAGAATCGTATCTTGCAATCTCCTGGACATCCACAAACACCATGCTTGCCTGAAGACACAACAGTGACCAAGAAGAAGAAGAACAAGCGAAGAAGGAAGAACAAGGCCAGACATCCACAAGACAAATCAGTCAACATGATAAATACACTTTGATCGAAGTATGACCACCTCCTCGCTTCACCATTCCTTACCAAGAAGGATGATCCTAGTGTACCATGATCAAGTGTACCATTGGACAAAGAATTTTCCACAACACCTTCTGTGACATTGGGTCGTGTGCCAACATAATGTCCAAGGTAACATATGAATACTTATTTGGGGATGAACCTTTGTTCCCTATATATATGCTATTGCAGATAGTGGTCTAATCAATCCAATTTCCAGAGGGAATAGCAAAAGATGTCATAGTAAGAATACATTATCACTATGTCCCTACCAACTTCATGGTCCTAGACATGGGAGAAGAAGAAGAATATGTACCTATCATCCTTGGAAGACCGTTCCTCAACACAACCAACGTGATCATCTACGTCGAATCTAGACAAGTCCACTTCCAATTCCCAGGAGAAAAGGTACACTGCTATTTCAATAGTTGTACCACTTATGAATAGCCAAAGAAGACCCGCTCCAAGAGGAGACGCCGAGTGTATTAACGCTGGAAGAATAAACTCCCAAAGAAGGAAGATGAAGAACCTATGAAAGATGAACCTACTCTACCCAAATCAAATCCACGGATCAAGAAGGTGTGGAAGGAAAAGGTGACATCACCAGAGTCAGCATCGCAAGAGGTGCAACCATCAAGGTCTCCATCTCTGGGACCGATAAATGCACCCAAAGAATAAACAAGTTAGGAGAAAAGTCCTGTCTGGAGGACTTAAAAATCCGAACCCTCGTCAGGAGGTAAATTTGGTAGTTATCTATATTTACTTTTTTGCATTGCTTGAATTGTTTTACTTTAATACATTTACTTTTCTGCATTAGCATTGCATTTAGAAAAAAAATCTTATCATTGCATTATAATTCTTAAGCCCCATGTGAGTACTTTTACAGTGTGTAAAAAGCCGCAAGAATATTCACCGTGGTGGGATAAAAATAAAAATAAAAATACCATGCATTCAATTATATCAGAAACTCTAAAAAAATATATGAGACATACATCCTATTAGAATTTTGCCACTTCAAAAATATTTCTAAAACCTCAAGAATAACTAGTCTTCGGATGGCTGACCGCTAACCCCTTATCCTAATCCGTTTCACGAGTTTTGGTGTTCTTGTTAACATTTTGCTGGACGATGCATGAAATCTAGAGCAAGTTTACCCAATTGTATCCATCTCACTTCACTTGATGGACGAGAAATACATCAGCTGGAAAAACCGCTCTAAGAAGGATCACTCAACTTCAACATTCGACCATGACAACATCCAGCTTGGGGAAGGGCATCACCATGTATCTAGCTAAGTATTTCTTTTCTTTTGTTATTCTTAAGTTTGCTTTATATAAAAAAAGATGCATAATTAAAAACAAAACAAAAACTTATCTTTGTGTTAGATATATATATATTAGTAAGGTGTGATCTTAAAAATAAAAACAAAATGAAAAGATGTGTAGTTTTCTTTAAGTTTGATTTTAAGAGCTGAATAAAATAAAAGGACTTTGAAGGTAATCTCTTGATTGAAAATGATGAATAGTTGCCCCTTTTAAGTACCTAGTTTTTATCCTTGAATTCTCCCAAGTTTTAGATAAGACTGTTTTGATATAAGAATTTACTCTGAACTTGAAACTCATGGGTAGCATATGCTTGATCTAAGTCTAGGTAATTAACGGATATGATATGATAAGGTCTGAGCTGTTGTTTATCTTATTCCAAGTGATACAAAAGTTCTGGAGATTTATCTTTTGAAAAACTTAAATGCTACATGATGAGCTCCTGTATGACAAAGTTTGAATTCCTACTAGAGCCAAACATGATATTTAGGCTAAGAAAACTTCCACTCATATATGTTGCTTGTTATGCATTGAGTTTAGTCAAGCTTTGTTGACCCTTATGAGAGGTTTGTCATACTTTTAAAATCAAGATCATGTACACACCACCCATATATGCACTACTCCTACACTGGGGGTAGGCGCAAAAACATGCCATTCCATCTAGATCCACCTAAAAATATTTTACTCCTACACTGGGAGAAAACACCAAAAACATGCTTGATAGATTTTCCATCCCCCAAATAAATGCTCTAAGTTCTTGTTGCTATCTCTCAAAAGTTTTGTTGCAAAAGAAAGAAGCATGGGGCTATCCAAAAGTTATTCATAAAAAGACAAAAAATGAAAGAGTTGAAAAAATGACAAGTGTCTAAGATATCTAAAACAATGGGTACTCAGATGCCCGTCTGAAAAAAGGGAGAGATGAATAAGATAGCCCATGTTTTCTTGCAAATGTTTCCATGTTTCAAAAGAAAGATATATTTTCAATGAGCATAGTAGAATTAAGTTAGCCACCATATATACATTCACCATACATCCACACACATGCACATCTTGATTTGATTGTATGACTCAACTCTCTTTGGATCTGAGGTTTGACTTTACAATATGTGTATTGCAAGTATGCTCTTTCATGATTTTTTCACTCCTATGAGCTCCACATAAGCCTTAGTTGTAGCAAGAGAAATGCATAACATCATTATTTCCTCGATGAGGATCCACAAATACCAAATATATTGAGAGACTTGAGAGTGTCATACAAAGAAAGCTCTGAGTTTTATTTTGAAAACCTATAAAAACTCTAGAGTAATAGTTAAACAAAGAACCTGAGACATAGTGCTTGAATTGATCATTCTGTCTTTCAATTGCTTAAGACCCAAGTGAAGGCTAAGAAGCCCCATGGTTGAAGGTAATACGGGTAAGTTTGAAAGTCAGATCGGTTTATTCTAATCCAGAGGAGAATTTTTGTTTGAACACATGTGTACTTTTGAGAAGTGAAAACATCGAAGCAACTCTTGATCCACTGTTGAGTTTAGCATTGCTCATGGATGAGAAAAGGTTAAGCTTGGGGGAGTTTGTTGACGGTAGTTAACAAACATTATAAACTGTTAATAGAACTTGAATAAGGGCATGAAAGTAATTACCAACATAGACTTAAGGGTTTAAACTAACAAATTTCATGAGTTTTGGTGAATTTGTGTTTTCAGCAGGGTTTATCTAGAAAATCATCAAGGTGGACCTAGATGTCAGAAGTAACCGCACTTATCCTCAGCGAAAATAACTCTAGAAGGTTCTAGAGGACACCAGGAGCCAAGCCACCGAAGAAGACCGCGAGACGCTGCCCCGGCCCCACCTGTAGGCCGGCTGGCCTATGGGCCCCACTATCATCCTCCTCCTTCAAACGTCGGTTCTCCACTGCCATAGGGTTTGCATCTACGCCGTCCTTTCAAGTCAGTTTGATCCGAGGGCTTAGAATTGATGCTACGACCTATATATACCAGCCCCTATGCCCCTCCCTCAGGCATTGGATTGCATTCAGTCAAGAAGATAGAAACCCTAATCATCCTTAGAGCTCCACCATATTTTAGGGCACAGCTAGCTAGGCTAGGTCTAGAGGAAGGCAAGCTTCGCTTGGATTCTAGATCTTGTCAAGAGCGTGGCTTGGTATAGCCCCTTGTATCATCTTTTGTATCTTTTATTATTCATATGTTTGCTACAATTGATTTGACATTGTTCTTAATATTATTCATGTTTCTACTTATCATGTTCGTCGTCTACTTTGATTTTATGCTTAGTATAGTTAGATTATCATCATGTTCAAGCATAAGTTCATATAGCGCTCGCTCCAAGGTACCAGGGGTGAGTGGTCGACATTGTTTAAGCATGGTGCTTATACGTTGTTTACCTACAAATGCACCCTATATTCTGGGCCATGTGGTAGATCACGGATGTGACACTCCCGTTGAGTCCTTTGCAGTCCACTCCTCGAATATAGGACAAGTAGGATCTAGTTACAAAGGAAGACAAGCTTTGTTCTTAATCTTCATTAATAATATCCCTTATGTGTAGATATGAAGTTGATCTTAGCCATGACTACTAAGTGTAATTGCACTAATCAACGTATGCTTTCACTTGTAATTAAGAATGAATTAGGAATTATTCCTCTAATATTCTACTTAGCCATGCTAATGCCATAGAAAAAAGTACTCTGAGTGATCATTTATTATTACTTACCATTTAGATACATTTATCTCTTGACTTACCCCTGTTGTGAGTAGAAGTTTGGTTATGGTTTATCTCTCCATCATATGTATAAGTTATCAATATATACCAACTGCCCGTCCTTCCCTGTGGTAAAAATATAAATAACGATACCTGAAATACTTCTGGGTAAAGTTCTACAATGGTATATTATCTGTGCGCTTACATATCCATTTATATTCATATTTATATTATTTCTAGTCACATAAAATATTAGAAGTACTTCTTAGTATCATTCTAGTAGTGATTCTAGGTAGTACCAACAAGCAATTCTAGCATCATCTCTAGGGATGACAACTTAGTAAATGTGGTGCCAATAAACATTAGGTGGATACTAAAACAAGTGACAAGTTAATAAATACCAACAATGTGTTAAGATTGAAAATCTAGCCCAGGCTACACCTATGGTTTCCTTTCTCATGTTGGTGGGAGCTGAGAATCTCTTGTCACAGGGAAGCGATTTGAGATATAGGGATGAATGCAAAACAGAATCTGTTCCTTAATTCTTCCCAATCTCTGTTTACCTTCCCTACATTGTGGGTGGAGGTTGTTTTACCCTCTCAAAAGAAGGGAAACAACTTCTACCAAAGGTTTTCTTGTGCCATGCTTGAGATTGTCAAGCACGCACAGAGCTGCTCTAAACTCCCATAGATGATGGCAAAAGTTTTTGTAAATTTAACTTGAGAAGATTTGTTCCCTAACATGGCTATAAAGCCAGGATGGAGTTCATAGCCAGAAGCTATGATTGGCTTTGATGGTGGTGGCTCTTGAGAAATTGTCCTTAAGAGCACAAAGATTTTGAGTTGAAGGCTTCATGATGAAAAGAAAACAATAAATACTATTTTTTTGAAAAGAAAGATAGAACACAAGGATACATGGGTGAACTAGGTTCGGAGATAATTACGACAACCATTCCTTGGCAACGATGCCAGAAATGCTTGTTGGTATTTCTTAACGCATACATAAATAATCCGCAAGCACACAGAATTACCGTTGCAGCATTTCACCCAGAAGTATTCAGGGTATCGTATTTCCACGAGGAACGGAGGTGTAGGAGTCTCTTAAGCTAGTTCACCTAATGATAACAAGAAGAAAGATAGCTCAGGTAGCGATGTTTTCTAAGGATAGAGATCCTAAGCTAAGATAGCTTTGCACTGTAGACTTGCTTCGGGCACCGGCTTATACTTGGTCTGTCAAGTACCTCTGGCTTCCAGCTCTATGCCATACCTAGATGTGGGGATTTATGAGGGATAGACATGGCTATCACCACCTGCCACCTACCCCTCAACCATGGAGTATGAGGCAAACAAAGGTAGCCTCTTGCCTAGTCGCCACGTCTACGCTATCGACTACTACTCTAGCATCGATCAGGGTTATCCATCTTTATCAGGGCCCTTTACTAGAGTATTCATCACAAGGACAAACGATGACCCCAAAAGTAAATAATGAACAAGATTAACTTAAAGTAGAACTCACCACCGAAGATAAACACGAACCTTATACTCCAAGTAGTATTCAATTCATAGAGGTACAAGTGGACAGGAGCCGATGATTCCTGACATTCCTTCCACTAAGTGATGAGGACATGACCTCCATACATATGACCATGCTTGGAGAACCATATGGAGACCAAGGAGATCAGCGAGGGTGTCCAAGTCAAGAAGGAGGTCCGAGGCTAATTCGGTTCGAGTCCCCGAGGTGGAGGCCCAAAGCAACTCAAGTTCAAGTCTGTCTCGGTCTCCAGGACCAGTTTTCCTTAAACTGGTCATGCAGCACGCATCCTGACTCCGTTTTCGATGATCCACATATGGATGGAAAGCTAATTGGATAAGGAAGCCAACCCAATTGGTTTCACATCAAAATCCCTTCGGAATCAACAGGAATCGTCGAAACAAGTCAGTGTCCAGAATCTGTCAGGGTGCAGCGACACCGTCTTTTGGTCCATTGGACCGTGTATCGTGTTTGGGCCCATTAGGGGGCGCATCCAGGGGGGGTGACGCCCAAGACTCTATAAATACCAGCCATCGCTCTCCTTAGGGTTTGGGTTTTGTTTAGTTCTTGATTTCCTCATAAAATAGACATCGTTTTGCTGCAACTGTCGCCGCTAAGGCCGCTTGCTGTGAACCAGGGCCCCAGTTCTTGATCTTGTTCGCCTGTGGCGATTAGTCCTTTTGAATAAAGACTTGAACTCCTTCTCATTATCATAAGCCTCATATTTATTTGCAATTTCAGATTGCGTTCATCTCGTTCTTGCTTGTGTTCTCGATTCACTTGCAGGAAAGCCTTCTCGGCGAGGTCAATCGCGTTCGCGTGATTGATAACCAACGGAGCAGTGGTGTAACGGTTGCGGGGGTCCGAATCAGTCTTGGTTTGAAGCCTAGATCGTGAACGTCGAGTCTCCACCAATCGACGCTATCATACCTTTTGGAAGATCGGGCCTTGTCTACATCACTAAGTGTATAAGTGGCCCCGAGTACACTAGTGGAGGTAGCCAACAACTCTAGTACATTCTATTCTAGATAGAAGCTAAGATATGAGTGTGGCTCTTCTTCTCTTTTGATACATTGTGTTGTATCTTTTGTTTGATCTTCCTTGATGAATGAATTGTGAGAGGGTGGCCTCCTCCTTTTATAGCTCACCAAGGATGGTTTGCTAAGGTATTTTAGGAAAGCCCCATCACAACTGACCTTAGGGGCATTGAATGCACCGCCCTACCGAAGGTGGGCCTAAGTGGTGCCAGTGGTAGTGTGTGTGTGTGGTCGCACATTGGCTAGGCCGCCTCATCACTGCCTTCACCAGCTAGGTTGCTTGATGGGTCTGGAGCATAGCCACGTGGGTGCTTGGTCCTATATCTTTGGTTGAGTGGGCATTATCCTAGTTCCTTTACGCAAGATCTACTTTATGCTTCTCTAGATTGCACCTTTTGATGTGTTTTCCTTTGTATTCCATGTATATGTCCTGAAAATGATCAACTCACCAAAACTCATGGAATTCGTTAGTATAAACCCTATTTACTAAGTTTTAGAGTTTGTTTGTGTGGATTTCATGCAAAGTTGGTGGGTGAAAATATGAGTTAAGGACCGCCAACACGCCTCCCATACGAGGAATATGGAACCCCCAGGGGCTGAGCGAACCACCTAGAATAAAGACCACCATAGCTCATAGTGGACAGGGACCCCAAGAAGCCCTTGGACAACATGATGAAGATGGAGAGGTGGAGGATCCCCTGTGGGGTCAAGTCATGGAGGCGGAGCCCGTAGTAGTGTAGCAACTACCAGAGTAAGGGGTGCACCGACATCCCAAACCCAAAACAGTGGAAATGGGCGAAAGAGACGACCTCATTATCCTCCGCCGGCCTTGGCTCCACTTTGGTTCTCGGTGGAACTTTCCACCCAAATGTGTCGACGGCGTCTGGGATCACCGCCTACTGTCATTGTTGGTCGAACGCCTTGCGATCGATGGATGACTTCGTCCACTGTGTGATCATGGTCCTCATAGGAGTCGTCAGTGGAACAAAGGGCATAGTAGTGTGGAGGGTAAAAGCTTTGGGATGAAAGGAGGAGATCTAGGGAGGGAAGGTAGATGATCGTAGAAGGTAGCAGGTAACCTTGCCTCTCATGCCCTTGTGTCTTCTACAGTTTGGGGGCCATGGAACCATCCCATGCCCCACGACCACTGAGATGTTTGCATGGGTGGGTGGTTCAGCTTTGCCCATCACATCAATGCAATAGGCCATGAGGTGATGTCCCTACTGGAACTGCCTGCTGATGCCACCCACGCGCATGCCTACACGAGAATCCAGGAGCCTACAAGATGAAAATGGATGTTGCACGTCATTCATCAATACTATCTAGGTAGTCACAATTTCAAACCACCAGACCTTCTTTCCTTGGTTAGCAACTTGCAAGTGAAAAGTAAAAGAGACCAGAAAGGATATTTATACTCGACGTAGTTGTTAACAAACATTAGAAGACGTAGAGTCCCCATAGAGTTACTAATTAGTAATAAAATAGATTCAGAATACGAGGGATTGACATGTTTTCCTGCTCTGATAATGAGAAAGTCTGGTGCTTTAAATACATAGAGCTGCGGACTTTCTAGTTATCAGAGCAGGAGAATAGTCAACCCCTCGACTACTACACTGGCGATTCGAGTAGTAACGATGATGAGCAATGGGAACGTACTCGAGCGATGGCAAGTACAGCACCGATTGCGACTCCAGCAAGAAGGACAATTCGGAGTACTATGACTCGTCCAACGATGAGTCTGGCAAGTTGATGAATTGCTAGAGCATTAGTGAGGAGGAAGATGCTTTTTTTCTCTTTCTCTAGAAACTTAAATCCCCTTAGAATCCATGACTTTTTTTAGGTTGGAAAATCCATGGCAATATCAATAACCCATTTAGTTATTTATGGAGGATTTTCCATCCCTAGGCATGACTTCCCCTTGATTCCAAATTGTAGGCCTTAGTTCAAACAACCACAGATGTAGTCACACACATAAAATAATCGGTAGATGTTGCGCAACAAGCTATAGCGAGCATGTTTATTTTTCTTTTTTGGTAATTTTTAGGTGTCAAATTCATGGATCTTTTAATTATTTATTACCATCCTCTTTTAGTTTTATGTTTATTTATACTATGAAAAAAATAAAAAAGGCAACAACTCACTGATCCGATATATAAATAGGTGCACAATAGAAAAAATTAAAAGAGGGACATTAGGTAACATTTTATCGTAATCATTTTCTATTAAAACATGAAATAAATTATGGTCTCTGCTAAGCAGACGAGGTGATCTGCCTGCCTAAAAATTTGATTTTGCACCGCGCCAAGCAGTCCCACAAACACGCACTGAAAATTAGATGTCTCTCTTTTGCCCTCCGCACGAAAATAGTTTTGCCACGCCATTAATTTCAGACATGGGCATTATGGTATTGTGATGACCACATAAAAGAGCATAGAGTCACCATCTCTGCCTACATCTTTATTCTCCAGCCGCATCGTCTCTCCTCTAGCTCCAAATCCTTGCCCCATGGTGGCCTCCCTCTCCACTCTCTAGCCTCCCCCTCTGCCACCCCACTCAGGACCCTAGGCACCCTCGGCACAGTAGCTCAACTCAATCTCCACTCTCTAGTCGCACCCACTCTCATACCTTTCTGAACCCTAGCTGGAGCTAGATCCCCTTCAATTCGTCGATAGCTGGTCAGCTGACGGTCGAAGGACCGCCTCACCGATAGTATAGGCTGGATCCAGATCCCCTACCTTGGCACCTGTCATGACCGATCAGATCCAAACCCTAGCTAGAGCAGATCTGGTACCCCTTCGTCAACACCGGCCACACCAGTTCCACGACCACGATGATAAGACGGCAGTGCCGATGATGAAGTGTAGCTAGGGTACACGGAGGAAGAGGTACCCAAATTCCTTTTTATGATGTGTGCTGTATTATAGTGGTTAAACATGGGATATAGATAGTGATGGGGTTACATATTTCATATAGTTGAGTGTAGCTTATACAGCGGTACCGTATAAGCTGTAGTGACTAGTTAGGCACTTATTTGCATACTCTTGCCCTATTATTTAACATTCGGTAGAAGCTTTAGTTAATAAATACCTTTGTAATCTTGATGAACAACCACTAAATGCTTTTGAATGAGAGCAGGAGGCACAAATCGCAAAGAATCATAGGAAGATGAAAAAACCAGGGGAGGTAGTTGAGGGATTTGATGATACAGATGAAACAAATTTAGACTTAGAAGATGAGTCAGTGCCCCTAGCAATTGTGGTGCTTATTCTATCTTGCATTTAGTTCAGAGGGGGTGTAGGTAGCAATGCAATGCTTTACTATTTGGATAGCAATGCAATTTATACATGCTTGCTGCTTAAGTTTGTATCTCCAATTTTAGAGTCTGGGTCGAAGAAGCCATAGAGGAGGCTCTTCCATCAGGACAAAAGGCAGTGCTACCATGAGTCCTAGGTGAAGGCAGCCCAAGCGAGTGAATTCAACATGACTAGGATAGTTGACTCATGGAGTTTGTACTCGAAAGGTCGCCATTAGCAAAAGCTGGAGGTATCAGCACAAGATGAACACAATTCTCCATCACCACCAACACCTGTACCCTAGGATCAATTCCAAATTCTTGAATTGACTAGAGACATTTGTTGAGATGGCACCCTACTTAGCCCTGTGAGAGACTGGTCATGACCAGATGATGATAGCCATGTCGAAGAGGAGCCCTCTGAGCAAACTCATGTCTGCCCCCACCCACAGAACAATGAAAGTTGTGAAGGTTGGTATTACCTTATAGATGTGTATCAATCAATTCGCACTAGCTACTTGATATCCATGTTACTTTTCTAACAATATGAATGTATGAAAATTGTGTAGTACTATCTCTATTATCGAGGGGAACAGAAGGCCACATGATCCATTGCAAGCTGCCAAGTTTGCCTTAGAGACAGGTGTAGTAGTCATGTGTCAAGTACCAATTTTGACACATTGGAAACACTACAAGAAGCTCTCCAGCATCATCCATTACAAAACTTTGTGGACAGGCTAAGTGTATATATGGGTATCCACTCTTGACATTCAACTCTCCTTTGAGGAACTTTAACAGATTTACTTTTCATTGACACTACTGCGTGTAGTCAAGGCTAGGCATTAACAAGGCTCACCCACCAACACAAGAAGCTTGCTAGAATGTATTGCAGTCTGGGTGTAGCACCTAGTTTTAAGGACAAAACTAGATACACACCATATGTGATTCCAGGAAGTCAAATCTCACAAATAGCTACAAATAAATGTAATATCAATAGACAATGCTTAATATATAACATACTTAGTATAAAGGATATAACCTTAGACAATAAATAGCGGAAAGACAACTCTAATCTTTGGGTGAAGACTCCAATTCATAGGGACAACTAACTGGTTGATCACAAGCCTAACTCCTCCAGACTAGCAATCTGGTACCCATTCAGAATTTTTCCAAAGATTTAAAAAGTAAAGCAAGCGTAAGTATATGTCGTACTCAACAAATATAACATGGGGTTCATGAGGCTCAAAAGGCTGACACTGGTTTAACTGCGATTAGCTTTCAATGAGTCATAATTTTAGCAATAGGGTGGCAATAAGTTTATTCACAAGCCCATATAAACACATGATTCGGTAAACATGAATAATGAATAGCATAAATAGTAATCATTAGTGTGCATCTTCATCATCGGTATCATCCGTGTTCTTCATCTATTCCGTAAGGGTCCAAGGTCGCTCATGACCGTGAGCATGGCGGATATACCAGTTTTACACTCTGTAGAGGTTGTACACTTTCACTGTGAGTCGTGATTTACCCTTTCACCCGAGGTGGCCAACCTCTTGACCCACTACCAAGGAAGGTCGGTAGGGTTCACTATGAAGTCTTTCAAAGGTTCATCTAACAAGTTAGGGCCGCTAAGGTTTCCCCATCAATAAGCATGGACCCCCCTCCAAGGAGTGACTAACAAAATACCAAGGAACCAAAGTGCACCCTCTTGGTAGGCCAAGATCATACCTGTCGGAGCCCCTCTTGCTCCATAAAGGTAACCACTAACACACTAGAAATAGTCCTCATATTGAGCTAAAGCCAGAGCCATGTAGCCCTCATAGCTGTACTATAAGTCCTGGATGTTCGCTTACAGATAAGTCCTTAGGGAGAGGAATCTAGAGCACCATAAAATAGCCCAATGCTCTAGCCCCCTTGTTCCATGTTGCTAAAAAGCATCTTTTAATGTTTATTACATAATCCATTAGTCATGTTACAAGATCATGGCTTTAGTTTGAGCACTAGCATCATTCTACGTACCCAATGCAATAACCCATAGGAATCAAGGAATCCAATATATCAAATAGCTAGGAAAATTACTACGGTTTCCAAGGTAGGCACATGCATATGATTAAATTATTAAAGTAAATAGGACAACAAGGAAGATCCCATGCTATACTTGCCTTAACTTAGATCCTTCTTCTAGTCCAAACCTTTAATAAATTGCTTCTAGATTCATCGTGTATAGCTTACCGACTGGACATGATCATAAAACACCACACGCATCCATGCAATCATACATGAATCAAACAATAGAAATAAATTAGAACAATACACCAATCATAATAAACAATAGGTAAAAAGGTTTTAAAGATGTTCTACATGTTACTATGAACACACAGACGCGAAAAACACTCTAATCGAAGCTATAACAAAAACATTATGAATTAAACAAGATTTGCTTTAATAAAATAATAGATTAAATCTAACCTCAAATTTTAAAAGTTAAAAATAAATTTAATAGTAGGATGAACATGTAGATTACTCAATTACGAATCTAACGCAACTTGACTGGATCAAAACGGAGTTAAAACAAAGATTTTATGGCCTAAATAAGACTAGTGGCAAAACTGTAAATAGATGAAAGTGTATTTTGGATCTAACCGAAGAAACTACGTTTTAAAAAGAAGAAAACGTATTCTGAATCTAACAGAGGGATTTTATGGTTTCTGAAAGAGAAAACGTGTTCTAAATCTACAAGAAAGAAACTACGCTTTCGGAATAGGAAAGCATATTCTGGAAGTGTGCCATGGACTTTGGGTTATATTACGCGAAACTATAGGGGCTCTTTTGCAAATAAACCCGACGAAGGGGTACGACGAAGGGAGGGGGAGAGAGAGTTGCCGACTAGAGAAGAAAACCAGCGCAGTAGGGCTCCATTACCGGGGGTGAGAAGCTAACCGGAGCGCTTGGTTTGGGCCCTAGAGGCCATGGTTTGATGAGCCGAGAGCACAGGGAACAAGAGGAGAAGACGGTGAACTCACCTAGGGCCTTCTTGTGGTCGACGGTGGGTCTACGGCATCGGGCAACATGGCGGCGATAGTGACAGCGACGACGAGAGGAGGAGAAAAATCTAAGTTACTACATGAGGAATTTCCCAAACTAGGGGCTCTCCTTACGGTAGTTTTGGTGTGCTTTGCCCAAGGGGTTGGTACATATATATAGGGAGAAAAACTCCCCACATCTACATCAACTAGCAATATGATACTAATTAATGTTGCACCCTCCACATTTACTAATGGACCTAAATAATCATTAAAGCCTGTTAGTAAATAAATGCATGGGCCTTTGAGATTTATTAGGATTATTGCACATGGGCTTTGAGAGTTGGTTGGAAAAATGAGATATATTATTTATTTTCAGAATTAATTAATTTCACGAATAAAATAATTCAAGAAAAGTCCAGAATTGATATTTAAGCCACGAAAAATACTCTGAGACCTCCGAAAATTTGGGGAAACTTCCCAGAGACACTTTGGAACATGATGAACCCAAATAAAGTATTTGGAGCTCATGCAAAGATTGTTGGGAACTTGTAACATAAAGATTAAGGTGAAGGAGGTAGGAATTAAATTCTAGAAAGAAGTTGGATAATTCCAAGAGATAGATATTCGTCTCCTAAACGTATTTTAAAAAAACACATTTTACACAGAGAAACACAAGGTGCGACCGGCATGAATGCAACAAACACGTTTCTACCTTAAGATAAATTTTAATCTAATGAAAATTTATTATTTCCCCATGTTTTCATGAGCTTAAAAATACAAAATTAAATCATTTTAGCTCTATTTCAAGAGAAGCAAATTTTAGGGTGTTACAATTCTATCCCCCTTAAGATGAATCTTGCCCTCATGATTTGGAAGATGGTGATAAAAGAGATACATATTCTTCGCCTTTGGATTCTTCTCTACTTCCTCGTGTAGTTCCATCGTCTTGGTAAGGATCCCACTTTACTTTGCATACATGTTAACCTTACACCAAGTATCTTGCCAAACTGATTCCAAGATTCTGATAGATACTCCAAACAATACTCAGGTAACTCCAATCACTAGGCCACCTTTTCTTTTTAGTCCATACTTATTAGACCTCTTTTTTCATATGTTCACCTTCCAACGGAGCCTTCTTACTTTCTTGGTCTAAAGTAGGTTCTATTACCAACTTTAAAACATTAATGACTATATATGCTCAGGTTAAGTTGCTCAACTCTGAAACGACTATTCTTAGTCCATGGTGTTGTTCGAATCTTCTTAGCATAACTCTCTCTTGCTAAAGACATCGACAATGACTTTTGCTTCTCTAAGTGATAACACTTTTCCAAGTCATAATCTTGATCAATACCAAACCAATGATGATGTCATATGCTCAAAACCAACTTTGTGAAGATGTTCCTTAGATTCTTATGACCCTCATAGATGTCACTTATCATGCCCAAGTAGATAGTACCTCCATGATCCATAATGGATAACTCCAGATCATACGTTAGATGTTCCATCTCATGTTTTCTTTCTTAAACCTCTATTTTTTTTCTTCTTACATAAGGACACATCCCACACCTTGATAAGGTGCATCATAGTAGATATAAAAAAACTCTTGTCCTGATCTGGCAAAGCTAATACATAGATTTTACCTCAACCCCTCTCTTTTTTACTCCTTCAAATACTTAGCTGAGGTCTCTTGATTTGAACTTAAAACCTTCTCTAGTAACACTATCAATATCTTGATGGTCTTAGATAAACTTCCCTTGAACCTCTAATCAAACCTCATTATTAAAGACTCTGAGTTTCTCTCACATCTTTGAGTGGGTTCCTATCACATCATTAACTTTCTTCAATCCAAACCTTCTTGTCATGCTTAGTATATCATTGAAATTTCCTAAGACTCCATAGAACCATATGTAGTTATTAGATATTTCATGTAAACACCTCTGGTGTTTTGACCTAATACTAAAATTTGACATGTCATCATGTGCATTGCAAAGCATTCATATAGTAGAAAATTTTGAATGCATTCACTATATAATCTTTATTTCATAATGTTGTTATTTCATGTGATGTGTTTCAAAAACCTTAAACAAAGATCATGACCACAAGGGTCAAATTTCATGTGATCATGTGAGACCATGTGTCATTTGACTCAAATAACCCTAATGGGCCATGTTACTGGTCAAAAATCAAAATTTAAGTAAAAGGAAGACAAATCAAATTTGAATTCACATTCAAATCATAAAAGTCCTTTTTGCCCCTTTTAATTAATTCAAAATCCATGAGGAATTTGGGGTTGAGGCAAAAAGCAAAGTTGGAGATTATTTTATGAAGATCAACTTTGGTATTCAAAGTTTTTCAAGTTTACATATAAAATTTGGAGTAATTTTGAAATGATTCAAATCTTTAAATGTACCCCAAATTTGAATTTCAAAATGGAGGCAGAATTTGAAAATGTTTCTTAAACCAAAGTTGTAGTACTTGAAAAATTGAACAACTTTCATTTTTGGAGATTTTCAACTTCTTTAGAAAATTTCTGAGTAATTTGAGAAATGAATGCAGTGGCAGTTCTGTAATTATTTCAAAAATCATCTCCACCTCACTGCTTGCCGCCGGCGCCACGCGGGGGGGTCACCGCCGATCAAATTTCGCCGCTTTCCCGCGTGCAGGCACGTCACCGTCGCCGTGGCGTCTCCGTCGTGCGCTGTCGCAGCCGGGCGAGCTCATCCCGGCTATAAATAGCCACCGTCGCCGCCGTCGTCATCGTTTTCCCCTCTGCTCTGCTCCGCCACCGTATAGCTCCGCCGCTCGCCGTAGGCCTCGTCGAGCCGCGTCAGCCGTTCCCAGCTACGTCAACGTGATCGCATTGGTCTTGCGCTCCTCCTCGACTTGCTCTCGTCGCTGGTGTTGGCCGGAATCGCCCGGCGCAACCCGTCTTCCCCGTGACCGGTCGGAGCTCCGCCGCGACTGCCCTCACCGTGGGCAGGCTGCTCCAGACCATCTCCGACTGCACCGAGTCCACCATCGTGATCACAGTGAGCTCCTGAACGTGTTTATCACTTCGCTTTTGACGCTACCGCAGTTTTGCCGGGGTTACGCCGTGAGCCGACGTGCTCGAGCCGCCATGGCCGGCGTGGGGTCTTCTCCGGTGTGCCTACTGCCGTTCTGAGGACTGGGATAGATTCGTAGGATGGTGTAGATCATTTTGGTGCTATCCACCTCGCCGAAGACTCGCCGTCGGCGCGTTTTGGCCGTCCAGTATGGCAGCGCCGCCGTGCGTCCTCGTTGTGTCGCTGACAGCGGGCCCAGGCTGTCAGTGAAGCTGAGGAAGAAGAACAGTGAGCTTTGGTTATTTTCTGATTTTTGAATAGTGCAGCAATTTTGCAATTTTGTAGGAATTTATTTACACATCCAAAAATTCTGAAAATTTTTGTGTAGCTTCTGTACATGTTCTAGTATGATTTAAAAATTTGAAATTTGAAATTTGGATAAATTTTGAATGTTCAAATATTCAGTCCATTAATTGAAAAATGCAATTTCCATGATTTTTGTAGGTCACTGTATAATTCCAAAAATTATGAAATTTGTTTTGGTACACTAATTTGTCATAAGGAAGCTTACATAAAATTTTCAGGTCATTTGGAACAAGTTTATTTTTGGGCTTAATTCCAAATTAATTCAAAAATAGATAAAAGCAAACCCTAAGTGTTTGATTAGTGTTGGATCTTGTTTTGGTCATGTTTTGTGACTAGTAGGATTCCAAGATCCATTAGGTCAAGTCACATGTGTGGTTCTTAATGATAGGGTTACAGGTTGGTTTTGTTGGCTTGCAACTGTACCGCGAAATCAAATCATTTGCGGGTGTTTTTACATTTCATGTGCCGTGAAAGCATCATGTTTACATTATCATCATGTTAAAGCATATGTTATTATTTCGTGTAGAACCCGAGAACGAAACGATTCTAGTTGAGCAAGTTCTGGAAGAATCCCCGGTTGTCACGGGATTTGATAATTGTGGTACTAATCCGGAACCGGAAATCGTCAACGAAGGCAAGCCCCGGTTTATGCATTAAGCCATTACCTTGTTACTTTGAAAAGTTTATCACCTATGTTACTTATTGCATTAAGTTGATCAATTCAAATATTACCTACTTGATGCATTACCTACCTTGTTACTCGTTTACCATCCTTGAAGATGTTTTCATTTATAAAGGCGTAGATTGCTTAGTATGCTTTATGGTAGGCTTTCAAAGTAAAAGTTTTGATACAATCAAAGATGGCATACTGGCCGAAGAAAGAAAGAAGGTTGAATGAACTAGAGACTAGTCGGGTGACTTATCTTGAATTGTGGGTAATGTTGCCGACTATGTCGCTTAAAGGCCACTCATTGTGGATCTTCTGAACGAGACACTTTGTAGTACTGGTCACATACTCCGGTAAGCCTACTTCGGCTAATCCGATACTAAGACGAATGCCCGCGCACTGGGAGTGGAGAGATGGCGGGAGTAGCGTGTACCCTCGTGGCTGGAATGTGGCCGGATTTGAGGTGTGCTGTGCTCTCGGGTGGCGTGGAGACGGCTTAGTATAGGAGGATCCTGGTAGCGAGGTTGATATATGCAAGATTAAGTTCTACATATGTCGTGTGATAAGGAATCCCCAGCTGGGACTTGAATCAATTCGAATTGCCGGTGCTCCGCGGATATGGAGACTCGATTCATTACAGAAGCAATGTAGTACTGGTGAATTACTAAAATATGAGAAAAAGAATGGAATGAGAAGGAATGGAATATGGGAAATGTATATTTAGTTGAGATAATGAACTAAAAGAACTTAGTGGTAAACTTGAAAATAGAATGAAGGATAGTAAGCTTTTGGCAAAGAACTTTTGAATCTTGCTACATCCTTACCTTGCCCCAAATCCCTGCATCTCTAAAGTCTTACACCCCGTTACGTCGGGTTAGTCTTGTTGAGTACCTTTGTACTCAGGGTTTGTTAACCCTTGTTGCAGGTGAGTCGCATGCGCAGGCTTGTTTTGGTCCCTGCTGCATGTCAGTGTTTGAAGTCAACGATGATGATGAGGAGTAATGAATGGCCTTTGGACAAGGCACTAGTTTGTATGATAAATAAAGTTAATGTAATATTATCCCGCTACTATGGTCGTATGATACTTATGGTATTGTAAGTTTGAAAACAACTGGTTTGTAATAATACTATCCTAAGACTTCCGCTATCTTTTACTCTGGTATATATTTGAATAAAATGTTGTAATCTGCAATGACTGTGATTGGGATCCTGTTTGAAAAGAGAATCGTGGATGATTCGGGTTTCCCGAGGACACCCGACAGACCTGTTGAGTTGTTGGGAACTCGTGTACGCTATCCGAGGTCTGTTAAGACAACGATAGGTGCATGTGGGCCCAATTCCTTAGGAGGTTCTGCCACAGCTGGTATCAGAGCAGTTCCCATCTAAGATCATTGTAGGTTACTTTGGAAAACCTTCAAAATGATTTGGATCAAGGAAAGTAAACATGATATTTTGAAAGTTCAATTTCTTTCTTCTTACCTTTGATCTAGACTCAATCCTGACTTATTTGAAAAGTTTGTGGCGGATAATATGATTAGGTTTGTCCTATGTATTATGAAAATCTAGTACTTATGATTATATTAATCTTTTGTACGTAGATTCGTAAGATCGATTCATGCATCATGGTTGAGCACATTGCATAATAATTCCCCTTAATAGTGGTTGGGTAAGTAATGTCAATCCCATTCTTGCTAACCTCCGTTATCCTCAAGCTATTCTTATAGTCCTACCCTAAATTCTTCAGGGTATGGCAAAGACCAAGAAAACCGCACGCAAGTCCACCGGACCTCATGGAGTTCCGCGTCACCAATTGGCACCAAGAAATCACGAGCTTGGTGAAGGAAGTTCCAAGAACCTAGGAGAGGAAGGATCTTCAAGCAACCCCGCCAACGTCGAGAACCTTAACAAGGAGCTCAACACTCTTCGTCGAGCTCATGCCAAAGACCAAGAAGAGCTGGCGGAAATGCAAAGGGGTATCACCATGACCATGGAGCTGCGGAATGAAGCCTGGACACGAGAAGATGCGGCCAATGAACGCGTCAATGAGTTGGAGTTCTACGTAGAGGACCTGGAGATGGACAATGCCATTCTTCACTGAGAATGTCCATATGCTGTATGCTCAACTTCATCCTCCTCATGGGGATGGTGAAGTTACCGATGAAGAAATGATTGTAGCTCCAGGAGAAGTCGAGAATGAAGTAGAGGAGGAGGATCCTGAGGAGTTAGTGTACTTCTCAGATGAAGATGAGGTTTCGTCCGATACGGGCACGGATGCCGAAGACTGAAAGCTTGGAGTAGAAGTAGTTCCTTTACTGCTTTCCTAGAAAACCAGGGTTGTCTTGTGGGATACAAGACATGTAATATAAATAAGAACCCTTTGTAGTATGCAACCTTTTAAAAGCTTTCAATAAAGAATAATGTAAGTAAATGTGTTTCTCTAACAGATGCCTCGTCCTATCACCCGAACTGGTGCTAGTGGCTCGCATGATGATGATGAGTGCCCAAATCCTCCACCAATGCCCTCGACTATGGCAGATGCCATAGCCGCACTCGTCAACGCAACGGCAGAGAATGCCAGGCTGTTAAGGGAGTTGGCGCAGAACCAGCAGGCACCATACCCTAATCGTGGCCGTCGTAATAATGGAAACGACGAGTCAACTTATGTGGATTTTACTGACACACGTCCGCCTGTATTCTCTAAGGCAGACGAACCTTTAGAAGCCGATGATTGGCTTAGGACAATAGAGCAAAAGTTCGAGCTGATCCACTGTACTGAGGTTCAAAAACCAAGGTTTGCGGCACAGCAACTCCGAGGAGCTGCTGGTGCCTGGTGGGCAAATTTGGTAGCAGTACAGCCCGCTGGTCACCAAATCAACTAGAGGGAGTTCAAGGATGCCTTCAGGGCACATTATATTCCAGACGGTGTGATGACCATGAAGTTGGAAGAGTTCTTGGCTCTTAAGCAAGGGGAGCACCCAGTGATGCAGTATGTTGGGCGTTTCAACCACCTGTCGCAGTATGCTATTGAGTATGTCAATACTGACAGGAAGAAAAAGAATCATTTTCTTAGAGGCTTGAACACTAAACTTCAGACAATGATGGCAGCCTGTGGTAATGCAACTTACCACGAAACAATCAACATTGCTATCGCTTCGGAAGAAAATTACCGCCGACACAAGGAGGCGAAGAAGAAGAAAATATTTGCTTCCGGATCATCAAGTGGCAAGCGTCAGAAGATAGTATACCATCCTCAGAATCATGGCCGTACGCCATTCCGCCCACAACAAGGCCAAAGCAGGCAGCAAATCTTCATTCGCCCTGCAACTAATACACCTTATACATATCAAGCACCGCAGCAGCAGAACAATACAAATAATGCAAACCGCAATGCTACTCCCCAGAATCACAATTTCCCATGCTATAATTGTGGTAAACCCAGGCATTTTTCCCGAGAATGTCCGTATCCTAGGAAGAACAATCCTGATGCAACCAAAGCCCCTGTTAATCAAACTCAAAATCAGTACAAGGGCAATGCTCAGAACCATCAAAAGGGTCCGGCTGAGAAGAAAACTGGAAGGGTATTCTATACGCAAGTGGAATCTATTCCAGAAGGAGAACCAGTTATGATGGGTATGTTTCCCATTGCTAAGCATCCTGCAATTACCTTATTTGATTCTGGTGCATCCCATACATTCATCAATCGTACATTTGTTGTGAAGCATGGGATAGCTATTGGGGAAACAAAAGAACCCTATCATATACAGTCGCCAGGGGGACGAATCTGTACAAGGGAGGTAGTTCAGCATGTACCTATTGATTTGGGAGGATATGAGTTCCCTACCAATATGCTGATATTAAAGGATCAAGATATAGATGTGATCCTTGGTATGAACTGGCTAACTCAACATGGGGCTATCATAGATGTCCTGCGTAGAACAATAAGGGTAAATGCACCTGACAGCAAAACCCAACTTCTCATCCAACTCCCTTTTCCTAAGAGTACAGTGGAGACCGTCTGTGCAACTATTGTTGAAGGAGCAGAGGAAATTTCAGTGGTAGGTGAGTTTACGGATGTCTTTCCCGATGACCTGCCTGGTTTGCCACCAGACCGAGACGTAGAGTTCAGAATTGATCTGAAACCAGGGACAGCACCAGTGTCCAGAAGAGCATATAGGATGCCACCGAAAGAATTAGCAGAATTAAAAATGCAACTACAAGAGTTGATAGACAAGGGTTTCATTCAACCCAGTTCATCACCTTGGGGATGTCCTGCTATTTTCGTGAAGAAGAAGGACCAAACCTTAAGGTTGTGTGTGGACTATAGGCCCTTAAATGAAGTCACCATCAAGAACAAATACCCCTTACCCCGAATTGATTTACTTTTTGATCAACTTGCGGGAGCTAAGGTATTCTCTAAGATAGACTTAAGATCAGGCTACCACCAGATTAAGATCAGACGTGAAGATGTGCCAAAGACAGCGTTTACTACCCGATATGGACTATATGAGTATCTAGTCATGTCTTTTGGGCTGACCAATGCCCCGGCTCATTTCATGTACCTGATGAACTCAGTTTTCATGCCTGAGTTGGATAAGTTTGTCGTGGTGTTTATTGATGACATTCTTATCTACTCTAAAAGCAAAGAGGAACATGCGGAACATCTCCGTATTGTTCTACAAAGATTAAGAGATCACCAACTATATGCCAAGTTCAGCAAATGTGCATTTTGGTTGGAGGAAGTACAATTTCTGGGTCATGTGCTATCTGCTGAAGGTATAGCTGTTGATCCGAGCAAGGTAGAAGAAGTCCTTAACTGGAAAGCACCTACAACTGTTCATCAAGTTCGTAGTTTCCTGGGGTTGGCAGGGTATTACCGTCGGTTTATCCCTGACTTCTCCAGAATTGCGAAGTCAATTACTGGACTGTTGAAAAATCAAACAAAGTTTGTATGGTCGAAAGAATGTGAAGAGGCCTTTCAGACATTGAAGAAGTTGCTGACAACTGCACCAGTATTAGCACAACCTGATATCGAGAGGCCATTTGATATCTATTGTGATGCATCTGGAATTGGTATTGGCTGTGTTCTTATGCAAGAAGGCAGAGTCATAGCATATGCTTCCAGACAACTTAAGAAACATGAAGAACATTATCCCACCCATGATCTTGAATTAGCTGCTGTTGTCCATTCACTCAAGATTTGGCGACATTATTTATTGGGCAATATATGTCATATCTATACGGACCACAAGAGTTTGAAATACATCTTCACCCAGTCAGAGCTGAATATGAGGCAAAGAAGATGGTTGGAACTTATTAAAGATTATGACTTAGAAGTGCATTATCATCCAGGCAAGGCTAATGTGGTTGCCGATGCCCTGAGTCGCAAGAGTCATTGTCATTGCCTAATTGCAGAACCTATGCAGCAAACATTGTGTCAAGAGATGGAGCATCTGAATTTACAAATCATAGAACAAGGTTACCTGTCCAGTATTGTAGTTGAGTCCACTATCAAAGATCAGATCATTGCTGCTCAACAGAAAAGTAAGGGCATAGCCCATATTAAGGATAAAGTCAGATCTGGAAAACCAACATGTTTCAAGATTGATGAATCAGATGTCGTATGGTTCAAGGATAGGTTGGTAATACCCAAAAATCCGGAGCTGCGAAAGCAGATTCTTGATGAAGCTCATTCTACAAGATACTCCATTCATCCGGGTAGCAACAAAATGTATCATGATCTGAGAAAGAGATATTGGTGGACCAAAATGAAAATAGAAATAGCTCAATATGTGGCCAAGTGTGATATTTGCCAGAGAGTCAAAGCAGTTCATATGAAGACTGCAGGTCCATTACATTCGTTGCCAGTTCCATCTTGGAAGTGGGAAGATATTTGTATGGACTTCATAGTAGGGTTGCCTAGGACATCTGCAGGCTACAATTCTATATGGGTTATTGTTGATCGTCTAACCAAAATAGCTCATTTCTTGCCAGTCAGAGATAAATATCGAGCGGAGCAGTATGCAAAGCTTTATCTTGATAGAATTTTCAGTCTGCATGGGGCACCCAAGACCATTGTCTCTGACAGAGGATCATTGTTCATATCCAAGTTTTGGAAAAATCTACATGAGTCTTTAGGAACTAAACTTATCCGTAGTTCTGCTTATCATCCGCAAACAGACGGACAGACCGAAAGGGTAAATCAAATTCTTGAAGATATGTTAAGAGCATGTGTTCTTTCCTTTGGTGCTAAATGGGATGAGTGCCTTCCCTTAGCTGAGTTCTCGTATAACAATAGCCATCAAGAGAGTATTAAAATGGCACCATTCGAAGCACTGTATGGCCGTAGGTGCCAAACACCGTTAAATTGGTCAGAAGCTGGAGAACGTTGGTTCTTTGGACCGGATGTGGTCAAGGAAGCTGAAGAGAAAGTTAAACTCATACAAGACAATATGAAGGTAGCTCAATCCCGACAGAAAAGCTATGCCGATAAGAGGAGACGACCGCTAGAATTCAAAGTGGGAGATTTTGTGTACCTCAAGGTATCACCGATGAAAGGAGTTCATCGATTTGGGATTCGGGGAAAGTTGGCGCCCCGTTATGTCGGTCCTTTTCAGATCCAACAACGATGTGGACCAGTCGCCTATCGCGTCAAGCTACCAGATCACATGTCAGCGGTGCATGATATCTTTCATGTATCTCAGTTAAAGAAGTGTCTTCAAGTACCTGACCAGGAAATCGACTTTGGTGGTGTAGAACTAGAACCTGATTTGACTTATGCCGAGTATCCCATTAGAGTCTTAGATCAGAAAGATCGAGTCACTCGGAGACGTACGATCAAGTTCTACAAAGTACAATGGAATCAACACACTGAAGATGAAGCTACTTGGGAGTCCGAGGATTACTTAGAAGAGAATTTTCCTGACTTCTTCGCTTCTATCTAGTTGCAATACCTTGTCTATATTGTAACTTGTCTTGTTGTTAACAGAATGGAAAACCCCCTCACTAGCTTTTTGAATAAAGTTATGATGTGTTAGCTTGACACATTTCCTTTTCCATTACTTAGCCTTAAGTTTTAAATCTCGGGACGAGATTTCTTTAAGGGGGAAGGGTTGTAACACCTCTGGTGTTTTGACCTAATACTAAAATTTGACATGTCATCATGTGCATTGCAAAGCATTCATATAGTAGAAAATTTTGAATGCATTCACTATATAATCTTTATTTCATAATGTTGTTATTTCATGTGATGTGTTTCAAAAACCTTAAACAAAGATCATGACCACAAGGGTCAAATTTCATGTGATCATGTGAGACCATGTGTCATTTGACTCAAATAACCCTAATGGGCCATGTTACTGGTCAAAAATCAAAATTTAAGTAAAAGGAAGACAAATCAAATTTGAATTCACATTCAAATCATAAAAGTCCTTTTTGCCCCTTTTAATTAATTCAAAATCCATGAGGAATTTGGGGTTGAGGCAAAAAGCAAAGTTGGAGATTATTTTATGAAGATCAACTTTGGTATTCAAAGTTTTTCAAGTTTACATATAAAATTTGGAGTAATTTTGAAATGATTCAAATCTTTAAATGTACCCCAAATTTGAATTTCAAAATGGA
This sequence comes from Miscanthus floridulus, assembly GCF_019320115.1. Taxonomy (NCBI): domain Eukaryota; kingdom Viridiplantae; phylum Streptophyta; class Magnoliopsida; order Poales; family Poaceae; genus Miscanthus; species Miscanthus floridulus. Next base: position 64,778,391 of record NC_089586.1, on the reverse strand, counting down.
GGCAGAATTTGAAAATGTTTCTTAAACCAAAGTTGTAGTACTTGAAAAATTGAACAACTTTCATTTTTGGAGATTTTCAACTTCTTTAGAAAATTTCTGAGTAATTTGAGAAATGAATGCAGTGGCAGTTCTGTAATTATTTCAAAAATCATCTCCACCTCACTGCTTGCCGCCGGCGCCACGCGGGGGGGTCACCGCCGATCAAATTTCGCCGCTTTCCCGCGTGCAGGCACGTCACCGTCGCCGTGGCGTCTCCGTCGTGCGCTGTCGCAGCCGGGCGAGCTCATCCCGGCTATAAATAGCCACCGTCGCCGCCGTCGTCATCGTTTTCCCCTCTGCTCTGCTCCGCCACCGTATAGCTCCGCCGCTCGCCGTAGGCCTCGTCGAGCCGCGTCAGCCGTTCCCAGCTACGTCAACGTGATCGCATTGGTCTTGCGCTCCTCCTCGACTTGCTCTCGTCGCTGGTGTTGGCCGGAATCGCCCGGCGCAACCCGTCTTCCCCGTGACCGGTCGGAGCTCCGCCGCGACTGCCCTCACCGTGGGCAGGCTGCTCCAGACCATCTCCGACTGCACCGAGTCCACCATCGTGATCACAGTGAGCTCCTGAACGTGTTTATCACTTCGCTTTTGACGCTACCGCAGTTTTGCCGGGGTTACGCCGTGAGCCGACGTGCTCGAGCCGCCATGGCCGGCGTGGGGTCTTCTCCGGTGTGCCTACTGCCGTTCTGAGGACTGGGATAGATTCGTAGGATGGTGTAGATCATTTTGGTGCTATCCACCTCGCCGAAGACTCGCCGTCGGCGCGTTTTGGCCGTCCAGTATGGCAGCGCCGCCGTGCGTCCTCGTTGTGTCGCTGACAGCGGGCCCAGGCTGTCAGTGAAGCTGAGGAAGAAGAACAGTGAGCTTTGGTTATTTTCTGATTTTTGAATAGTGCAGCAATTTTGCAATTTTGTAGGAATTTATTTACACATCCAAAAATTCTGAAAATTTTTGTGTAGCTTCTGTACATGTTCTAGTATGATTTAAAAATTTGAAATTTGAAATTTGGATAAATTTTGAATGTTCAAATATTCAGTCCATTAATTGAAAAATGCAATTTCCATGATTTTTGTAGGTCACTGTATAATTCCAAAAATTATGAAATTTGTTTTGGTACACTAATTTGTCATAAGGAAGCTTACATAAAATTTTCAGGTCATTTGGAACAAGTTTATTTTTGGGCTTAATTCCAAATTAATTCAAAAATAGATAAAAGCAAACCCTAAGTGTTTGATTAGTGTTGGATCTTGTTTTGGTCATGTTTTGTGACTAGTAGGATTCCAAGATCCATTAGGTCAAGTCACATGTGTGGTTCTTAATGATAGGGTTACAGGTTGGTTTTGTTGGCTTGCAACTGTACCGCGAAATCAAATCATTTGCGGGTGTTTTTACATTTCATGTGCCGTGAAAGCATCATGTTTACATTATCATCATGTTAAAGCATATGTTATTATTTCGTGTAGAACCCGAGAACGAAACGATTCTAGTTGAGCAAGTTCTGGAAGAATCCCCGGTTGTCACGGGATTTGATAATTGTGGTACTAATCCGGAACCGGAAATCGTCAACGAAGGCAAGCCCCGGTTTATGCATTAAGCCATTACCTTGTTACTTTGAAAAGTTTATCACCTATGTTACTTATTGCATTAAGTTGATCAATTCAAATATTACCTACTTGATGCATTACCTACCTTGTTACTCGTTTACCATCCTTGAAGATGTTTTCATTTATAAAGGCGTAGATTGCTTAGTATGCTTTATGGTAGGCTTTCAAAGTAAAAGTTTTGATACAATCAAAGATGGCATACTGGCCGAAGAAAGAAAGAAGGTTGAATGAACTAGAGACTAGTCGGGTGACTTATCTTGAATTGTGGGTAATGTTGCCGACTATGTCGCTTAAAGGCCACTCATTGTGGATCTTCTGAACGAGACACTTTGTAGTACTGGTCACATACTCCGGTAAGCCTACTTCGGCTAATCCGATACTAAGACGAATGCCCGCGCACTGGGAGTGGAGAGATGGCGGGAGTAGCGTGTACCCTCGTGGCTGGAATGTGGCCGGATTTGAGGTGTGCTGTGCTCTCGGGTGGCGTGGAGACGGCTTAGTATAGGAGGATCCGGTAGCGAGGTTGATATATGCAAGATTAAGTTCTACATATGTCGTGTGATAAGGAATCCCCAGCTGGGACTTGAATCAATTCGAATTGCCGGCGCTCCGCGGATATGGAGACTCGATTCATTATAGAAGCAATGTAGTACTGGTGAATTACTAAAATATGAGAAAAAGAATGGAATGAGAAGGAATGGAATATGGGAAATGTATATTTAGTTGAGATAATGAACTAAAAGAACTTAGTGGTAAACTTGAAAATAGAATGAAGGATAGTAAGCTTTTGGCAAAGAACTTTTGAATCTTGCTACATCCTTACCTTGCCCCAAATCCCTGCATCTCTAAAGTCTTACACCCCGTTACGTCGGGTTAGTCTTGTTGAGTACCTTTGTACTCAGGGTTTGTTAACCCTTGTTGCAGGTGAGTCGCATGCGCAGGCTTGTTTTGGTCCCTGCTGCATGTCAGTGTTTGAAGTCAACGATGATGATGAGGAGTAATGAATGGCCTTTGGACAAGGCACTAGTTTGTATGATAAATAAAGTTAATGTAATATTATCCCGCTACTATGGTCGTATGATACTTATGGTATTGTAAGTTTGAAAACAACTGGTTTGTAATAATACTATCCTAAGACTTCCGCTATCTTTACTCTGGTATATATTTGAATAAAATGTTGTAATCTGCAATGACTGTGATTGGGATCCTGTTTGAAAAGAGAATCGTGGATGATTCGGGTTTCCCGAGGACACCCGACAGACCTGTTGAGTTGTTGGGAACTCATGTACGCTATCCGAGGTCTGTTAAGACACGATAGGTGCATGTGGGCCCAATTCCTTAGGAGGTTCTGCCACATTTCATTCCTATGTCATCAATGCCTACTTGTCCTAGGTATGTTGAAGATTGGACTCCCAGCTGAGGATAGCTCGAATTGTAGAGCCATATTGACGAATGCATCCATTCCTCGTAGATGATCCAATCACTTATCAACCGAGCAAAGGATACTTACTTTGGATGATGAAACCCTTAAGTGATATACATCCTCTGGGTACCACCTTTCTAATCAGATTAACTGATTCTTCCAAGTGAGAGCTAGAGAGCATAACTGAACTTCTTAAGGCACCTTGAGCATTTGGACCCTTCTTAAATTCACCACGCTTGTCAATAGGTGGCGCTTGATGTGGGTTGTTCAACATACTATGAGCAATAGTCTGTAATAACTGAGTCTGCATCATCAAAGCTTGCTCTATAGATGGGGGATTAGGTGGCGGTGGATTAGAATTGGCAGGATTCCTTCCCAGTGAGAGCTAGAATCTACAAAACCACCTTCACTTAGACTACCCCCCTTAAGAAAAGATCAACTAGGGGACCCCAAAAAATAGCTTGCACCTTCTTCCAGATGAGCTAACTAGTATCAAGACATTCTGACATCCCAATGATACTCTCGTGTATGGGCAGGAACAAGAAATCTAAAATTCCTTGCGAGCAGAAAAATAGCAGTGTCGTAAAATAGCTGTAAATCTCATTCCATTAATCTAATTAAGTTGTACTTTATATCGTTGCAAATATTATCAAATCCTCCACAACTTCCTTATAGAACACTTTTCCAAATTCTATAGTTTATGTAGTAAAAAATAGGACACAACAGAAACTGCTCCAGGTTTTAGATAGCACAAGTGCATCATCTTGTGATTTTCATAACTCCCAAACCATAATGGCTATAAGGGCGGTTCTTATGGTTAGAGAAATATATTGAAGTCTACTATTGTTCATAATTTTCTGATGATTTTTTATCATCGAAAATTAGAGATATAAGCCAAAGAGGGCAGACTGCTCCGAAACACAAGATAGGGAAAACTGAAGAAAACCATAACCCAACTATTTATTCCATTAATCCATATACCTTAGGCCTATAAACTAAATGAAATTGTGGGAACACCTAACAAGATCATTGTAATCATTACAAAGATTCAAAACAAGCTTAAGCATAATGACAAATCAACAAAGCAATAAAGGTTCATAATTCAATCATTGACTCAATTTGCGATACTATCGTCCTCATTGTACTAGGGGTAACAATTCGAAGACTCATCTTCAAATTACGTAAGAAGGTGGTGAGGAATAGTTCTAAAAGCATATCAAATCAAGGAGTGAACATGAGAACAAAGACTTTAAAATAAGCACCAAGGTAGAGATGAATACAAGGGTAGAGATATAGTAGAGAAGAAAATATCACGGCTCATAGAGCAAGGGTTTTTGTAGTAACTTCTAAACCTTAAAATGACTAGTTTCTACTAGGCTTGGGTCCTATAGTCAGCATTGCTCTGATACCACTTTGTAGCACCTGGTTTTAAGGACAAAATCAGATACACACCATATGTGTGCCTAGGAAGTCAAATCTCACATATAGCTACAAATAAAGGTAATACCAATAGACGATGCTTAATATATAACATACTTAGTATAAAGGATATAACCTTAGATAGCAAACAGTGGAAAGACAACTCTGATCTTTGAGTGAAGACTCCAATTCATAGGGACAACTGACTGGTTGATCACAAGCCTAACTCCTCTAGACTAGCAATCTGGTACCCATCCGAAATTTTTCTAAAGATTTAAAACGTAAAGCAAGCGTAAGTACATGTCGTACTCAACAAATATAACATGGGGTTCATGAGGCTCAAAAGGCTGACACTAGTTTAACTATGATTAGCTTTTAATGGGTCATGATTTTAGCAATAGGGTGGCAACAAGTTTATTCATAAGCCCATATAAACACATGATCAGGTAAACATGAATAATGAATAGCATAAATAGTAATCATTAGTGTGCATCTTCATCATCAGTATCATCTGTGTTCTTCATCTATTTCATATGGGTCCAAGGCCGCTCATGACCGTGAGCACAACTGATATACCAGTTTTACACTCTGCAGAGGTTGTACACTTTCACTGTGAGTCATGATTTACCCTTTCACCGGAGGTGGCCAACCTCTTGACCCACTCCTAAGGAAGGTCAGCAGGGTTCACTATGAAGCCTTTTAAAGGTTCGTCTAACAAGTTAGGGCCACTAAGGTTTCCTCGTCAATAAGCATGAAGCCCCCTCCAAGGAGTGACTAACAAAATACCAAGAAACCAAAGTACACCCTCTTGGCAACCTAAGATCATACCTGTTGGGGCCCCTCTTGCACCATAAAGGTAACCACTAACAAGCTAGAAAATGTCTTCATACTAAGCTAAAGCTAGAGCCATGTAGCCCTCATAGCTATACTGGATGTTCGCTTACAGTTAAGTCCTTATGGACATAAATCTAGAGTACCATAAAATAGCCCAATGCTCTAGCCCCCTTGTTCCATGTTGCTAAAAAGCATCTTTTAATGTTTATTACATAATCCATTAGTCAAGTTACAAGATTATGGCTTTAGTTTGAACACTAGAATCATACTATCCAATGGAATAACCCATAGGAATCAAGGAATCTAGTATATCAAATAGCTATGAAAAATACTACAGTTGCCAAGGTAGACACATGCATATGATTAAATTATTAAAGTAAATAGGACAACAAGGAAGATCCCATGCTATTCTTGCCTTAAACTTAGATCCTTGTTCTAGTCCAAACCTTCAATGAATCGCTTCTGGATTCACCGCATATAGCTCACCGACTAGACATGATCATAAAACACCACACAAGCATCCATGCAATCATACATGAAGCAAACAATAGAAATAAATTAGAACAATGCACTAAACATAATAAACAATAGGTAAAAAGGTTTTAAAGATGTTCTACATGTTACTACAAACACACAGACGTGAAAAACAATCTAATCGAAGCTATAACGAAAAAGTTATGAATTAAAGAAGATTTCCTTTAATAAAATAATAGATTAAATCTAACCTCAAATTTCAGAAGTTAAAAATATATTTAATAGTAGGATAAACATGTAGATTACTTAATTACAAATCTAACGCAACTTGAATGGATCAAAACGGAGTTAAAACAAAGATTTTATGGCCTAAATAAGACTAGTGGCAAAACTGTAAATTGATGAAAGCGTATTTTGGATCTAACCGAAGAAACTATGTTTTCAAAAGAAGAAAATGTATTCTGAATCTAACAGAGGGATTTTATGCTTTCTGAAAGAGAAAACGTATTCTGAATCTACTAGAAAGAAACTACGCTTTCGGAATAGGAAAACATATTCTGGAAGTGCGCCATGAACTGCAGGTTATATTACGCGAAACTACAGGGGCTCTTTTGTAAATAAACCCAATGAAGGGGTACGGGCGATCTTGGACCATTGGATTGAATCTGGATGGACTAGATTAGAAAGAAGGGGGAGAGAGAGTCACTGACCGAAGAAGAAAACCAGCCCAGCAGAGCTCCATTACCGAGGGCGAGAAGCTCCTCGGAGCGCTCAGTTTGGGCCCTAGAGGCCACGGTTTGACAAGCCGAGAGCACAAGGAACAAGAGGAGAAGATGGCGAACTCACCTAGGGCCTTCTTGTGGTCGATGGTGGGTCTACGGCGTCGGGCAGCGCTGCGGCGACGGCGAGAGGAGGAGAAAAATCTAATTTACTACACGAGGGATTTCCCAAACTAGGGGCTCCCCTTACGGTAGTTTTAGTGTGCTTTGCCCAAGGGGTTGGTCTATATTTATAGGGAGAAAAACTCTCCATATCTACATCAACTAGCAATATGGTACTAATTGATGATGCATGCTCTATATTTTCTAATGGACCTAAATAATCATTAAAGCCTGTTAGTAAATAAATGCATGGGCCTTTGAGATTTATTAGGATTATTGCACATGGCCTTTGAGAGTTGGTTGGAAAATGAGATATATTATTTATTTTTAGAATTAATTAATTTCATGAATAAAATTATTCTAGAAAATTCTAGAATTGATATTTAAGCCACAAAAAATACTCTGAGACCTCTGAAAATTTGGGGAAAATTTCCAGAGACACTTTGGAACATGATGAACCCAAATAAAGTATTTGGAGCTCATGAAAAGATTGTTAGAAACTTAAAACATAAAGATTAAGGTGAAGGAGGTAGGAATTAAATTCCAGAAAGAAGCTACATAATTCTTAGAGATAGATATTCGTCTCCTAAACGTATTTTAAAAAAAACACATTTCGCACAAAGAAACACAAGGTGCAACCAGCATGAATGCAAAAAAACATGTTTCTACCTTAAGATAAATTTTAATCTAATGAAAATTTATTGTTTCCCCATGTTTTCATGAGCATAACAATACAAAATTAAATCATTTTAGCTCTATTTCAAGAGAAGCAAATTTTAGGGTGTTACACTGGGGTACGACATGCATGCTACAAATTGAAGAAAACCTACTTCAATGGCGTCCCTACTGATCAGATCCCTATGACCTATCATGTCCCATCCATGACTGATGCACAGTGGTGTGAACTTATCGAGATTTGGTCTAGTGCTAAGAACAAGGTGTGTGTGTGTGAACCCATCGATTTCCTATCTAGTCTTGCTATGATCTACTTGTGCTACAGTTTAACACAAATGAAGCTATAGGAAACATCTGAGAAGAACAAGGGAAACCATCCAAATGTGAAGTACCATTAGTCTACAGGATCTTGCTCCTATGTTGTCTAGCTGCAAACATTTGTAAGTGATGGTTGCGTTTTATTGTTACTCTTACATTTGTATAAATATATATAGAAACTCATGTGCAATGTGAAGAGAAGGAGAACAAGAGGAAGGCCATAGAACACGATCAAGGACTTGATGAACAACATGATGATCCAGGACTTGAACAACATGATGTCTAGGACTTGAACAATATGGTCAACCTGATGAAAATGTTAATGTTGTGGAAGTCTTCAAGGACTTCTATACTAGTACAAAAAAGGGCCTGAGAGATGCTGCAAGAGCAGCAGTTGTAACTACCTTCATTTGCTTTCCTTGAAATATACTAAAGCCATTGCCATAAAAGAAGAAAACAAAGCAAGAGCCTAACGTGGCAACATCACTTAATTTTGTAGTTGCAATTTTACACCAATCAATATGGTACATATACATTGTGCTTATGTAATCTCTATCGGCAGTAGACAAACAAAAGACGTATGCATTGTGCTTATGTAATCTCTATCTATAGTAGGCTGAGGAAGACCTATATATTACTTGTTATGAATTAATCTCTTAAGTTTTCAATTGAAGTCCTCTTCCACTATCTGTAACCTAATGTTTTATTGATTGAATTTCATAGGAAGCTATGGAAACTATACAAGAAGAACCTATTGCTAATGGGTAGCAACCAATGACTAGCGCTGATGTTGTTTGCAAGATCCTCTACATCCACCAGGGTAGGGCCCCCTCCCTAGGACGCGGCAATAACCTTTTTTTTGAAGAATGCTAGTATCCAGACATGTGCTTAAGTTCTCCTGGTAACTCTTAGTCTTCAAATCCTATGGCTTGGTGTGGTGAACATTTATCATATGTTGTGTGACCTATGTGACGGTTTGATGTGGTGATACTTTGTCAGTGGCTTGCTGCTGATGTGTGAAATGCTAATTGTTGGTATTTGATTGCTAGTAGTGATGATCTTGAATTACTTTTCTGATTTAGTTTTGTCCTGCACGTGGTAGAACCAGGACTGGCTACGTAATCAAATAAAAATGCGACACATGGACGAACTAGTGCATGACACATGAAATAGATAGGGCACGACACATGGAAGGAAGTCATCATGCCACATGGCCGAATAAAAATATGAAACATGGATGGACAACACCGTGATGCGTGATCGAATAAGAAACAGCCACGTGGACCAATAAAAATATGACACATGATCCAATAAAGAAGTGACATGTGACCCAACCACAACACGACACATGTGCCAATAGAAAACTAACATGTGAAACAACATGGACTCGACATGTGGTCTAGTAAGAACCTAAAACATGCAAGAACCAGAAATGACCACGTTGTGCAATAAGAAGGTGACACATACTCGAATCATCTCCAATACAACCGGCTATAACATGTACATGTGGAAAACATCTCCAACGGAAGCACCACTAGCGTGGTAGCCCCCTGCCATGCATGCCAAAATAGTTCTATGATGCTCTGTTTTTTGTCACAGATCAAGCCACTTCTATGATGAGTCGCTTAGATTCGTTATGGAAGTTCAAGTATGACATGACTTTTTGTGACGAGCCGTTTTTCATCATAAATTCGTCATAAAACTCAAATTATGACGAATTTAGCTTCTTCAGTGATGGAAGTTGTTTGTCATGAAAGTGCAAATTCCTAGTAGTGGCATGAAGTGGGTCAACAATAATGGGTGTATCTTTGCCCCCTATCGCTTCGAGCAAGTCAAAAGTCTAGTTCAAATGTATATGTAGCTACTAGGATCACCCTTTTCATATTTCAAGATTTGAAACTTGTATTGTTTGAATGGTATAGTCTGGGCACCAGTCGCCACTAGCTTGTATTTCTAATCTATCCTTAGCATGGAGCAGCTGTTGTATTGGACTCTTTGGATATTCCAAAAGAAGGGTACAAGGACTTTGAAAGCATATTGAGCTTGTAAGTGACATGACTTATTCTTTTACATTTAGCAGATGTGTTGAATTTGTTGTTGACTCCCATGATTTTCGTACAACGTTTATAGGATATACCTCGAGGATCCTGAATCCCTCAATTTTAGAACTGAGAAGAAGAAGAAGAAGAAGAAGAAGAAGAAGAAGAAGTATTGCAACAAAATAAGCATCAGGCGCAACTTCCCGATATGTATCAAAAGTCATATGTGCTATTATATCGTGCATACTCTTTGTGTTTTAACTGATTATGTATTATATATCGTGTAGTGTGCCAAACAACCTATAAGGAGACTATTATGTGAATTCTTCACTTGTGAGTACCTCAGAGAGTCTGAGAAATTCAGCATCAGCTAAAGAGAGCTAGTCAGTGGACAAAACTGGTGGGCAAGAGACGGGTCACTGAGAATGATATAACGAGATGTGTAGCGGACATCTGTTCGTTTGTCATGCACCATTGCGTGTATGAAAAGGGAGACTACTTCAACCACGAGAGCAATTACGCATGGGATGACAAGTACCAGAACATTAGAAATTGTCCGGAGAAGCTAACGCTAGGGTATCCTGAGATTTTTTATGACTACAAAAAACATTTGAAGTGTATATGTAACTTGTTGTTCATGCTAGGATAAGGAAGAGACACGAATGGGATATATGTATATATGTGTGTGTTCTCTGCATGCGTTCTCAATATATATTGTCGATGTTTAAATTGGGAAAACAAAATTCGAATTCAAATTCAAATAAAATGACTATTTTTTTAAATAAAAAATGATTAACGGAGACAAACATATTAAGAAGGGGCCGTCTCCATTAATCTATTAGTGGAGGCGGGCACACCTTAGTGCTGCTGCCTCCATTAATGGATTAACGGAGGCGGGCGCCCTCCATTAAAACTTATTAACGCATGCGGTCTTCTTACAACGACAACCTGCATTAATGGCAAAGTACCCGCCTCCGTAAAGCCGCATTAATGCAGGCTTTTTGGTGGAGGCAGATAGTTTGCCCGCCTCCCATTAACCCAAAAATGCCCGCCTGTAATAAGATTTATGTAGTAGTGAACCTAGCACTGTGCCAGACACCAATCGAAAGAAAGAGCAGGAACCCCATTATTGCATCAGTTCGATACATAGCTAGATAGACTAGAGATTGGACACTCGTCATAAATAAATGCAATCTAGCAAGATTACCACCATTCATGGTGATCCATCTGATTTAAATTAATATAGGCGACCACATAATGTGTTGAAATGTGGCAACCTACCAAAATACAGTTGATCAAATGAAGATTTGGTATATCTTCAAAAGAAAAATGTTTTCATATACTTTGAATATTTCTGAGACCATAAAGATTGGAGATGTCACTAGGTGAGTAGCATTTTCCTACATACGAGTTAGGATAGAAATGTAGCAGCCCTACTTATCCTTTGAGTAAACGACAATTATGTTGGGATATCACAAAGTGTGCAAATAAAACCAACAATGCTTTCCTGTCGAAAACATCAATTGATGGTGCTAATTGCAAAGGCAATAAGCTTCATTTCATTTTTGGACTTGTGTCACCGAACTTTGGTAGTGCCAGTAGTGTGTTCAACCTCGTGAAGCTCTCTAAGGACCTTTTATCTCCACTTATATTTGATTCACTTCCATCATCCACATCTTCAGGTATTACACTTCTATTATGGAGCTTGGGTTTCCTTGACTGAGCTTGTGCCCTTTGACTTGATCCAGTTCCCTTGCTAGTAACAGAAGACACTGATAAGCCAGTAGCATTGTCCTCTACGTCGAGAAAAAGACATATCGTTGCACAATCATCAGTTTTGGACGTTGGATATTTAAACCTCCATGCTTGATTTGCTAAATCAACAATAGAACGAGCTGCAGATGAACGCTCAGAACATGAAGCAACTACATCCATGACTTCCTGATTGGTCAAGACATCCCACACCTATAGGCATGGAGTGCATATTAGAGCAATTTGGGCTCAAGTAGTTCACTTGCGAATCAAGTAATGCATATTTGAGTTTCCATATATTGAAATCAGATAACCTATTGGAAATCACATAATTAACATAAGCGCCAATGTTTTCATTACCCCATCTGTAGCAAGGATAATGAATTCATCCTTCTTACTGATTTGTCTATAGGTGACTTCAGGCACACAGGTTAACCCGAAATCCTTTAGACAGAAATCACCAAAAGCGCGTGCCATTGCTAGACCAGGGGAGTTACAATTAGGAAGCCAAAGGCGAGATACATCTGGTTCATCCTGATGAGCAAAAACCCTTCCGTTACATCGTTTGATTCTCCTTGCCTCTCCTATAAAATAATATATTGTATTATTCTGAGTTTTCGCCATTATGATAATGCCAAATTATGGACTAGGAATGGAACTGAATGAGCACTTAACAGTGTTGAGTGATAAGTCAATTCACACATCGCTAGTGCGATTGTACATAAATAAACATATAATATATAGGACCTATTATTCAAACATGTAATAAAAATATAAAGTTTATTTTCTTTTAAATTAAGAATCCCAAAAGTTCACACATGGGGACAGATCCTGTTTTATCGATGAGGACACTAAACTTGATTCTGATGAGAACATCACCCCTTTTAATATACACAACTAACACACCTCACCTTGCTATGTAAGGACCAATTAATAAGGCTCAAGCACGATAATTAAATATCTAGGTGACCTTTTTCCTAAGTACCTTTTTCATGATTGTGAGAATAGGTTGCTACCTAATGATATTATTGTTCTTAGTAACTATGTAGAGCACTATGATGTATTTGGAGAGAGACATCCAGCCAGAGAAGATCAGTATGGGTGTCAAGCCAAGTTGAAGGCTAATCCATATTACGTTTGAGTCAATCTTGGATTTCTAGAGCAATCCATACTAAAATCGTCGTACCAATTGCATATGGACTTCTTTTCGACGGTCTACATGTGTACAAAAAGTTAAGGAGACAAGATTTCCAATGACACTGATCTCATGTCAAAATTCCTTACGAGTCAATAGGAATCTTTGATAAAATGGGACGTATAGAATCTGTCGAGGTGTTGTGTCACCATATATTGGACTGCTAGTTGGGCCCGTATATCGTGTCGGAGTCTATTAGGCATGTGTGTAGAGGTCCTTGGCCGCCCTAACACTTTATATTTAGTAGTTGTCTCCCAAGTTACGGTTTAGGTTTGCTAAGATTAATCTTTCTTTGAACAATTTCACCATTCATCGGTTCGTAAAACACCAACTTCAAGTGTTTAAGTTTTTTCCAGCAAATTCAGTTGCGTTAGTTTTCTTTGATTCACAGATAGAGATTAGCCTTCAGGGTAAAGTTAACAGGACAGGGCACGGTTGATAACTAGATGATACTTAGTGTCGTGACTACAGGGTTCGGTTTTTTGTGATTGAAAACCGAATCATTGGTCTTAGTTCTCCACCATTTCGAGAGTTATTCTCATCTAAGGAAAGATGAAGCACCCTATTCCTATGAGATTTATGGATCAAAATCTCAATGATGATATAATACTGGGGAAATTCTAGCTCGCTGTATAACTAGTTTTCCCCGGTTATATCAAACATGTTTCGTTGGGGAGGCCATAATGGGTATAGCCCGTAGACCATAGGCAATTCTAGCTCGCCATATAACTAGTTGCAGGAAACATGTTTGATAAAGTGTTACTATGTAACTGCTTTGGAATTACAACCTGATATGGCTCAAAAATGCTATATATTCTACTGTTCCAAAATGTAAGCCATTTCAGTTTGGGAACGAAGGGAGTATACAGTTTAAAAATAAGTTGAGTCTATAAATTGTTGTCAGTAACCATGCCTAGTTCGAAGCTTGAAATTGCTGAAAAAAATTGGAGAACATATAAGAGAAGTGTGATTTAACCTGTAACAGGACCTTGGGCATGATACAAGCAAGGTAAAAATGTAAGTAGGAAAATGACGTTATAGAAAACCCTTTTAATGCTCATACTTTTATTTTTTTCATCTTCCTAAAGAAATAAAGATATTATTTTAAGCTAGTTATCCAATAACATATGTTTTTTCTAACACCAAGTGTCGTTCCACTCAAATGAATAAATCATTTAGAAAGAGAGACAGAATATTTGTGAAGATACCAGTTCTACTACTACTACTCAAAATCATTCTGAAATCAAAATATGTGGAAAATTTTACAGATTCGAGAGAGACACAGGACTTATTTTGTTATTAATTTTTTGGATAGTCATGTATAGACGAGATGTTATGGTTGACAAAAAAACCACCGGTGCAGATAATATGTGCCAGACATGTTGGATTGATCGAGACCCATGATCGGAAATTTCATCCTCAATCTATCAAGTCTCTAAGATACAGTAGGTTATAATGTCTTAATTATGGTCAGACGTCTCCCCCTATATCCTATTAGCTGGTCTATTGTTGGCAGCTGCACATCGTTGTCACTTGACAATTGAACAAATAATAAGTATCCATTATCTGCCTCCAACCCCCCCCCCCCCCCCCCCCCCCCCCCCCCCGCCCATTGTTACCCTCTCCTAACAATAAATGGTAGCTACCTACCAACAGCTGTAGAACCGGTCAAGCTTCACATTGGAACTGAAAAAGAAACAGAAGACACATATTTTAAATTTTGGAAGTGAAAAAGAGTTACTTGGATGATCGGGTTTCAAATCAACTGTCATTTGATGAGCAACCAAACGGCCGTTTTGATCTCTGGTTCCTAATACAGCCCTAGAGTCACCTAAGTTCCCAACAATAAGATCCTGGCCCTGAAAATAAGAAGGCAAAGCTTTAAATTATAGACATATTAAATTCTCATGTAATTGTAGTACAGACCACTTTTTTATAGGTAAATGGGCAACCAAGTTACCTGCTTGATTAAAGTAACTGCTGTACTTCCACTGCAAATGCTATCGATATTCCGATGTAATCTAAGTTCTTTATCTGTTACTCTAAAAGCCTTTCGGAATGAATCTTTCATTGAGAAAAATAATTCCGGACGCTCTTCTTTCTGTACAGACATTGGAGACTTGTCTTCTTCATCTGCGTACGGAGATAAAGTTTCTTCTAGAATTGAGCCATCTGAATTGCAAATGGGGCTCTCCCCAAAGTCATTATATATCAAATCACGCAGCTTCGAAGGGAGAGTATCTCTAACTTTCCTTGCTACAATATGGCCATGCGGACCATGGCCATCAAAAACTCCACAAAAAACCGTGTCTGACCTTCCATTAAAATTCTGTACATAATGCAACAATATCTCCAAGGAGTTATGATCAAATGTAAAGAGAATACAAATATATAAGATAAAAAAATTGGAAACAGGCAAATATAATTATTCGTTTAAAGGCATCATTGTCAATGGTGGAGTATAACTTAAATGAAAAATTTTCACTCTATTTTTCTAATTACATTTCATGCTTATGCAGGTCATGCTTTTATCACTACTCCCTCTATTTTTATTTACATGTCGTATTAGGTTTGTCCTAACTCCTAAGTCAAATATTTGTATCTTTGACTACCGGCTTCAAAAAAATTATATAGGTTCATGAGATAAAATTTATTTTTAAGATTCACTATGATTTTTTTTCATAATATATAATTCATATATTTTAAAACTATATGGATTTTTTGAAATGATGGTCAAATATATAGTATTTTTTTATTAGAATAAACCTAATGTGACATGTAAAAAAGAATGGAGGAAGTCCTACGCAAACTAGTTTTAGAGGTGTATTTGTTTTAGACCCTCCATGGAAATCGATTCCTAGGGTTGGTGTACCAACCATCCCTAGAAATAGAAGCATTTCAAGGGACCGTAGATAACGTGGACCACCTTAGAAATATATAAGTGCTGCACATAATTTATAACTTGTATAAATGTAGTGGCATAAAGACAAACTTTATGCTAAAATTGAAGAACGTGATAACAATTTTTGAGATAGCATAGTGGCCCATACATATGTTTCAAGTACTCAAAAGTTCAAGTTCCAATTTTTTAATTAGTTGAGCAACCGTGGATTGACAAATGCTATATACTAAGTTGCAGTGCTCCACAAGATCGAAAATTTCACCAGATTTCAAGGAAAACTTGACAATAATTCCAAGAAGAGAGTGATGCCTAAAGGGTCACCATTGTTAGAACCAACATATGCTTGCCAACATTTATAGACAATACATACAGGCACCTCACTAGCACGCAAATGGCAGGAACAAACAAACCCACAAAACTCGTCTAACTTGCATCACCACCACACACAACCTAAGGCTAACGCATGCTACAACTATAGCCAGTCACGCACAGCCCACATTGCCACACAAAATGGTCATTAGCCATCTGTCACCTATGGTGTGTGGACACCAACCCTTTTCCTGACTTTTT
Organism: Miscanthus floridulus; assembly: GCF_019320115.1. NCBI lineage: Eukaryota > Viridiplantae > Streptophyta > Magnoliopsida > Poales > Poaceae > Miscanthus > Miscanthus floridulus. Next base: position 64,762,266 of record NC_089586.1, on the reverse strand, counting down.
TTGCAAGTATGAAGTTACACAGACGTGGGCAAACCAATGGCGCAGCTTTACACCACAGGAATCTGCACCGACTGTGGCCACTTGATGCAACATTCACCGCATGATGCATGCCAGCCACTCACAGCTGTTGTTGACACTAGGCCGGGAGTAGCCACACTAGCACCACAGCATGCACCACAACCTCAAATTCTAGAACCTAACAGGACTGAGTCAGATCGATAAGCGCCGCAACGATAGACGTTGCAGGCCAAGATTTGGCTGTCGCTAGCTAGCCCATCCCCGGATCCCCATGCTGCACGGTGAAATTTTTGTGCATGACACCAGCACCTTGCCGCTGGACCCAACTGCGCATTGTGATGGCTTCAGGGAGAAGAGGCCCCTCCTCCACCCTCTCTGCAGCTCTCCCAATTTTTGGTGGGTTGCCCTAGCTGTGGCGAGGCACAGAGGGGGCTGGCAGCTGTGAGGTCTAGAGCACTCCCCATGTCACGTTCTGCTATTTAAACCTCAACCATTTAATTTCGAAACTTCAAGAAATATGTACTTGATCCGGTCATAGAAAGTTTGTTTTTGACATAACACAATCTACAAAATACAACTTTGACAACTAAATTATATATATTATATTTATTGACATAGAAACATAATTATTCTGAAGGTACTTTTTGGTATACCAGCTTTAAATGTTTAAATTCTACTCAACAACAGACAGCTGTGAATCAATATTTAGATATTTTTGTCTGCACACATCCCAAAGCATAATCTTTTTTACTACATTAGTAATAAATAAGGATATTATTTCCAGATGATCAAATCACAAGTGTTTTTTTATAAAACAATATATTGTTTGAAATTTCCAAACGTCTAAGCCTACAAAGTTAATTGAAACTCTATGGAGATGTTGCTCCATCCTTAGTGCTAAACCATCCTTTGAATTGTTCCTTTTAAAATGTTGATTGGTACATTAGATTGTATTTTTAGGAAAAAAGAAAAAAAAAACAAACAGAGATTCCATGAGAACACACTGAGAAATCCAAAATTCACTATTTGCTTTGTGGTTGTGCAAGGAGGAGGAAGAATAATGTTTTGGTGTTGCAGTCTCTATTAGCATTATTTATTTAAGTTGGAACATTGAACATTTGATACGGACAAAAAGTATTATGCCCACTCCAAGATGAGTGATCTCTCCTTTGCTTTCCGGAGCCTCTAGTAGCACATCTAAGACAACGATGGGTTATCCACCTATACGGGCAAGGAACAGCCAAAGTGTGGAAATAGGATAAGGTAGCACTGTAGCAGGGGACGAAGCCAATTTAAGCCCCTTTGGCACGGCTCATCCAAAACGGCTTCACCGGTGAAGCCAAAGCCGATGAAGCCAGAAAAACTGGCTTTTTCCGGCTTCTAGTTCATTTTAACCCTGGCTTACAAAACGGCTTCACGCTACAGTGCCTCGATTTACGCAAAATAGATGAAGCCGAAGCCGACATAAGCCGTGCCAAAGAGGCCCTTAATGTGTTCCAAGTGGAAGTGCACGCTGATGTATGCATTTGAAGCATCAAAACTAACAAAAGATTTGAACCTTGTTCCTACACGACATGAACAAATCGGTCAAGCACTTGCAATCTATCTTCATTTTTTCACCTCTTTAAAGAACTGATGAAACAAAATAAAAGGCAATCAAACATAGTAGACAATGGCATCAACTCTGTATCAGCAAACCACATGACAAAAGGTTATGGAACCAGGAAAAGATGATTTCTTGCATATCAACGTTGCTTAGTTTGCAAATATCACTATATAGTACGAAAAGAAAAAGATTGATGAGCCATGCCAACTCATTGAATTGGTTCTTCCAAAAAACATCACATTTCAAGAAACTGAATTGTTTTACTATAGAATTCTATCCTAGGAAGATAAAATGGTAAGCAGCTCAACACATTAAAATCTTAATGTCTGTAGCTTATCCAAATAAATACATTGATTTACTCTCGATAATCCAAGGCAGATCTTGACAACTATGATTATTTTAGATTAAAATAATAGAGAGAGTAAAAAAGGGAAACCAAGACATAAATTAGAGATAGGTCTCACTATTACATACATACCTACCTACTAGGAAGACATGTCGTCTTTGTCAGCAACCTTCTTACATTGTTATGTTAACAAACATGATACATTGCCCATCCTGTCGGTGATATGTATCTAGGGTACCTCACCATATGGAAAACAACCCGAAGGGGACCAGGTACACCAAGCAAGCTACACGAGAAGCCCAAACCAGACGGGGTACCTCATCTACTTGAAAGACAAGGCACAACAACATGTATTTAGAAACCAATTCTATCTTAGGAAACACACATGTAAACCGATCATGACTCTATCTATAACCCCACCCCCAGCCCTAGACTGTATAATGAGGGGGTGAGGAGCCCCCGATCGGTATCTAAACACAAGTTCATAGCAACCCTAGGCAACTAGCTAGCCATCAGTGCCCTTGTAAACCTGAGCATGTGAGAATAAGAGATCTACTCCAAATTGGACGTAGGGTACCATGTACCTGAACTAGTATAAATTTGTGTCTCATGTGCTACCCTTTTGATTCCCTATGCGTGATACTGCTAATCTTCATTGTCGGAGCAAATAATTCTGACATAACCCATTCCTAGTAATCCTCCTAGACACCGCCTCCTACTGCAACTTGCCATCTCCTCCAAATCCTCAAAGTCATACCTTCACTATTGCGGCGAGTTGTTGCTCCATCTTTCGGCATGACACAATTTAAAGTGGGCACCACATCCTGCACATAATCAAGCCACATGCTGCCCCACCATCCAAAGGCATAGCATCACACACCTTGATTAGAACCAAAGCACTACCCTATGTTTCTATTGCAGTTCTACCCAAGATACCATGTCGCATGAGGGAAACCACAATGGGACCCACATGACTAGTCCATAGCTATTATTATTTTCTCACAATATTTAGCCCACAAGTAGTATATAATGAGGGTCCCACTAGAGACAAAAAAAGCCCCCTTCCATCCTTCCGGCCAACAAGAGAGAGAGAGAGAGAGGAGTAGGAAACAATAGTATTTTTTATTGCTTACCGGTAGTCCATAATCTTAGGGGTAGCTTTTGCTATGGACTACTCTATTGACAGATTCTACAATGTTTGAGCTACCTGGTAGGGAATATTTTAGTCCTATGGACTACTCTTATTGCTACATTGTGGTTGCTCTAAGGTGCCTCCCAATATTTATCTTTGCACAAGAAATAGGTGGTGGTGGCAGTGATCCCAATCGTTACCGTATACAAGAAGGGGTAGGATAGTTGGCCAGCATAGATGAAGACATGCCAAGGTACAGTGAAAGTGGCTAAATACAAAGATAAAAAAGTTAGATGGGGAGTGGTCAAGAGTAGGGTTTTGGTGCATCCAACAAGGAAGGTAGGGAGGGGGAACAGTATGAGGGCATGGAGAAACATTAGATGCACATAGTTTGGTGATGCATGTTTTATTGCTACATTGTTTGTAAAGATCCATTCTTTATAGTTTAAACAAACCAGTTCATTATGAAATAGCATAAATTCCAGAAATCAAGGTAAACAAAGAACAATGATTTGTTACATCCAACCATTTCTTAATTTGAAGATATCACTATGCTTGTAGGGAAAAGATGAAGATTGGTAAGCCATATCGAGTTTGTGTCAATGATTTATTTCTATTAAGACATATCACATTTTAGGAAATTGAATTGTTTCCACTATGCATGCTTCCTCGAAATATGAAATGTGGGCAGATCAGCACATTGGATTCATACTATTTGTTTTCTAGTTTGGTTTATCCCATTAAAACCATGGATTCTCTAAAAATAAAAGGTGTATCTAGAAAGCAATGAATATTACTAATTATACAAAATGAGAGAAAGTAAAAAAAACAATAAAAGAACTTGCACCAAGGATACTCTTACAGAGATAGGCATCATATTTGGTGCCCTTCCTTCCCTGGCATGCAAATAGTTAGGCCACATCGTCTACCTCATTCCTTGTGATCTCCTAGGCACCTACTCAATCCATCTTCCAATTAAACCTTGGCCCCACCCCTACTACCATGGTAAGTCACACATTCGGCATGACATTGGTAGTGCTCGCACAACGTATGGTATAAGCAGTCAAAGCACCCAATGCCTCCAACACCAGATGGTAGTGTCTTCATATGCACTATCATTTGTAGCCACTATTGTCATGCTATCTCAATTAATCAACTCACTAGCTTTTGCTTCACCCAATACCCATGCCGCTCAAGATCCCACCTCCCTATGTTAGTTTGCTACCCAAGATTATAGCTGGAGAAAGCATTAGCAGTGGTGCTCCTTATTGTGACCACTTCAAAAAAAGAGGGGGTAAGAACTGACTAGAAAAGACAAAAACACATCAAAAGGTGGTGGTACAGGAGGCTAAAAAAAGGGATGGTGGTAGCTAGCATGGAGAATGGACAAGAATAGGTTGGTGGTGGATCCGATGGTGATAATAGATATGGAAAATACTGCAATGAGAGACGAGGAACAAGTGGCTGTGCGTAATTTTAGCGATGCATATTTTGGAGCTACAATTTCTACAATCTTTCTATTTTTCAAAGTTTGAACATATATTGACCATTCATCAAGAAAGGCTAGGAAAAATAGTAAACAATGACATCATTTCTATATTAGCAAAAACATAACTAAGGATGATAAAACTCTAAGGCCTTGTTTGGATGTAGCTAGATTCGCATCAATCCACATGTGTTGTGGTGGATTGGAGTGGAACTTGATCTAAATTCCACCCCAATCCACTCCAACACAACATCCAAACAAGGCCTAAATGATGATTTGTTACATCCCTTGATTGTTTAGTTTACAACAATAGCTATGATAACAGAGAAAATGAAGATTGATGACCAATACTGACTCTATGCCATCAATTGTTTCCATCAAGATAAATCACTTAAGGAAAATGAATTGTTTCAATATATAGTGTTATCCTTAGAAAATGAAAGGTTGGATGGCTGAACACAATTGGATTCTTAATGTTTCTTTTCTAGTTCAATATACCTTATTGTATGCATGGATTTGTTCTTGATACTTAAATATGCATCTCAATGATAACGAACTTTACCAAAAAGAAGGCATTGTAAAAAAGGTAAACCATTTCATAATGTAAAGAAATCAAGGTCGATGGGAACATAAGAGAGAGCGCTATACATACCTCCCAGACAACCATGGCGTCCTGGTTGGTACCCTTCTTCCCCTGTCGTGTGAACATGCAAGACAAATTACCCACTCCATTTCCTATTATCCTACCATGCACCTCCTCTTTCCTGTCTTTTCCATCTCTCCCTTTATGCGCTGCTTCCGCAACCATGGTTGGCCGCTGTTCTACTGTCAGGCATGATCCCATCGATAGTGCTTGCACAATATCCTGTAGGCAGTCAAGGAAGCCACTGCATCCACCACCTGATGGTGCTGCCATCATCACCCTTGCCGCCGTCGCTATCGCCGCCGTGTTGCCTTGATTAAAATCAACTTCAACCTTTCCTCCACACCAATTGTTGCCCAATATCCCCTCCCTGCATTAGACTAATATGAGCAAGTCTAAGCAATAGTGCTCCCTTTTAGGATCACATAATTGGTAGGATATGGGGGAGAAATAACCTGTATACATAGAAGACATTTGGGGGCAGTGGTGGTCAGAGAAAAAGGAAAATTTTAGGATAGGGACTAGACAAGAATAGGGTGGTAGTGCATATGACGGGGAAAACGGGATGGAAAATAGTATGAGGGGCATGGTGGAACAAGAGGTTGTGTGTGCTTTGGGTGACACATGCTTTATTTCTGCATTGTCTTTCAACATTGTGTTGGTTAAGTTTGAAGTTGACCTTTTCATCAAGAAAATACCATAATTTTTATATTTGTCTTTGATACATTCTTGTGCCCTTGTGCATCATTTTGTGGTATATTACTTTGAACTTGATTGAAATCTAAGATTAAATTGTAAATGTCCTAAAATAAAGCAACATACAACATTGTGTACTAAGATATAACTAAAATTCCTCTTGTTTAGAGGTTTCAACTCTGGCAATCGAGATCAGCGTATCATGCATAGGGAATCAAAAGGGTAGCACATGGGACACAGATTTATACTTGTTCACATATATGGTACCCTACGTCCAGTTTTGAGTATATCTCTTTTCTCGTATGTGTTGATGGTTCTTAAGTACTACTTTTACCGTTAATAAACCCGCATAAAAGCAACCAACGGGCAAGATCCAACATAGTCGTAGGGCTTAATTCTAACAAATTCCATAGGTGTTGGTCTTTTTTTGCATGTAGGTGGAAATGTAGAGAAATACTAGAAGAACAACAAAGATCCATACTCTCGGCCAATAAGAGCTCACTGCGCACACATACACATGGATCAAAAGGGAAACCCATTTCTATCTAGTGCAATGTCACACCCGGTTTTAAGAACAAAACCAGATACACACCATATGTGAGCCCAGGAAGTCAAATCTCACATATAGCTACAAATAAGGGTAATATCAATAGACAATGCTCAATATATATGATACTTAGTATAAAGAATATAACTTTGGATAGCAAACAACGGAAAGTCAACTCCGATCTTCGGGTGAAGACTCCAATTCCACAGGGACAACTGACTGGTTGATCACAAGCCTAATTCCTCCAAACCCTAGCAATCTAGTACCCATCCGTGATTTTCCAAAGATTTAAAAAGTAAAGCAAGTGTAAGTACATGTCATACTCAACAAATATAACATGGGGTTCATGAGGCTTAAAAGGCTGACACTGGTTTAACTACGATTAACTTTTAATGTGTCATCTTTTAGCAATTGGGTGACAACAAGTTTATCACAAGCCCATAAACACATGATCAGGTAAACATGAATAATGAATAGCATAAAAAGTAATCATTAGTGAGCATCTTCATCGTCAGTATCATCTGTGTTCATCATCTATTCCGTAAGGGTTCCAAGGCCGCTCATGACCGTGAGCACAGCTGATATACCAGTTTTACACTCTACAGAGGTTGTACACTTTCACCATGAGTCATGATACCCATATGCCCGGGTTTGCAACTCCCAAAACACTTCTAAGGTGAGCAGGCAGGGTACACTACAAAGCGTTTCCCCAGTCATTCTAATAAGGAGCAGCCGCTAAGGATTCCATCTCCCAAGTGTTATGGAGTCATCTCCAGAAGTGGCACACATACACGCAGCATAGTACACACCCTGGGGATGAGGCCCATACCTAGCCTGGTATGCCCCTCTTGCCCTTTCGGTAAATTGCTACCAACTAGAAAGAGCAAGGTACTAGACTAAGACCAGAGCCATGTAGTCCTCATGGTTGTACTGTAAGTCTCGGATGATCACTTACAGATAAAGTCCTTAGGTAGAGGAATCTAGAGCACCATAAAAACAACCCAATGCTCTAGCCCCCTTGTTCCATGTTGCTAAAAAGCATCTTTTAATGTTTATTGCATATACCATTAGTCAAGTTACAAGATCATGATTGTAGTTGAGCACTAGCATCATACTACCCAATGTAATAACCCATAGGAATCAAGGCACAAGGTACAAAGTACTAAGACATCCTTAGTGGTAGTCAAGGTAGACACATGTAGTATGAATTAAATGATTAAAGGTGTATAGGATAACAAGGAAGATCCCATGCTATACTTGCCTTTTACTCTTGCTCACATTTTCCTCATACTTTGCTTCTGGTCATCACCTTCTGATCTTTAGCACCCATAAACGGATCTTGTTCTACTTGTAGCAAGCACCACACATAGGCAAACATACAAGCAACAAATAAAAGCAACTAAGAATAGTACACCACACAAGATAAAATAACGTATTCAAAGAGAGCTAATTCTATGGTCACGGAATCGCAAGAAGCGCCGATAGCGAAACTATCGTTAAAAAGAAACGACTATCGAGAATTTTATATTATAAAAGAAATATCTACGAGCTTGATTTATTTTAATTAAGAAAAACAATGTGAATTTTAATTTTAAACAAACAAGTAAGAACTAGTTATATTTTATTTATGAACATGTCTCATATTATTTAATAAAGTTAAACTTTAACCTTACATAAAAGACATGTGAGAGCACCTAAACAAGTTTATCCTATGCAATGGGTTTGAACTAAGCAGATTATAATTTAGGAACATGTTTATACTAGCAATTAATCATATTAATGTTTATGTATAAAATATCAGAGTATAAAACCTATATCGATTTTAATTATAAGACTAGTTGCATGTATATTAATATTTAACTACATATAGAAAAACATGTGACATACAAAACATTAACACTACTACGTAGAGCGTGTCGATACGAATCTAACGCAACTTGAATGGAGCAAAACGGAATTCAAACGAAACAAAACATCAGAGGATAAAAAAACTAAGAGAAGTAGATACGTACTGTGATTGTCTAGTCACGTACTAATATGGAAACAAAGTACTATTTCTTTGATGAAAATAGTGATGGAGCTAGCAGACAACCACTTTGGCCTTGGCTACTGGTGACTATCAGGGCAGCACACAGATCAAGCAGAAGGCCGCATGGTTCAGTGTAGCAGCAATCCCGGACTTCTTCAAGCAGAGAGATGTGTGCCACGGGTGAAGGAAAAGGAAAGGCCAACTTGTAATGTACTTGGATGTGAGGCACATAGATGATTTCTTTACCTTCAGCCAATGATGAACGACAGCGAGACAAATGACAACATTGCCTTAAAATTAGATCATTCTTTCAATCCAAATCTTTAAAGATCTGCTTCTTGATTCACCACGTATAGCTCACTGAAGGAAAGTAAAAGTGCAGACAGATATTCTCCCATTGGCCAATTGCTTCTGTTGTAGTGCACGGGGGGATTTAGTTGCTTGTGTGTACACACGCATGGCCCTTGTTTGCTTTTAGGTGAATGACGAGCTTGCTTGCTTGCTGAACTCTAAGGCTAGAAGCAGATGGACTACAGGTGCATGGCCGCCTTGGTAGCTTGACAGAGGCCATGTGGCTCGGCAGCAAACTGCGACCTCAGATTGCATCGGACTGGTGCTAGAGTCTCCGGCTCAAGACTACGGACCTTGCGAGTCAGGCGGCCAACGACAGCGGCGGTGGCGCTCGGTAAAGGCACTCGAACGAGGCTACCGTGCTGGCATTACGTGTGTGCTGTGGTACACATGGAGAGGAGCAGATTGGCGTTGACAGCTATTCAACATGTAAATCATGACGTGGACAGTATGTGTTCCTCCAGCGACTCGGCGGCGTGCGCGCGATGCTGTGATGGATGTAGTCGGCACGTATAGTCAGCGAGGCACCATGTGAATGTTGTCAACAAATAGCAGATTGCTGGGAACAAAGACTCGATCGGACGTAGCCACATTGGAGATCGACAGGAACATGGCAGGCGACCTTACTTGTTGCCGAGGAGAGGATGGCCGGGCTGGGCAGCGCGGCGGCGACGGCGAGAGAAAGAGGAGAAAAATCTAATTTACTACACGAGAGATTTCTCAAACTAGGGGCTCCCCTTATGGAAGTTTTGGTGTGCTTTGCCCAAGGGGTTGGTACATATTTATAGGGAGAAAAACTCTCCACATCTACATTAACAAGCAATATGGTACTAATTGATGTTGCACCCTCCACATATACTAATGGGCCTAAATAATTATTAAAGCCTATTAGTAAATAAATGCAAGGGTCTTTAGGATTTATTAGGATTATTGCACATGGGCTTTCAGCATTGGAAAAAATGAGAGATTTATTATTTTCGGAATTAATTAATTTCGTGGATAAAATAATTCCAGAAAAGTCTAGAATTGTTATTTAAGCCGCGAAAAATACTCCGAAAGCTCTGAAAATTCGGGGAAAATTCCTAGAGACATTATGGAACATGAGGAACCCAAATAAAGTATTTGGAGCCCATGATAAGATAATTTAAAGCTTCTAAAAATTAAATTATGCTCATAGACAAGTAGTAACAAGTTTCAGAAAAAGCTAGAAAAATTCCTGAGAAGTTTGTAGAGATTGATTGACGGATGAGAAACTAAAAGGAGTGATTTGTGTTAAAAAAAAAGATTTTAGGAAGCTCCCAACGAAAACTTTAGCCGAGAAACAAAGAATTTGATTGTAGAAAAAGATAAAGGCGTGCCAAAGAAGGAAAATAGACCTACTAACGCATTTTAAAGACTTTGCTCACTCTCAACAAACAAAGAAGCAACAAGCAAATATCACATCATCCAAACGCCCATCAAAATTAGAAAACTTTGAAAATTCATATTTTTCCTATAACTAAATTTGTTCTAGCTCAAACTAAACTTGGTAAATTTTGTCCAAATATTAAAATAATTCATTTTATTTAGTGTTTTTTATGCACAACCCAAAATCAGAAATTTTGGGGTATGACATGCAACACCAAGGTCCCAATAGTATTTGTGACTAGGGTCCACAAGGGAACCTCCCTACCAAATTCAGGCCCAATCGGCCACAAAAGGGATCAACCAATCCTAGGCCTAGGGAGGGATCGACCGATCCTCCACTGATCCCAATCGAGCCCAAACTTTGTTAGATTCCTCTCCACTGCCCCTAGGACGCATCCAAGGTGGTGAAGCCCAAGGATACAACAGTTCAACATCCATTTGGAGTTGAGAATAAGGAAACAAATGATTGAGAAGAATCAAGAGTTCCACCTCCTCAAGGCACCTGTGGTAGAACCTCCTAAGAAATTGGGCCCACGTGCACCTATCGTTGTCTTATTAGACCTCGGATAACGTTCACGAGTTCCCAACAACTCAACAGGTCTGTCGGGTGTCCTCGGGAAACCCGAATCATCCACGATTCTCTTTTCAAACAGGATCCCAATCATAGACATTGCAGATTACAACAGTTTATTCAAACAGGATCCCAATCACTCCTCATCGTCATTGACTTCAAACACAGACATGCAGCAGGGACCAAAACAAGCCTACGCATGCGACACACCTACAACAAGGGTTAACAAACCCTGAGTACAAAGGTACTCAACAAGACTAACCCGACATAACGGGGTGTAAGACTTTAGAGATGCAGGGGTTTAGGACAAGGTAAGTATGTAGCAAAATTCAAAGTACTTTGCCAAAAGCTAACTATTCTTATCCTATTTTTCAGTTTTACCCCTAAGTCCTTTTAGTTCATTATCTCAAACTAAATGTACATTTCCCATATTCCATTCCTTCTCATTTCATTCTTTTCTCATGTTTTAGTAATTCACTAGTCCTGCATTGCTTCTGTAATGAATCGAGTCTCCATATCCGCGGAGCACCGGCAATTCGAATTGATTCAAGTTCCAGCTGGGGATTCCTTATCACACGACATATGTAGAACTTAATCTTGCATATATCAACCTCGCTACCGGATCCTCCTATACTAAGCTGTCTCCACACCACCCGAGAGCACAGCACACCTCAAATCCGGTTCCATTCTAGCCACGAGGGTACACGCTACTCCCGCCGTCTCTCCACTCCCAGTGCATGGGCATTCGTCTTAGCATCGGATTAGCCGAAGTAGGCTTACCGGAGAATGTGACCAGTACTATAAAGTGTCTCGTTCAGAAGATCCACAATGAGTGGCCTTTAAGCGACATAGTCGGCAACATTACCCAAAATTCAAGATAAGTCACCTGACTAGTCTCTAGTTCATTCAACCTTCTTTCTTTCTTTGGCCAGTATGCCATCTTTGATTGTATCAAAACTTTTATTTTGAAAGCCTATCATAAAGCATACTAAGCATTCTACGCCTTTGTAAATGAAATCATCTTCAAGGATGGTAAACAATTAACAAGGTAGGTAATGCATCAAGTAGGTAACATTTGAATTAATCAACTTAATGCAATAAGTAACATAAGTGATAAACTTTTCAAAGTAAACAAGGTAATGGTTTAATGCTTAAACCAGGGCTTGCCTTCGTTGATGATCTCAGGTTCCGGATCAGTACCACGATTATCGAATCCCGTGACAACCGGGGATTCTTCTAGAACTTGCTCAACTAGAATCGTTTCATTCTCGGGTTCTACATGAAATGATAACATATGCTTTAACATGATGATAATGTAAACATGATGCTTTCAAGGTACATGAAATGTAAAAACACCCCACAAATGATTTTCCTTCACGGTACAGTTGCAAGCCAACAAAACCACTTGCAATCCTACCATCAAGAACCACACATGTGACTTGACCAAATGGATCTTGAAACCCTACTAGTCACAAAACATGACCAAAACAAGATCCAACACTAATCAAACACTTAGGGTTTGTCTTTATTTATTTTTGAATTAATTTGGAATTAAGCCCAAAAATGAACTTGTTCCAAATGACCTGAAAATTTTATGTAAGCTTCCTCATGACAAATTAGTGTACCAAAACAAATTTCATAATTTTTGGAATTATACAGTGACCTACAAAAATCATGGAAATTGCATTTTTCAATTAATGGACTGAATATTTGAACATTAAAAATTTATTCAAATTTCAAGTTTCAAATTTTTAAATCATACTAGAACATGTACCGAAGCTACACACAAAATTTCAGAATTTTTGGAGCTATCATGAATTTCCTACAAATTCCCAAAGTTTTAGCACTATTCACAAATTCAGAAAATAAAAATTTTCACTGTTCTTCTTCCTCACTCGCACTGACAGCCAGGCCCCACTGTCAGTGACTCAAAGAAGTCACGGCGGCGCTGCCCTCACTGGTTGACCCCAAAATGCGCCGACGGTGACGCTCCGGCGAGGTCGACCTCACACAAATGATCTACACACTACTACGAACTCATCCCAGTCGTTAGATTGGAAGAAGGCGTGCCGGAGAAGGCTCCACGCCGGCCATGGTGGCTCGAGCATGACGGCTCACGGCGTAACCCCGGCAATGGCGTAGTAGAGTCTAAAACAAGATAAGTATCGCGCTCAGTAGCTCACCACGGTCACGCCGGTACGTTCGGTGAAGCCGGAGACGGTCTGGAATGGCCTGGCCACGTCGAGGCGATGATGGCGGAGCTCCGGCCGGTCTTGGGGAAGAAAGCGTTGCGTCGAGCGACTCTGGCCAACCCAAGTGACGTAGGCAAGCCGTAGAGAAGCGCAAGGCCGAGGCGATCGTGTAGGCGTAGCTGGGCACGACGAATGCTGCTCGACGGAGGCTACGGCGAGCGGTGGAGCAAGCTGGCGGCGGAGCAGAGCAGAAGGGGAAAAACGGGAATGACGACGGCGGCGGCAGCTATTTATAGCCGGGAAGGGGTTGCCCGGCGTCGACAGCGCACGAACGGACCCGCCATGGCACCAGCTGCGTGTCAAGGTGCGGGGAAGCGGCGAAATCCGATCGGCGGCGACATCCGCGTGGCGCCGGCGGCAAGCAGAGAGGTGGATGTTGATTTTTGAAATAATTACATAACTGCCACTGCGTCCATTTTTCAAATTACTCACAAATTTTCTAAAGAAGTTGAAAATCTCGAAAAATGAAAGTTGTTCAATTTTTCAAACTCTACAACTTTGCTTCTAGAAATATTTTCAAATTCTACCTCCATTTTGAAATTTGGATTTGGGGTGCATTTGAGCATTTGAATCATTTCAAAATTACTCCAAATTTTATATGTAAACTTGAAAAACTTTGAATACCAAAGTTGATCTACATAAAATAATCTCCAACTTTGCTTTTTGCCTCAACCCCAAATTCCACATGGATTTTGAATTAGCCAAAAGGGGCAAAAAGGACTTTTATAAATTGAATTTGAATTCAAATTTGATTTGTCTTCCTTTTACTTAAATTTTGATTTTTGACCAGTAACATGGCCCATTAGGGTTATTTGAGTCAAATGACACATGACCTCACATGATCACATGAATTTTGACCCTTGTAGTCATGATCTTTATTTAGGGTTTTGAATCGCATCACATGAAATAACAACATTATGAAATAAAGCTTATTAGTGAATGCATTCAAAATTTTCTACTTTATGAATGCTTTGCAATGCATATGATGATATGTCAAATTTTAGTGCTAGGTCAAAACACCAGAGGTGTTACAACCCTTCCCCCTTAAAGAAATCTCGTCCCGAGATTTAAAACTTAAGGCTAAGCAATGGAAAAGGAAATGTGTCAAGCTAACACATCATAACTTTATTCAAAAGGCTAGTTAGGGGGTTTTCCATTCGGTTAACAACAAGACAAGTTAGAATATAGACAAGGTATTGCAACTAGATAGAAGCGAAGAAGTCAGGAAAGTTCTCTTCTAAGTAATCCTCGAACTCCCAAGTAGCTTCATCTTCCGTGTGTTGATTCCATTGTACTTTGTAGAACTTGATTGTACGTCTGCGAGTGACTCGATCTTTCTGATCTAAGACTCTAATGGGGTACTCAGCATAAGTCAAATTAGGCTCTAGTTCTACATCACCAAAGTCGATCTCTTGGTCGGGTACTTGAAGACACTTCTTTAACTGAGATACATGAAAGATATCATGCACCGCTGACATGTGATCTGGTAGCTTGACGCGATAGGCGACTGGTCCGCATCGTTGTTGGATCTAAAAAGGACCGACATAACAGGGTGCCAACTTTCCCCGAATCCCAAAATGATGAACTCCTTTCATCGGTGATACCTTGAGGTAGACATAATCTCCCACTTTGAATTCTAGCGGTCATCTCCTCTTATCAGCATAGCTTTTCTGTTGGGATTGAGCTACCTTCATATTGGCTTGTATGAGTTTAACTTTCTCTTCAGCTTCCTTGACCACATCCGGTCCAAAGAACCAACGTTCTCCAGCTTCTGACCAATTTAAAGGTGTTTGGCACCTACGGCCATACAGTGCCTCGAATGGTGCCATTTTAATGCTCTCTTGATGGCTATTGTTATACGAGAATTCAGCTAAGGGAAGGCATTCATCCCATTTAACACCAAAAGAAAGAACACATGCTCTTAACATATCTTCAAGAATTTGATTTACCCTTTCAGTCTGTCCATCTGTTTGCAGATGATAAGTAGAACTACGGATAAGTTTAGTTCCCAAAGACTCATGTAGACTTTTCCAAAACTTGGATATGAACAATGACCCTCTATCAGAGACAATGGTCTTGGGTGCCCCATGCAGACTGAAGATTCTATCAAGATAAAGCTTTACATACTGCTCCGCTCGATATTTATCTCTGACTGGTAAGAAATGAGCTATCTTGGTTAGACGATCAACAATAACCCATATTGAATTGTAGCCTGCAGATGTCCTGGGCAATCCTACGATGAAGTCCATACAAATATCTTCCCACTTCCAAGATGGAACTGGTAACGAATGTAATGGACCTACAGTCTTCATATGAACCGCTTTGACTCTCTGACAAATATCACACTTGGCTACATATTGAGCTATTTCTATTTTCATTTTGGTCCACCAATATCTCTTTCTCAGATCATGATACATTTTGTTGCTACCCGGATGAATGGAGTATCTTCTAGAATGAGCTTCATCAAGAATCTGCTTTCGCAGCTTTGGATTTTTGGGTATTACCAATCTATCCTTGAACCATATGACACCCGATTCATCAATCTTGAAACATGTTGGTTTTCTAGATCTAACTTTGTCCTTAATATGGGCTATGCCCTTACTTTTCTATTGAGCAGCAATGATTTGATTTTTGATAGTGGACTCAACTACAATATTGGATAGGGAACCTTGTTCTATGATTTGTAAATCTAGATGCTCCATCTCTTGACACAATGTTCTCTGCATATGTTCTACAATTAAGCAATGACAATGACTCTTGCGACTCAGGGCATCGGCAACCACATTAGCCTTGCCCAGATGATAGTGCACTTCTAAATCATAATCTTTAATAAGTTCCAACCATCTTCTTTGCCTCATATTCAATTCTGACTGGGTGAAGATGTATTTCAAACTTTTGTGATCCGTATAGATATGACATATATTGCCCAATAAATAATGTCGCCAAATCTTGAGTGAATGAACAACAACAGCTAATTCAAGATCATGGGTGGGATAATGTTCTTCATGCTTCTTGAGTTGTCTGGAAGCGTATGCTATGACTCTGCCTTCTTGCATCAGAACACAGCCAATACCAATTCCAGATGCATCACAATAGATATCAAATGGCCTCTCGATATCAGGTTGTGCTAATACTAGTGCAGTTGTCAACAACTTCTTCAATGTCTGAAAGGCCTCTTCACATTCTGTTGACCATACAAACTTAGTTTGATTTTTCAACAGTCCAGTAATTGGCTTCGTAATTCTAGAGAAGTCAGGGATAAACCGACGGTAATACCCTGCCAACCCCAGGAAACTACGAACTTGATGAACAATTGTAGGTGCTTTCCAATTAAGGACTTCTTCTACCTTGCTCGAATCAACAGCTATACCTTCAGCAGATAGTACATGACCTAGAAATTGTACTTCCTCCAACCAAAATGCACATTTGCTGAATTTGGCATATAATTGGTGATCTCTTAATCTTTGTAGAACAATACGGAGATGTTCCGCATGTTCCTCTTTGCTTTTAGAGTAGATAAGAATGTCATCAATGAACACCACGACAAACTTATCCAACTCAGGCATGAAAACTGAGTTCATCAGGTACATGAAATGAGCCGGGGCATTGGTCAGCCCAAAAGACATGACTAAATACTCATATAGACCATATCGGGTAGTAAATGTTGTCTTCGGCACATCTTCATGTCTGATCTTAATCTAGTGATAGCCTGATCTCAAGTCTATCTTCGAGAATACCTTAGCTCCCGCAAGTTGATCAAAAAGCAAATCAATTCAGGGTAAGGGGTATTTGTTCTTGATGGTGACTTCATTTAACGGCCGATAGTCAACACATAATCTTAAGGTTTGGTCCTTCTTCTTCATGAAGATTGTAGGGCATCCCCAAGGTGATGAACTAGGTTGAATGAAACCCTTGTCTAACAACTCTTGTAGTTGCATTTTTAATTCTGCCAGTTCCTTGGATGGCATCCTATATGCTCTTCTAGACACTGGTGCTGTCCCTGGTTTTAGATCAATTCTGAACTCTACGTCTCGGTCTGGTGGCAGACCAGGCAGATCCTCAGGAAAGACATCCGTAAACTCACATACCACTGAAATTTTCTCGGCTCCTTCAACAATAGGTGCACAGACTATTTCCACTACACTCTTAGGAAAGGGAAGTTGGATGAGAAGTTGGGTTTTGCTGCCAGGTGCATTTACCCTTATGGTTCTATGCAGGACATCTATGATAGCCCCGTGTTGAGTTAACCAGTTCATACCAAGGATCACATCTATATCTTGATCCTTTAATATCAGCATATTGGTAGGGAACTCATAACCTCCCAAATCAATAGGTACATGCTGAACTACCTCCCTTGTACAGATTTGTCCCCTGGGCGACTGTATATGATAGGGTTCTTTTGTTTCCCCAATAGCTATCCCATGCTTCACAACAAATGTATGATTGATGAATGTATGGGATGCACCAGAATCAAATAAGGTAATTGCAGGATGCTTAGCAATGGGAAACATACCCATCATTACTGGTTCTCCTTCTAGAATAGATTCCACTTGAATATAGAAGACCCTTCCAGTTTTCTTCTCAGCCTGACCCTTCTGATTGTTCTGAGCATTGCCCTTGTACTGATTCTGAGCTTGATTAACAGGGGCTTTGGGTGCATCAGGATTGTTCTTCCTAGGATATGGACATTCTCGGGAAAAGTGTCCGGGTTTACCACAATTATAACATGGAAAATTGTGATTCTGGGGAGTAGCATTGCGGTTTGCATTATTTGTATTGTTTTGCTGCTGCGGTGCTTGATGAGTATAAGGCGTATTAGTTGCAGGGCGAATAAAGATCTGCTGCCTGCTTTGGTCTTGTTGTGGGCGAAATGATGCACGACTATGATTCTGAGGATGGTAGACTATCTTCTGACGCTTTCCACTCGACGATCCGGAAGCAAATATTTTCTTCTTCTTCGCCTCCTTGTGTCGGCGGTAATTCTCCTCTGAAGCGATAGCAATGTTGATTGTCTCATGATAAGATGCATTACCACAAGTTGCCATCATGGTCTGAAGTTTAGTGTTCAGGCCTCTAAGAAAATGATTCTTTTTCTTCCTATTAGTATTCACATACTCAATAGCATACTGCGACAGGTGGTTGAAACGCCCAACATAATGCATCACCGGGTGCTCCCCTTGCTTAAGAGCCAAGAACTCTTCTAACTTCATGGTCATCACACCGTCTGGATTATAATGTGCCCTGAAGGCATCCTTGAACTCCCTCTAGTTGATTTGGTGACCAGCGGACTGTACTGCTACCAAATTTGCCCACCAGGCACCAGCAGCTCCTTGAAGTTGCTGTGCCACAAACCTTGGTTTCTGAACCTCAGTACAGTGAATCAGCTCGAACTTTTGCTCTATTGTCCTAAGCCAATCGTCTACTTCTAAAGGTTCGTCTGCCTTAGAGAACACAGGCGGACGTGTGTCAGTAAAATCCACATAGGTTGACTCGTCGTTTCCATTATTACGACGGCCACGATTAGGGTATGGTGCCTGCTGGTTCTGCGCCAATTCCCTTAACAGCCTAGCATTCTCTGCCGTTGCATTGACGAGTGCGGCTATGGCATCTACCATAGTCGAAGGCATTGGTGGAGGATTTGGGCACTCATCATCGTCGTGCGAGCCACTAGCACCAGTTCAGGTGATAGGATGAGGCATCTGTTAGAGAAACACGTTTACTTACATTATTCTTTATTGAAAGCATTTAAAAGGTTTCATACTACAAAGGGTCCTTATTTATATTACATGTCTTGTATCCCACAAGACAACCCTGGTTTTCTAGGAAAGCAGTAAAGGAACTATTTCTACTTCAAGTTCTCAGTCTTCGGCATCCGTGCCCATATCGGATGAAACCTCATCTTCATCTGAGAAGTACACTAACTCCTCAGGATCCTCCTCCTCTTCTTCATTCTCGACTTCTCCTGGAGCTACAATCATTTCTTCATCGGTAACTTCACCATCCCCATGAGGAGGATGAAGTTGAGTGTACAGGTGGACATTCTCATGGAGAATGGCATTGTCCATCTCTAGATCTTCTACGTAGAACTCCAACTCATGGACGCGTTCATTGGCCGCATCCTCTCGTGTCTAGGCTTCATTCCGCAGCTCCATGGTCATGGTGATGCCCCTTTGCATTTCCGCCAGCTCCTCTTGATCTTTGGCATGAGCTCGACGAAGAGTGTTGAGCTCCTTGGTAAGGCTCTCGATGTTGGCGGGGTTACTTGAAGATCCTTCATCTCCTAGGTTCTTGGCACTTCCTTCACCAAGCTCATGGTTTTGCGGTGCCAACTGGTGACGAGGGACTCCGTGAGGTTCGGTGAACTTGCGTGCGGTTACCTTGGTCTTTGCCATAGCCTGTAGAATTTAAGGTAGGACTATAAGAGTAGCTTGAGGATAATGGAGGTTAGCAAGAATGGGATTGACATTACTTACCCAACCACTATTAAAGGGAATTATTATGCAAGGTGCTCAAGCATGATGCATGAATCAATCTTACGAATCTAAGTACAAAAGATTTATATAATCATAAGTACTAGATTTTTAATACATAGGACAAACCTTATCATATTATCCGCCACAAACTTTCAAATAAGACAGGATTGAGTCTAGATCAAAGGTAAGAAGAAAGAAATTGAACTTTCGAAATATCATGTTTACTTTCCTTGATCCAAATCATTTTGAAGGTTTTCCAAAGTAACCTACAATGATCTTAGATGGGAACTGCTCTGATACCAGCTGTGGCAGAACCTCCTAAGAAATTGGGCCCACGTGCACCTATCGTTGTCTTATCAGACCTCGAATAGCATTCACGAGTTCCCAACAACTCAACAGGCCTGTCGGGTGTCCTCGGGAAACCCAAATCATCCACGATTCTCTTTTCAAACAGGATCCCAATCACAGACATTGCAGATTACAATAGTTTATTCAAATATATACCAGAGTAAAAGATAGCGGAAGTCTTAAGATAACATAGTTACAAACCAGTTGTTTTCAAACTTACAATACCATAAGTGTCATACAACCATAGTAGCGGGATAATATTACATTAACTTTATTTATCAAACACACTAGTTCCTTGTCCAAAGGCCATTCATCACTCCTCATCGTCATTGACTTCAAACACAGACATGCAGCAGGGACCAAAACAAGCCTGCGCATGCGACTCACCTGCAACAAGGGTTAACAAACCCTGAGTACAAAGGTACTCAACAAGACTAACCTTGCGTAACGGGGTGTAAGACTTTAGAGATGCAGGGGTTTGGGACAAGGTAAGTATGTAGCAAAATTCAAAGTACTTTGCCAAAAGCTTACTATTCTTATCCTATTTTTCAGTTTTACCCCTAAGTCCTTTTAGTTCATTATCTCAAACTAAATGTACATTTCCCATATTCCATTCCTTCTCATTTCATTCTTTTCTCATGTTTTAGTAATTCACCAGTCCTGCATTGCTTCTGTAATGAATCGAGTCTCCATATCCACGGAGCACCAGCAATTCGAATTGATTCAAGTCCTAGCTGGGGATTCCTTATCACACGACATATGTAGAACTTAATCTTGCATATATCAACCTCGCTACCGGATCCTCCTATACTAAGCCGTCTCCACGCCACCCGAGAGCACAGCACACCTCAAATCCGGCCACATTCCAGCCACGAGGGTACACGCTACTCCCGCCATCTCTCCACTCCTAGTGCATGGGCATTCGTCTTAGCATCGGATTAGCCGAAGTAGGCTTACCGGAGTATGTGACCAGTACTACAAAGTGTCTCGTTCAGAAGATCCACAATGAGTGGCCTTTAAGCGACATAGTCGGCAACATTACCCAAAATTCAAGATAAGTCACCTGACTAGTCTCTAGTTCATTCAACCTTCTTTCTTTCTTTGGCCAGTATGCCATCTTTGATTGTATCAAAACTTTTATTTTGAAAGCCTATCATAAAGCATACTAAGCATTCTACGCCTTTGTAAATGAAATCATCTTCAAGGATGGTAAACAATTAACAAGGTAGGTAATGCATCAAGTAGGTAACATTTGAATTAATCAACTTAATGCAATAAGTAACATAAGTGATAAACTTTTCAAAGTAAACAAGGTAATGGTTTAATGCTTAAACCGGGGCTTGCCTTCGTTGATGATCTCAGGTTCCGGATCAGTACCACGATTATCGAATCCCGTGACAACCGGGGATTCTTCCAGAACTTGCTCAACTAGAATCGTTTCATTCTCAGGTTCTACATGAAATGATAACATATGCTTTAACATGATGATAATGTAAACATGATGCTTTCACGGTACATGAAATGTAAAAACACCCCACAAATGATTTTCCTTCACGGTACAGTTGCAAGCCAACAAAACCACTTGCAATCCTACCATCAAGAACCACACATGTGACTTGACCAAATGGATCTTGAAACCCTACTAGTCACAAAACATGACCAAAACAAGATCCAACACTAATCAAACACTTAGGGTTTGTCTTTATTTATTTTTGAATTAATTTGGAATTAAGCCCAAAAATGAACTTGTTCCAAATGACCTGAAAATTTTATGTAAGCTTCCTCATGACAAATTAGTGTACCAAAACAAATTTCATAATTTTTGGAATTATACAGTGACCTACAAAAATCATGGAAATTGCATTTTTCAATTAATGGACTGAATATTTGAACATTAAAAATTTATTCAAATTTCAAGTTTCAAATTTTTAAATCATACTAGAACATGTACAGAAGCTACACACAAAATTTCAGAATTTTTGGAGCTATCATGAATTTCCTACAAATTCCCAAAGTTTCAGCACTTTTCACAAATTCAGAAAATAAAAATTTTCACTGTTCTTCTTCCTCACTCGCACTGGCAGCCGGGCCCCACTGTCAGTGACTCAAAGAAGTCACGGCGGCGCTGCCCTCACTGGTCGGCCCCAAAATGCGCCGACGGTGATGCTCCGGCGAGGCCGACCTCACACAAATGATCTACACACTACTACGAACTCATCCTAGTCGTTAGATCGGAAGAAGGCGCGCCGGAGAAGGCTCCACGCCGGCCATGGCGGCTCGAGCACGACGGCTCACGGCGTAACCCCAGCAATGGCGCAGTAGAGTCTAAAACAAGATAAGTATCGCGCTCAGTAGCTCACCACGGTCACGCCGGTATGTTCGGTGAAGCCGGAGATGGTCTGGAACGGCCTGGCCACGTCGAGGCGATGATGGCGGAGCTCCGGCCGGTCTCGGGGAAGAAAGCATTGCGCTGGGCGACTCCGGCCAACCCAAGTGGCGTAGGCAAGCCGCAGAGAAGCGCAAGGCCGAGGCGATCGTGTAGGCATAGCTGGGCACGACGAATGCTGCTCGACGGAGGCTACAGCGAGCGGCGAAGCAAGCTAGCGGCGGAGCAGAGCAGAAGGGGAAAAACAGGAATGACGACGGCGGTAGCTGCTATTTATAGCCGGGAAGGGGTTGCCCGGCGTCGACAGCGCACGGACGAACCCGCCACGGCACCAGCTGCGTGTCAAGGTGTGAGGAAGCGGCGAAATCCGATCGGCGGCGACATCCGCGTGGCGCCGGCGGCAAGCAGAGAGGTGGATGTTGATTTTTGAAATAATTACAGAACTGCCATTGCGTCCATTTTTCAAATTACTCACTAATTTTCTAAAGAAGTTGAAAATCTCCAAAAATGAAAGTTGTTCAATTTTTCAAACTCTACAACTTTGCTTCTAGAAATATTTTCAAATTCTACCTCCATTTTGAAATTTGGATTTGGGGTGCATTTGAGCATTTGAATCATTTCAAAATTACTCCAAATTTTATATGTAAACTTGAAAAACTTTGAATACCAAAGTTGATCTACATAAAATAATCTCCAACTTTGCTTTTTGCCTCAACCCCAAATTCCACATGGATTTTGAATTAGCCAAAAGGGGCAAAAAGGACTTTTTTAAATTGAATTTGAATTCAAATTTGATTTGTCTTCCTTTTACTTAAATTTTGATTTTTGACCAGTAACATGGCCCATTAGGGTTATTTGAGTCAAATGACACATGACCTCACATGATCACATGAATTTTGACCCTTGTAGTCATGATCTTTATTTAGGGTTTTGAATCGCATCACATGAAATAACAACATTATGAAATAAAGCTTATTAGTGAATGCATTCAAAATTTTCTACTTTATGAATGCTTTGCAATGCATATGATGACATGTCAAATTTTAGTGCTAGGTCAAAACACCAGAGGTGTTACAGCACCTCCCACCTATAAATAGAGGGGCACCCCCACTCATTTACACAACACACAAGACATATATCTCACACTTGGATTAGACCTCTTCCTCATCCATGTAGTTATGGTGTCCCTTTGGATGTCTTTAATCTAATTGTATCCATTAGGCATTAGAGAGAGAGTGAGAGGAAGTTAGGAGGAGAGATGGGGTTGTCGGTCTCCCTTCATCCTGTACCTCGATGGATGTAGACTCCACGTCTAAGATCATCCATGATAATCAATTGTGATTAAGTATCTGTATGTTGTTTATGGGTTCATCACTCTTAATTGAGTGCTTTAGTCTGTCATGAAAGTTTAAAGTAGTAATACAAAGCTTAGATGTGGTCTCTAAGCTAGGGGTTACCTTTGTTTGCCTTGTACTCTAAGGGTAGGCGGCCGGTGGTGCTCACCCTATCCATCCTTTATAATCCCCCATGTTCGAGTGCAACGTAGAGTAAATGGCCAGATATGACATAGCAACCACTAAGTCGATGTTGGTGCCCGAAGTAGAAAACATAAGAGTTTTCATTGCTCCATCCTTATCTTAAGCTATAGATGTCTTCTCTACCTTGGTTATCCTACCCCTTGCTATCTTTAGGATGAGCTTCTTTCCTTCTTAGTACACTCACATTCCTAGTGGATTCAATAACCTAGGAATACTCCCAATAGGCTTTTTGGTGTTGTTGCTGATGAATGGTAACTGTATTAATTTGGAACCAAGTTCATCCATTTTTCTTTTTGTTTTCTTTTTGATCACCTACCAAGAGGCAATCCAAAATTATCTTTCCCTTTACCCATACCACATCATGTTTGTTTTGAATTATCAAATCTCTAGTGCTTTCATTGGGTATCTGCTTGACCCTAAACTGATGTTTTTAGTCTAGCTTCAGAGTAGATGTATGTTAAATGGGACCAATAGATCCATATGTTTGTTTATGCCATTGGGTATGGCTGATAGTTGGTTAGCTCTACAAGAAAAAGCCAAGCCTAGAGATCCATGCATATCCCTCCATTTGAGTTTAAATTTCAATTTCAAAACCACTTCATATTTGTTTGACTACATTTCATCCACCTCATTATAACCTCTTGCATGAAAAAGAAAAAAATTGTTCACCTAGCTCATGTTGTTTTATTATGCTACTTTTGTCTACTTAGGTATGGTTTGATTTGGAAGTAATGATATGTATGTCTTTAAGCATGTCACTTAGTTTGAAGATTTCAATCATACCTCCATAGGCTATTTAAATTAAGCATCATGCTTGGGTTGAGTTGCCTTCCTTAATCAAATAGGACATGGTGTCTAGTTTGGTTATTGAACCAAAAGTATTGCTTTGGTAGACATGGGTTGTATTCTTCTCGGACTAGCCCTTGCAGGAATATTTCCAACTTCAAGTGGGTAAGTCTTAAAATGAATAAATCAAAGAGAAATCAAGTCATGTGGTGTATTGCAACAACTCTTTACAAGAGAGACACATCTCATCCTTTAAGGGTGCAATGTGAGCATAATTCAGAAAAACTTCATTTTTGTCTCTTGATGCAAGTTTACCTTGGCCTTGTATGACCTTTGCTAAAAAATGGTGAGCAAATAATGAAAAAACTTCAAACTCTAGGCAACCACCTATTTTTAAAATTTTCCATACAATCCTTCGGGTATGTGGTGTCTACTAACATTTTTGAGGGGATGAAGTGATGTAAGTGCACAACATCCCTCAATCACTAGAGATGAAGCTTCCAAGCATCACAAGAAAAGATTCCTTGCTCAACCACTGTGGCATTATGCCAATTGAGAAGGAGGAACCTTAGCCCATACCTCCAACAAAGATCAACCCATCAACCAAAATAAAAAAAATCAATAAGGTATGATGGAATAAAGATATGCAACTATCCATGTCTTCATCTCCTAGACCAAATGATGCAAGTTCAAGCCAAAAGAAAGGCAGAGGTCCTGCTCAATGGACCTAAAACTATGAGCCCTCACTGATAGGTAAATCAATATGTATCTTATATTTGATTCCCAATTGCATTGTTTGATTTTGAACTTCTGCATGTTTGGTTTCCAACAAAACCTTTTACCCTTTTCAAAAAGGAGAACTTAAAATCAATTTACAATAAAATTTGAGGGTACTTGAAGGGAATAGATGGTTGGTCGACCCATCCTTGGGCCGAGCAACCCACTAGACCATCATGGCATCATGTACCTTGTTATGCAACTTATATAATCATGATGGAGCATTGGGGGAAGAATGGAGGTTATGAAGACTTTAGATTAGTTGGCCAATCCCTAGGCGACTACCAATGTTGCTAATCTTCTCCATTCCACCCTATCATGCAGCATCTTGTATCCAAGGCAATGCACGACATGGTAGATACCAAAAAGGGAAAGAAGAAGTTAGATGGCACACTCGTGGTCAGTCGACTATGTAACCTCATTTTTTTATATAAAATTCAAATTTGGGAGCTTTTGCAACTCATTTCAAAATTCAAGCAAAACAAACTCCCATCTCTTTTGCTCTCTCCCTCTCAAATTTCTCTTACATTTCTATTTTAAGTTAAAAGAGAAAAATGTTTTGCCCTTGCATAATAATCTTGTGGGAGCATAGATTTGCTCCAAGTTTGTGATTTGTGAGGTCTTCACACCCCATAAGAGTAGATTTGTGGTGTGTGAGAAACCACAAGGACGTTCTTTATGGTGGCAACCAAACAATGCAAAGAACAAATCCTAACAACAATGTTTTCATTTCTTTCTCCAATAAAGTTTTCATTTAGTGTTTTATACAATAAAAGCAAATTAGCTCATGTACTCAAGGTAAAGCAAACCTTTAGGTATTTTTGGTCACTAACTCTTGTAGGTAAAGATTAAAAAGAACGATGGACTTGCGATGCCCGAGAACATAGGAGCTACATCAACTCTAACCTCGATTCATTCAAGCAACAGAACACATTCTAAAGGAGACTCGAACACTCTTGGTTTTTGTTGTCAAGCGACATAAAAATCCAAGTGGGGGGAGACCGGTAAGTATGTCATGACAAATTCCATTCATGCTAATATATCTTGGTTTAGAGATGATGCTAGTTCTTGTATCTTGCCTTGCCCAAATACTTAGTTTATTTTTTATATCACTTTAAAACTTTGCTTAGTTAAAATAATAATAAAACAAATAATATATAATATAAAAATATAAATAAATAAATAAACATTTTGGCTTCCAGATACATGTTGTGCTAGTAGGGCCTTTTGTATTTTACCCCTTTTCTCTTCCAAGCCCCAAGTAGAAGCTAAGGGTGCGTGAGTCAGGCTCGGCCAACTCCTTTGCTAAAGGGTGCGCACGAGCTTGCCCAAAGGGCATAGCCCCCGAGCGATCTTGAAGGGGTCGGTCGGGGGGTCTTCTTCATTTGGGAACCATTGGACCTAAGGCTTATATACCACTATGTTAGGATCTCATCAATCTCCAACCAAGGTTGGAATGAATAATGTCTTTAGATCCATAAGAGAGGTGGAGGTATGCATCAACTCAAGGAGGTAGACATGAGGTCTTCCATGATGGACCTGCCTCATTAAGAAGCTCGAAGACCAAGCTAATGAGAAACAAGAAGTCATGCACATTCATGATTCCTGCATCATGTATGAAGAGTGTGGCAACACCAAGCATTCAGGGAACAACTGTCCTGAAACCCACGAGGATGTGAACTTCATCAACAACAGCAACTATCATCCTAAATAGAATCAAGGATGGTATCAATAACAAAGGCCAAACTACCAAGCGTACTACTGCATACAACCATCAACGGGAAGGTGGATAGACTATTCCTTTCCTAAATAGAAAGGTGATTTAGGAAGGCATATCATCCCCATCGCCATTGGACCTCATATATTCCAAGAAGCTGCCTATGACTTGGAGCAAGTGTCAACATCATGCCTAAGATAATTTATGATAAAATTAATGGAGATACTTTGTTGTACACAAACATGCATTTGTAGCTTGTAGATCAGTCACTCTGCTACCCAAGGGAGTTCTTGAAGATGCCATTATTCAAGTGTGACAATCATATGTTCCCATAAACTTTGTGGTTTTGGAAATAGGTGGAGATGTAAGGGCACCCATTATCTTGGGCTGACCCTTCCTAAGCACTGCAAAAGCCATCATCTACATAGTTAGTGCCAAGATCGATTTTACAATCAAGGATAAGAAGGAGAAATTTACTTTCAAGAATCGTATCTTGCAATCTCCTGGACATCCACAAATGCCGTGCTTGCCCGAAGACACAACAGTGACCAAGAAGAAGAAGAACAAGCGAAGAAGGAAGAACAAGGCCATACATCCACAAGACAAATCAATCAACATGATAAATACACTTTGATCGAAGTATGACCACCTCCTCGCTTCACCATTCCTTACCAAGAAGGATGATCCTAGTGTACCATGATCGAGTGTACCATTGGACAAGAATTTTCCACAACACCTTCTGTGACATTGGGTCATGTGCCAACATAATGTCCAAGGTAACATATGAATACTTATTTGGGGATGAACCTTTGTTCCCTATATATATGCTATTGCAGATAGTGGTCTAATCAATCCAATTTCTAGAGGGAATAGCAAAAGATGTGATAGTAAGAATACATGATCACTATGTCCCTACCAACTTCATGGTCCTAGACATGGGAGAAGAAGAAGAAGACATACCTATCATCCTTGGAAGACCGTTCCTCAACACAACCAACATGATCATCTATGTCGAATCTGGACAAGTCCACTTCCAATTCCTAGGAGAAAAGGTACACTGCTATTTCAATAGTTGTACCACTTATGAATAGCCAAAGAAGACCCGCTCCAAGAGGAGACGCCGAGTGTATTAACGCTGGAAGAATAAACTCCCAAAGAAGGAAGATGAAGAACCTATGAAAGATGAACCTACTCTGCCCAAATCAAATCCACGGATCAAGAAGGTGTGGAAGGAAAAGGTGACATCACCAGAGTCAGCATCGCAAGAGGTGCAACCATCAAGGTCTCCATCTCCGGGACTGATAAATGCACCCAAAGAATAAACAAGTTAGGAGAAAAGTCCTATCTGGAGGACTTAAAAATCTAAACCCTCATCAGGAGGTAAATTTGGTAGTTATCCATATTTACTTTTTCGCATTGCATGAATTGTTTTACTTTAATATATTTACTTTTCTGCATTAGCATTGCATTTAGAAAAAAATCTTATCATTGCATTATAATTCTTAAGCCCCATGTGAGTACATTTTATAGTGTGTAAAAAGCCACAAGAATATTCACCGTGGTGGGATAAAAATAAAAATAAAAATACCATGCATTCAATTATATCAGAAACTCTAAAAAAATATATGAGACAGACATCCTATTAGAATTTTGCCACTTCAAAAATATTTCTAAAACCTCAAGAATAACTAGTCTTCGGATGGCTGACCACTAACCCCTTATCCTAATCCGTTTCACGAGTTTTGGTGTTCTTGTTAACATTTTGCTGGACGATGCATGAAATCTAGAGCAAGTTTACCCAATTGTATCCATCTCACTTCACTTGATGGACGAGAAGGACATCAGCTAGAAAAACCGCTCTAAGAAGGATCACTCAACTTCAACATTCGACCATGACAACATCCAGCTTGGGGAAGGGCATCACCATGTATCTAGCTAAGTATTTCTTTTCTTTGTTATTCTTAAGTTTGCTTTATATAAAAAAAGATGCATAATTAAAAACAAAACAAAAACTTATCTTTGTGTTAGATATATATATATATTAGTAAGGTGTGATCTTAAAAATAAAAACAAAATAAAAAGATGTGTAGTTTTCTTTAAGTTTGATTTTTAAGAGCTGAATAAAATAAAAGGACTTTGAAGGTAATCTCTTGATTGAAAATGATGAATAATTGCCCCTTTTAAGTACCTAGTTTTTGTCCTTGAATTCTCCCAAGTTTTAGATAAGACTGTTTTGATATAAGAATTTACTCTGAACTTGAAACTCGTCGGTAGCATATGCTTGATCTAAGTCTAGGTAATTAACGGATATGATATGATAAGGTCTGAGCTGTTGTTTATCTTATTCCAAGTGATACAAAAGTTCTGGAGATTTATCTTTTGAAAAACTTAAATGCTACATGATGAGCTCCTGTATGACAAAGTTTGAATTCCTACTAGAGCTAAACATGATATTTAGGCTAAGAAAACTTCCACTCATATATGTTGCTTGTTATGCATTGAGTTTAGTCAAGCTTTGTTGACCCTTATGAGAGGTTTGTCATACTTTTAAAATCAAGATCACGTACACACCACCCATATATGCACTACTCCTACACTAGGGGTAGGCGCAAAAACATGCCATTCCATCTAGATCCACCTAAAAATATTTTACTCCTACACTGGGAGAAAACACCAAAACCATGCTTGATAGATTTTCCATCCCCCAAATAAATGCTCTAAGTTCTTGTTGCTATCTCTCAAAAGTTTTGTTGCAAAAGAAAGAAGCATGGGGCTATGCAAAAGTTATTCATAAAAAGACAAAAAATGAAAGAGTTGAAAAAATGACAAGTGTCTAAGATATCTAAAACAATGGGTACTCAGATGCCCATCTGAAAAAAGGGAGAGATGAATAAGATAGCCCATATTTTCTTGCAAATGTTTCCATGTTTCAAAAGAAAGATATATTTTCAATGAGCATAGTAGAATTAAGTTAGCCACCATATATACATTCACCATACATCCACACACATGCACATCTTGATTTGATTGTATGACTCAACTCTCTTTGGATCTGAGGTTTGACTTTACAATATGTGTATTGCAAGTATGCTCTTTCATGCTTTTTTCACTCCTATGAGCTCCACATAAGCCTTAGTTGTAGCAAGAGAAATGCATAACATCATTATTTCCTTGATGAGGATCCACAAATACCAAATATATTGAGAGACTTGAGAGTGTCATACAAAGAAAGCTCTGAGTTTTATTTTGAAAACCTATAAAAACTCTAGAGTAATAGTTAAACAAAGAACCTAAGACATAGTGCTTGAATTGATCATTCTGTCTTTCAATTGCTTAAGACCCAAGTGAAGGCTAAGAAGCCCCATGGTTGAAGGTAATACGGGTAAGTTTGAAAGTCATATTGGTTTATTCTAATCCAGAGGAGAATTTTTGTTTGAACACATGTGTACTTTTGAGAAGTGAAAACATTGAAGCAACTCTTGATCCACTGTTGAGTTTAGCATTGCTCATGGACAAGAAAAGGTTAAGCTTGGGGGAGTTTGTTGACGGTAGTTAACAAACATTATAAACTGTTAATAGAACTTGAATAAGGGCATGAAAGTAATTACCAACATAGACTTAAGGGTTTAAACTAACAAATTTCATGAGTTTTGGTGAATTTGTGTTTTCAGCAGGGTTTATCTAGAAAATCATCAAGGTGGACCTAGATGTCAGAAGTAATCACGCTTATCCTCAGCGAAAATAACTCTAGAAGGTTCTAGAGGACACCAGGAGCCAAGCCACCGAAGAAGACCGCAAGATGCTGCCCCAGCCCCACTTGTAGGCCGGCTGGCCTGTGGGCCCCACTATCATCCTCCTCCTTCAAATGTCGGTTCTCCACTGCCTTAGGGTTTGCATCTACGCCATCCTTTCAAGTCGGTTTGATCCGAGGGCTCAGAATTGATGCTATGACCTATATATACCAGCCCCTATGACCTCCCTCAGGCATTGGATTGCATTCAGTCAAGAAGATAGAAACCCTAATCATCCTTAGAGCTCCACCATATTTTAGGGCATAGCTAGCTAGGCTAGGTCTAGAGGAAGGCAAGCTTCGCTTGGATTCTAGATCTTGTCAAGAGCATGGCTTGGTATAGCCCCTTGTATCATCTTTTGTATCTTTTATTATTCATATGTTTGCTACAATTGATTTGACATTGTTCTTAATATTATTCATGTTTCTACTTATCATGTTCGTCGTCTACTTTGATTTTATGCTTAGTATAGTTAGATTATCATCATGTTCAAGCATAAGTTCATATAGCGCTTGCTCCAAGGTACCAGGGGTGAGTGGTCGACATTGTTTAAGCGTGGTGCTTATACGTTGTTTACCTACAAATGCACCCTATATTCTGGGCCATGTGGTAGATCGCGGATGTGACACTCCCGTTGAGTCCTTTGCAGTCCACTCCTCGAATATAGGACAAGTAGGATCTAGTTACAAAGGAAGACAAGCTTTGTTCTTAATCTTCATTAATAATATCCCTTATGTGTAGATATGAAGTTGATCTTAGCCATGACTACTAAGTGTAATTGCACTAATCAACGTATGCTTTCACTTGTAATTAAGAATGAATTAGGAATTATTCCTCTAATATTCTACTTAGCCATGCTAATGCCATAGAAAAAAGTACTCTGAGTGATCATTTATTATTACTTACCATTTAGATATATTTATCTCTTGACTTACCCCTGTTGTGAGTAGAAGTTTGGTTATGGTTTATCTCTCCATCATATGTATAAGTTATCAATATATACCAACTGCCCGTCCTTCCCTGTGGTAAAAATATAAATAACGATACCTGAAATACTTCTGGGTAAAGTGCTACAATGGTATATTATCTGTGCGCTTACATATCCATTTATATTCATATTTATATTATTTCTAGTCACAAAAAATATTAGAAGTACTTCTTAGTATCATTCTAGTAGTGATGCTAGGTAGTACCAACAAGCAATTCTAGCATCATCTCTAGGGATGACAACTTAGTAAATGTGGTGCCAATAAACATCAGGTGGATACTAAAACAAGTGACAAGTTAATAAATACCAACAATGTGTTAAGATTGAAAATCTAGCCTAGGCTACACCTATGGTTTCCTTTCTCATGTTGGTGGGAGCTGAGAATCTCTTGTCACAGGGAAGCGATTTGAGATATAGGGATGAATGCGAAACATAATCTGTTCCTTAATTCTTCCCAATCTCTGTTTACCTTCCCTACGTTGTGGGTGGAGGTTGTTTTACCCTCTCAAAAGAAGGGAAACAACTTCTACCAAAAGGTTTTCTTGTGCCATGCTTGAGATTGTCAAGCACGCACAGAGCTGCTCTAAACTCCCATAGATGATGGCAAAAGTTTTTGTAAATTTAACTTGAGAAGATTTGTTCCCTAACATGGCTATAAAGCCAGGATGGAGTTCATAGCTAGAAGCTATGATTGGCTTTGATGGTGGTGGCTCTTGAGAAATCGTCCTTAAGAGCGCAAAGATTTTGAGTTGAAGGCTTCATGATGAAAAGAAAACAATAAATACTATTTTTTTGAAAAGAAAGATAGAACACAAGGATACATGGGTGAACTAGGTTCAGAGATAATTACGACAACCATTCCTTGGCAACGATGCCAGAAATGCTTGTTGGTATTTCTTAACGCATACATAAATAATCCGCAAGCACACAGAATTATCGTTGCAGCATTTCACCTAGAAGTATTCAGGGTATCATATTTCCACATGGAACGGAGGTGTAGGAGTCTCTTAAGCTAGTTCACCTAATGATAACAAGAAGAAAGATATCTTAGGTAGCGATGTTTTCTAAGGATAGAGATCCTAAGCTAAGATAGCTTTGCACTGTAGACTTGCTTCGGGCATCGGCTTATACTTGGTCTGTCAAGTACCTCTGGCTTCCAGCTCTATGCCATACCTAGATGTGGGGATTTATGAGGGATAGACATGGCTATCACCACCTGCCACCTACCCCTCAACCATGGAGTATGAGGCAAACAAAGGTAGCCTCTTGCCTAGTCGCCACGTCTACGCTATCGACTACTACTCTAGCATCGATCAGGGTTATCCATCTTTATCAGGGCCCTTTACTAGAGTATTCATCACAAGGACAAATGATGACCCCAAAAGTAAATAATGAAGATTAACTTAAAGTAGAACTCACCACCGAAGATAAACACGAACCTTATACTCCAAGTAGTATTCAATTCATAGAGGTACAAGTGGACAGGAGCCGATGATTCCTGACATTCCTTCCACTAAGTGATGAGGACATGACCTCCATACATATGACCATGCTTGGAGAACCATATGGAGACCAAGGAGATCAGCGAGGGTGTCCAAGTCAAGAAGGAGGTCCGATGCTAATTCGGTTCGAGTCCCCGAGGTGGAGGCCCAAAGCAACTCAAGTTCAAGTCTGTCTCGGTCTCCAGGACCAGTTTTCCTTAAACTGGTCATGCAGCACGCATCCTGACTCCATTTTTGATGATCCACATATGGATGAAAAGCTAATTGGATAAGGAAGCCAACCCAATTGGTTTCACATCAAAAGCCCTTCAGAATCAACGGGAATCGTCGAAACAAGTCAGTGTCTAGAATCTGTCAGGGTGTTGCGACACCGTCTTTTGGTCCATTGGACCGTGTATCGTGTTTGGGCCCATTAGGGGGCGCATCCAGGTGGGGTGACGCCCAAGACTCTATAAATACCAGCCGTCGCTCTCCTTAGGGTTTGGGTTTTGTTTAGTTCTTGATTTCCTCATGAAACAGACATTGTTTTGCTGCAACTGTCGCCGCCAAGGCCGCTTGCTGTGAACCAGGGCCCCAGTTCTTGATCTTGTTCGCCTGTGGCGATTAGTCCTTTCGAATAAAGACTTGAACTCCTTCTCGTTATCATAAGCCTCATATTTATTTGCAATTTCAGATTGCGTTCATCTCGTTCTTGCTTGTGTTCTCGATTCACTTGCAGGAAAGCCTTCTCGGTGAGGTCAATCACGTTCGCGTGGTTGATAACCAACAGAGCAGTGGTGTAACGGTTGCGGGGGTCCGAATCAGTCTTGGTTCGAAGCCTAGATCATGAACGTCGAGTCTCCACCAATCAACGCTATCATACCTTTTGGAAGATCGGGCCTTGTCTACATCACTAAGTGTATAAGTGGCCCCGAGTACACTAGTGGAGGTAGCCAACAACTCTAGTACATTCTATTCTAGATAGAAGCTAAGATATGAGTGTGGCTCTTCTTCTCTTTTGATACATTGTGTTGTATCTTTTGTTTGATCTTCCTTGATGAATGAATTGTGAGAGGGTGGCCTCCTCCTTTTATAGCTCACCAAGGATGGTTTGCTAAGGTATTTTAGGAAAGCCCCATCACAACTGACCTTAGGGGCATTGAATGCACCGCCCTACTGAAGGTGGGCCTAAGTGGTGCTAGTGGTAGTGCGTGTGTGGTCGCACATTGGCTAGGCCGCCTCATCACTGCCTTCACCAGCTAGGTTGCTTGATGGGTCTGGAGCGTAGCCACATGGGTGCTTGGTCCTATATCTTTGGTTGAGTGGGCATTATCCTGGTTCCTTTACGCAAGATCTACTTTATGCTTCTCTGGATTGCACCTTTTGATGTGTTTTCCTTTGTATTCCATGTATATGTCCTAAAAATGATCAACTCACCAAAACTTATGGAATTCGTTAGTATAAACCCTATTTACTAAGTTTTAGAGTTTGTTTGTGTGGATTTCATGCAAAGTTGGTGGGTGAAAATATGAGTTAAGGACCGCCAACACGCCCCCATACGAGGAATATGGAACCCCCAGGGGCTGAGCGAACCACCTAGAATAAAGACCACCATAGCTCATAGTGGACAGGGACCCCAAGAAGCCCTTGGACAACATGATGAAGATGGAGAGGTGGAGGATCCCCTATGGGGTCAAGTCATGGAGGCGGAGCCCGTAGTAGTGTAGCAACTACCAGAGTAAGGGGTGCGCCGACATCCCAAACCCAAAACAGTGGAAATGGGCGAAAGAGACGACCTCATTATCCTCCACCGGCCTTGGCTCCACTTTGGTTCTCGGTGGAACTTTCCACCCAAATGTGTCGGCGGCGTCTGGGATCACCACCTACTATCATAGTTGGTCGAACGCCTTGCGGTCGACGGATGACTTCGTCCACTATGTGATCATGGTCCTCATAGGAGTCGTCGGTGGCACAAAGGGCATAGTAGTGTGGAGGGTAAAAGCTTTGGGATGAAAGGAGGAGATCTAGGGAGGGAAGGTAGATGATTGTAGAAGGTAGCAGGTAACCTTGCCTCTCGTGCCCTTGTGTCTTCTACAGTTTGGGGGCCATGGAACCATCCCACGCCCCACGACCACTAAGATGTTTGCATGGGTGGGTGGTTCAGCTTTGCCCCATCACATCAATGCAATAGGCCATGAGGTGATGTCCCTGCTGGAACTACCTGCTAATGCCACCCACGCACGTGCCTACATAAGAATCTAGGAGCCTACAAGATGAAAATGGATGTTGCACGTCATTCATCAATACTATCTAGGTAGTCACAATTTCAAACCACTAGACCTTCTTTCCTTGGTTAGCAACTTGCAAGTGAAAAGTAAAAGAGACCAGAAAGGATATTTATACTCGACGTAGTTGCTAACAAACATTAGAAGACGTAGAGTCCCCATAGAGTTACTAATTAGTAATAAAATAGATTCAGAATACGAGGGATTGACATGTTTTCCTGCTCTGATAATGAGAAAGTCTGGTGCTTTAAATACATAGAGCTACGGACTTTCTAGTTATCAGAGCAGGAGAATAGTCAACCCCTCGACTACTACACTGGCGATTCGAGTAGTAACGACGATGAGCAATGGGAACGTACTCGAGCGATGGCAAGTACAGCACCGATTGCGACTCCAGCGAGAAGGACAATTTGGAGTACTATGACTCATCCAACAATGATTCTGGCAAGTTGATGAATTGCTAGAGCATTAGTGAGGAGGAAGATGCTTTTTTTTCTCTTTCTCTAGAAACTTAAATCCCCTTAGAATCCATGACTTTTTTTAGGTTGGAAAATCCATGGCAATATCAATAACCCATTTAGTTATTTATGGAGGATTTTCCATCCCTAGGCATGACTTCCCCTTGATTCCAAATTGTAGGTCTTAGTTCAAACTACCACAGATGTAGTCACACACATAAAATAATCGGTAGATGTAGCGCAACAAGCTATAGCGAGCATGTTTATTTTTCTTTTTTGGTAAATTTTAGGTGTCAAATTCATGGATCTTTTAATTATTTATTACCATCCTCTTTTAGTTTTATGTTTATTTATACTATGAAAAAAAATAAAAAAGGCAACAACTCACTGATCCGATATATAAATAGGTGCACAATAGAAAAAATTAAAAGAGGGACATTAGGTAACATTTTATCGTAATCATTTTCTATTAAAACATGGAATAAATTCTGGTCTCTGCTAAGCAGATGAGGTGATCTGCCTGCCTAAAAATTTGATTTTGCACTGCGCCAAGCAGTCCCACAAACACGCACCGAAAATTAGATGTCTCTCTTTTGCCCTCCGCACAAAAATAGTTTTGCCATGCCATTAATTTTAGACATGGGCATTATGGTATTGTGATGACCACATAAAAGAGCATAGAGTCACCATCTCTGCCTACATCTTTATTCTCCAGCCGCATCGTCTCTCGTCTAGCTCCAAATCCTTGCCCCATGGTGGCCTCCCTCTCCACTCTCTAGCCTCCCCCTCTGCCACCCCACTCAGGACCCTAGGCGCCCTCGGCACAGTAGCTCAACTCAATCTCTACTCTCTAGTCGCACCCACTCTCATACCTTTCTGAACCCTAGCCAGAGCTAGATCCCCTTCAATTCGTTGATAGCTGGTCAGCTGACGGTCGAAGGACCGCCTCGCCGATAGTATAGGCTAGATCCAGATCCCCTACCTTGGCACCTGTCATGACCGATCAGATCCAAACCCTAGCTAGAGCAGATCTGGTACCCCTTCGTCAACACCAGCCACACCAGTTCCACGACCACGATGATAAGACGGCGGTGCCGATGATGAAGTGTAGCTAGGGTACACGGAGGAAGAGGTACCCAAATTCCTTTTTATGATGTGTGCTGTATTATAGTGGTTAAACATGGGATATAGATAGTGATGGGGTTACATATTTCATATAGTTGAGTGTAGCTTATACAGCGGTACCATATAAGCTGTAGTGACTAGTTAGGCGCTTATTTGCATACTCTTGCCCTGTTATTTAACATTCGGTAGAAGCTTTAGTTAATAAATACCTTTGTAATCTTGATGAACAACCACTAAATGCTTTTGAACGAGAGTAGGAGGCACAAATCGCAAAGAATCATAGGAAGATGAAAAAACCAGGGGAGGTAGTTGAGGGATTTGATGATACAGATGAAACAAATTTAGACTTAGAAGATGAGTCAGTGCCCCTAGCAATTGTGGTGCTTATTCTATCTTGCATTTAGTTCAGAGGGGGTGTAGGTAGCAATGCAATGCTTTACTATTTGGATAGCAATGCAATTTATACATGCTTGCTGCTTAAGTTTGTATCTCCAATTTTAGAGTCTGGGTCAAAGAAGACATAGAGGAGGCTCTTCCATCAGGACAAAAGGCAGCGCTACCATGAGTCCTAGGTGAAGGCAGCCCAAGCGAGTGAATTCAACATGACTAGGATAGTTGACTCATGGAGTTTGTACTTGGAAGGTCGCCATTAGCAAAAGCCGGAGGTATCAGCACAAGATGAACACAATTCTCCATCACCACCAACACCTGTACCCTAGGATCAATTCCAAATTCTTGAATTGACTAGAGACATTTGTTGAGATGGCACCCTACTTAGCCCTATGAGAGACTGGTCACGACCAGATGATGATAGCCATGTCGAAGAGGAGCCCTCTGAGCAAACTCATGTCTGCCCCCACCCACAGAACAATGAAAGTTGTAAAGGTTGGTATTACCTTATAGATGTGTATCAATCAATTCGCACTAGCTACTTGATATCCATGTTACTTTTCTAACAATATGAATGTATGAAAATTGTGTAGTACTATCTCTATTATCGAGGGGAACAGAAGGCCACATGATCCATTGCAAGCTACCAAGTTTGCCTTAGAGACAGGTGTAGTAGTCATGTGTCAAGTACCAATTTTGACACATTGGAAACACTACAAGAAGCTCTCTAGCATCATCCATTACAAAACTTTGTGGACAAGCTAAGTGTATATATGGGTATCCTCTCTTGACATTCAACCCTCCTTTGAGGAACTTTAACAGATTTACTTTTCATTGACACTACTGCGTGTAGTCAAGGCTAGGCATTAACAAGGCTCACCCACCAACACAAGAAGCTTGCTAAAATGTATTGCAGTCTGGTTGTAGCACCTAGTTTTAAGGACAAAACTAGATACACACCATATGTGATCCCAGGAAGTCAAATCTCACATATAGCTATAAATAAATGTAATATCAATAGACAATGCTTAATATATAACATACTTAGTATAAAGGATATAACCTTAGACAATAAATAGCGGAAAGACAACTCTGATCTTTGGGTGAAGACTCCAATTCATAGGGACAACTGACTGGTTGATCACAAGCCTAACTCCTCTAGACTAGCAATCTGGTACCCATTCAGAATTTTTCCAAAGATTTAAAAAGTAAAGCAAGCATAAGTACATGTCATACTCAACAAATATAACATGGGGTTCATGAGGCTCAAAAGGCTAACACTGGTTTAACTGTGATTAGCTTTCAATGAGTCATGATTTTAGCAATAGGGTGGCAATAAGTTTATTCACAAGCCCATATAAACACACGATTTGGTAAACATGAATAATGAATAGCATAAATAGTAATCATTAGTGTGCATCTTCATCATCGGTATCATCCGTGTTCTTCATCTATTCCATAAGGGTCCAAGGTCGCTCATGACCGTGAGCATGGCGGATATACTAGTTTTACACTCTGTAGAGGTTGTACACTTTCACTGTGAGTCGTGATTTACCCTTTTGCCCGAGGTGGCTAACCTCTTGACCCACTACCAAGGAAGGTCGGTAGGGTTCACTATGAAGTCTTTCAAAGGTTCATCTAACAAGTTAGGGCCGCTAAGGTTTCCCCATCAATAAGCATGGACCCCCCTCCAAGGAGTGACTAACAAAATACTAAGGAACCAAAGTGCACCCTCTTGGTAGGCCAAGATCATACCTGTCGGAGCCCCTCTTGCTCCATAAAGGTAACCACTAACACGCTAGAAATGGTCCTCATATTGAGCTAAAGCCAGAGCCATGTAGCCCTCATAGCTGTACTATAAGTCCTGGATGTTCGCTTATAGATAAGTCCTTAGGGAGAGGAATCTAGAGCACCATAAAATAGCCCAATGCTCTAGCCCTCTTGTTCCATGTTGCTAAAAAGCATCTTTTAATGTTTATTGCATAATCCATTAGTCATGTTACAAGATCATGGCTTTAGTTTGAGCACTAGCATCATTCTACGTACCCAATGCAATAACCCATAGGAATCAAGGAATCCAATATATCAAATAGCTAGGAAAATTACTATGGTTTCCAAGGTAGGCACATGCATATGATTAAATTATTAAAGTAAATAGGACAGCAAGGAAGATCCCATGCTATACTTGCCTTAAACTTAGATCCTTCTTCTAGTCCAAACCTTTAATAAATTGCTTCTAGATTCACCGTGTATAGCTTACCGACTGGACATGATCATAAAACACCACATGCATCCATGCAATCATACACGAATCAAACAATAGAAATAAATTAGAACAATACACCAATCATAATAAACAATAGGTAAAAAGGTTTTAAAGATGTTCTACATGTTACTATGAACACACAGACGCGAAAAACACTCTAATCGAAGCTATAACAAAAACATTATGAATTAAACAAGATTTGCTTTAATAAAATAATAGATTAAATCTAACCTCAAATTTTAAAAGTTAAAAATAAATTTAATAGTAGGATGAACATGTAGATTACTCAATTACGAATCTAACGCAACTTGACTAGATCAAAACGGAGTTAAAACGAAGATTTTACGGCCTAAATAAGACTAGTGGCAAAACTGTAAATAGATGAAAGCGTATTTTGGATCTAACCGAAGAAACTACATTTTAAAAAGAAGAAAACGTATTCTGAATCTAACAGAGGGATTTTATGGTTTCTGAAAGAGAAAACGTGTTCTAAATCTACAAGAAAGAAACTACGCTTTCAGAATAGGAAAGCATATTCTAGAAGTGTGCCATGGACTTTGGGTTATATTACGCGAAACTATAGGGGCTCTTTTGCAAATAAACCCGACTAAGGGGTACGACGAAGGGAGGGGGAGAGAGAGTTGCCGACTAAAGAAGAAAACCAGCGCAGTAGGGCACCATTACCAGGGGCGAGAAGCTAACCGGAGCGCTTGGTTTGGGCCCTAGAGGCCACGGTTTGATGAGCCGAGAGCACAGGGAACAAGAGGAGAAGACGGCAAACTCACCTAGGGCCTTCTTGTGGTCGACAGTGGGTCTACGGTGTCGGGCAGCACGGCGGCGATAGTGACAGCGACGACGAGAGAAGGAGGAGAAAAATCTAAGTTACTACATGAGGAATTTCCCAAACTAGAGGCTCTCCTTACGGTAGTTTTGGTATGCTTTGCCCAAGGGGTTGGTACATATATATAGGGAGAAAAACTCCCCACATCTACATCAACTAGCAATATGATACTAATTGATGTTGCACCCTCCATATTTACTAATGGACCTAAATAATCATTAAAGCCCGTTAGTAAATAAATGCATGGGCCTATGAGATTTATTAGGATTATTGCACATGGGCTTTGAGAGTTGGTTGGAAAAATGAGATATATTATTTATTTTTAGAATTAATTAATTTCATGAATAAAATAATTCAAGAAAAGTCCAGAATTGATATTTAAGCCACGAAAAATACTCTGAGACCTCTAAAAATTTGGGGAAACTTCCCAGAGACACTTTGGAACATGATGAACCCAAATAAAGTATTTGGAGCTCATGCAAAGATTGTTGGGAACTTGTAACGTAAAGATTAAGGTGAAGGAGGTAGGAATTAAATTCTAGAAAGAAGTTGGATAATTCCAAGAGATAGATATTCGTCTCCTAAACGTATTTTAAAAAAACACATTTTACATAGAGAAACACAAGGTGCGACTGGCATGAATGCAACAAACACGTTTCTACCTTAAGATAAATTTTAATCTAATGAAAAATTATTATTTCCCCATGTTTTCATGAGCTTAAAAATACAAAATTAAATCATTTTAGCTCTATTTCAAGAGAAGCAAATTTTAGGGTGTTACAATTCTATCCCCCTTAAGATGAATCTTGCCCTCATGATTTGGAAGATGGTGATAAAAGAGATACATATTCTTTGCCTTTGGATTCTTCTCTACTTCCTCGTGTAGTTCCATCGTCTTGGTAAGGATCCCACTTTACTTTGCATACATGTTAACCTTACACCAAGTATCTTGCCAAACTGATTCCAAGATTCTGATAGATACTCCAAACAATACTTAGGTAACTCCAATCACTAGGCCACCTTTTCTTTTTAGTCCATACTTATTAGACCTCTTTTTTCATATGTTCACCTTCCAACGGAGCCTTCTTACTTTCTTGGTCTAAAGTAGGTTCTATTACCAACTTTAAAACATTAATGACTATATATGCTTAGGTTAAGTTGCTCAACTCTGAAACGACTATTCTTAGTCCATGGTGTCATTTGAATCTTCTTAGCATAACTCTCTCTTGCTAAAGACATCGACAATGACTTTTGCTTCTCCAAGTGATAACACTTTTCCAAGTCATAATCTTGATCAATACCAAACCAGTGATGATGTCATATGCTCAAAACCAACTTTGTGAAGATGTTCCTTAGATTCTTATGACCCTCATAGATGTCACTTATCATGCCCAAGTAGATAGAACCTCCATGATCCATAATGGATAACTCCAGATCATACGTTAGATGTTCCATCTCATGTTTTCTTTCTTAAACCTCTATTTTTTTCTTCTTACATAAGGACACATCCCACACCTTGATAAGGTGCATCATAGTAGATATAAAAAAACTCTTGTCCTGATCTAGCAAAGCTAATACATAGATTTTACCTCAACCCCTCTCTTTTTTACTCCTTCAAATACTTAGCTGAGGTCTCTTGATTTGAACTTAAAACCTTCTCTAGTAACACTATCAATATCTTGATGGTCTTGGATAAACTTCCCTTGAACCTCTAATCAAACCTCATTATTAAAGACTCTTAGTTTCTCTCACATCTTTGAGTGGGTTCCTATCACATCATTAACTTTCTTCAATCCAAACCTTCTTGTCATGCTTAGTATATCATTGAAATTTCCTAAGACTCCATAGAACCATATGTAGTTATTAGATATTTCATTCCTATGTCATCAATGCCTACTTGTCCTAGGTATGTTGAAGATTGGACTCCCAGCTGAGGATAGCTCGAATTGTAGAGCCATATTGATGAATGCATCCATTCCTCGTAGATGATCCAATCACTTATCAACCGAGCAAAGGATACTTACTTTGGATGATGAAACCCTTAAGTGATATACATCCTCTGGGTACCACCTTTCTAATCAGATTAACCGATTCTTCCAAGTGAGAGCTAGAGAGCATAACTGAACTTCTTAAGGC
The DNA here is from genome assembly GCF_019320115.1 of Miscanthus floridulus. NCBI lineage: Eukaryota > Viridiplantae > Streptophyta > Magnoliopsida > Poales > Poaceae > Miscanthus > Miscanthus floridulus. The sequence goes on along the minus strand of NC_089586.1, from coordinate 64,719,396 downwards.
ACCTTGAGCATTTGGACCCTTCTTAAATTCACCACGCTTGTCAATAGGTGGCGCTTGATGTGGGTTGTTCAACATACTATGAGCAATAGTCTATAATAACTAAGTCTGCATCATCAAAGCTTGCTCTATAGATGGGGGATTAGATGGTGGTGGATTAGAATTGGCAGGATTCCTTCCCAGTGAGAGCTAGAATCTACAAAACCACCTTCACTTAGACTACCCCCCTTAAGAAAATATCAACTAGGGGACCCCAAAAAATAGCTTGCACCTTCTTCTAGATGAGCTAACTAGTATCAAGACATTCTAACATCCCAATGATACTCTCGTGTATGGGCAGGAACAAGAAATCTAAAATTCCTTGCGAGCAGAAAAATAGCAGTGTTGTAAAATAGCTGTAAATCTCATTCCATTAATCCAATTAAGTTGTACTTTATATCGTTGCAAATATTATCAAATCCTCCACAACTTCCTTATAGAACACTTTTCCAAATTCTATAGTTTATGTAGTAAAAAATAGGACACAACAGAAACTGCTCCAGGTTTTAGATAGCACAAGTGCATCGTCTTGTGATTTTCATAACTCCCAAACCATAATGGCTATAAGGGCGGTCTTATGGTTAGAGAAATATATTGAAGTCTACTATTGTTCATAATTTTTGATGATTTTTATCATCGAAAATTAGAGATATAAGCCAAAGAGGGCAGACTGCTCCGAAACACAAGATAGGGAAAACAGAAGAAAACCATAACCCAACTATTTATTCCATTAATCCATATACCTTAGGCCTATAAACTAAATGAAATTATGGGAACACCTAACAAGATCATTGTAATCATTACAAAGATTCAAAACAAGCTTAAGCATAATGACAAATCAACAAAGCAATAAAGGTTCATAATTCAATCATTGACTCAATTTGTGATACTATCGTCCTCATTGTACTAGGGGTAACAATTCGAAGACTCATCTTTAAATTATGTAAGAAGGTGGTGAGGAATAGTTCTAAAAGCATATCAAATCAAGGAGTGAACATGAGAACAAAGACTTTAAAATAAGCACCAAGGTAGAGATGAATACAAGGGTAGAGATATAGTAGAGAAGAAAATATCACGGCTCATAGAGCAAGGGTTTTTGTAGCAACTTCTAAACCTTAAAATGACTAGTTTCTACTAGGCTTGGGTCCTATAGTCAGCATTGCTCTGATACCACTTTGTAGCAACTGGTTTTAAGGACAAAACCAGATACACACCATATGTGTGCCTAGGAAGTCAAATCTCACATATAGCTACAAATAAAGGTAATACCAATAGACGATGCTTAATATATAACATACTTAGTATAAAGGATATAACCTTAGATAGCAAACAGTGGAAAGACAACTCTGATCTTTGGGTGAAGACTCCAATTCATAGGGATAACTGACTGGTTGATCACAAGCCTAACTCCTCTAGACTAGCAATCTGGTACCCATCCAAAATTTTTCTAAAGATTTAAAACGTAAAGCAAGCGTAAGTATATGTCGTACTCAACAAATATAACATGGGGGTTCATGAGGCTCAAAAGGCTGACACTAGTTTAACTATGATTAGCTTTTAATGGGTCATGATTTTAACAATAGGGTGGCAACAAGTTTATTCATAAGCCCATATAAACATATGATCAGGTAAACATGAATAATGAATAGCATAAATAGTAATCATTATTGTGCATCTTCATCATCAGTGTTCTTCATCTATTTCGTATGGGTCCAAGGCCGCTCATGACCATGAGCACAACTAATATACTAGTTTTACACTCTGTAGAGGTTGTACACTTTCACTGTGAGTCATGATTTACCCTTTCGCCGGAGGTGGCCAACCTCTTGACCCACTCCTAAGGAAGGTTGGCAGGGTTCATTATGAAGCCTTTTAAAGGTTCGTCTAACAAGTTAGGGCCACTAAGGTTTCCTCGTCAATAAGCATAAAGCCTCCTCCAAGGAGTGACTAACAAAATACCAAGAAACCAAAGTACACCCTCTTGGCAACCTGAGATCATACCTATCGGGGCCCCTCTTGCACCATAAAGGTAACCACTAACAAGCTAGAAAATATCTTCATACTGAGCTAAAGCTAGAGCCATGTAGCTCTCATAGCTATACTGGATGTTCGCTTACAGTTAAGTCCTTATGGATATAAATCTAGAGTACCATAAAATAACCCAATGCTCTAGCCCCCTTGTTCCATGTTGCTAAAAAGCATCTTTTAATGTTTATTACATAATCCATTAGTCAAGTTACAAGATTATGACTTTAGTTTGAACACTAGAATCATACTATCCAATGGAATAACCCATAGGAATCAAGGAATCTAGTATATCAAATAGCTATGAAAAATACTACAGTTGCCAAGGTAGACACATGCATACGATTAAATTATTAAAGTAAATAGGACAATAAGGAAGATCCCATGCTATTCTTGCCTTAAACTCAGATCCTTGTTCTAGTCCAAACCTTCAATGAATCGCTTCTGGATTCACCGCATATAGCTCACCGACTAGACATGATCATAAAACACCACACAAGCATCCATGCAATCATACATGAAGCAAACAATAGAAATAAATTAGAACAATGCACTAAACATAATAAACAATAGGTAAAAAGGTTTTAAAGATGTTCTACATGTTACTACAAACACACAGACGCGAAAAACAATCTAATCGAAGCTATAACGAAAAAGTTATGAATTAAAGAAGATTTCCTTTAATAAAATAATAGATTAAATCTAACCTCAAATTTTAGAAGTTAAAAATATATTTAATAGTAGGATAAACATGTAGATTACTCAATTACAAATCTAACGCAACTTGAATGGATCAAAACGGAGTTAAAACAAAGATTTTATGGCCTAAATAAGACTAGTGGCAAAACTGTAAATTGATGAAAGCGTATTTTTGATCTAACCGAAGAAACTACGTTTTCAAAAGAAGAAAATATATTCTGAATCTAACAGAGGGATTTTATGCTTTCTGAAAGAGAAAACGTATTCTGAATCTACTAGAAAGAAACTACGCTTTTGGAATAGGAAAACATATTCTGGAAGTGCGCCATGGACTGCAGGTTATATTACGCGAAACTACAGGGGCTCTTTTGTAAATAAACCCAATGAAGGGGTACGAGCGATCTTGGACCATTGGATTAAATCTGGATGGACTAGATTAGAAAGAAGGGGGAGAGAGAGTCACTGACCGAAGAAGAAAACCGGCCCAGCAGAGCTCCATTACCGAGGGTGAGAAGCTCCTCGAAGCACTCAGTTTGGACCCTAGAGGCCACGGTTTGACGAGCCGAGAGCACAAGGAACAAGAGGAGAAGATGGCGAACTCACCTAGGGCCTTCTTGTGGTCGACGGTGGGTCTACGGCGTCGGGCAGCGCTGCGGCGACGGCGAGAGGAGGAGAAAAATCTAATTTACTACACGAGGGATTTCCCAAACTAGGGGCTCCCCTTACGGTAGTTTTAGTGTGCTTTGCCCAAGGGGTTGGTCCATATTTATAGGGAGAAAAACTCTCCACATCTACATCAACTAGCAATATGGTACTAATTGATGATGCATGCTCCATATTTTCTAATGGACCTAAATAATCATTAAAGCCTATTAGTAAATAAATGCATGGGCCTTTGAGATTTATTAGGATTATTGCACATGGCCTTTGAGAGTTGGTTGGAAAATGAGATATATTATTTATTTTTAGAATTAATTAATTTTGTGAATAAAATTATTGTAGAAAATTCTAGAATTGATATTTAAGCCACGAAAAATACTCTGAGACCTCTAAAAATTTGGGGAAAATTTCCAGAGACACTTTGGAACATGATGAACCCAAATAAAGTATTTGGAGCTCATGAAAAGATTGTTGGAAACTTAAAACATAAAGATTAAGGTGAAGGAGGTAGGAATTAAATTCCAGAAAGAAGCTACATAATTCTTAGAGATAGATATTCGTCTCCTAAACGTATTTTAAAAAAAAAACACATTTCGCACAAAGAAACACAAGGTGCAACCGGCATGAATGCAAAAAAATATGTTTCTACCTTAAGATAAATTTTAATCTAATGAAAATTTATTGTTTCCCCATGTTTTCATGAGCATAAAAATACAAAATTAAATCATTTTAGCTCTATTTCAAGAGAAGCAAATTTTAGGGTGTTACACTGGGGTACGACATGCATGCTACAAATTGAAGAAAACCTACTTCAATGGCGTCCCTGCTGATCAGATCCCTATGACCTATCATGTCCCATCCATGACCGATGCATAGTGGTGTGAACTTGTCGAGATTTGGTCTAGTGCTAAGAACAAGGTGTGTGTGTGTGAACCCATCGATTTCCTATCTAGTCTTGCTATGATCTACTTGTGCTACAGTTTAACACAAATGAAGCTATAGGAAACATCTGAGAAGAACAAGGGAAACCATCCAAATGTGAAGTACCATTGGTCTACAGGATCTTGCTCCTATGTTGTCTAGCTACAAACATTTGTAAGTGATGGTTGCGTTTTATTGTTACTCTTACATTTGTATAAATATATATAGAAACTCGTGTGCAATGTGAAGAGAAGGAGAACAAGAGGAAGGCCATAGAACACGATCAAGGACTTGATGAACAACATGATGATCCAGGACTTGAACAACATGATGTCTAGGACTTGAACAATATGGTCAACCTGATGAAAATGTTAATGCTGTGGAAGTCTTCAAGGACTTCTATACTAGTACAAAAAAGGGCCTGAGAGATGCTGCAAGAGCAGCAGTTGTAACTACCTTCATTTGCTTTCCTTGAAATATACTAAAGCCATTGCCATAAAAGAAGAAAACAAAGCAAGAGCCTAACGTAGCAACATCACTTAATTTTGTAGTTACAATTTTACACCAATCAATATGGTACATATACATTGTGCTTATGTAATCTCTATCGGCAGTAGACAAATAAAAGACGTATGCATTGTGCTTATGTAATCTCTATCAGTAGTAGGCTGAGGAAGACCTATATATTACTTGTTATGAATTAATCTCTTAAGTTTTCAATTGAAGTCCTCTTCCACTATCTGTAACCTAATGTTTTATTGATTGAATTTCATAGGAAGCTATGAAAACTATACAAGAAGAACCTATTGCTAATGGGTAGCAACCAATGACTAGCGCTGATGTTGTTTGCAAGGTCCTCTACATCCACCAGGGTAGGGCCCCCTCCCTAGGAAGCGGCAATAACCTTTTTTTTGAAGAATGCTAGTATCCAGACATGTGCTTAAGTTCTCCTGGTAACTCTTAGTCTTCAAATCCTATGGCTTGGTGTGGTGAACATTTATCATATGTTGTGTGACCTATGTGACGGTTTGATGTGGTGATACTTTGTCAATGACTTACTGCTGATGTGTGAAATGCTAATTGTTGGTATTTGATTGCTAGTAGTGACGATCTTGAATTACTTTTCTGATTTAGTTTTGTCCTACACGTGGTAGAACCAGGACTGGCTACGTAATCAAATAAAAATGCGATACATGGACGAACTAGTGCATGACACGTGAAATAGATAGGGCACGACACATGGAAGGAAGTCATCATGCCACATGGCCGAATAAAAATATGAAACATGGATGGACAACATCGTGATGCGTGATCGAATAAGAAACAGCCACGTGGACCAATAAAAATACGACACATGATCCAATAAAGAAGTGACATGTGACCCAACGACAACACGACACATGTGCCAATAGAAAACTAACATGTGAAACAACATGGACTCGACATGTGGTCTAGTAAGAACCTAAAACATGCAAGAACCAGAAATGACCACGTTGTGCAATAAGAAGGTGACACATACTCGAACCATCTCCAATACAACCGGCTATAGCATGTACATGTGGAAAACATCTCCAACGGAAGCACCACTAGCGTGGTAGCCCCCTGCCACGCATGCCAAAACAGTTCTATGATGCTCCATTTTTTGTCACAGATCAAGCCACTTCTATGATGAGTCGCTTAGATTCGTTATGGAAGTTCAAGTATGACATGACTTTTTGTGACGAGCCGTTTTTCATCATAAATTTGTCATAAAACTCAAATTATGACGAATTTAGCTTCTTCAGTGATGGAAGTTGTTTGTCATGAAAGTGCAAATTCCTAGTAGTGGCATGAAGTGGGTCAACAATAATGGGTGTATCTTTGCCCCCTATCGCTTCGAGCAAGTCAAAAGTCTAGTTCAAATGTATATGTAGCTACTAGGATCACCCTTTTCATATTTCAAGATTTGAAACTTGTATTGTTTGAATGGTATAGTCTGGGCACCAGTCGCCACTAGCTTGTATTTCTAATCTATCCTTAGCATGGAGCAGCTGTTGTATTGGACTCTTTGGATATTCCAAAAGAAGGGTACAAGGACTTTGAAAGCATATTGAGCTTGTAAGTGACATGACTTATTCTTTTACATTTAGCAGATGTGTTGAATTTGTTGTTGACTCCCATGATTTTCGTACAACGTTTATAGGATATACCTCGAGGATCCTGAATCCCTCGATTTTAGAACTGAGAAGAAGAAGAAGAAGAAGAAGAAGAAGAAGAAGAAGAAGAAGAAGAAGAAGAAGAAGTATTGCAACAAAATAAGCATCAGGCGCAACTTCCCGATATGTATCAAAAGTCATATGTGCTATTATATCGTGCATACTCTTTGTGTTTTAACTGATTATGTATTATATATCGTGTAGTGTGCCAAACAACCTATAAGGAGACTATTATGTGAATTCTTCACTTGTGAGTACCTCAGAGAGTCTGAGAAATTCAGCATCAGCTAAAGAGAGCTAGTCAGTGGACAAAACTGGTGGGCAAGAGACGGGTCACTGAGAATGATATAACGAGATGTGTAGCGGACATCTGTTCGTTTGTCATGCACCATTGCGTGTATGAAAAGGGAGACTACTTCAACCACGAGAGCAATTACGCATGGGATGACAAGTACGAGAACATTAGAAATTGTCCGGAGAAGCTAACGCTAGGGTATCCTGAGATTTTTTATGACTACAAAAAACATTTGAAGTGTATATGTAACTTGTTCATGCTACGATAAGGAAGAGACACGAATGGGATATATGTATATATGTGTGTGTTCTCTGAATGCGTTCTCAATATATATTGTTGATGTTTAAATTGGGAAAACAAAATTCGAATTCGAATTCAAATTCAAATAAAATGACTATTTTTTAAATAAAAAATGATTAACGGAGACAAACATATTAAGAAGGGGCCGTCTCCATTAATCTATTAGTGGAGGCGGGCACACCTTAGTGCTGCTGCCTCCATTAATGGATTAACGGAGGCGGGCGCCCTCCATTAAAACTTATTAACGCATGCGGTCTTCTTACAACGACAACCTGCATTAATGGCAAAGTACCCGCCTCCGTAAAGCCGCATTAATGCAGGCTTTTTGGTGGAGGCAGATAGTTTGCCCGCCTCCCATTAACCCAAAAATGCCCGTCTGTAATAAGATTTATGTAGTAGTGAACCTAGCACTGTGCCAGACACCAATCGAAAGAAAGAGCAGGAACCCCATTATTGCATCAGTTCGATACATAGCTAGATAGACTAGAGATTGGACACTCATCATAAATAAATGCAATCTAGCAAGATTACCACCATTCATGGTGATCCATCTGATTTAAATTAATATAGGCGACCACATAATGTGTTGAAATGTGGCAACCTACCAAAATACAGTTGATCAAATGAAGATTTGGTATATCTTCAAAAGAAAAATGTTTTCATATACTTTGAATATTTCTGAGACCATAAAGATTGGAGATGTCACTAGGTGAGTAGCATTTTCCTACATACGAGTTAGGATAGAAATGTAGCAGCCCTACTCATCCTTTGAGTAAACGACAATTATGTTGGGATATCACAAAGTGTGCAAATAAAACCAACAATGCTTTCCTGTCGAAAACATCAATTGATGGTGCTAATTGCAAAGGCAATAAGCTTCATTTCATTTTTGGACATGTGTCACCGAACTTTGGTAGTGCCAGTAGTGTGTTCAACCTCGTGAAGCTCTCTAAGGACCTTTTATCTCCACTTATATTTGATTCACTTCCATCATCCACATCTTCAGGTATTACACTTCTATTATGGAGCTTGGGTTTCCTTGACTGAGCTTGTGCCCTTTGACTTGATCCAGTTCCCTTGCTAGTAACAGAAGACACTGATAAGCCAGTAGCATTGTCCTCTACGTCGAGAAAAAGACATATCGTTGCACAATCATCAGTTTTGGACGTTGGATATTTAAACCTCCATGCTTGATTTGCTAAATCAACAATAGAACGAGCTGCAGATGAACGCTCAGAACATGAAGCAACTACATCCATGACTTCCTGATTGGTCAAGACATCCCACACCTATAGGCATGGAGTGCATATTAGAGCAATTTGGGCTCAAGTAGTTCACTTGCGAATCAAGTAGTGCATATTTGAGTTTCCATATATTGAAATCAGATAACCTATTGGAAATCACATAATTAACATAAGCGCCAATGTTTTCATTACCCCATCTGTAGCAAGGATAATGAATTCATCCTTCTTACTGATTTGTCTATAGGTGACTTCAGGCACACAGGTTAACCCGAAATCCTTTAGACAGAAATCACCAAAAGCGCGTGCCATTGCTAGACCAGGGGAGTTACAATTAGGAAGCCAAAGGCGAGATACATCTGGTTCATCCTGATGAGCAAAAACCCTTCCGTTACATCGTTTGATTCTCCTTGCCTCTCCTATAAAATAATATATTGTATTATTCTGAGTTTTCGCCATTATGATAATGCCAAATTATGGACTAGGAATGGAACTGAATGAGCACTTAACAGTGTTGAGTGATAAGTCAATTCACACATCGCTAGTGCGATTGTACATAAATAAACATATAATATATAGGACCTATTATTCAAACATGTAATAAAAATATAAAGTTTATTTTCTTTTAAATTAAGAATCCCAAAAGTTCACACATGGGGACAGGTCCCGTTTTATCGATGAGGACACTAAACTTGATTCTGATGAGAACATCACCCCTTTTAATATACACAACTAACACACCTCACCTTGCTATGTAAGGACCAATTAATAAGGCTCAAGCACGATAATTAAATATCTAGGTGACCTTTTTCCTAAGTACCTTTTTCGTGATTGTGAGAATAGGTTGCTACCTAATGATATTATTGTTCTTAGTAACTATGTAGAGCACTATGATGTATTTGGAGAGAGACATCCAGCCAGAGAAGATCAGTATGGGTGTCAAGCCAAGTTGAAGGCTAATCCATATTACGTTTGAGTCAATCTTGGATTTCTAGAGCAATCCATACTAAAATCGTCGTACCAATTGCATATGGACTTCTTTTCGACAGTCTACATGTGTACAAAAAGTTAAGGAGACAAGATTTCCAATGACACCGATCTCATGTCAAAATTCCTTACGAGTCAATAGGAATCTTTGATAAAATGGGACGTATAGAATCTGTCGAGGTGTTGTGTCACCATATATTGGACTGCTAGTTGGGCCCGTATATCGTGTCGGAGTCTATTAGGCATGCGTGTAGAGGTCCTTGGCCGCCCTAACACTTTATATTTAGTAGTTGTCTCCCAAGTTACGGTTTAGGTTTGCTAAGATTAATCTTTCTTTGAACAATTTCACCATTCATCGATTCGTAAAACACCAACTTCAAGTGTTTAAGTTTTTTCCAGCAAATTCAGTTGTGTTAGTTTTCTTTGATTCACAGATAGAGATTAGCCTTCAGGGTAAAGTTAACAGGACAGGGCACGGTTGATAACTAGATGATACTTAGTGTCGTGACTACAGGTTTCGGTTTTTTGTGATTGAAAACCGAATCATTGGTCTTAGTTCTCCACCATTTCGAGAGTTATTCTCATCTAAGGAAAGATGAAGCACCCTATTCCTATGAGATTTATGGATCAAAATCTCAATGATGATATAATACTGGGGAAATTCTAGCTCGCTGTATAACTAGTTTTCCCCGGTTATATCAAACATGTTTCGTTGGGGAGGCCATAATGGGTATAGCCCGTAGACCATAGGCAATTCTAGCTAGCCATATAACTAGTTGCAGGAAACATGTTTGATAAAGTGTTACTATGTAACTGCTTTGGAATTACAACCTGATATGGCTCAAAAATGCTATATATTCTACTGTTCCAAAATGTAAGCCATTTCAGTTTGGGAACGAAGGGAGTATACAGTTTAAAAATAAGTTGAGTCTATAAATTGTTGTCGGTAACCATGCCTAGTTCAAAGCTTGAAATTGCTGAAAAAAATTGGAGAACATATAAGAGAAGTGTGATTTAACCTGTAACAGGACCTTGGGCATGATACAAGCAAGGTAAAAATGTAAGTAGGAAAATGACGTTATAGAAAACCCTTTTAATGCTCATACTTTTATTTTTTTCATCTTCCTAAAGAAATAAAGATATTATTTTAAGCTAGTTATCCAATAACATATGTTTTTTCTAACACCAAGTGTCGTTCCACTCAAATGAATAAATCATTTAGAAAGAGAGACAGAATATTTGTGAAGATACCAGTTCTACTACTACTACTCAAAATCATTCTGAAATCAAAATATGTGGAAAATTTTACAGATTCGAGAGAGACAGGACTTATTTTGTTATTAATTTTTTGGATAGTCATGTATAGACGAGATGTTATGGTTGACAAAAAAAACCACCGGTGCAGATAATATGTGCCAGACATGTTGGATTGATCGAGACCCATGATCAGAAATTTCATCCTCAATCTATCAAGTCTCTAAGATACAGTAGGTTATAATGTCTTAATTATGGTCAGACGTCTCCCCCTATATCCTATTAGCTGGTCTATTAAAATTTAGTTTCTATCATGTGTTGGCAGCTGCACATCGTTGTCACTTGACAATTGAACAAATAATAAGTATCCATTACGCCCCCCCCCCCCCCCCCCCCCCCCCCCCCCGCCCATTGTTACCCTCTCCTAACAATTAATGGTAGCTACCTACCAACAGCTGTAGAACCGGTCAAGCTTCACATTGGAACTGAAAAAGAAACAGAAGACACATATTTTAAATTTTGGAAGTGAAAAAGAGTTACTTGGATGATCGGGTTTCAAATCAACTGTCATTTGATGAGCAACCAAACGGCCGTTTTGATCTCTGGTTCCTAATACAGCCCTAGAGTCACCTAAGTTCCCAACAATAAGATCCTGGCCCTGAAAATAAGAAGGCAAAGCTTTAAATTATAGACATATTAAATTCTCATGTAATAGTAGTACAGACCACTTTTTTATAGGTAAATGGGCAACCAAGTTACCTGCTTGATTAAAGTAACTGCTGTACTTCCACTGCAAATGCTATCGATATTCCGATGTAATCTAAGTTCTTTATCTGTTACTCTAAAAGCCTTTCGGAATGAATCTTTCATTGAGAAAAATAATTCCGGACGCTCTTCTTTCTGTACAGACATTGGAGACTTGTCTTCTTCATCTGCGTACGGAGATAAAGTTTCTTCTAGAATTGAGCCATCTGAATTGCAAATGGGGCTCTCCCCAAAGTCATTATATATCAAATCACGCAGCTTCGAAGGGAGAGTATCTCTAACTTTCCTTGCTACAATATGGCCATGCGGACCATGGCCATCAAAAACTCCACAAAAAACCGTGTCTGACCTTCCATTAAAATTCTGTACATAATGCAACAATATCTCCAAGGAGTTATGATCAAATGTAAAGAGAATACAAATATATAAGATAAAAAAATTGGAAACAGGCAAATATAATTATTCGTTTAAAGGCATCATTGTCAATGGTGGAGTATAACTTAAATGAAAAATTTTCACTCTATTTTTCTAATTACATTTCATGCTTATGCAGGTCATGCTTTTATCACTACTCCCTCTATTTTTATTTACATGTCGTATTAAGTTTGTCCTAACTCCTAAGTCAAATATTTGTATCTTTGACTACCGGCTTCAAAAAAATTATATAGGTTCATGAGATAAAATTTATTTTTAAGATTCACTATGATTTTTTTCATAATATATAATTCATATATTGTAAAACTATATGGATTTTTTGAAATGATGGTCAAATATATAGTATTTTTTTATTAGAATAAACCTAATGTGACATGTAAAAAAGAATGGAGGAAGTCCTACGCAAACTAGTTTTAGAGGTGTATTGTTTTAGACCCTCCATGGAAATCGATTCCTAGGGTTGGTGTACCAACCATCCCTAGAAATAGAAGCATTTCAAGGGACCGTAGATAACGTGGACCACCTTAGAAATATATAAGTGCTGCACATAATTTATAACTTGTATAAATGTAGTGGCATAAAGACAAACTTTATGCTAAAATTGAAGAACGTGATAACAATTTTTGAGATAGCATAGTGGCCCATACATATGTTTCAAGTACTCAATAAGTTCCAATTTTTTAATTAGTTGAGCAACCGTGGATTGACAAATGCTATATACTAAGTTGCAGTGCTCCACAAGATCGAAAATTTCACCAGATTTCAAGGAAAACTTGACAATAATTCCAAGAAGAGAGTGATGCCTAAAGGGTCACCATTGTTAGAACCAACATATGCTTGCCAACATTTATAGACAATACATACAGGCACCTCACTAGCACGCAAATGGCAGGAACAAACAAACCCACAAAACTCGTCTAACTTGCATCACCACCACACACAACCTAAGGCTAACGCATGCTACAACTATAGCCAGTCACGCACAGCCCACATTGCCACACAAAATGGTCATTAGCCATCTGTCACCTGTGGTGTGTGGACACCAACCCTTTTCCTGACTTTTTTTTTCCAGAACCGTCCTAGCTAGCAAGTATGAAGTTACACAGACGTGGGCAAACCAATGGCGCAGCTTTACACCACAGGAATCTGCACCGACTGTGGCCACTTGATGCAACATTCACCGCATGATGCATGCCAGCCACTCACAGCTGTTGTTGACACTAGGCCGGGAGTAGCCACACTAGCACCACAGCATGCACCACAACCTCAAATTCTAGAACCTAACAGGACTGAGTCAGATCGATAAGCGCCGCAACGATAGACGTTGCAGGCCAAGATTTGGCTGTCGCTAGCTAGCCCATCCCCGGATCCCCATGCTGCACGGTGAAATTTTTGTGCATGACACCAGCACCTTGCCGCTGGACCCAACTGCGCATTGTGATGGCTTCAGGGAGAAGAGGCCCCTCCTCCACCCTCTCTGCAGCTCTCCCAATTTTTGGTGGGTTGCCCTAGCTGTGGCGAGGCACAGAGGGGGCTGGCAGCTGTGAGGTCTAGAGCACTCCCCATGTCACGTTCTGCTATTTAAACCTCAACCATTTAATTTCGAAACTTCAAGAAATATGTACTTGATCCGGTCATAGAAAGTTTGTTTTTGACATAACACAATCTACAAAATACAACTTTGACAACTAAATTATATATATTATATTTATTGACATAGAAACATAATTATTCTGAAGGTACTTTTTGGTATACCAGCTTTAAATGTTTAAATTCTACTCAACAACAGACAGCTGTGAATCAATATTTAGATATTTTTGTCTGCACACATCCCAAAGCATAATCTTTTTTACTACATTAGTAATAAATAAGGATATTATTTCCAGATGATCAAATCACAAGTGTTTTTTTATAAAACAATATATTGTTTGCAATTTCCAAACGTCTAAGCCTACAAAGTTAATTGAAACTCTATGGAGATGTTGCTCCATCCTTAGTGCTAAACCATCCTTTGAATTGTTCCTTTTAAAATGTTGATTGGTACATTAGATTGTATTTTTAGGAAAAAAGAAAAAAAACAAACAGAGATTCCATGAGAACACACTGAGAAATCCAAAATTCACTATTTGCTTTGTGGTTGTGCAAGGAGGAGGAAGAATAATGTTTTGGTGTTGCAGTCTCTATTAGCATTATTTATTTAAGTTGGAACATTGAACATTTGATACGGACAAAAAGTATTATGCCCACTCCAAGATGAGTGATCTCTCCTTTGCTTTCCGGAGCCTCTAGTAGCACATCTAAGACAACGATGGGTTATCCACCTATACGGGCAAGGAACAGCCAAAGTGTGGAAATAGGATAAGGTAGCACTGTAGCAGGGGACCAAGCCAATTTAATGTGTTCCAAGTGGAAGTGCACGCTGATGTATGCATTTGAAGCATCAAAACTAACAAAAGATTTGAACCTTGTTCCTACACGACATGAACAAATCAGTCAAGCACTTGCAATCTATCTTCATTTTTTCACCTCTTTAAAGAAATGATGAAACAAAATAAAAGGCAATCAAACATAGTAGACAATGGCATCAACTCTGTATCAGCAAACCACATGACAAAAGGTTATGGAACCAGGAAAAGATGATTTCTTGCATATCAACGTTGCTTAGTTTGCAAATATCACTATATAGTACGAAAAGAAAAAGATTGATGAGCCATGCCAACTCATTGAATTGGTTCTTCCAAAATACATCACATTTCAAGAAACTGAATTGTTTTACTATAGAATTCTATCCTAGGAAGATAAAATGGTAAGCAGCTCAACACATTAAAATCTTAATGTCTGTAGCTTATCCAAATAAATACATTGATTTACTCTCGATAATCCAAGGCAGATCTTGACAACTATGATTATTTTAGATTAAAATAATAGAGAGAGTAAAAAAGGGAAACCAAGACATAAATTAGAGATAGGTCTCACTATTACATACATACCTACCTACTAGGAAGCCATGTCATCTTTGTCAGCAACCTTCTTACATTGTTATGTTAACAAACATGATACATTGCCCATCCTGTCGGTGATATGTATCTAGGGTACCTCACCATATGGAAAACAACCCGAAGGGGACCAGGTACACCAAGCAAGCTACACGAGAAGCCCAAACCAGACGGGGTACCTCATCTACTTGAAAGACAAGGCACAACAACATGTATTTAGAAACCAATTCTATCTTAGGAAACACACATGTAAACCGATCATGACTCTATCTATAACCCCACCCCCAGCCCTAGACTGTATAATGAGGGGGTGAGGAGCCCCCGATCGGTATCTAAACACAAGTTCATAGCAACCCTAGGCAACTAGCTAGCCATCAGTGCCCTTGTAAACCTGAGCATGTGAGAATAAGAGATCTACTCCAAATTGGACGTAGGGTACCATGTACCTGAACTAGTATAAATTTGTGTCTCATGTGCTACCCTTTTGATTCCCTATGCGTGATACTGCTAATCTTCATTGTCGGAGCAAATAATTCTGACATAACCCATTCCTAGTAATCCTCCTAGACACCGCCTCCTACTGCAACTTGTCATCTCCTCCAAATCCTCAAAGTCATACCTTCACTATTGCGGCGAGTTGTTGCTCCATCTTTCGGCATGACACAATTTAAAGTGGGCACCACATCCTGCACATAATCAAGCCACATGCTGCCCCACCATCCAAAGGCATAGCATCACACACCTTGATTAGAACCAAAGCACTACCCTATGTTTCTATTGCAGTTCTACCCAAGATACCATGTCGCATGAGGGAAACCACAATGGGACCCACATGACTAGTCCATAGCTATTATTATTTTCTCACAATATTTAGCCCACAAGTAGTATATAATGAGGGTCCCACTAGAGACAAAAAAAGCCCCCTTCCATCCTTCCGGCCAACAAGAGAGAGAGGAGTAGGAAACAATAGTATTTTTTATTGCTTACTGGTAGTCCATAATCTTAGGGGTAGCTTTTGCTATGGACTACTCTATTGACAGATTCTACAATGTTTGAGCTACCTGGTAGGGAATATTTTAGTCCTATGGACTACTCTTATTGCTACATTGTGGTTGCTCTAAGGTGCCTCCCAATATTTATCTTTGCACAAGAAATAGGTGGTGGTGGCAGTGATCCCAATCGTTACCGTATACAAGAAGGGGTAGGATAGTTGGCCAGCATAGATGAAGACATGCCAAGGTGCAGTGAAAGTGGCTAAATACAAAGATAAAAAAGTTAGATGGGGAGTGGTCAAGAGTAGGGTTTTGGTGCATCCAACAAGGAAGGTAGGGAGGGGGAACAGTTTGAGGGCATGGAGAAACATTAGATGCACATAGTTTGGTGATGCATGTTTTATTGCTACATTGTTTGTAAAGATCCATTCTTTATAGTTTAAACAAACCAGTTCATTATGAAATAGCATAAATTCCAGAAATCAAGGTAAACAAAGAACAATGATTTGTTACATCCAACCATTTCTTAATTTGAAGATATCACTATGCTTGTAGGGAAAAGATGAAGATTGGTAAGCCATATCGAGTTTGTGTCAATGATTTATTTCTATTAAGACATATCACATTTTAGGAAATTGAATTGTTTCCACTATGCATGCTTCCTCGAAATATGAAATGTGGGCAGATCAGCACATTGGATTCATACTATTTGTTTTCTAGTTTGGTTTATCCCATTAAAACCATGGATTCTCTAAAAATAAAAGGTGTATCTAGAAAGCAATGAATATTACTAATTATACAAAATGAGAGAAAGTAAAAAAAACAATAAAAGAACTTGCACCAAGGATACTCTTACAGAGATAGGCATCATATTTGGTGCCCTTCCTTCCCTGGCATGCAAATAGTCAAGCCACATCGTCTACCTCATTCCTTGTGATCTCCTAGGCAACTACTCAATCCATCTTCCAATTAAACCTTGGCCCCACCCCTACTACCATGGTAAGTCACACATTCGGCATGACATTGGTAGTGCTCGCACAACGTATGGTATAAGCAGTCAAAGCACCCAATGCCTCCAACACCAGATGGTAGTGTCTTCATATGCACTATCATTTGTAGCCACTATTGTCATGCTATCTCAATTAATCAACTCACTAGCTTTTGCTTCACCCAATACCCATGCCGCTCAAGATCCCACCTCCCTATGTTAGTTTGCTACCCAAGATTATAGCTGGAGAAAGCATTAGCAGTGGTGCTCCTTATTGTGACCACTTCAAAAAAAGAGGGGGTAAGAACTAACTAGAAAAGACAAAAACACATCAAAAGGTGGTGGTACAGGAGGCTAAAAAAAGGGATGGTGGTAGCTAGCATGGAGAATGGACAAGAATAGGTTGGTGGTGGATCCGATGGTGATAATAGATATGGAAAATACTGCAATGAGAGACGAGGAACAAGTGGCTGTGCGTAATTTTAGCGATGCATATTTTGGAGCTACAATTTCTACAATCTTTCTATTTTTCAAAGTTTGAACATATATTGACCATTCATCAAGAAAGGCTAGGAAAAATAGTAAACAATGACATCATTTCTATATTAGCAAAAACATAACTAAGGATGATAAAACTCTAATGCCTTGTTTGGATGTAGCTAGATTCGCATCAATCCACATGTGTTGTGGTGGATTAGAGTGGAACTTGATCTAAATTCCACCCCAATCCACTCCAACACAACATCCAAACAAGGCCTAAATGATGATTTGTTACATCCCTTGATTGTTTAGTTTACAACAATAGCTATGATAACAGAGAAAATGAAGATTGATGACCAATACTGACTCTATGCCATCAATTGTTTCCATCAAGATAAATCACTTAAGGAAAATGAATTGTTTCAATATATAGTGTTATCCTTAGAAAATGAAAGGTTGGATGGCTGAACACAATTGGATTCTTAATGTTTCTTTTCTAGTTCAATATACCTTATTGTATGCATGGATTTGTTCTTGATACTTAAATATGCATCTCAATGATAACGAACTTTACCGAAAAGAAGGCATTGTAAAAAAGGTAAATCATTTCATAATGTAAAGAAATCAAGGTCGATGGGAACATAAGAGAGAGCGCTATACATACCTCCCAGACAACCATGGCGTCCTGGTTGGTACCCTTCTTCCCCTGTCGTGTGAACATGCAAGACAAATTACCCACTCCATTTCCTATTATCCTACCATGCACCTCCTCTTTCCTATCTTTTCCATCTCTCCCTTTATGCGCTGCTTCCGCAACCATGGTTGGCTGCTGTTCTATTGTCAGGCATGATCCCATCGATAGTGCTTGCACAATATCCTGTAGGTAGTCAAGGCAGCCACTGCATCCACCACCTGATGGTGCTGCCATCATCACCCTTGCCGCCGTCGCTATCGCCGCCGTGTTGCCTTGATTAAAATCAACTTCAACCTTTCCTCCACACCAATTGTTGCCCAATATCCCCTCCCTGCATTAGACTAATATGAGCAAGTCTAAGCAATAGTGCTTCCTTTTAGGATCACATAATTGGTAGGATATGGGGGAGAAATAACCTGTATACATAGAAGACATTTGGGGGCAGTGGTGGTCAGAGAAAAAGGAAAATTTTAGGATAGGGACTAGACAAGAATAGGGTGGTAGTGCATATGACGGGGAAAACGGGATGGAAAATAGTATGAGGGGCATGGTGGAACAAGAGGTTGTGTGTGCTTTGGGTGACACATGCTTTATTTCTGCATTGTCTTTCAACATTGTGTTGGTTAAGTTGGAAGTTGACCTTTTCATCAAGAAAATACCATAATTTTTATATGTCTTTGATACATTCTTGTGCCCTTGTGCATCATTTTGTGGTATATTACTTTGAACTTGATTGAAATCTAAGATTAAATTGTAAATGTCCTAAAATAAAGCAACATACAACATTGTGTACTAAGATATAACTAAAATTCCTCTTGTTTGGAGGTTTCAACTCTGGCAATCGAGATCAGCGTATCATGCATAGGGAATCAAAAGGGTAGCACATGGGACACAGATTTATACTTGTTCACATATATGGTACCCTACGTCCAGTTTTGAGTATATCTCTTTTCTCGTATGTGTTGATGGTTCTTAAGTACTACTTTTACCGTTAATAAACCTGCATAAAAGCAACCAACGGGCAAGATCCAACATAGTCGTAGGGCTTAATTCTAACAAATTCCATAGGTGTTGGTCTTTTTTTTGCATGTAGGTGGAAATGTAGAGAAATACTAGAAGAACAACAAAGATCCATACTCTCGGCCAATAAGAGCTCACTGCGCACACATACACATGGATCAAAAGGGAAACCCATTTCTATCTAGTGCAATGTCACACCCGGTTTTAAGAACAAAACCAGATACACACCATATGTGAGCCCAGAAAGTCAAATCTCACATATAGCTACAAATAAGGGTAATATCAATAGACAATGCTCAATATATATGATACTTAGTATAAAGAATATAACTCTGGATAGCAAACAACGGAAAGTCAACTCTGATCTTTGGGTGAAGACTCCAATTCCACAGGGACAACTGACTGGTTGATCACAAGCCTAATTCCTCCAAACCCTAGCAATCTAGTACCCATCCGTGATTTTCCAAAGATTTAAAAAGTAAAGCAAGCGTAAGTACATGTCATACTCAACAAATATAACATGGGGTTCATGAGGCTTAAAAGGCTGACACTGGTTTAACTACGATTAACTTTTAATGTGTCATATTTTAGCAATTGGGTAACAACAAGTTTATCACAAGCCCATAAACACATGATCAGGTAAACATGAATAATGAATAGCATAAAAAGTAATCATTAGTGAGCATCTTCATTGTCAGTATCATCTGTGTTCATCATCTATTCCGTAAGGGTTCCAAGGCCGCTCATGACCGTGAGCATGACTGATATACCAGTTTTACACTCTGCAGAGGTTGTACACTTTCACCATGAGTCGTGATACCCATATGCCCGGGTTTGCAACTCCCAAAACACTTCTAAGGTGAGCAGGCAGGGTACACTACAAAGCGTTTCCCCAGTCATTCTAATAAGGAGCAGCCGCTAAGGATTTCATCTCCCAAGTGTTATGGAGTCATCTCCAGAAGTGGCACACATACACGCAACATAGTACACACCCTGGGGATGAGGCCCATACCTAGCCTGGTATGCCCCTCTTGCCCTTTCGGTAAATTGCTACCAACTAGAAAGAGCAAGGTACTAGACTAAGACCATAGCCATGTAGTCCTCATGGTTGTACTGTAAGTCTCGGATGATCACTTACAGATAAAGTCCTTAGGTAGAGGAATCTAGAGCACCATAAAAACAGCTCAATGCTCTAGCCCCCTTGTTCCATGTTGCTAAAAAGCATCTTTTAATGTTTATTGCATATACCATTAGTCAAGTTACAAGATCATGATTGTAGTTGAGCACTAGCATCATACTACCCAATGTAATAACCCATAGGAATCAAGGCACAAGGTACAAAGTACTAAGACATCCTTAGTGGTAGTCAAGGTAGACACATGCAGTATGAATTAAATGATTAAAGGTGTATAGGACAACAAGGAAGATCCCATGCTATACTTGCCTTTTACTCTTGCTCACATTTTCCTCATACTTTGCTTCTGGTCATCACCTTCTGATCTTTAGCACCCATAAACGGATCTTGTTCTACTTGTAGCAAGCACCACACATAGGCAAACATACAAGCAACAAATAAAAGCAACTAAGAATAGTACACCACACAAGATAAAATAACGTATTCAAAGAGAGCTAATTCTATGGTCACGGAATCGCAAGAAGCGCTGATAGCGAAACTATCGTTAAAAAGAAACGACTATCGAGAATTTTATATTATAAAAGAAATATCTACGAGCTTGATTTATTTTAATTAAAAAAAACAATGTGAATTTTAATTTTAAACAAACAAGTAAGAACTAGTTATATTTTATTTATGAACATGTCTCATATTATTTAATAAAGTTAAACTTTAACCTTACATAAAAGACATGTGAGAGCACCTAAACAAGTTTATCCTATGCAATGGGTTTGAACTAAGCAAATTATAATTTAGGAACATGTTTATACTAGCAATTAATCATATTAATGTTTATGTATAAAATATCAGAGTATAAAACCTATATCGATTTTAATTATAAAACTAGTTGCATGTATATTAATATTTAACTACATATAGAAAAACATGTGACATACAAAACATTAACACTACTACGTAGAGCATGTCGATACGAATCTAACGCAACTTGAATGGAGCAAAACGGAATTCAAACGAAACAAAACATCAGAGGATAAAAAAACTAAGAGAAGTAGATACGTACTGTGATTGTCTAGTCACGTACTAATATGGAAACAAATTACTATTTCTTTGATGAAAATAGTGATGGAGCTAGCAGACAACCACTTTGGCCTTGGCTACTGGTGACTATCAGGGCAGCACACAGATCAAGCAGAAGGCCGCATGGTTCAGTGTAGCAGCAATCCCGGACTTCTTCAAGCAGAGAGATGTGTGCCACGGGTGAAGGAAAAGGAAAGGCCAACTTGTAATGTACTTGGATGTGAGGCACATAGATGATTTCTTTACCTTCAGCCAATGATGAACGACAGCGAGACAAACGACAACATTGCCTTAAAATTAGATCATTCTTTCAATTCAAATCTTTAAAGATCTGCTTCTTGATTCACCACGTATAGCTCACTGAAGGAAAGTAAAAGTGCGGACAGATATTCTCCCATTGGCCAATTGCTTCTGTTGTAGTGCACGGGGGGATTTAGTTGCTTGTGTGTACACACGCATGGCCCTTGTTTGCTTTTAGGTGAATGACGAGCTTGCTTGCTTGCTGAACTCTAAGGCTAGAAGCAGATGGACTACAGGTGCATGGCCGCCTTGGTAGCTTGACAGAGGCCATGTGGCTCGGCAGCAAACTGCGACCTCAGATTGCATCGGACTGGTGCTAGAGTCTCCGGCTCAAGACTACGGACCTTGCGAGTCAGGCGGCCAACGACAGCGGCGGTGGCGCTCGGTGAAGGCACTCGAACGAGGCTACCGTGCTGGCATTACGTGTGTGCTGTGGTACACATGGAGAGGAGCAGATTGGCGTCGACAGCTATTCAACATGTAAATCATGACGTGGACAGTATGTGTTCCTCCAACGACTCGGCGGCGTGCGTGCGATGCTGTGATGGATGTAGTCGGCACGTATAGTCAGCGAGGCACCATGTGAATGTTGTCAACAAATAGCAGATTACTGGGAACAAAGACTCGATCGGACGTAGCCACGTTGGAGATCGACAGGAACATGGCAGGCGACCTTACTTGTTGCCGAGTAGAGGATGGCCGGGCTGGGCAGCGCGGCGGCGAGAGAAAGAGGAGAAAAATCTAATTTACTACACGAGGGATTTCTCAAACTAAGGGCTCCCCTTACGGAAGTTTTGGTGTGCTTTGTCCAAGGGGTTGGTACATATTTATAGGGAGAAAAACTCTCCACATCTACATTAACAAGCAATATGGTACTAATTGATGTTGCACCCTCCACATATACTAATGGGCCTAAATAATTATTAAAGCCTATTAGTAAATAAATGCAAGGGTCTTTAGGATTTATTAGGATTATTGCACATGGGCTTTGAGCATTGGAAAAAATGAGAGATTTATTATTTTCGGAATTAATTAATTTCGTGGATAAAATAATTCCAGAAAAGTCTAGAATTGTTATTTAAGCCGCGAAAAATACTCCGAAAGCTCTGAAAAATCGGGGAAAATTCCTAGAGACATTATGGAACATGAGGAACCCAAATAAAGTATTTGGAGCCCATGATAAGATAATTTAAAGCTTCTAAAAATTAAATTATGCTCATAGACAAGTAGTAACAAGTTCCAGAAAAAGCTAGAAAAATTCCTGAGAAGTTTGTAGAGATCGATTGACGGATGAGAAATTAAAAGGAGTGATTTGTGTTAAAAAAAAGATTTTAGGAAGCTCCCAACGAAAACTTTAGCCGAGAAACAAAGAATTTGATTGTAGAAAAAGATAAAGGCGTGCCAAAGAAGGAAAATAGACCTACTAACGCATTTTAAAGACTTTGCTCACTCTCAACAAACAAAGAAGCAACAAGCAAATATCACATCATCCAAACGCCCATCAAAATTAGAAAACTTTGAAAACTCATATTTTTCCTATAACTAAATTTGTTCTAGCTCAAACTAAACTTGGTAAATTTTGTCCAAATATTAAAATAATTCATTTTATTTAGTGTTTTTTATGCACAACCCAAAATCAGAAATTTTGGGGTATGACATGCAACACCAAGGTCCCAATAGTATTCGTGACTAGGGTCCACAAGGGAACCTCCCTACCAAATTCAGGCCCAATCGGCCACAAAAGGGATCAACCAATCCTAGGCCTAGGGAGGGATCGACCGATCCTCCACTGATCCCAATCGAGCCCAAACTTTGTTAGATTCCTCTCCACTGCCCCTAGGACGCATCCAAGGTGGTGAAGCCCAAGGATACAACAGTTCAACATCCATTTGGAGTTGAGAATAAGGAAACAGATGATTGAGAAGAATCAAGAGTTCCACCTCCTCAAGGCACTTGTGGCAGAACCTCCTAAGAAATCGGGCCCATGTGCACCTATCGTTGTCTTATCAGACCTCGGATAGCGTTCACGAGTTCCCAACAACTCAACAGGTCTGTCGGGTGTCCTCAGGAAACCCGAATCATCCATGATTCTCTTTTCAAATAGGATCCCAATCATAGACATTGCAGATTACAACAGTTTATTCAAACAGGATCCCAATCACTTCTCATCGTCATTGACTTCAAACACAGACATGCAGCAGGGACCAAAACAAGCCTGCGCATGCGACTCACCTGCAACAAGGGTTAACAAACCCTGAGTACAAAGGTACTCAACAAGACTAACCCGACATAACGGGGTGTAAGACTTTAGAGATGCAGGGGTTTAGGACAAGGTAAGTATGTAGCAAAATTCAAAGTACTTTGCCAAAAGCTTACTATTCTTATCCTATTTTTCAGTTTTACCCCTAAGTCCTTTTAGTTCATTATCTCAAACTAAATGTACATTTCCCATATTTCATTCCTTCTCATTTCATTCTTTTCTCATGTTTTAGTAATTCACCAGTCCTGCATTGCTTCTGTAATGAATCGAGTCTCCATATCCGCGAAGCACCGGCAATTCGAATTGATTCAAGTCCCAGCTGGGGATTCCTTATCACACGACATATGTAGAACTTAATCTTGCATATATCAACCTCGCTACCGGATCCTCCTATACTAAGCCGTCTCCATGCCACCCGAGAGCACAGCACACCTCAAATCCGGCCACATTCCAGCCATGAGGGTACACGCTACTCCCGCCATCTCTCCACTCCCAGTGCGTGGGCATTCGTCTTAGCATCGGATTAGCCGAAGTAGGCTTACCGAAGAATGTGACCAGTACTACAAAGTGTCTCGTTCAGAAGATCCACAATGAGTGGCCTTTAAGCGACATAGTCGGCAACATTACCCAAAATTCAAGATAAGTCACCTGACTAGTCTCTAGTTCATTCAACCTTCTTTCTTTCTTTGGCCAGTATGCCATCTTTGATTATATCAAAACTTTTATTCTGAAAGCCTATCATAAAGCATACTAAGCATTCTACGCCTTTGTAAATGAAATCATCTTCAAGGATGGTAAACAATTAACAAGGTAGGTAATGCATCAAGTAGGTAACATTTGAATTAATCAACTTAATGCAATAAGTAACATAAGTGATAAACTTTTCAAAGTAAACAAGGTAATGATTTAATGCTTAAACCGAGGCTTGCCTTCGTTGACGATCTCAGGTTCCGGATCAGTACCACGATTATCGAATCCCGTGACAACCGGGGATTCTTCCAGAACTTGCTCAACTAGAATTGTTTCGTTCTCGGGTTCTACACGAAATGATAACATATGCTTTAACATGATGATAATGTAAACATGATGCTTTCACGGTACATGAAATGTAAAAACACCCCGCAAATGATTTTCCTTCACGGTACAGTTGCAAGCCAACAAAACCACTTGCAATCCTACCATCAAGAACCACACATGTGACTTGACCAAATGGATCTTGAAACCCTACTAGTCACAAAACATGACCAAAACAAGATCCAACACTAATCAAACACTTAGGGTTTGTCTTTATTTATTTTTGAATTAATTTGGAATTAAGCCCAAAAATGAACTTGTTCCACATGACCTGAAAATTTTATGTAAGCTTCCTCATGACAAATTAGTGTACCAAAACAAATTTCATAATTTTTTGAATTATATAGTGACCTCCAAAAATCATGGAAATTGCATTTTTTAATTAATGGACTGAATATTTGAACATTAAAAATTTATTCAAATTTAAAGTTTCAAATTTTTAAATCATACTAGAACATGTACAGAAGCTACACACAAAATTTCAGAATTTTTGGAGCTATCATGAATTTCCTATAAATTCCCAAAGTTTCAGCACTATTCACAAATTCAGAAAATAAAAATTTTCACTGTTCTTCTTCCTCACTCGCACTGACAGCCAGGCCCCACTGTCAGTGACTCAAAGAAGTCACGGCGGCGCTGCCCTCACTGGTCGGCCCCAAAATACGCCGACGGTGACGCTCCGGCGAGGCCGACCTCACACAAATGATCTACACACTACTACGAACTCATCCCAGTCCTCAGATCGGAAGAAGGCGCGCCGAAGAAGGCTCCACGCCGGCCATGGCGGCTCAAGCACGACGGCTCACGGCGTAACCCCGGCAATGGCGTAGTAGAGTCTAAAACAAGATAAGTATCACGCTTAGTAGCTCACCACAGTCACGCCGGTACGTTCGGTGAAGCCGGAGACGGTCTGGAATGGCCTGGCCACGTCGAGGCAATGATGGTGGAGCTCCGGCCGGTCTCGGGGAAGAAAGCGTTGCGTCGAGCGACTCTGGCCAACCCAAGTGGCGTAGGCGCAGTGCAAGGCCGAGGCGATCGTGTAGGCGTAGCTGGGCACGACGAATGCTGCTCGACGGAGGCTACGACGAGCGGCGGAGCAAGCTGGCGGCGGAGCAGAGCAGAAGGGGAAAAACGGGAATGACGACGGCGGCGGCTGCTATTTATAGCCGGGAAGGGGTTGCCCGGCGTCGACAGCACACGGATGGACCCGCCATGGCACCAGCTGCGTGTCAAGGCACGAGGAAGCGGCGAAATCCGATCGGCGGCGACATCCGCGTGGCGCCGGTGGCAAGCAGAGAGGTGGATGTTGATTTTTGAAATAATTACATAACTACCACTGCATCCATTTTTCAAATTACTCACAAATTTTCTAAAGAAGTTGAAAATCTCCAAAAATGAAAGTTGTTCAATTTTTCAAACTCTACAACTTTGCTTCTAGAAATATTTTCAAATTCTACCTCCATTTTGAAATTTGGATTTGGGGTGCATTTGAGCATTTGAATCATTTCAAAATTACTCCAAATTTTATATGTAAACTTGAAAAACTTTGAATACCAAAGTTGATCTACATAAAATAATCTCCAACTTTGCTTTTTGCCTCAACCCCAAATTCCACATGGATTTTGAATTAGCCAAAAGGGGCAAAAAGGACTTTTATAAATTAAATTTGAATTCAAATTTGATTTGTCTTCCTTTTACTTAAATTTTGATTTTTGACCAGTAACATGGCCCATTAGGGTTATTTGAGTCAAATGACACATGACCTCACATGATCACATGAATTTTGAGCCTTGTAGTCATGATCTTTATTTAGGGTTTTGAATCGCATCACATGAAATAACAACATTATGAAATAAAGCTTATTAGTGAATGCATTCAAAATTTTTTACTTTATGAATGCTTTGCAATGCATATGATGACATGTCAAATTTTAGTGCTAGGTCAAAACACCAGAGGTGTTACAACCCTTCTCCCTTAAAGAAATCTCATCCCAAGATTTAAAACTTAAGGCTAAGCAATGGAAAAGGAAATGTGTCAAGCTAACACATCATAACTTTATTCAAAAGCTAGTGAGGGGGTTTTCCATTCTGTTAACAATAAGACAAGTTACAATATAGACAAGGTATTGCAACTAGATAGAAGCGAAGAAGTCAGGAAAGTTCTCTTCTAAGTAATCCTCGGACTCCCAAGTAGCTTCATCTTCCGTGTGTTAATTCCATTGTACTTTGTAGAACTTGATTGTACGTCTGCGAGTGACTCGATCTTTCTGATCTAAGACTCTAATGGGGTACTCGGCATAAGTCAAATCAGGCTCTAGTTCTACATCACCAAAGTCGATCTCTTGGTTAGGTACTTGAAGACACTTCTTTAACTAAGATACATGAAAGATATCATGCACCGCTGACATGTGATCTGGTAGCTTGATGCGATAGGCGACTGGTCCACATCGTTGTTGGATCTGAAAAGGACTGACATAACGGGGCGCCAACTTTCCCCGAATCCCAAAACAATGAACTCCTTTCATCGGTGATACCTTGAGGTAGACATAATCTCCCACTTTGAATTCTAGCGGTCGTCTCCTCTTATCAGCATAGCTTTTCTGTCGGGATTGAGCTACCTTCATATTGGCTTGTATGAGTTTAACTTTCTCTTCAGCTTCCTTGACCACATCCGGTCCAAAGAACCAACGTTCTCCAGCTTCTGGCCAATTTAAAGGTGTTTGGCACCTATGGCCATACAGTGCCTCGAATGGTGCCATTTTAATGCTCTCTTGATGGCTATTGTTATACGAGAATTTAGCTAAGGGAAGGCATTCATCCCATTTAGCACCAAAAGAAAGAACACATGCTCTTAACATATCTTCAAGAATTTGATTTACCCTTTTAGTCTGTCCATCTGTTTGCGGATGATAAGTAGAACTATGGATAAGTTTAGTTCCCAAAGACTCATGTAGACTTTTCCAAAACTTGGATATGAACAATGGCCCTCTATCAGAGACAATGGTCTTGGGTGCCCCATGCAGACTGAAGATTCTATCAAGATAAATCTTTGCATACTGCTCCACTCGATATTTATCTCTGACTGGTAAAAAATGAGCTATCTTGGTTAGACGATCAACAATAACCCATATTGAATTGTAGCCTGCAGATGTCCTGGGCAATCCTACGATGAAGTCCATACAAATATCTTCCCACTTCCAAGATGGAACTGGTAACGAATGTAATGGACCTGCAGTCTTCATATGAACCGCTTTGACTCTCTAACAAATATCACACTTGGCTACATATTGAGCTATTTCTATTTTCATTTTGGTCCACCAATATCTCTTTCTCAGATCATGATACATTTTGTTGCTACCCAGATGAATGGAGTATCTTATAGAATGAGCTTCATCAAGAATCTGCTTTCGTAGCTCTAGATTTTTGGGTATTACCAATCTATCCTTGAACCATACGACACCCGATTCATCAATCTTGAAACATGTTGGTTTTCCAGATCTGACTTTGTCCTTGATATGGGCTATGCCCTTACTTTTCTGTTGAGCAGCAATGATTTGATTTTTGATAGTGGACTCAACTACAATATTGGATAGGGAACCTTGTTCTATGATTTGTAAATCCAGATGCTCCATCTCTTGACACAATGTTCTCTGCATAGGTTCTACAATTAAGCAATGACAATGACTCTTGCGACTCAGGGCATCAGCAACCACATTAGCCTTGCCCAGATGATAGTGCACTTCTAAATCATAATCTTTAATAAGTTCCAACCATCTTCTTTGCCTCATATTCAATTCTGACTGGGTGAAGATGTATTTCAAACTTTTGTGATCCGTATAGATATGACATATATTGCCCAATAAATAATGTCGCCAAATCTTGAGTGAATGAACAACAACAGCTAATTCAAGATCATGGGTGGGATAATGTTCTTCATGCTTCTTGAGTTGTCTAGAAGCATATGCTATGACTCTGCCTTCTTGCATCAGAATACAGCCAATACCAATTCCAGATGCATCACAATAGATATCAAATGGCCTCTCGATATCAGGTTGTGCTAATACTAGTACAGTTGTCAACAACTTCTTTAATGTCTGAAAGGCCTCTTCACATTCTGTTGACCATACAAACTTAGTTTGATTTTTCAACAGTCCAGTAATTGGCTTCGTAATTCTAGAGAAGTCAGGGATAAACCGACGGTAATACCCTGCCAACCCTAGGAAACTACGAACTTGATGAACAGTTGTAGGTGCTTTCCAATTAAGGACTTCTTCTACCTTGCTCAGATCAACAGCTATACCTTCAGTAGATAGTACATGACCCAGAAATGATACTTCCTCCAACCAAAATGCACATTTGCTGAATTTGGCATATAATTGGTGATCTCTTAATCTTTGTAGAACAATATAGAGATGTTCCGCATGTTCCTCTTTGCTTTTAGAGTAGATAAGAATGTCATCAATGAACACCATGACAAACTTATCCAACTCAGGCATGAAAACTGAGTTCATCAGGTACATGAAATGAGCTGAGGCATTGGTCAGCCCAAAAGACATGACTAAATACTCATATAGACCATATCGGGTAGTAAATGCTGTCTTCGGCACATCTTCATGTCTGATCTTAATCTGGTGATAGCCCGATCTCAAGTCTATCTTCGAGAATACCTTAGCTCCCGCAAGTTGATCAAAAAGCAAATCAATTCGGGGTAAGGGGTATTTGTTCTTGATGGTGACTTCATTTAACGGCTGATAGTCAACACATAACCTTAAGGTTTGGTCCTTCTTCTTCATGAAGATTGCAGGGCATCCCCAATGTGATGAACTGGGTTGAATGAAACCCTTGTCTAACAACTCTTGTAGTTGCATTTTTAATTCTGCCAGTTCCTTGGGTGGCATCCTATATGCCCTTCTGGACACTGGTGCTGTCCCTGGTTTTAGATTAATTCTGAACTCTACATCTCGGTCTGGTGGCAGACCAGGCAGATCCTCGGGAAAGACATCCGTAAACTCACATACCACTGAAATTTTCTTGGCTCCTTCAACAATAGGTGCACAGACTATTTCCACTGTACTCTTAGGAAAGGGAAGTTGGATGAGAAGTTGGGTTTTGCTGCTAGGTGCATTTACGCTTATGGTTCTATGCAAGACATCTATGATAGCCCCGTGTTGAGTTAACCAGTTCATACCAAGGATCACATCTATATCTTGATCCTTTAATATCAGCATATTGGTAGGGAACTCATAACCTCCCAAATCAATAGGTACATGCTGAACTACCTCCCTTGTATAGATTCGTCCCCCAGGCGACTGTATATGATAGGGTTCTTTTGTTTCCCCAATAGCTATCCCATGCTTCACAACAAATGTATGATTGATGAATGTATGGGATGCACCAGAATCAAATAAGGTAATTGCAGGATGCTTAGCAATGGGAAACATACCCATCATTACTGGTTCTCCTTCTGGAATAGATTCCACTTGAGTATAGAAGACCCTCCTAGTTTTCTTCTTAGCCTGACCCTTCTGATTGTTCTGAGCATTGCCCTTGTACTGATTCTGAGCTTGATTAACAGGGGCTTTAGGTGCATCAGGATTGTTCTTCCTAGGATATGGACATTCTCAGGAAAAGTGTCTGGGTTTACCACAATTATAACATGGAAAATTGTGATTCTGGGGAGTAGCATTGTGGTTTGCATTATTTGTATTGTTTTGCTGCTGCGGTGCTTGATGAGTATAAGGCGTATTAGTTGTAGGGCGAATAAAGATCTGCTGCCTGCTTTGGTCTTGTTGTGGGCAGAATGATGCACGGCTATGATTCTGAGGATGGTAGACTATCTTCTGACGCTTTCCACTCGACGATCCGGAAGCAAATATTTTCTTCTTCTTCGCCTCCTTGTGTCAGCGGTAATTCTCCTCTGAAGCGATAGCAATGTTGATTGTCTCATGATAAGATGCATTACCACAAGTTGCCATCATGGTCTGAAGTTTAGTGTTCAGGCCTCTAAGAAAATGATTCTTTTTCTTCCTGTTAGTATTCACATACTCAATAGCATACTGCGACAGGTGGTTGAAACGCCCAACATAATGCATCACTGGGTGCTCCCCTTGCTTAAGAGCCAAGAACTCTTCTAACTTCATGGTCATCACACCGTCTGGATTATAATGTGCCCTGAAGGCATCCTTGAACTCCCTCTAGTTGATTTGGTGACCAGCGGGCTGTACTGCTACCAAATTTGCCCACCAGGCACCAGCAGCTCCTCGAAGTTGCTGTGCCACAAACCTTGGTTTTTGAACCTCGGTACAGTGAATCAGCTCGAACTTTTGCTCTATTGTCCTAAGCCAATCGTCTATTTCTAAAGGTTCATCTGCCTTAGAGAACACAGGTGGACATGTGTCAGTAAAATCCACATAGGTTGACTTGTCATTTCCATTATTATGATGGCC
This sequence comes from Miscanthus floridulus, assembly GCF_019320115.1. NCBI lineage: Eukaryota > Viridiplantae > Streptophyta > Magnoliopsida > Poales > Poaceae > Miscanthus > Miscanthus floridulus. The sequence goes on along the minus strand of NC_089586.1, from coordinate 64,688,122 downwards.
ACGATTAGGGTATGGTGCCTGCTGGTTCTGCACCAATTCCCTTAACAGCCTAGCATTCTCTGCCGTTGTGTTGACGAGTGCAGCTATGGCATCTACCATAGTCGAAGGCATTGGTGGAGGATTTGGGCACTCATCATCGTCGTGCGAGCCACTAGCACCAGTTCGGGTGATAGGACGAGGCATCTGTTAGAGAAACACGTTTACTTACATTATTCTTTATTGAAAGCATTTAAAAGGTTTTATACTACAAAGGGTCCTTATTTATATTACATGTCTTATATCCCACAAGACAACCCTGGTTTTCTAGGAAAGCAGTAAAGGAACTATTTCTACTTCGAGTTCTCAGTCTTCGGCATCCGTGCCCATATCGGACGAAACCTCATCTTCATCTGAGAAGTACACTAACTCCTCAGGATCCTCCGCCTCTTCTTCATTCTCGACTTCTCCTAGAGCTACAATCATTTCTTCATCGATAACTTCACCATCCCCATGAGGAGGATGAAGTTGAGTGTACAACAGGTGGACATTCTCATGGAGTATGGCATTGTCCATCTCTAGATCTTCTACGTAGAACTCCAACTCATGGACGCGTTCATTGGCCGCATCCTCTCGTGTCCAGGCTTCATTCCGTAGCTCCATGGTCATGGTGATGCCCCTTTGCATTTCCGCCAGCTCCTCTTGATCTTTGACATGAGCTCGACGAAGAGTGTTGAGCTCCTTGGTAAGGCTCTCGATGTTGGCAGGGTTGCTTGAAGATCCTTCATCTCCTAGGTTCTTGGCACTTCCTTCACCAAGCTCATGGTTTCACGGTGCCAACTGGTGACGAGGGACTCCGTGAGGTCTGGTGGACTTGCATGCGGTTACCTTGGTCTTTGCCATAGCCTGTAGAATTTAAGGTAGGACTATAAGAATAGCTTGAGGATAATGGAGGTTAGCAAGAATGGGATTGACATTACTTACCCAACCACTATTAAGGGGAATTATTATGCAAGGTGCTCAAGCATGATGCATGAATCGATCTTACGAATCTAAGTACAAAAGATTTATATAATCATAAGTACTAGATTTTTAATACATGGGACAAACCTAATCATATTATCCGCCACAAACTTTCAAATAAGACAGGATTGAGTCTAGATCAAAGGTAAGAAGAAAGAAATTGAACTTTCAAAATATCATGTTTACTTTCCTTGATCCAAATCATTTTGAAGGTTTTCCAAAGTAACCTACAATGATCTTAGATGGGAACTGCTCTGATACTAGCTGTGGCAGAACCTCCTAAGAAATCGGGCCCACGTGCACCTATCGTTGTCTTATCAGACCTCGGATAGCGTTCATGAGTTCCCAACAACTCAACAGGTCTGTCGGGTGTCCTCGGGAAACCCAAATCATCCACGATTCTCTTTTCAAACAGGATCCCAATCATAGACATTGCAGATTACAACAGTTTGTTCAAATATATACCAGAGTAAAAGATAGCGGAAGTCTTAAGATAACATAGTTACAAACCAATTGTTTTTAAACTTACAATACCATAAGTGTCATACAACCATAGTAGCAGGATAATATTACATTAACTTTATTTATCATACAAACTAGTGCCTTGTCCAAAGGCCATTCATCACTCCTCATCGTCATTGACTTCAAACACAGACGTGCAGCTGGGACCAAAACAAGCCTGCGCATGCGACTCACCTGCAACAAGGGTTAACAAACCCTGAGTACAAAGGTACTCAACAAGACTAACCTGGCGTAACGGGGTGTAAGACTTTAGAGATGCAGGGGTTTGGGACAAGGTAAGTGTGTAGCAAAATTCAAAGTACTTTGCCAAAAGCTTACTATTCTTATCCTATTTTTCAGTTTTACCCCTAAGTCCTTTTAGTTCATTATCTCAAACTAAATGTACATTTCCCATATTCCATTCCTTCTCATTTCATTCTTTTCTCATGTTTTAGTAATTCACCAGTCCTGCATTGCTTCTGTAATGAATCGAGTCTCCATATCCACGGAGCACCGGCAATTCGAATTGATTCAAGTCCCAGCTGGGGATTCCTTATCACACGACATATGTAGAACTTAATCTTGCATATATCAACCTCGCTACCAGATCCTCCTATACTAAGCCATCTCCTCGCCACCCGAGAGCACAGCACACCTCAAATCTGGCCACATTCCAGCCATGAGGGTACACGCTACTCCCGCCATCTCTCCACTCCCAGTGCGTGGGCATTCATCTTAGCATCGGATTAGCCGAAGTAGGATTACCGGAGTATGTGACTAGTACTACAAAGTGTCTCATTTAGAAGATCCACAATGAGTGGCCTTTAAGCGACATAGTCGGCAACATTACCCAAAATTCAAGATAAGTCACCTGACTAGTCTCTAGTTTATTCAACCTTCTTTCTTTCTTTGGCCAGTATGCCATCTTTGATTGTATCAAAACTTTTATTTTGAAAGCCTATCATAAAGCATACTAAGCATTCTACGCCTTTGTAAATGAAATCATCTTCAAGGATGGTAAACAATTAACAAGGTAGGTAATGCATCAAGTAGGTAACATTTGAATTAATCAACTTAATGCAATAAGTAACATAAGTGATAAACTTTTCAAAGTAAACAAGGTAATGGTTTAATGCTTAAATCGGGGCTTGCCTTTGTTGACGATCTTAGGTTCCAGATCAGTACCACGATTATCGAATCCCGTGACAACCGGGGATTCTTCCAGAACTTGCTCAACTAGAATCATTTTGTTCTCGGGTTCTACATGAAATGATAACATATGCTTTAACATGATGATAATGTAAACATGATGCTTTCACAGTACATGAAATGTAAAAACACCCCGCAAATGATTTTCCTTCACGGTAAAGTTGCAAGCCAACAAAACCACTTGCAATCCTACTATCAAGAACCACACATGTGACTTGACTAAATGGATCTTGAAACCCTACTAGTCACAAAACATGACCAAAACAAGATCCAACACTAATCAAACACTTAGGGTTTGTCTTTATTTATTTTTGAATTAATTTGGAATTAAGCCCAAAAATGAACTTGTTCCACATGACCTAAAAATTTTATGTAAGCTTCCTCATGACAAATTAGTGTACTAAAACAAATTTCATAATTTTTGGAATTATACAGTGACCTACAAAAATCATGGAAATTGCAATTTTCAATTAATGGACTGAATATTTGAACATTAAAAATTTATTCAAATTTAAAGTTTCAAATTTTTAAATCATACTAGAACATGTACAGAAGCTACACACAAAATTTCAGAATTTTTGGAGCTATCATGAATTTCCTACAAATTCCCAAAGTTTCAGCACTATTCATAAATTCAGAAAATAAAAATTTTCAATGTTCTTCTTCCTCACTCGCACTGACAGCCAGGGCCCCACTGTCAGTGACTCAAAGAAGTCACGGCGGCGCTGCCCTCACTGGTCGGCCCCAAAATGCACCGACGGTGACGCTCCGGCGAGGCCGACCTCACACAAATGATCTACACACTACTACGAACTCATCCCAGTCCTCAGATCGGAAGAAGGCGCGCCGAAGAAGGCTCCACGCTGGCCATGGTGACTCAAGCATGATGGCTCACGGCGTAACCCCGGCAATGGCGTAGTAGAGTCTAAAACAAGATAAGTATCGCGCTCAGTAGCTCACCACGGTCACGCCGGTACGTTCGGTGAAGTCGGAGATGGTCTGGAATGGCCTGGCCACGTCGAGGCGATGATGGTGGAGCTCTGGCCGATCTCAGGGAAGAAAGCGTTGCGTCGAGCGACTCCGGCCAACCCAAGTGGCGTAGGCAAGCCATAGAGAAGCGCAAGGCCGAGGCGATCGCGTAGGCATAGCTGGGCATGACGAATGCTGCTCGATGGAGGCTACGGCGAGCGGCAGAGCAAGCTAGCGGCGGAGCAGAGCAGAAGGGGAAAAACAGGAATGACGACGGCGGTGGCTGCTATTTATAGCCGGGAAGGGGTTGCCCGGTGTCGACAGCGCACGAACGGACCCGCCACGGCACCAGCTACGTGTCAAGGCACGAGGAAGCGGCGAAATCCGATCGGCGGCGACATCCGCGTGGCGCCGGCGGCAAGCAGAGAGGTGGATGTTGATTTTTGAAATAATTACATAACTGCCACTGCGTCCATTTTTCAAATTACTCACAAATTTTCTAAAGAAGTTGAAAATCTCCAAAAATGAAAGTTGTTCAATTTTTCAAACTCTACAACTTTGCTTCTAGAAATATTTTCAAATTCTGCCTCCATTCTAAAATTTGGATTTGGGGTGCATTTGAGCATTTGAATCATTTCAAAATTACTCCAAATTTTATATGTAAACTTGAAAAACTTTGAATACCAAAGTTGATCTACATAAAATAATCTCCAACTTTGCTTTTTGCCTCAACCCCAAATTCTACATGGATTTTGAATTAGCCAAAAGGGGCAAAAAGGACTTTTATAAATTGAATTTGAATTCAAATTTGATTTGTCTTCCTTTTACTTAAATTTTGATTTTTGACCAGTAACATGGCCCATTAGGGTTATTTGAGTCAAATGACACATGACCTCACATGATCACATGAATTTTGAGCCTTGTAGTCATGATCTTTATTTAGGGTTTTGAATCGCATCACATGAAATAACAACATTATGAAATGAAGCTTATTAGTGAATGCATTCAAAATTTTCTACTTTATGAATGTTTTGCAATACATATGATGACATGTCAAATTTTAGTGCTAGGTCAAAACACCAGAGGTGTTACAGCACCTCCCACCTATAAATAGAGGGGCACCCCCACTCATTTACACAACACACAAGACATATATCTCACACTTGGATTAGACCTCTTCCTCATCCATGTAGTTATGGTGTCCCTTTGGATGTCTTTAATCTAATTGTATCCATTAGGCATTAGAGAGAGAGAGTGAGAGGAAGTTAGGAGGAGAGATGGGGTTGTCGGTGTCCCTTCATCCTGTACCTCGATGGATGCAGACTCCACGTCTAAGATCATCCATGATAATCAATTGTGATTAAGTATCTGTATGTTGTTTATGGGTTCATCACTCTTAATTGAGTGCTTTAGTCTGTCATGAAAGTTTAAAGTAGTAATACAAAGCATAGACATGGTCTCTAAGCTAGGGGTTACCTTTGTTTGCCTTGTACTCTAAGGGTAGGCGGTCGGTGGTGCTCACCCTATCCATCCTTTATAATCCCCCATGTTCGAGTGCAACGTAGAGTAAATGGCCGGATATGACATAGCAACCACTAAGTCAATGTTGGTGCCCGAAGTAGAAAACATAAGAGTTTTCATTGCTCCATCCTTATCTTAAGCTATAGATGTCTTCTCTACCTTGCTTATCCTACCCCTTGCTATCTTTAGGATGAGCTTCTTTCCTTCTTAGTACACTCACATTCCTAGTGGATTCAATAACCTAGGAATACTCCCAATAGGCTTTTTGGTGCCTGTTGCTGATGAATGGTAGCTGTATTAATTTGGAACCAAGTTCATCCATTTTTCTTTTTGTTTTCTTTTTGATCACCTACCAAGAGGTAATCCAGAATTATCTTTCCCTTTACCCATACCACATCATGTTTGTTTTGAATTATCAAATCTCTAGTGCTTTCATTGGGTATCTGCTTGACCCTGAACTGATGTTTTTAGTCTAGCTTCAGAGTAGATGTATGTTAAATGGGACCAATAGATCCATATGGTTGTTTATGCCATTGGGTATGGCTGACAGTTGGTTTAGCTCTACAAGAAAAAGCCAAGCCTAGAGATCCATGCATATCCCTCCATTTGAGTTTGAATTTCAATTTCAAAACCACTTCATATTTGTTTGACTACATTTCATCCACCTCATTATAACCTCTTGCATGAAAAAGAAAAAAATTGTTCACCTAGCTCATGTTGTTTTATTATGCTACTTTTGTCTACTTAGGTATGGTTTGATTTGGAAGTAATGATATGTATGTCTTTAAGCATGTCACTTAGTTTGAAGATTTCAATCATACCTCCATAGGCTATTTAAATTAAGCATCATGCTTGGGTTGAGTTGCCTTCCTTAATCAAATAGGACATGGTGTCTAGTTTGGTTATTGAACCAAAAGTATTGCTTTGGTAGACATGGGTTGTATTCTTCTCAGACTAGCCCTTGCAGGAATATTTCCAACTTCAAGTGGGTAAGTCTTAAAATGAATAAATCAAAGAGAAATCAAGTCATGTGGTGTATTGCAACAACTCTTTACAAGAGAGACACATCTCATCCTTTAAGGGTGCAATGTGAGCATAATTCAGAAAAACTTCATTTTTGTCTCTTGATGCAAGTTTACCTTGGCCTTGTATGACCTTTGCTAAAAAATGGTGAGAAAATAATGAAAAAACTTCAAACTCTAGGCAACCACCTATTTTTTAAATTTTCCATACAATCCTTCGAGTATGTGGTGTCTACTAACATTTTTGAGGGGATGAAGTGATGTAAGTGCACAACATCCCTCAATCACTAGAGATGAAGCTTCCAAGCATCACAAGAAAAGATTCCTCGCTCAACCACTGTGGCATTATGCCAATTGAGAAGGAGGAACCTTAGCCCATACCTCCAACAAAGATCAACCCATCAACCAAAATAAAAAAAAATCAATAAGGTATGATGGAATAAAGATATGCAACTATCCATGTCTTCATCTCCTAGACCAAATGATGCAAGTTCAAGCCAAAAGAAAGGCAGAGGTCCTGCTCAATGGACCTAAAACTATGAGCCCTCACTGATAGGTAAATCAATATGTATCTTATATTTGATTCCCAATTGCATTGTTTGATTTTGAACTTCTGCATGTTTGGTTTCCAACAAAACCTTTTACCCTTTTCAAAAAAGGAGAACTTAAAATCAATTTACAATAAAATTTGAGGGTACTTGAAGGGAATAGATGGTTGGTCGACCCATCCTTGGGCCGAGCAACCCACTAGACCATCATGGCATCATGTACCTTGTTATGCAACTTATATAATCATGATGGAGCATTGGGGGAAGAATGGAGGTTATGAAGACTTTAGATTAGTTGGCCAATCCCTAGGCGACTACCCAATGTTGCTAATCTTCTCCATTCCACCCTATCATGCAGCATCTTGTATCCAAGGCAATGCACGACATGGTAGATACCAAAAAGGGAAAGAAGAAGTTAGATGTCACACTCATGGTCAGTCGACTATGTACCTCATTTTTTTATATAAAATTCAAATTTGGGAGCTTTTGCAACTCATTTCAAAATTCAAGCAAAACAAACTCCCATCTCTTTTGCTCTCTCCCTCTCAAATTTCTCTTACATTTCTATTTTAAGTTAAAAGAGAAAAATGTTTTGCCCTTGCATAATAATCTTGTGGGAGCATAGATTTGCTCCAAGTTTGTGATTTTTGAGGTCTTCACACCCCATAAGAGTAGATTTGTGGTGTGTGAGAAACCACAAGGACGTTCTTTATGGTGGCAACCAAACAATGCAAAGAACAAATCCTCAAAACAACCAATGTTTTCATTTCTTTCTCCAATAAAGTTTTCATTTAGTGTTTTATACAATAAAAGCAAATTAGCTCATGTACTCAAGGTAAAGCAAACCTTTAGGTATTTTTGGTCACTAACTCTTGTAGGTAAAGATTAAAAAGAACGATGGACTTGCGATGCCCGAGAACATAGGAGCTACATCAACTCTACAACCTCGATTCATTCAAGCAACAGAACACATTCTGAAGGAGACTCAAACACTCTTGGTTTTTGTTCTCAAGCGACATAAAAATCCAAGTGTGGGGGAGACCGGTAAGTATGTCATGACAAATTCCATTCATGCTAAAATATATCTTGGTTTAGAGATGATGCTAGTTCTTGTATCTTGCCTTGCCCAAATACTTAGTTTATTTTTTATATCACTTTAAAACTTTGCTTAGTTAAAATAATAATAAAACAAATAATATATAATATAAAAATATAAATAAATAAATAAACATTTTGGCTTCCAGATACATGTTGTGCTAGTAGGGCCTTTTGTATTTTACCCCTTTTCTCTTTCTCGAATAAAGAATCTAGTTACAACGAGTATTAGTATGGGGGTCTTACAACCATCCAAATGCACCAACATGGCAAGATCCCACACAATGTCGTTGCACATCAACGTATGAATCAACACGCGAAGGTTCAAGCCAAATGAGCTCAGAGGGTCCTTGACTAAACTTAGGATTCAATTGACCCTAGCCTGAGCCCATTGGGCCTTTAACTTCTCTAGTATGTTGGTTTGTACAATCCCTCACTCACTCTCTCTAAACTCATGAGTTCTGAAATAACCTGCTTATGATAATTACTCGTGTTTGCTAAAATGCTAAGTTTGGGTAACCTCATTGTTGCTTTCTCTTATAAACCTAACTTGAAAAAATGTATTTAGCACATCCATGTTTCCAATGTTTGGCTTGCTAGCTTCATACTTTGAATGTGCTCTATGTTTTCCTAAGTTTGAAATGTTTTCTTTCAAAATCACTAAAATCAAACACAAATGCTTTGAAGAGAATCTACATGCTTTATGGCTAACATGCATATGTTTTATTCCTAGCACATATCCTTGTTACATATCACTAGGAAAACATGACACCTTTGTTGTTGAGTTTTAAGATATGGCATGACAAGAGAAGTTCAAATTATTTCTAAGTGAACAATTGGTTTTATTTCAAACACTACTACAAGAATCTTTTGGTAGGCATGCATTTTGGGTTAACTGAGGTAGGCAATGCATCTACCTCTGTTGAAAGGTCTGCGTTAATGCAGAGTTGTAGAGGTGGGAGCTTTGCCCTCCTCCATAAATGCCTACTACCAAGGCGGGCATAGTAAAACACCTGTATGTGTAAATCATTAAAAATAAATAAAAAAGCTCTAGGAGCCAGGTCTAGCTTCTAGAGCCACCATCGTCAGGGCCTTCTATCCACCGTCTGTGCCAGCTCTCATCACCATTGCCAGGGCTGGCTATCCATGCACCACTGTCTGCTAGCTCGCCACCACCGCCATCCATGCCAACTCCAGAGTCCCACCCGCTGTCATCATCCATGCAGGCTCTAGATCTACAAAGGGGGGAGATGATAGAGTGAGGGAGATGAAGAGGGGAAGAGAGAGGGAGATGGGGAGAGCCATCGTACCTATGGAGCCACCATCATTGTTGATGGTTAAAATATCATAAATATATATACTCAAACACCATCAACGGCCTCGGTTTCAAAGGAAGAATAACATGTCATGAACATATTTTATCAATAATAAGTTCCACTTGTACTTTGAGCATGTGTATGTAGGATGTCACAAAATGGACAAATCTAAGCCTATGGACCCACAAATGGGGTCGCCCGACCCCTACTTGGGCCCATAAGGCCATGCCAAGTCACCATGATCCATGTGAAGCATCCCAAAGTCATTCTCCACCCTTGGATCACACTTGTGTTTTCTCTCAAGGGTGGAGGATCATGTCACATGGATCCATGGGCCCATAAGTGAAGCAACCTGGCATGAAAAAAAGATTTACACTTCATACACAACCTATGACATTTGGGACAAGCTTCTAGAAGAAAGAGGGAGGGCCCACTTGTCATTGGGGGGTCGACCGACCCCCCAAGAAGCCAACTGACCTACAATTGCCCCCACTAACTTGGTGCATGCTCCCATGCATCCACTTTGATATCAACCATTGATCAAAAGTTGGTTTAGGATCGATTGATCCAAGGGCCAGGGTGGAGAGGCACACGGATCGCTGACATGGCACCTAAAGCCCTAGTTTGGTTTTGGGTAATTGATGAAACCTAGTGTACTAACCCTTGTCAATAAGTGTTGTGGTTGAGTTAGGGTTGTACACACCAAGTGGTGAAGCTAAATGAAGGTCATGGTGATGGAGGTGACCAAACTTGAAGATCAAGTGCTCCAACTTGGAAAAGAAGAAAGAGAAAACAAAAACCAAGTGTTGATCAAGTCAAAGGTATCAAATAGGTTTTTGTTTTAGCACTAAAGACACTATAGAGGGTGTGAGTGTGTTTAGGATCGATAGCCATACTATAAATATGGGAAATCTTTGGCTAAGCGGTTATCGAGTGCCACTAGGTGACATGATTCTTTCATATGCATTTAGGGACTAGTGTGCTAACAATTAACCCTTGAAAAATTCTTGGAAAAATGCTAACTCACGGGCATATAAGTTGTACACTTTGTGGTTAGCAACTTGCAAGCAATGATGAAGTGTTTGAGGAGTTAGAAAAAGAAAAGGAGGCGTCAGTCTATTACCAGACCCTAGCTCAGCCAGGATCGGAACCTAGCTACCAGAGTCTTGTCTATGCTATGGCTCAGGCCGAGATGGCCTAGTGTGGACCAAACCTAGCAAAAAGTTGAGACCAGACCCTGGTCTCTTGGTCTGGTCATGCATAGGCACGGGCGTGTGGCAATGTGGTAGTCGTAGAGCGACAGGACCCAGCGGGTGAGTTCAAGTCATGGATGACTAGACCTAGTCCAAGGGTGCCTGGAGCTCTTGGTGTAGTTTTTCAACATGACTGGACCCTAGTCCATGCTTAGGATCGGACCCGTTGCTGCTGAGTCCAGTCATTTTTTCATGGTGGTGCATGTGATGAACAGTAGGAAGACCAGACCCTTGCCGAGTCCAGTCATGATGATTGAATTGAGTCCTAGTCGTATTTAGCGCTTAGGGAACTCTCTATAAACGACTGGACTCACTATGAGTTTGCGATCAGACCCTAGGGGTCGAACTCTGGTCCAGCTCAGTTGACTTGAGCTAACCGTTATAGCCATTGAGATCTAACACATGGTATTCAAAGGGAGGCCATGTGGTGGCCATCAGGTGACCAGACCTAGGCGAGTCTGGTTGACTCTACGTGGGCCCAATGGCTCTCTGAGCCTTAGGGGCTCTATAAATAGTCTTTGGCCAGCTTGGAGCCCACTCTCTTGACACTTTGACAAACTTGACATCCTTGTGAGCCTAAGAAAACATCTCCCACTCATCTCCATCATTGATTCATCATCATAGTGAGATTGGGAGTGATTCCTAGTGCATTTGCTTGAGTGATTGTATCTAGTGGCACTTGGGGATCATTGTGGCTGTAGATTTCTTGTTACTCTTGGTGGTTACCACCACCTAGATGGCTTGGAGCAGCGAAGGAGCATTGGCACAAGTTGGTGATTGTTTGTGGCTATCTCCCAGTGATTATGAGGGGTCTTGTAGCTTCCTTGATGGAGAACTAAAAGGTAACTCTTGTGGATTGCTCATGTCATTAAGTTACCTCACTTGTTGGTACGTTCTTGTGGTGCTCTAATGTGGGCTTGGCATGGTGCCAATTAGTCACCGAACCACCAAGTGTTGGTCAACACAACAGGGACTAGCATGCCAGCAAGCATGTGAATCTCGGTATAAAAATCGTGTGTCTCATTATCTCTATTGGCATTCTCCCGGTGTTCATTGGCATTCATATTGTGATTAATCATCTCTCTCGCCATGTTGGTTTAATCACCCTACTAACTCTATTGTATTTATTTTCATACTTATGTAGTCAAGCTCTTTAGTGTAGTAAGTTTTGAGAGCTTGTTAGTTTGGTTAGCGAGGCTCTTTAGTTAGTCTTTGAGAGCTCACTAGCTTAGAGAGTAGTGACTTAGCTTTTTGTGTACCTAGAGATCATAGCAACTAGAATTGTTGGTATAGGTGGCTTGCAACCCTTGTAGAGCTAGAGCAAAATTGTATTTCACCATTTTGGTATCTAACCCTTTGCTCTAGTGATTTTGTAGAGATTTTTTATAGGCTATTCATCCTTCTCTAGCCATTTAGGACCTTTCAAGTGGTATCAGAGCCAGTGGTCACCATTTAATCAAGGCTTAACAACCTTTGGTGTCAAAAGATGGCTAAAATTGTGTTCAACCATGTTGGGGGAAAACCACTGCACTTTGATGGCACGTGCTATGATTATTGGAAGAGAAAGATGAAGATGTATTTGGGTTCAATCAATGATAAGGTGTGGGATGTGATCAGGGAGTGACTATATGATTCTTGATCCCACCAATCCAACCATGCAACATAGTGGCTCTCAACACCATCTATAATGCCATTGACTCAAAGGTGTTTGAGCAAATCAAAGATCTTGAGAGAGCTAGTGAGGTGTGGAAGAGATTGGAGGAAACATATGAGGGCACACCGGCCGTCAAGAGTGCCAAGTTGTATATCCTCAAGGATAAGTTGATAAGCTTCAAGATGAAAGATGATGAGAGCATTCTAGAGATGTTTCATAGAATGTAAGTGATTGTTAATGATCTTAAGAGTTTGGGTGAGAAGGTGCAAGATGATGACTTCTCCCACCGGTTCTTGATGTGCTTACCTCCAACAGTTTGAAACATTGAGATTGATCATCATAAGAGGAGGATTGAAGGACATAACCCCTAACCAAGTACTAGGTGATGTCCTGACAAGAGACATACCATATGGAAAGGGAGGGGGTTGACAAAGATGAGAAGAAGGATGAGGACAAGAAGAAGAAGAGTGTGGCATTCAAGGGTAGCACATCATCCAAGAGCAAGGGCAAAGTAAAGAAAGAAGAATCAAGTGATGATAAAGAAGCTAGTGACTTTGACATGGAATCCATGGCTGTATTTGTTAATAACTTTGGAAAGTTCATGAAGAATAAGGGCTACCACTACTACAGATTGATTTATCACTATAGCCACTTTCACTACCATAGTGATAGAAGCAATGGTGTGATACTTCCACTGTCGGATGGAACAATAGCAAGGCCTCCTAGAATGAAACTGGCAGTTCATACTTCTACCACTAATGGGTTAACGATATATGCGGTAGTGGTATTGGGGTTGCATTTGCTCCATCGCATAAAAAGCTGGGCTGACTGGGATATGCATTTTGGCTGCTAGCCCTAAACTAGCGTTTGGTCAAGCAGCGGTAAATTCAGCATGAGTGTTGAATTGCCTTAACTTTCAAGGCCATCAAATCAATATTACTTCTGTTGCCTAAAGCCTAAGAGCTGTACCCACTTCTCTACATATACTTCAAGCCCAGTGCCCTCTAAAACCACCCCTCTTCTTCATCCATCATCCCCTTCTCTTCTAATCTACAAAGAAAATGTTGGACAGCCCCATTAAGTTTCCAAGTAGCCCGTCGTCCAGCGAGAATGACTTGCCTACCCACCACTCTTCCGAGGAGGACATCTCCTTCGATGAGTGGATGCCATCCAATTATAGTCCTCTATATAGCTACGAGAAGGCAGACCTAGAGGAGGACGAGGATGAGGACGATGCCGACACCGACGCCGAAGATGACGATGACTCCGATGACTCTGACTCCGACTTTGCCTCACCTCCTCCCAAGCGAGCGAGGCAAGCACATATATTCAGATTAAGTAGTTTATAGTTAGTATAGGTAGTTTCAATAGTTTAGGTTAGTTATTATGCTTCCGAACGAGCATAATCATATACTCGTCCAAATTGTATCTATATGTTAGATATATATAATGAATCAATGAAAAAAATTCTATTTGTGCAGATTTGATCTCTTCAATGCCACCTCTTTTATATGAAATGCAAAGCAAGTTCTTTCCAATACTACTTCCAAAATTCCAGTGCACGGATTTGATCTCTCGATGAATGTTTTTTTGTTTTTCTATATATTTGTGAATAAAAAGGGAAACAAACTATCATGTATGGTTGCGGATGTTTCCAACAGAATCTAAAAGCAGTTTAACCGCTAACAATCATTGTATTATAGCATTGGATTAACATGGCAATGGCCGGCTTAATACAAACACTGTTTAACTTGTCTCGTGCCGTCTATTCTCGCTGCCGATCAATCTAGACCGTTCGTTTGGCAATAAACCAAGAAGCGCCCGTCTCGTTCCCTAACTCCCCTCAGGTCCTATCGGCACCTTGGCAGTGATTCGACCAACTAAAAAATCCCAATACAAATCCATTAGTTCTCCCCACCCATTGTTGCTTCATCTTCATTCTCCCCATCCATTGCTTTATCTTTATTTTGACCCATCACTTGTACTTGTCCTGCCTCGAGCACCTTGCATTGTTGTGGTGGACAACGCCCTGTGAAGGTTAGATGGATCTAGTCAATGTAACACCCTAGGTGTTTGTCACCAATTAAGCAGTAGGTTTGAGCTCCAACATGACAAGTTCAGTGGTAATCGAGAGCTCTAGATTCAAAGTAGTAAGTGGTGACAAAGGTGTTGGGATCAACTATCTAAGAATGAGACCCAACTTAAACTTGGACAACACACCTTGCTTCTATGTTGACCCTTTTCTGAGGTATGCTTGAGTAATGTGTAAGGTGCCCATTTTCATATGCCTCACATCTATTTCCATCTACATTGACTATTGGGAAAGCTTCATGAAGTTTGGAGTCAAGAAGTCACATGAAATGATAAGTTATAACCTTGCTTGAATTGTTGTATTAAGTGTATGGAAACATGGGATGTTGACCAAACCTTGCAACCTTGCTCAAACAACTCTAATTCAACTCATGAACAAAAGTCATGAAGGGTTCGTGTTGAGCAAATGTCAATAAAATACTTCTAAGTGTGGGAATGGCTAAAATTGTCTTTTTCATGGCGTGGTTTTGACATGTATTGACAAACTATTTGGAATGCTTGCATGGAGTTGGACCTTAAATAAAAGTTGGAGTTTGAGTGGAGTAGAACAAACTTTATTTTTGGACCAAGCCCTGATTCAACTCCTAAGTGGCTCCAACAGTGGCTTCAAGTTTGAATGCAGTGCTAGTTTTGGCCTCAGAAATATTTCTAAGTACCCTGATTGACAACAGCGAGTTGACATGTTGTAATGTTTTTATCTTCCAAATTCATATGGCAACTCAACTGGATTCCTTAATATGAGTTGAAGTACACTTTGTGCTGGAAACAATGAAGCAAGTCTCATCAAGTTTAGAGTTCATTTGGATCTTCAAAGTTAGTTTCAAATTCAGCAAAGACTAACTGTTTCTAGGAGTTAACTGAATCTCAGTTTCAGTTTCGTGTACCCCACTTTGGAGAATTGTATATTCCTAACCAAGCAGAACCAGTCCATGATCCTTTAAGAAAAGTTGTAGATCAAGAGGTGTACAACAAACTTTGTTTAAGGGTCAAGAGCTAGTTTAGGTCCCTAACTTAGTCAAACTGAGGCCTCAAAACTGAAACCCAGTGATGTTTTGGATCTCAAAAATTTGGCTAAGTCTGAGATTACAATGTTGATGATGATTGGCATTTCGCGTTCTCGAATTTTTGTTAAGCAACTCAAGTTGAGCCAAATATAAAAGTTGGACTATATGTTTTGGAGAAGAGCATGCAAAAAGATGACACCAGTTTGACTTTAGTTTTGACCATCAATTTGGATTTTTGCTCATCGCTGTCAACGCAGCTGACATTATCATGTTGGGCACTAATAACCAACTAATCTGTTGCTCTAGTGGCCTTGCACCCTAAATACAAGTTGAACAGCATCTAGAGGAGAGCAACTTTGCTCAAGGCGCTGGATCCGAATCTACATGGAATATGCCAAAAATGGCATCCCAACTCTGGTACTCCATCGCCTGCCACGTGCTCGCCAAAATGTCGATGTGTCGCCCATGCACCGGCCATGCCCCCTCCATGGCCGATGCATGTGCCTACCTCCCTACCATTCCTTAATGTCCTCCTAGAGTGGGCACCAAGCCCTAGCTCACTCGTCCTCAATCCCTCTGCCCTCCCTTCTCTCTCCCTCGTGCTCTGTCTCTCTCCCACCCTCGAGCGCTCGCCATCACAATGGTAGAGCCAAAGCTCGAGCTACCGCTATAGCTACAGGTGTTGCTCCCTCTCCTCCTCTGCTACAGTGCCTAGTCACACCACGCACACGCCGCCGTAACCCTAGCCGCACCGGCTGTCTCCTTTCCGTTCCCTACAGTGTCATAGCCGGTGTCGTCCTGCCACTGCATCGCTGCTGTTGTTATGGCTAGGCCGCCATAGGCAGCCGCTGGCCAGGATAGTGCCTTCCTTGGCCACCTGTGGGCTAGGCCACCACCCTCTAGCTAGCGTTGCCCACAATTGGCTGCTCCTAGCCAGCATCACCCCCGAGCCTGACCACCCCCTCCGTCTCTATTCAAGTTGAAGAAGACGGATGTCGCGCCCAAATAGAAGCAAGTGTAGGGGGTTAAGTGAAGAAGCTATGACTCAGTTGAATAGTGCCTAGAAGGACCTATTCGTTGGGATTTATTTTTGTGGAAGATTAGGGTCCTCGATGCAAAACAGTTTTTCTTTTATGGCTGAAACTTTGAAAAATAATAATAAATCATAGAAAAATCATAAAATAGCAAATGAAGACTTTTTATAATCTTTGTGAGTAGATCTACACAGTAGAGTCATCTTATGATATGTGTAAGTAGAAGGTTTTTTGTTTTTATTTATCTAGGTTAATTAGGGGTTTTTAGCGATAAATTCATATCTAAAGTTGTAGAGCTCCAACTGCTGTGAAAATTTTATGGTAGGCTACTGATGCTATGTGTATGTTGTGCTAAAAATTCATGGTCATTGGGTGCAGTATGATTGATTTATTGATTTAACTTCTTTATTGCTTGGTAAATGGTTTTAAATAAGTTATAATTTTTATGAAGATGCAAAAATAAAAAAGGTGGTTCCATTACCTTGGTACGATGTTGTTGTATCATGTAGATACATAATATGTCCATGTGTTTGTAGAAAATAGTGTGTTTTAGATTTATCTTACTCTCACATGTTTTCTTGCATTAGCAATTTGTCTTTTTTGTAATAATTAATCTATAAAACCTAAGCTTGTGAAATTTGTGCAGTAGCCATGTTTTTGATAACATATACCACTCATAAAAGTCTCATTCCCAAACTAGTTGTTCTCTTATATCACTAAAATTATATATATGTTTATTGGGAAAAAGGATTAATAAAAGCATAATTATAGATAAAGCTTGTAATTTTATTTGGTGATGCTTTGAGTGATTGGTGTTCAATCAAGTGTTTTTGTGTATGTTAGTGGTGGTTGAAATTCTTGAATGGCTCATGTGTGCATGCTCTTTGTTAGCAAAACAAGTGAAACATCAAATTGTTACATTCTGAACTGGCTGCATGTGCATTTTCTGTTCTGATGATAACTGCGTAGATCAAATGACGTTTTCTATAAATATGGTGAATACAAAAGTTGTAGATAATTCCCTTATATTGCTTGTCCTAAAATTTCATGATTTTAGGCCTGATGATTTAGGAGTTATAGATTTTAGAAGTTTGCTGTCAGGTTTTTGCATGTCCTCTGGACAGATCTGAATTATTGTATTGTTTGGCTCATTTAAATATGAAATAATGTATTTGTGATAATATGAGAGTTGTAGTTATTTTCCTAATCTTTCTAAAATGTCTAATATCACTACTTTTGGTGGTCTAGAACTCCAGTTATAGCTGTTCAAAGTGGAATGGCAAGTTCTATTCAAATCTGGATAGAGATGCATTCTTGGTGTTGTTTAACCTTGTTAGCTATAGAATTATATTAATATTATAATAATAAAGTTATGTATATTTTAGTAAGATTTCTATAAAGTTAAGGATCATGCTTGTTGGATGCATATAACTTGATATATGCATTTCTGAAGTTACTATCAGTTTTCTATCCTTACTTGTATAAGCTCTGACTTCATGATGGATTTTGACCAGGATATTTGTTGAATCAACTTTTAGGTGTTAATAACAAAGTTTTAGACAATTTCATTACATTTCTATAAAGTCTAGGATCACCATTGTTGGAGGCTTATAACTCCAGTTATTGTTAAATTGAATGGCTACTATGTTGCTGTCCAGATTTTGTGCATATACTTGAAGTTGATTGCTTATGCTTGATCTTGATTGTATTATTACTAGGATTAGCTTGGGCTAGATGTTTCCTTAAAGCAGCTTAATTTTAGTGCCTCATTGGTGAATGCTTGGTGTTATTTTCTTGCTACCTTACTATGATAAGCCTGTGCAATAATTAGTTAAATGGCTTGCTCTCTAGTGCTTAAGTCAATATGATGTTACCTTGTCCTTGCCTTTGTATGCCTGTTGCAGTGCATCATCAGTTGTTTTCCATGCATTGATACATCTACATTTTTCATCTCATCTAGGCACTCTAGATGCACCACATGTGAAGGAATGTGATGTTGGAGCCTAACCCGAAGATGGAGTTTGGTGAATCCATCCAAAAGATAGAATGACTAAGCAAGTGAAGAGATGGGAGATGCTCGCCAAACGAGTGTCATCTAATAAACACTGACCTAGTGTTGGATTCTAGGCAATCCCCAGAGCATTCTAAGCCTCCTATATTTTACAAATATCAACT
Organism: Miscanthus floridulus; assembly: GCF_019320115.1. Taxonomy (NCBI): domain Eukaryota; kingdom Viridiplantae; phylum Streptophyta; class Magnoliopsida; order Poales; family Poaceae; genus Miscanthus; species Miscanthus floridulus. The sequence continues at coordinate 64,669,731 of NC_089586.1, read as the reverse complement.
TGAGTCCTTTTATGTTTGATGCATTAGGTTATAAGAGTTGATTGGAACCAATTGATGCATATAATTTCCTTGTCCAGAAATATACCTTGAACCCTATGTAGGTCCAGGATCAAATATATGCTTAGCAATGCTTAGACCAGTAGAAGTTGGGTGATTTCCTATCACCTGCGAGATATGGGTGGATACCAAAGCATGGTTGGCTATATTTGCTATCGTGGAAAATAACCATGTGATGATGAATAAACGGAGACTGGACGAGATCTAGTGATTGAGAGGCAACATGACATGGAGGTCTTGTGTGCATGTTTTATCCCATCTATGTCGATTAAGGACCGTACCATTGTTGGCACTTTTGTAGAGATTGAACGCATGCCTCTCACTTAGCTGGCCGGATAACTTGTTCCACCCATGAAGCCGAGTAGCTCAACTCAGGTCGGGCCCCGTTCTATTAGAGTGAGCACTCTAGATGGTAGTAAGGATGTGCGGAGAGCCACATGTGAGGCCAAGGGTAGGCCGAGCCTTGAACATCCTAGCAGCTGGTCATCCTTGATTGTGCGGCGTGGGTTGAACCAGCAAAATATAGACCTGAGTTGTACCAAAGGTGACCTAAGGCTACCAGTGGCTGGTAGACCTGGGTTTGTGTTTAGAATAAATTCTCAGCTGGTCGAAATCGATTCGAATCGCATGTCTCTCCCAGATAGTGAGAAACTCGACTAGCCCCAGCATCGTAGTAACTGGATTATGGAATATGATGGTTATGATGAACATGGAAGTTATTACACCAAGCTATGGTTACTATTGTTATGCTACTAAATTATATACCACATGTTTGACATAGGTTAGTTGCTAATCTAAAGATGAATAGCTATCATTAACTTGATGATCGAATTATAAAATGTATAGCTGAATTAGTGGCTTTTTATGCAAAATGTTGTCAAGGTAGCTCCACTTATAAAGCCTTGTATGATCCTTGGAGTCATTTTATTTCTGGTTTATGATGGGTAAGTCTAGCTGAGTACATTTGAGTACTCAAGGTTTATCCCACCATGTTGTAGGTGAAGTTTTCGGCCTGCTGAAGATGGTGGCTAACCGCTAATGGGCTCAGTGACACTATATTTATTTCTCATCTATATGCTTTTGTCAGAGGATGTCACTTATGCAAGCAATGCATTTGGAAACTTATATTAATGTAATCATTTGAAAGCTATGTTGTTTTTCCTTAACCAGTTCTGAAACCCAAACTTGTACTATTATTTGTGAACCCATTTGTAATATTATTTCTGCTACAACTCTGTGTATGTGATGTGTATTTGCTTAATCATGCTGATCTTGCTTGTGATGTTGATTTACCTGAGGTCCTTCGTGACACTCGGCGAACTATCAGGGTTTATATAAGTGAAAGTATGCCCATGTCAACATGTTTAACAGGGACAACCATACTTGATCTTGTATAGAATTGGTGGTTCTATCACTAGTCAACCCCCTATTTGCATTTGGTTAAAATTGGGTGAAGGTTTGGTATCAGTTTTGTTTATATTAGGAATTTCTTAATTGCAACTAGATGTCTTACTTTGGAAGAAGTCCATTTCAATGCGAAACAACCTTACGTTTTGGTGGCTAGGGTGGCACCAGGATCCTAGATGATGTTGTTTCCTACTTGGGGATGGAGCATTCACCCGGACCGAACTATTGATTGTTGAAGCCATTGTTCGTCACCTTCTCGGACCACAAAATTTGATAAGAATTATTCTAGACCCTGTTTGTGGAGAGATTTTTGTGCTTTGTAGGACTAGACATGAAGTAGACAAACTTTATATCTACAATGTGTCCATGGATGAAGATGCTATCATTTTCGTTACTGGTTCACTACCTCTGACTTTTGGGACCTGCATCAACAAATTGAGTACCTTAGCAACTGCCTACCCATCTGACATTAAGTCTTAGAATTTATGATACTTTTATGTTAATGAAGTTTATATGTACTAATGAAACCTATAGATTAGTATGTATGAGTACTGCATAATCATTGAACTATTACATTGGATTGAACTATTAATTGAATTAACTGCTCTTGACCATGGTCCACATGTATACCTCTATGTAAGCACATAGGATCCAAAATAGGCCTTCTTCTATAGGTGGATATACCCTGAACCGCTGGTGACACAACATTTCATCTTGGAGGGAGTGCGAGGGTTTTCAAGGATGTTTTAGCACCTTGGCGGGAGGCAAAAGCATAAACAAAAGACCTAGGTCAACCTCTTCACTCAGAGTGTGCAACACTTTGAACCCTGACTGCTCCATGGCTGCATCTAGCTCTAACTCCTCCAAGTGGTTGGCACCATCCTAGGGCACCAGTTGTGAGAAGAACACTAGCTTCTAGCAGAGGAGGCTACAACGGAAGGGGGCCGCCCATCCCGTGCCGTGTTGAGAACCACCCCAACGCATACTAGCCACCACTTTTGGGTCATTGTGACTTGAAGACGCCTCAATGGATTCCGTAGGAGTGATGGAAACCTAGGACGTTGGTACCATAGATGCTGCAGAGCAAATAATGTAACTCGATTTCTTTCTTGTTCATTGTATTTTCGCAATGCAAATGCTAAAATCCCGTTGTACTTATGGTAATTTGGGTTTTCTCAGTAGCCTGTTTTAGGTTATAGGTTCTATGAGTGGTATATGATCCCCCATATGGAAGATATCTAAGGACTTTGATTTTGGATTTACGTAACAAGATTTGGGAGATGAAGGCGAAGGCTATGTTAGAACAAATGAAGAACATCTGTAGGAGGAGGAAGAGATTATGCCATAGATTGAAGAATTGGCCAGGGTTCCAATGAAGATGACGGAAGATTCCATACCCTTGAGAAAGAAATGTGCTTCCTATTCTTCTTTCACCTATTTTGTACTTACCTTAGTTCTTGGCATGTTGATTGGCAAGTTGCTTAGTTCACTATAGTAGATTCAAGTATCAATTTATGTATTGGACTAAAATCTGTCACTTTTGTACAACTAATGTTGAACTAAATGCAAGGTGATTAACCATGTGTACAATTTGTTGAACTATAAATGCTAGTACATCCAAGTATCAATTGATGTGTTGGACTGAAATCTGTCACTATTGTACAACTATTGTTGAACTAAATGCAAGGTGATTAATCAGGTGTTCTATTTATTGAACTATAAATGATAGAAGATCCAAGTATCAATTGATGTGTTGGAGGCAACCTACTTCCCTAGACACTAGGCCCTGGTATAGGGGCAACCAATTTATTGAACTTTATATACACTCTCCTATGGTCCAACCACACCTTCCTCCCATCCATTCCCCACTCTGCTCCCTTGGTCTGCTTCACCCTGCTAGCATGACGAAGGGCAGCCTCTCGCATGCTCACTGTTCCTTCACCTCCAACCTCACTGGTGCACAAATCTTCAGTGCATTGTCCCTACTTCTCTGCTCCATCCAGATCTAAGGTAACTACACTAGATCTACTTCTTGTTGACTGGCAGTTAACATTCATCATAAACCATCAATATAACTTGTATAAATGGCTAAAATGGATCACCAATGTAGACTTAAGGGTTTAAACTAACAAATTCTATGAGTTTTGGTGAATCTGTGTTTTCAGCAGGATTTAATCAGAAAACCATCAAGGAGGACCTATTCATCAATAGAAATCATAGAATTCCTGATACATAATCAAAGTGAGAAGACTCTAGAAGACTCCAGAAGGTGAATCACCAAAGCGGGACACATGTCACTGACATGTGGGGCTGAGAAGCTAGAAACCCTAATTCTTATATCCACCAGGATCAAGGCTAGCAATCAAGAGAAGATTAGTCCTCAATAGGATCTAGTCTTGTATTAGAGATAGTGAGATAGAGTAAGAGGGAAGAGTTTGGAGAGTCTCGGCCTATCGGTGCTCTCTCTACGGCTTATACCCTGGCGAAATCAAGTTCTTCTTTAGCATGCTTCTGAGATTTCTTTGGTAATCGACATCTAAATCAAGTAAGCATCTTATTCATATTGTTCTTCAGGTTTATGACTCTCTTTTGAGTACTTTAATCCTTGTAGCTTCTGGGTTAAAGTAGTATTCATAGTGTAAACATGGTGCTTAGACTCGGTTACTCGTGGATGTACCCTATTTTCTAGGATCGGTGGTAACTCGTGGGGTGACTTTTATAGCCTCATTGAATCCTTTGTAGTCCACCTCCTGTTAGTAGGCCTAGCAGGACATTATTGCTATAGCAAGCATACTCTACCTATGTTTTGTCTAGTAATATCCCTAGAATTGAACAATAGAAGACAAAGCTTACCGATGTTAGAACTAGAAGACCTTAGCAGTCTCCTTTACGCTCCTATTATCTAACCTTGATTGTGAAGTTGGGATAAGTGAGATTTGGTTATTCTCACACATGTTTCCTCGAGTTTGATGTAAAACTGGGTATTCCTGGTGAAGTGCTAAATCGGTATAATATCCATGCACTTGAGGATTATTCTTGGTGCATTAATTTATACCAACAAGCATTTCTGGCACCATTGTCGGGGAAACAGTTGCTGAGTTAACTTCGATCCTAACTTATCCTTGTATCATTATTCTTTTATCTTTTCCTTTCTCTTTACCATGGACCTAGAATCCACCCCTATCTACCTATATGGTGCACCTATGAGCGCAAGCCTACAACCAAAAGTGTCTTCAAAGCCTATCCTAACATTTGGCTATGAGCTACACCCACAGTTTAATTAACATGGTTCAGGATCAACTCTTTTCAGGCATAGATGATGAAGACCCCTATTCCCACCTAAATGAGTTTGAGTAGACCTGTGCATGCTTGCGCATTGTGGGCATGTCAGATGAAAACCTTATGATGGAAGCTTTTTCCTTTCTCTTTGACTGGGAAAAGCTAAACATTGGTATAATCTCACCATAGGAGTAGACAAGGAGATTGGGAAGCCCTATGTTCTAGCTTTTGCTTGCAATTCTTTCCCATCTCTAGGGTAGTCAGACTACATTCAAAGGTTCTATCTTTTAAACAAGAGAAAAAAGAATATCTAGGCATGACATGGGTATGCTTTAATACTCTTATTAATATTGGCCCTGACCTTGCCATTCAAGACCCCATTCTTCTTCAACACTTCTATATGGGTCTTGATAGGAAAACTTTGAAGCTTCTTAATACAACCTCAGGAGGCTTGTTCTTGCTTGTCTCCACTAATGTGGGGAGAAACATTCTTACAAAAATCTTAGAGAACATCCCTGAGGAAGTAGAAGAGAAGCCATTAGAGGAAGAATCCTAGATAGCTGAACCCAAATCCTTATCAGACCCATCACCAACTTTAGCTATCCCAAATCCTGAACCACCGGAAAAGGAGGAAACTCCAATTTCAAACTTCATGCTTGAATTCAGGGATGAACTTTTCGATGAATATGGAAATACCTTGAATTACCATATCATGAGGAGACCCCAGAAGTCTAGAAAATCATTGCATAAAGAACCTTTAGACCCTTATGAGGAAGTTCTCCTTAAAAAGACTACGAAAAAGCTAGTGTCTATTATAAGCAATGAATGGTTAGAAGAATCAGAGCTTTCCTCTGATGTGATTCATTTAGATTCACCTTCTATATCAATTCATTGCCAAATTAACAAAGCTCCTTTTGATGCTCTTTACAATCCTATTGTGGGTATTAATATCATGTATGTATCTTTTGCTCTTGATTTATTGAAACACATGCCATTGACCCCAACAACAAAGTTATTGAAAAGTCTTTCAGGACACACTCTCCCAAGTTTGGGAATTTTGTATGTCCTCCCTATCTAGGTAAAAGGAACTAAAGTTCATTTGAGCTTCTATATCATTCGTATTATGGAGTTCGACTTGTTGATAGGACAACCAATTGAAAGACTTATCCAAGAAGAACAAACGGGGAAGTTGAATATAAGACTCGAAAAAAACTTTAAACTTTTTATACTCATTACTCATTCTCTAAATGCTGAGAGTGAGCCAATTCCCGAGGAAGACCCAATGGAAGAGGTGAAGGTTGCATCTCTTGACTGTTTGATCAAGCCCAACCTTGAAGATGATGCCTAGTTCTTCATCGAGGAGGAAGATGAAAATCCCATGGAGTATGAACCTCTAGATGAATTGCTAGAACCACCTAAGTCCACCATTGAGTTTAAACCCCTACCTTCTAGTCGTAGATATGCTTTTCTTAATAATGATCAGGATTCTCCTGTGACCATAAGTGATAAACTCTCTTAGGAAGAATCCATACGCTTGCTAACTATCTTAGAAAAGCATCGTTTTGCTTTTGGCTACTCACTCCAAGACCTTAAGGGAATTAGCCCTGCTCTTTACACCCATCACATCCCTATAGATACTAACTCTATACCTTCTAGGTAGCCCAACATAGGCTAAATAATGCGATTAGAGAGGTTGTTAAGAAAGAGGTTTTGAAACTCTTGCACGCCGCGATTATCTATCCTATGCCGCATAGTGAGTGGGTTAGCCCTGTTCAAGTTGTGCCTAAAAAGGGAGGCATGACTGTTGTTAAAAATAAAAAGAATGAATTAATCCCCCAAAGAACCATCACTAGATGGCGGATGTGTATTGATTACCAAAAACTTAACAAGGTAATAAAGAAAGATCACTTTCTGTTGCCCTTCATTGATGAAATATTGGAGCGACTGGTGAATCACTCTTTCTTTTGTTTCCTTGACGGGTATTAAGGTTATCACTAGATACCGATCCATCCATATGACCAAAGCAAAACCACCTTTACATGTCCATATGAAACTTATGCTTACCGTAGAATGTATTTTGGATTATGTAATGATCCAGCTTCTTTTCAAAGATGCATGATGTCTATATTTTCTAATATGATTGAAGAAATCGTGGAAGTTTTCATGGATGACTTTTCTATTTATGGAAAAACTTTTGATGATTGCCTTGAAAATTTAGACAAGGTTTTGCTAAGATGTGAAGAAAAACACTTAGTCCTTAATTAGGAAAATGTCATTTCATGGTTAGTGAAGGAATAGTGCTTGGACACTTGGTGTCCGAAAGAGGGAATGAGGTAGATAGAGCTAAAATTAAAGTAATTGCACAGTTACCTCCTCCCGTAAATATTAGAGGGATCCGCAGTTTCCTTGGTCATGCCAGTTTTTATCGCCACTTTATAAAAGATTTTTCACATATTGCTAGATCACTTACAAATCTTTTGGCTAAGGATGTTTCCTTTGAATTTGATGACGCATGCTTGAAATCTTTTATCATTCTTAAGAAAGTACTCATCTCTACACCAATCATTCAACCCCCTGATTGGTCGCTACCTTTTCAAATTATGTGTGATGCTAGTGATTATGTTGTGGGGGTGTTTTGGGACAAACGAAAGATAAAAAGCATCATGCAATTGCTTATGCTAGCAAAACTCTAAGAGGACCTCAACTTAATTATGCAACAACTGAAAAAGAACTCCTGTCTATTGTTTTTGCTATTGATAAATTTAGATCCTACTTAGTAGGAGCAAAGGAGATTGTTTATACTAATCATGCTGCTTTAAAATACCTGCTCACTAAGAAAGATGCTAAACCTAGATTAATAAGATGGATTTTGTTACTCCAAGATTTTAACTTAGAAATAAAAGATAAAAAAGGAGTCAAAAATTCTATTGCCGATCACTTGTCCATAATGTAGTTTGAGAATTCACAGGAACTGCCCATCAATGATTCGCTACGGGATGACATGCTCTTCAAGGTCACAAAATCTGACCCCTAGTATGCAAATATTGTTAATTTTGTGGTTGTAGGTTATGTACCACTAGGGAGAATAAAAAGAAGTTCATCTACGATAGTCGTATCCACATATGGGATGAACCATACCTCTTTAGAGTCTGCTCTGACGGCCTACTCAAAAGATGTGTACCGGTGGAAGAAGGCCTCAAGATCATCGAATGATGCCAATCATCACCATATGGAGGACATTATGGTGCATTCCTCACTCATTCAAAAATATGGAAAAGTGGATTCTTTTGGCCAACAATGTATGAAGACACAAAGGACTTTATCAGAAGGTGTGGAGCATGTCAGAGGCATAGAAACATTAATTCAAGAGATGCCATGCCACTCACCACCAACCTTCAGATTGAGCTCTTCGATGTCTAGGGAATCAATTACATGGGACCTTTTCTAAAATCAAAGAACTATGAATACATCTTGGTGGTAGTTGACTATGTCTCTAAGTGGGTTTAAGCCATGCCATGCAAAGCTACTGATGCAAAGAACTCCAAGAAGATGTTTGAAGAGACAATATTTCCAAGATTCAGAGTTCCAAGGATGGTGATTACCGATGGAGCAACTCACTTCACTAACAAGAATTTTCGTAATTACTTGTCAAAGCATGGGATCCATCACAATGTTGCTACTCCATACCACCCTCAGACTAGTGACCAAGCAGAAACATCAAACAAATAAATCAAGAACATTCTGCAAAAGACGATCAATGAGATGGGAACTACATGGAAAGATAGACTACCCGATGCACTATGGGCTTACAGAATGGCCTATAAAACACCACTTGGAATGTCACCATATCAATTAGTCTATGGGAAGACCTGCCATCTACCTGTTGCTATGCCATCAAGCGATAGAACATGGACTTTGAAGCTGTAGGAATTAAGAGGAAGATTCAACTAGTCTGAGCTTGATGAATGGCATGAAAAAACATATCACAACTCCAAGATTGACAAGGAGAGAACAAAAAGATGGCATTACAAGAGGATCAAGAAGAAGTTTGACCTAGGAGATAAGGTATTACTTTTTAATTCTAGGGTTAAATTATTCAGACATGGAAAACTTCGGAGCAAATGAGAAGGACCATTCATGGTGATAAGTACTTCATTGCATGGAGTGGTAACACTTCAAAATGACGAAGGTACATTACTCAAGGTGAATGGCCACCGTCTTAAGATCTTTCTAGAACCTAAAAAACCATCTACGCATTTGGATGAGGTAGATTTCCTGATTTTACCATAGATTTACATCTCTGCCATCCTCTTTATGTTTTGTAACATAAAAATATACTTTTTAGGATTAGATAGGGATAAGAAACCACCATGAGGAAAACCTACATGAGATGATGACATGTGAGGCCGCTCGGCCCCACCTAGAGACCGCCTAGCCCACTATCAACGCCTATCAGCGACCCGGTCAACTCTCTCGTGTCTTCTAGATCCTTCCTTATTAAAATCCCATAGTTTTTCGATGCATTCGGTTTTTCTTCATTATGAGACCCCGTATGGATAGATCTTGACCCCTGCTACAAGTTTTTTCCCCCTATAAAATGAGCCTCTGCCTCCTCCATAGCCATCCCATCAAAGCCTTCTCTCTCCAACAGTAGTAAAGCTCTCCACCTTTCTAGTTCCCATGGTCAACAAAGAGGTCATCCCCTACGGTTTTGATCCTAGTAAGAAGCCCGACTGCACTTGCGCTAACCATCGTTCCTCCTAAAGTTACCCCCATTCTCTTAAGCCAATCTTACTTCGCCCAAGCCATCCGTCGTTTGGTCCTTGTTCCACCGCCGCCATGTCCACTTCTTGAAGACCAGCCATGCCAACAAGAGCCTCGTCTAGATGTCTAGAAGCTGATCAAGGTGATGAATGAGATCTAACCACCTTCCTTCGAAGGGACACTGAGGTGTTGACCTAGAGTGAAGACCAACAAATTTGGAGATGTTACATGTGCAAAATACAAGTCGGTCACCCCTTGTACCACCATTGATGGAGTTTGCATGCTATGCTAGATCAGATCAAGGTTGTCCCACCGAAGGAGAAGAAGAGGAAGGCGCCATCACCACCTATCCCAGAGGCTAAGAAGCGACCATGGATGACTATTGCTCTATTAGAGAAGAAGATTGAAGACCTCTCCGATGTTATCTATACCCTAGAGCAAAGGATCGACGAAGAACACATCTATCGCAAGAGCCTACAACATGACCTAAATGCTTTGAATCATTTTGTTGCTAAGATGAAGAAGTGAGAATGAGGTAGTCAACAAAAAGGCACTGAGTGGTTAGGTCAAGTGTTTAAAGATAGTATGATTATGTTACGCGCTTAGCTCAGATCATTAGAATATTGAAGTTTGTGTTAGGTCATCAAAAGTTTGTGTTTAGTATGTGCTTGTGTATTAAAGTGCCTTATATATAGAGTCTTATTATTATCTGCTCTCTATTTCTTTTGGATATGTGTTTTGTCTCCACATGTTGTGCATAAAGGTATACAGGAAAACAAGTGTGGGGGAAGCACACCGCAACAACAAGACGAGATTTGATCATGAAAATCATGAAATTCAGAAAGCAACATAACAAAAACCATGCTCACCAAAGTTGGACCGAAACTAGGCCCAAGAGTGGGCCGCCCGACCTTCTACATGGGCCGATCGGCGCATCACTGCTCCCTGTCGCCTTGCACTTCATCCACGGTCAGGTTTGAGCCCAATACACACTATTTTTATATGTTTCGCTTTCTATTTTGAATCAAATTAAGAATCCATTGATAAAACAACTTTAAAACATGATGAAAGATTATTTTAGTCATGACTTAAGGATAGACTCACATAATACTTTTCTAGAAGTCATGCTACTGTTGGGAACTTATTATTAGGGACCCCATGTTACTTAAGTTGTTGTGGAATGAGATATAGTAGAATAATGAGAACTTGATTCTTGATGTCTTGTTATTGGAGAATTTTATTTCAAAAAGTAAAAAGAATAGCTACACCTCTCCTTTGTGATAAGTAATGTCCTACCAGAGCCATACTATAGACTAGGAAAACCTTCTACATATACTACTTGTCATTGTATTGAGTTTAGTCAAAACTTGTGACCCTTGTTGAGAAACTTATCATGCTCTCAAGATCAAGATCACGCACACTCCACATATATCTGCTGCTCCTACACTGGGAGTACGCAACAACATGTTTTCCATCCATCCAAAAAATGTTCTACTCCTACACTGGGAATAGACACAAAAATATGCTTGATAGAATAAATGCTCCAAGTTATTGTAAATGTCTCTCTTGGAAATTTTCAATTGCAGAAAGAGAGACATGGGCTTATGCAAAAGTTATTCAGAAAAAAAATGAAAATATTGAAAAATAGATAATTGTCTAAGATATTGAAAACAATGGGTACTTAGATGCCCTGCCCTAAGAAAAAAGAGAGATGAATAAGGTAGCCCATGTTTAATTGTAGAAGTTTTTCAAGATTCAGTCAAGAGAGATACGTTTCAAGGAGCATAGTAGAATTAGGTTAGCCACCATAAATATATATCCTCATACATGCACATCTTGATCTAAGAGTATGACATTTTTCTCCTTGAATCCTTATTTTGACTTTACAATATATGCAATGCAAGTATGTTTTCATATTCATCACTACCTGAGCTCCACATAAGCTTTTAGAAGTAGGTAAAAAAAGGTAAAGTCATCAATGCCTTGGTGAGGATCCAAAAATACCATATATATAGAGTGATTTAAGAGTACTACAAATGGAGAAGATAGGTTATGTTTTGTTTTTCAAAAAAATCTTAAAATATTTCGCCAATTGACATGACTAAAGGAAGATGGTGATCTATTTCAAGCTGCCCCATTCTTCAACTGCCCAAAGTTTCATGGTAGACACTTTGAATCCTATAGTGCATGCATGACTAGGAATGGCTTTATGTTGATGACTTGTCCTAAGATTATGTCTTAAGTAATCCATCCTTTTATCGAGGACGAATAAAAGCCTAAGTGTGGGGGAGTTTGTTAACAGTAGTTGGCATTCATCATAAACCATCAATATAACTTTTATAAATGGCTAAAATGGATCACCAATGTAGACTTATGGGTTCAAATAGACAAATTCCATGAGTTTTGGTGAATCTATATTTTCAGCAGAATTTAATCAGAAAACCATCAAGGAGGACCTATTCAGTCAACAGAAATCACAGAATTATGTCGCGTAATCAATATGGGAAGACTCTAGAAGACTCCAAAAGGTGAATTACCGAAGCAAGACACATGTCACTGACATGTGGGGCTGCCAGGCCCCACCTAGAGTTCGCTCGGCCCTTGTGGGCCCCACTTGTCAGCCTCACTGTTATGTTGGTTCTCCACCGCCTTAAGGATTGCATCTCCATCATTCTTTAAGTTAGTTTGATCCAAGGGCTCACGTTTGATGCTCCAACCTATATATACCAGCCTGCACCCACCCTCTAGGGTAGATGCCTCATTTGATCCTAAGAGCTGAGAAGCCAGAAACCCTAATCTATATGTCCACCTAGGATCAAGGCTAATCAAGAGAAGAATTAGTCCTCAATAGAATCTAGTCTTGTATTAGAGATAGTGAGATAGAATGATAGGGAAGAGTTTGGAGGAGTCCAAGCCTATCGGTGCTCTCTCTGCAGCTTGTACCTGGCGGAACGAGTTCTACTTGAGCTTGCTTCTGAGATTTCTCTAGTAATCGACTTCTAATTCAAGTAAGCATCATATTCATATTATTCTTTAGGTTTGTGACTCTCTTTTGAGTACTTTAATCCTTGTAGCTCCTGGGTTAAAGTAGTATTCATATTGTAAACATGGTGCTTAGACTCGGTTACTCGTGGATGTACCCTATTTTCTAGATCAGGTGGTAACTCATGAGGGTGACTTTTATAGCCTCGTTGAATCCTTTGTAGTCCACCTCTCAGTTAGTAGGCCTAGTCAGACTATTGTTGCTATAGCAAACATACTCTGCCTATGTTTTGTCTAGTAATATCCCTAGAATTGAACAATAGAAGACAAAGCTTACCGATGTTAGAACTAGAAGACCTTAGCGGTCTCCTTTACGCTCCTATTATCTAACCTTGATTGTGAAGTTGGGACAAGTGAGATTTGGTTATTCTCACACACTGTTTCCTCGAGTTTGATATAAAATAGGGTGTTCCTGGTGAAGTGCTACATCGATATAATATCCGTGCGCTTGAGGATTATTCTTTGTGCATTAATTTATACCAACACTCCTTCATTAGATTCTATATTCCTTTGTATTGTTCTCTCGCTCTCTAGTCCTTCACCTCCAATCTAGTTACAGTAATGTTGTTGGATCTGTAGATGAAAATGCATCTTCTTGTTATGGAGTTTGTGGCCTTTCAAACCCTGTGGAGTGCAGCTTGTGAGCCTTATTGTTCCTAGTATTGGTTCACCTGAATCAGTGCTTTGTAAACAAAGTCGATGAGCTAACTGAAAAGTGTACCAATGGATGTGGATAGGGTTGTAGTAGTCAAGGCTCAACATGGAGATTGACAATGATCCCGTGGAGATCGACAACGATCTGCAGGAACTTATGGAGATTCACAACGATCCCGTGGATGTCGACTAGGATCTACATGGAGAATGATTAATTATGCAAGCACATATGAAGGCCTTTTAACTTTTGCATAGTGTCAGCCTAATTAGTATCTGCATTTTAGCTTTCGGCATGCTTATTAGCTTGGTAGTGTCCACCTACTTATTCGGTATGAATGTATGGAACTCAAGTTGGATTCCTTTCAATCTGAGAGTACTGGCATTGTGCTTTCCTTATGTTTTCTAAGTGCATGTTTTGGCTTTCTTTCATTGTAAATCTATGTGTCTTATTATTCACCATCGAAGTCAAGTTGGCTTCCTTTCAATCTGAGTACTAGGATTGTGCTTTTCTTAGTTTTCTAAGTGTGCAGTTTTGTTTTGTTTCAATGTCAAACGTTAAGATTGTGTGCCTTGAGTGTTTGGTGTTCAATAAAGTTTTGCTAAGTATGTTAGTGGTGGTTGAAGTTCTTGAATGGCTCATGTGTGCATGCTCTTTGTTAGCAAAACAAGTGAAACATCAAATTGTTACATTCTGAACTAGCTGCATGTGCATTTTCTGTTGTGATGATAACTTCATGGATCAAATGATGTTTTATGTAAATATGGTGAATACAACAGTTGTAGATAATTCCGTTATATTGCTTGTCCTAAAATTTCATGATTTTAGGCCTGATGGTTTAGGCATTATAGATTTTAGAAGTTTGCTGTCAGGTTTTTGCATGTCCTCTGGATAGATCTGAATGATTGTATTGTTTGGCTCATTTAAACAAGGAATAATGTATTGGTGATAATAGGAGAGTTGTAGTGCTTTTCCTAAGCTTTCTAAAATGTCTAAGATCACTAGTTTTGGTGGTCTAGAACTCCAGTTATAGCTGTTCAAAGTGGAATGGCAGGTTCTATCCAAATCTGGATAGAGATGCCTTCGTGGTGTTGTTTTACCTTGTTAGTTGTAGAATCGTATTAAGATTATAATAATAAAGTTATGGATAATTTAATAAGCTTTCTATAAATTTAAGGATCATGCTTGTTGGATGCATATAACTTGAGATATGCATTTCTGAAGTTACTATCAGTTTTCTGTCCTTAGTTGTATAAGTTCTGCTTCATGATGGATTTTGACCTAGATATTTGTTAAATCAGCTTTCGGTGTTAATAACAAAGTTTTATATAATTTCATGAGCTTTCTATAAAGTCTAGGACCACCCTTTTTGGAAGCATATAACTCTAGTTATTGTTAAATTGAATGGCTGCTATGTTGCTGTCCAGATTTTGTGCATATACTTGAAGTTGATTGCATATGCTTGATCTTGATTGTATGATTACTAGGATAAGCTTGGGCTAGATGATTCCTTAAAGTAGCTGAATTTGAGTGCCTCATTGGTGAATGCTTGGTGTTATTTTCTTGCTACCTTACTATGATAATCATGTGCAATAATTAGTTAAATGGTTTGCTCTCTAGTGCTTAAGTCAATATGATGTTACCTTGTCCTTGCCTTTGTATGCCTGTTGCAGTGCATCATGAGTTGTTTTCCATGCATTCATATATCTGCATTTTTCATCTCATCTAGGCATGCTAGATGCACCATGTGAAGGACATGATGTTGGAGCCTAACCCGATGATGGAGTTTGGTGAATCCATCCAGAAGACTGGAAGGACTAAGCAAGTGCCGAGATGGGAGATGCTCACCATGCGAGTGTCATCTAACAAACAATGACCTAGTGTTGGATCCCAGGCAAGCCCTGGAGCATTCTAAGCCTCCTATGTTTCACAAATATCAACTTGAGTCCTTTTTATGTTTGATGCATTAGGTTATAAGAGTTGATTGGAACCACTTGATGCATATAATTTTCTTGTCCAGAAATATACCTTGAACCCTATGTAGGTCTAGGATCAAATATATGCTTAGCAATGCTTAGATCGGTAGAAGTCGGGTGATTTCCTATCACCTACGAGATATAGGTGGATATCAAAGCACGGTTGGCTATATTTGCTATCGTGGAAAATAACCATGTGATGATGAATAAACAGAGACCGGACTGGGATCTGGTAATTGAGAGGAAGCAGGACATACCATCTATATTTGCATGTTTTATCCCTGTCTATGTTGATTAAGGACCATACCGTTGTTGGCACTTTTGTAGAGATTGAACACATACCTCTCACTTAGCTAGCCGGATAACTCGTTCCGAACCGCGAAGCCGAGTAGCTCAACTCAGGCGGGGCCCCGTTCTGTTAGAGTGCGCACTCTAGATGGTAGTAAGGATGTGTAGGGAGCTAGACGTGAGCCTAAGGGCAGGCTGAGCCTAACTGTCCTCGCAGCTGGTCATCCTTGATTGTGCGGCGCTGGTCAAACCCTATGAAATGTGGACCTGAGTTGTACCAAAGGTGACCCAAGGCTACCATGGTTGGTAGACCTAGGTTTATGTTAGGAATAAATTCCCTAGCTAGTTGAAATCAATTTGAATCGCCAGTCTCTCCTAGATAGTGAGAAACTCGACTAGCCCTAACATCATAGTAACTAGATTATGGAATGAGATGGTTATGATGAACATAGAATTATTACATCGGCTATGGTTACTATTGTTATGCTACTAAATGATATACCACATGTTTAACACAGGTTAGTAGCATCTAGAGATGAATAGCTATCATTAACTTGATGATCGAATTATAAAATGTATAGTTGAATTAGTTGCTTTTTATGCTAAATGTTGTCAAGCTAGCTCCACTTATAAAGCCTTGCATGATCCTTGGAGTGATTTTATTCCTGGTTTATGACGGGTAAGTCTAGCTGGGTACATTCGAGTATTCAGGGTTTATCCCACCATTTTACAGGTGAAGTTTTCAGCCTACTGAAGATGGTGGCTAACCACCGGTGGGCTCAGTGACTCTATATTTATTTCTCATCTATATGCTTTTGTTAGAGGATGTCACTTATGCTAGCAATGTATTTGGAACTTATATTAATGTAGTCATTTGAAAGCTATGTTGTTTTTCCTTAACCGGTTTTGGAACCCAAACTTGTACTATTATTTGTGAACCCATTTGTAATATTATTTCTGCTGCAACTCTATGTATGTGATGTGTATTTGCTTGATCATGCGATCTTGATTGTGATATTGATTTACCGAGGTCCTTCATGACACTCAGCGTACTACCGGGTTTATATAAGTGAAAGTATGTGTGTGTCAACGTGTTTAACGAGGACAGCCGTACTTGATCTTGTATAAATTAGGCGGTTCTGTCATAGTGAACCCGCTGTTTGTATTTGGTTCCAATTAGTTTTGGGTTTGGTATCAGTTTTGTTTATATTACAAATTTTGTAATTGCAACAGATGTCTTACTTTGGAAGAAGCCATTTCAATGCGAGCAACCTTGCATTTTCGTGGCTAGGGGTGGCACTAGGACCCTAGATGATGTTGTTTTCTACTTGGGGATGGAGCATTCACCCGGACCGACTATTGATTGTTGAAGCCGTTGTTCGTCACCTTCTCGGACCACAAAATTTGACAAGAATCATTCAAGACCCTATTTTTGGTGAGTTTCTTGTGCTTTGCAGGACTGGACAGGAAGTAGACATACTTTATAGATACAATGTGTCTGTGGACAAAGATGCTATCATCTTCGCTATGGTTCACTGCCTTTGACTTTCGGGACTGCATCAACCAATTGAGTACCTTAGCAACTACCTACCCATCCGACATTAAGTCTTAGAATTTATGATACTTTTATGTTAATAAAGTTTATATGTACTGATGAAACCTCTAGATTAGTATGTATGAGTACTGCATAATCATTGAACTATTACGTCGGTTGAACTATTAATTGAATTAACTGCTCTTGATTGTAGTCCACATGTATACCTCTATGTAAGCGCAGAGGATCCAAAATAGGCCTTCTTCTATAGGCGGATATACCCAAAACCACCGGTGACACAACATTTCATCTTGGCAGGAGTGCGATGGTTTTCGAGGATGTTTTGGTGCCTTGGTGGGAGGCAAAAGCATAGACAAAAGACCTAGGCCTACCTCTTCACTACTGAGTGTACAACACTTTGAACCCTGACTGCTCCATGGCTACATCTAGCTCTAACTCCTCCCAGTGGTTGTCGCCGTCATGAGAACAACACTAGCTTCCAGCGAAGGAGGCTACAATAGGAGGGGCCACCCATCCCGTGCCATCTCGAGTACCACCCCTACGCATACCAACCACCACTTTTATGTCATTGCGACTTGAAGACGCCTCAATGGATTCCATGGAGTGATGGAAACCTAGGACGTCGGTATCATAGATGCTACAGGGCAAATAATGTACCTTGATTTCTTTCTTGTTCATTCTGTTTTTGCAATGCAAATGCTGAAATCCCGCTGTACTTATGGTAATTTGGTTTTTTTGTAGCCTATTTTAGGTTACGCATTCTATGAGTGGTATATGATCCCCCATATGGAAGATATCTGGGGACTTTGATTTTGGATTTACGTAACAAGATTTGGGAGATGAAGGCAGAGGCTATGTTAGAACAAATGAAGAACATATGCAAGAGGAGGAAGAGATTATGCCATAGATTGAAGAAATGGCCAGGGTTCCAACGAAGATGATGGAAGCTATCGTAGAACTAACCAATTTATAAGAGCACAAGTACAATGGCTGCCCGCAAGCGGTTCGCACTATCATACTTGAGCCCATATAAACCCTGTAGTCTGTCGAGTACCATGATGGGTCTCGATAAATGATCCACATACAACCAAGATCATACATGATTCAACATACATGTCACATATTACATAAAGTTCATAGATACAGTTTCATTCATCAGAGAACAAAATAGAGTTATTACAAACCAAGTTCGATAGAGTAGTAGTGGAAGCAAATTAAGTTCAAAACTAGCATTTGTCACATAGTTCAAATACAGTGCCAACATATGATCACAGTCCACAAAAGCATATAGAAGGATTAATAAAGATGCCCACCCAAGGCTCACTCCTCATCCACGACGGGATAGAAGCAATTCTTGCAATAACCATGGTAGATGGTACCATCTGCAACAATGGGAATAAAACCCTGAGTATGAGAAGGTACTCAGCTAGACTTACCCGTCATAAACCAAAAATAAATTGACTCCAAGGATTATGCATGGTTGTATAAGTGGAGGTAGCTTGACAACATTTTTGCATAAAAAACGATTAACTCAGTTATACAATTATACTTTGGTCATAAAGTTAATTATAGCTATTCATCTCTAGATTAGCAACTATCCTATGCCAAACATGTGGTATACCATTTTAAAAGCACACAATAGTAACCATATCTGGTGTAGTAATTCCATATTTATCTGAACCATCACATTTCATAATACAATTACTATGATGTTGGTACTAGCCAAGTTTCTCACTATCCGAGAGAGACAGCGATTCGAATTGATTTCAACCAGCTAGGAATTTATTCCTAACACAAACCTAGGCAGACCAGATCAACGGTCACCTTAGGTCACCTTTGGTACAACTCAAGTACATATTTCATGGGTTCGCCTAGCGCTGCACAATCAGGGACAACTAGCTACCAGGACAATCAAGACTATCCTACCCTTAGGCTCACGCTTGGCTCCCCGCACATCCTTACTACCATCCTAGAGTGTGCACTTTGATAGGGTAGGGGCCTGGCTTGAGTTGAGCTACTCGGCTTCATGGTCAGAATGAGTTATCCGGCCAGCTAGGTGATAGACATGCGTTCAATCTTATCGAATAGCTCCAACAACGGTACTGGTCCTTAATCAGCACTAGACGGAATCACATGAGTCAACCTACACATAGACTCCATTTGGCCTCCATTTACATTACCCCATGGTTCTTTTCCACGATAGCAAATATAGCCAACCGTGCAGTCGGTATCCACCTATATCTCGCAGGTGATAGGAAATCACCTGACTTCTACCGGTCTAAGCAGGGCTAAGCATATATTCGATCCTGGACCTACATAGGGTTAAAGGTGTATATATCTAGACAAGGTAGTTCCATGCATCAAGTGTTTCTAGACAACTCTTATAACCTAATGCATCAATCACAAAGGACTCAAGTAATATTTTGTAAAACACTAGGATACTTAGAATGCTCTGAGGCTTGCCTTTCAGAAAAGAGGTGGAGCAGTGATCAGGGCACTCCGAGAGCTCTTCTAGATTCTGCTCCTCTTTTTCAGGAGCTGCGGCTTGAGGAATCTCTTGCTGGTCCCCTTTCTCTTCTGCGTTGAATTCCAGCAACGTTATCTTCTCGGTCGATCCTATATGCACGAATATGGCATAAGATATCGTGAATTCATGATGATGACACATATAATATGATAACAAGTGATGAATGCATCCTTGTAAGCATTTTCAATAGTATGGTATTAAAGTAATAACAAGTGTATCCTATTCTACTGAGTAGGTGCATATCGCTTCTCTAATACTTAAGCAAATACTTCTGCAAGTCATTTACCGAACTACAAAACAGTAGCTACTTGTTTTAAACATGACTAGAATTATATACATCAAACTCCTATGGTTGTGGACATTCTAGAAAGCTTATGAAATTGTCTACAACTTTCTTTTAACACTCTCAAGGTGATTCAATAGTTATCTAGGTGAAACAATTTAGTCAATCAAATCTGTCCTGAGAACAAACAATTAGGGCAGCACATTTCTAATAGCCAAAACTCTTAAACCCTAAGGCCTATGACTATGAAAATTTAACACAAGGTCGATTAGTAAGTTATCTACAACTTTTTTATTAACAAGTTTTACATCAAAGATCATTATCCACATGAAATCATCCACACAATCGAAACTATACATGCAGCCCTTTATTTGAATTATAAAGTGATAATTAGTTAGTTGCATACATTCAATTGCTTCTAAGCCTTACTATGAACATCAACAGTTACTATGCATCACAAGCACCATAGAAAACATCATGGTCAATCCCAATTTAATTACTTAAATGCCTTTATTAATTTAATTAGATAATTAGTGGAAATAACAAACATGCACCAAATTTGCTCAATATATTCTCATACAATTACAGTAGCTTTCTAGTTCTCAAAATAGACTACTATAAAAATTTCATACCATTTGGGAAAGTATAACATCCTATGCAAAAATGACAAGCTAGCAAGGGTTATTTTAGCAAAAATAGTTAACCCTATAGAAAAGTGTCAAACAACAGATTATATATTTTCCTAGCTTCATATTAGTGCCATACTACTGTACAAAAATATTCATATCAATATGTTACATATTTTTATCCCTACAATTTTCCTCAGAAAATGCCATTTATTAATAGATAAATAGAAAGATCATATTTCAATTAAGTTTACTGCAAGTTTAATATTTTTCCTAGTTAGAGTATGTCAACACAAAACCAACAACATTGGAATCACAATTTTATCATTTTTCTAGCTCAAGATATCTAATTTACAAGTTTACTAACATTCAAAAAGCATTTATCTAAATATTTTAATCACCAATAAAATATCAGAAACTATACATTTCATATTTTTACAAAACACTACACTTCATGAGGAACCTAAAAAAATTTGGTTCACAAGAATTGGACCTCTAGAACTCCACTTATCATTTTTCAAAGTTACATGCAAATATGAAAAATAAATGAACTATCTTTCAACTCTGAGCCACTAATAGCCAGGACCCATGCATCAGACGGGCCCGCATGTCAGCGATGGCAAAATAGAGGAACGGCGTGGGATGGCCAGAGCTCGCTGACGATGACCTTCTCCGACGACGGCACCGGCACCACTAGTGATCACCAAGACACCCCGAACACACTGAGCTAACTAATTGGACCGATTGACGAAGCTAAGCACGACGACGGTGGTCATGGCGGCATGGTGGTGCGGGTTGATAGCGAGGCACCAGAGCTAGCCATGATGACTCGATCTAGGGCTTGGCCAAGCTTTTATAGGCTATGGCGAAGCTAGCGCACCAACTAGCTTGACCTGCGATGGTCGGAGACGGCCCGACCACGGCGACGAAACACAGCAGTGAAACACCGGTGAGGCCGAACACGACACGGAAGCCTTACCGTACGCGGCTAGCGAGCAATGCAGGCGTGGTGAGATGGTGGGATCACGATGAAGTTGCTGCGGTGGCGGAGAAGTGATGCAGTGCAAGCTAGGTGGCCGGCAAGGCGACAGCGATGAGCTCGGCGCTGCGGTGTCTGTTGCGGACGGAGGCGAGAGCAAATGAGAAAGGAAGGAGTGAAATGAGAGCGTGGGGCATCACGGGCAAACACTAGGGTGGGTGAAGGCACGCTGAGGCTCGACGTGGCCTGACCGGGTAGGACATTGGCGACGTGCGGACTCCATGCAGCGGCCAGCGTCTGATGGCGGTCGGCCATGATGGCCAGGCCGATTTGGCCATGAGGCCTACAATCCGAGCCTGATGGCGTGTTTTGACGGTGATCAAACTCCTAATCCATAGGTCCTTAGCGTAAACAATCTGAACAAGAGTGGTAGCCCTACATACCATCTAATTCCTATTTAAGGATCAAGGTCTAATTCTAAATGGTTAGTGAGTAAAATCATCCCAAAGTTGGCTCAGCAAAACTAAAAATCAAAAAACACCTAGAAAGTTTCTATGAGCTCAAAATGACCAAGCTATGCACTAAATTAGCTCATGACCCAAAAATAAAAGTTGTTGCTCTACTCAAATACTACAACTTTGCTTTAGTGAACACATCCATGTAAAGTCTCTATGACATAGTTCAAACTAGGTCAAACATGCCACTTTCAAATGATGACTTACACTATATCTATGTCTTAGTGACCAAACTAGCCCTAGTCATGAATACCAAAGTTGTTCATAATGACATTCTAAACATGTTTAAGCTATTCCTAAGGTCACACAAGTATTTCATACATTGGTTACACATAAAACTCCCCAGGTCAACATGCATATCATCACTTTGAAGCTTAATTAGACAAAGTGGTCTACATGAACAATGTTCCATTAGTCATCCTAAGTGTAGCTAAGGTGCTTTAGTGACCAACATCAACTATTTACACTTAGTCACTCATGATCATAAGCGCACACAAAGAAGACATGAAATAACAAAGCATGTTTCATATGTTTCAATCATATGTCTCAGATGTAAAAGCTCATATATGAATGCTTGATGCTTATGCTCATGCAATGCAAGTCAAATTATGCAAGACTAACACCTAGGGTGCTATAGAAGATTCCATACCTTTGAGAAAGAAATGTGCTTCCTGTTCTTCTTTCACCTATTTTGTATTTACCTTAGTTCTTGGCATGTTCATTGGCAAGTTGCTTAGTTCACCGTAGTAGATTTAAGTATCAATTTATGTATAGGACTTAAATCTATCACTTTTATACAACTAATGTTGAACTAAATGCAAGGTGATTAACTATGTGTTCAATTTGTTAAACTATAAATGCTAGTACATCTAGGTATCAATTGATGTGTCGGACTAAAATCTGTCACTATTGTACAACTATTGTTGAACTAAATGCAAGGTGATTAACCAGGTGTTCTATTTATTGAACTATAAATGATAGTAGATCCAAGTATCAATTGGTGTGCTTCTAGATGAAGGAGGCCCCTAACATGAGGAATGTAGTGGACAACCTCTTAGACGGTGTGCTTGTTGACATCTTCCGCTACCTCCCCGCCTAGTCCTTATGCTGCTGCAAGTGTGTCTATCGCTCCTAGAAGGTCGTCATCTCTGACTCCTATCAATGTAAGAAGCTTTCATAGACTATCATCAACCTCTTCTCTGGCAGCTGGTGGAAGGGCAATCACCACTTCACTAGCATCACCGGTGAATAGACCTCCTTGTCCTTCTTGCCCTTCCTCCTTCAAAATGTCCTAGTCTCAGATTGTTGCATGTAACACCCTAAAAATTGCCTCTTTTAAAATAGAGCTAAAATGATTTATTTATGAATTTTTGTGCACATGAAATATAGGAAATAAAAGTATTTTTAAAGTTGAAAATAGCAATGTGTTTGATGCATACATGCTATTGCATTTAATTTTATTGGTTGAGTGGTTTTAGTTTAAAAGTCAAAATGGTTAGAATGCTTTGAAAAAGAGTTTGAAAATGGCTTTGAAATAAAAGAAAAGAAAGAAAAGAAAATTAGAGAATAAAAGTATTTCAAAAGTTATAAAATTTATTTTTGGAAACTTACCAAAATATCTCATTTATATTTGAGATGAAAAGTATATTGAAAACTACACTTGAAATTGATTTTTGAATTTGGCTTAGGATTGAAAACTAGAAAAAGAAAATGATTTAGAAAAAGAAGGAAAAAGTCCTCTCTCATTTTGGCCCGAGGGCCCACGTTTTCCCCATGGCCTACTCCGCTGCCTTTCCCGCGGCCCAGCTCGTCGCCTGGCCCAGCCACACTCCTCCCGCACTGGCCCAATCGGCGCCCCGCCACTCCGCGTCCTCCCTCCGCGCCGCTCAACGCGCCCGGCCTGCTCCGCTGGCCCAGCTCGCGCGCCTTCCTCCTTCCCGCAGCCCGCTCGCCCTGGCCCAGCTGGCGGCCCGCTCAGCTCAGCGCTGCTGCCCCGCGCGCCTACGCCCGCACCCGCTAGCACCGGCCCGCTTCACGCGCGCGTCCGTGTGGCCCATCCCACGCACTGCCACAGCCCGCCTCGGCTTCGCCCGCCACACGCGCCGTCCGCCTCCTTCTCCCTCTCACTGCACTACTGGCCCCGCCAGTCAGCTGGCCCTGCTCGTCAGCGTGTGCCCGCACGCGTTTTCTTCTCCCTCACTGCGCTGCCGGTCCCGCATGTCAGCGCCGCGCCTGTCTTCTTCCCTTTCCTTTCTTCCCCGTGTTTCTTTCCTTTCTCTCCCCGCCGATGGCGCACGCCCGATTGGAAGGCCACCGGCGCCCACGCAAGGCAGGCGACCAAATCCGACCGCGTGCCCCGCTCACCTTCCTTCCACGCCGCGCCCCATCCCGCCTATAAAGCCCCGGACCGAGCCCTCCCCTCTGCCCTTCCTCTGTTCGCCGTTCCAGTCGCCACCGCCGCCGGTGAACTCCCCCCTCCCGAGCGCGAACGCCGTCGCCGAAGCCACCCGAAGCACCGTCGTCGTTCACCGCGCCCATAGGTTCCGTTCAAATCGCGTTTTGCCATGGATTGATCGGGTTTCTTGCTCACCCGCGCCCTTCCTTCTCTATCCAGATCGCCACCGCCGTCGAATCATCTCTTCGGAGCCTCCCCGGACGCCGCGCAGCCTCCTTCCCGACTCGCGGTGAGCTCCTCATCCCTTCTCTGCCCTCCATTTGTCGAATCACGCACTAGAATGCCGTAGCACCGAGCACTCGAATCGCCGTTCATGGCGCCCTCGTCGGAGATGCCGTGCCGCCGTCGGAGTTCCTCCTGTTCACTCCACACCGTCGGATCGAGCACAGACGTCCTAGATTAGAACAACCGGTCGGTTATGTAACCGGTGCACCACGGACTCGTGGACGTGGTCCACGGCGCCATGTCACCGCGTCCACCGCGCCACATGGTGAACCGCACCACTTGCGGAGTGCCACGTGCCTGCCCGGTCAGCAGCGCGGTCAGCCAGCAGTCAAAGCAGCGCCCGTTTTACAGTTAAGCCCCCGCGTTTTCAAGAAAATAACCCCCAGTCCAAAGTACATTTAAATTCAGATTTTAATTAGTTTAAATTCAAATTTGAGTTCAATTAATTACAGAAATGCCATTGCATCTTATTTCATGCGTAACTTTTGCGTTTTAAGTCCGATTTGACCCGTTCGAGTTGCGTTAGGATCGTATTTACGTTTTCTACATGTTTATACAACTGTTAGGCATGTTTTCAACACTTGAAATTCATGAGTAGATTTAATCTATTATTTAATTAAAGTAAAACTTGTTAAATCGTAACTTATTTATTTAAACTCCGAAATAGTCCGTTCAAGTTGCATTAGATCCGTAGTGACGAGATTTACACGTTAGTAATAGTGTTTACTATATTGATATTTCTGAAATAACGTGATTTAAATCATATCTTGATTAATGATTATGTAACTGAGTTTTATACATAAAATATGATTTGTATTACTTTTGTTTTATAATATAAATCTAAAATTGACTTAATTCAATCCACATTGTTTATAAATATCTTTTGTATATGAATTCATATAGTTAACATAAATGAAGCCTATAGTTTACTTTTTCACATATTAGGTAAATCTCTCGGTAGTTGTAACTTTACAACCGTAGCTTCGATTAGCGTGCTTCTCGCGACTGTGTGTTCGTAGTGATGCGTAGAATCGTATATAATCTCTTTTACTTATTTTTCTATGATTGGTGTACTGTTCTGATATAGATGCAACTGTATGCTATGCATGTATGTGTATGGATGTTTGTGTGGTGTTCTACGATTGTCTAGTCGGTGAGATACACATGGTGATCCAGAAGAAGAAGAAAGACATCAAAGATTAAAGCTTACCGAAGGATTGGTGTGTAAGGCAAGTATAGCATGGGACCATCCTTGTTACCTATTCATATATAATCACTTAATTCATATTGCATGTGTCTCCCTTGTTACCATTAAGGATGTCCTAGATATTTGATATCTTGCACCTTGATACCTTTGGGATATTGCATGGAATAGTTTTTGCTAGTGCTTAATCAAAACCATGATCTTGTAACTTGACTAATGATATATGCAATAAACGTTAAAACATGACTTTTTAGTAACATGGAACCAGGGGGCTGAAGTGTTTATATGCTTCAGATTCCTCTCCCTAAGGACTTATCTGTAAGTGATCATCTGGGACTTACAGTACAGCTGTGAAGGCCATATGGCTCTGGCTTTAGCTCAGTATAAGGACCTTTTCTAGCTTGTTAGTGGTTACCTTTACGGCGCAAGAGGGGCTCCAACGGGTATGATCCCGGTCTGCCAAGTAGGTGCACTTGCTAGTCACTACTTGGAGGGGGGTTCATGCTTATTGATGGGTAAACCTTAGCGGCCCTAACTTGTTAGACGAACCTTTGAAAGGCTTCATAGTGAACCCTGTCGACCTTCCTTGGTAGTGGGTCAAGAGGCTGATCACCTCGGGCGAAAGGGTAAATCACGACTCACTATGAAAGTGTATAACCTCTGCAGAGTGTAAAACTGTTATAACAGCCGTGCTCACGGACACGAGCGGCCTTGGACCCTTATGGAATAGAGATGATCACTAATGGATGACGATGTTAATAATTAATCGTTTATGCTATACATTATTCATGTTTACTTGATCATGAGTTTATGGGCTTATGGATAAACTTGTTGCTAGCCAATTGCTAAAAAGATGATCTATTAAAGCTGATCGCAGTAAACCAGTGTTAGCCCTTTTGAGCCTCATGAACCCCATGATATAATTGTTAAGTACGACATGTACTTACACTTGCTTTCTTTTCTATACTTGGATAAAAATCCTGGATGGGTACCAGATTGCTGGTTTTGGAGGAGTTAGGCTTGTGGTCAACCAGTCAGTCGTCCCTGTGAATTTGGAGTCTTCACCAGAAGATTGGAGTCAACTTTCCGCTGTCTTATACTCTGAGGTTATTTTTCTTTTAATAATACGTTATGTAATAAGTACTGTCTTTTGATATTACCCTTATTTGTGGCTATATGTGGGATTTGACTTCCTGGGCTCACATATAGTGTGTATCTGGTTTTGCCTTTAAAACCGGGTGCTACAAAGTGGTATCAGAGCAATGCTGACTGTAGGATGCAAGCCTAGTTAGAACTGGACGTATTAGCATGCCTTCATCTCTGCTTACTTCTTGCTTTCCCTCTAACCTTGTTATTTGCAAAAAGTTATGCTCACTTCCGCCTCTGTTCTGTTATGAAAACCTTGTCTCTATCCTGAATCCTCTCTTTTCATCTAAATAGATGGGTCATAATGAAGAAACCACTAGCATCAGAAATTAGGAGAATCAAGCTACATTATCTGTGACTGCATTCGACAAGGAGAAGCCTGTAGCTATGCAACAACAAGTGCTAGAAGGAATAACTCAACATAGGAGTTTCAACAATGCTTGTTACAAGGTCAAACCAACATACCAAAGGGACCAGTGAAGAGACAAGTCATAGAAGCTTGGAAGAAGATGAAGTGTCCTATATTCTAGTTTGCGTAGCGGAAGCGTGGTGGTACTCAAGGATGTAAGAGATAACTCAAAGTATTAAATAATGAGGGTGTTCATAGCAAGTCTCTTAGAGGTTAGGATCCAAGTCAGTGCTGTAAACATTTTGGTTTTCCCTATTTTCAAGACAAGTCTAATAAGAAGTTAAGGTGAACCCGAGTTGTGAAGCTAATATGGATAAGAAGGGAATGGAGGTCTCAACAGAGCAAGTATTGGGAAGCAATCAACATTTGGATTCGTCATATCTAGCTCTAATCCCTAGTCAGATGAATCTAAACTGTAAAGAGTTAGAAGCTTCTCAAGCTAAAACTACTTCACATGAGGTATGTATAGATGGGTGGACTATCACCTATAAGGAGTTTCAACCTCGAAAGACCAAGCAAGCTAGAAAACAGATCAGTCAAACCAAGGTGAATCTTCAGAGTCAGAAAGCTGATAGAACACCAAATAACAATTTCGTAGAGTATGACATCACAAAAGACCTAGCTAAGAGAAGGTGTCATCATTGCCAGCAGGAAGAACATTATGTTAAACCTTGCCCATAGAAGAATCAACAATTACATCAAGGAAGTGGCCAGAGTCAGATCACTACTAGACTATTACCAGAAAGTGTCAGTGGTACCCAACCCGAAAGAAGCATTTGGTGAAATTGACAAACGAAGATGTTATGCTAGACTACCCAAGTTCCTTAGTTAAGAAATAGGAATTTGTGCCCCCTATGTAATAAAAACGATAGTATCGCAAGTTGAGTCAATGAGTGAGTTGTGCATATTTAGGTGCTTTGTTGAATTGTCATTATGTTTATGCTTGTTTTACATCTTTGTAATGATTGTAATGATCTTGTTGGGTGTTCCCACAATTTCATTTAGTTTATAGGCCTAAGGTGTAAGGATTAATGGAATAAATAGTTGGGTTATCATTTTCTTCTATTTTTCCTATCCTATCTTTGGAGCAGTCTGTCTTTATCGGTTCATATCTCTGATTTTGGATGAACAAAAGTCATGAGGAATTTTTGGACAACAGTAGACTTCAATCACAAGATGATGCAAGCTATACTTTGGTGTCCCCTAGTTTATCTTTTCTTAAGGGGGGTAGCCAAGTTGAAGGGTTTGCAAGATGAGGCTTTCTTGCATTCTAATGTTCATATGGAAGAATTGGATATCCTGATGGTTGGGGTTTTCTCTAGTCTTTTATATTATCAATCCTTTCTTGTCATCTCTTGAAACTATAATAAAGAATGCTATGAATGACTAAATCCTAATGCACATATGTTGGAAACAGATGGCCTCTACCAGGAGAAATGCTTCACAAGATGTTGGAAGGAATGTTTCCACTTCTAACCCATTGCTGTCAAGTCCCCCAACTAAAGAGCAAGCTTTGATGATGCAGACTCAATCGATGGAAAAGAAGAAGAGAAAACATGATCTTCAATGCCAGCTAAGGAACACTCATCCTCGGTTTGCTACGCAACCAGAATATCAGTCACATCCTAGGAACCTACTTGTGAGTATAGATCAGAATCAGTATCAGCAACCCGATGGTGAAGAGCAACAGGTCAGCTCTCAAGAGCCAGAACAGAATGTCCATGGGAAGCAGGTGCATGGTAATAAGTTAAAACGGAATTACATCCTTGGAAGATTGAATGATGTGAATATGACTACCATTCATGGAGCTAAGAAGGTCGTTTATGGATGGATTGCAGTAGGTTCAGCCAATGCTATGGTGATGTTTGACCCCAGTGCGTCACATTCGTTTATCTCTAGTGCATACGTAAAAGAACATAAGATAACTATGCTACCAATGAGGAAACCAGTGATAGTTAAGTCTCTAGGGGGAGAAATGAAGGCAAACCACATATGCCCAAAAGTTAGTCTTGACATAAAGGGGATAAAATTTGAAGCAAACCTTATTGTATTAGAGTTAGTGGACGTTGATGTTATTCTTGGAATGGGATGGATGTCTGCATGTAAAGGAGTCATCAAGTATGCCCAGCATTCGGTGCTTCTAACCACACCGTCAGGAGAAAGAATTGAGTATGAGGGTTTTCAACCTGCACCTGAGGAATATGACAATGGAAATGATCTAATAGAGGGTGTGAATACTGAGGATAGTAAAGTTGACTGTGAGTTTCCAGATGATGGCGTAGAGGAACAAACACCCTTAGAGGAACTCCATCCGTCAGATGGTGATTATCCAGTTAGAATCTTAGAAAGAGCCCAGGGAACTCTTAAGGGAGAAGTGCTTAATGTTTGTAAAGTTCAATGGAATAACCAATCAGAGGAAGATGCAACTTGGGAAAATGAGAATCAATTGAAGATGGATTTTCCTCATCTCTTTGAGGTGTAACACAACTACGTTAGAAGTCAAGATGGGGGTGTCATATGAAGATAGTTATGCCCTTGAGTTTAAGATTTTTGTATTCAAGACAGCTGTATCCCTTGACTTAAAGGGGTAGTCCGTGAAGCCAAATCTTTTGTTCTTAAGCTTTGCAGATGAGACAGATGTAACTTGTTAAGCTGGTTTACAATGCAAGTTGAAATGTTGGAAAGTTTATCTGAGTTCTATTCCTGGTTCTGTCTCCCTTCCTTGTCCCTAGTTTTCTCGAATCTCGGGACGAGATTCATCTTAAGGGGAGTAGAATTGTAACACCCTAAAAATTGCCTCTTTTAAAATAGAGCTAAAATGATTTATTTATGAATTTTTGTGCACATGAAATATAGGAAATAAAAGTATTTTTAAAGTTGAAAATAGCAATGTGTTTGATGCATACATGCTATTGCATTTAATTTTATTGGTTGAGTGGTTTTAGTTTAAAAGTCAAAATGGTTAGAATGCTTTGAAAAAGAGTTTGAAAATGGCTTTGAAATAAAAGAAAAGAAAGAAAAGAAAATTAGAGAATAAAAGTATTTCAAAAGTTGTAAAATTTATTTTTGGAAACTTACCAAAATATCTCATTTATATTTGAGATGAAAAGTATATTGAAAACTACACTTGAAATTGATTTTTGAATTTGGCTTAGGATTGAAAACTAGAAAAAGAAAATGATTTAGAAAAAGAAGGAAAAAGTCCTCTCTCATTTTGGCCCGAGGGCCCACGTTTTCCCCATGGCCTACTCCGCTGCCTTTCCCGCGGCCCAGCTCGTCGCCTGGCCCAGCCACACTCCTCCCGCACTGGCCCAATCGGCGCCCCGCCACTCCACGTCCTCCCTCCGCGCCGCTCAATGCGCCCGGCCTGCTCCGCTGGCCCAGCTCGCGCGCCTTCCTCCTTCCCGCAGCCCGCTCGCCCTGGCCCAGCTGGCGGCCCGCTCAGCTCAGCGCTGCTGCCCCGCGCGCCTACGCCCGCACCCGCTAGCACCGGCCCGCTTCGCGCGCGCGTCCGTGTGGCCCATCCCGCGCACTGCCGCAGCCCGCCTCGGCTTCGCCCGCCGCACGCGCCGTCCGCCTCCTTCTCCCTCTCACTGCACTACTGGCCCCGCCAGTCAGCTGGCCCCGCTCGTCAGCGCGCGCCCGCACGCGTTTTCTTCTCCCTCACTGCGCTGCCGGTCCCGCATGTCAGCGCCGCGCCTGTCTTCTTCCCTTTCCTTTCTTCCCCGTGTTTCTTTCCTTTCTCTCCCCGCCGATGGCGCACGCCCGATTGGAAGGCCACCGGCGCCCACGCAAGGCAGGCGACCAAATCCGACCGCGTGCCCCGCTCACCTTCCTTCCACGCCGCGCCCCATCCCGCCTATAAAGCCCTGGACCGAGCCCTCTCCTCTGCCCTTCCTCTGTTCGCCGTTCCAGTCGCCACCGCCGCCGGTGAACTCCCCCCTCCCGAGCGCGAACGCCGTCGCCGAAGCCACCCGAAGCACCGCCGTCGTTCACCGCGCCCATAGGTTCCGTTCAAATCGCGTTTTGCCATGGATTGATCGGGTTTCTTGCTCACCCGCGCCCTTCCTTCTCTATCCAGATCGCCACCGCCGTCGAATCATCTCTTTGGAGCCTCCCCGGACGCCGCGCAGCCTCCTTCCCGACTCGCGGTGAGCTCCTCGTCCCTTCTCTGCCCTCCATTTGTCGAATCACGCACTAGAATGCCGTAGCACCGAGCACTCGAATCGCCGTTCATGGCGCCCTCGTCGGAGATGCCGTGCCGCCGTCGGAGTTCCTCCCGTTCACTCCACACCGTCGGATCGAGCACAGACGTCCTAGATTAGAACAACCGGTCGGTTATGTAACCGGTGCACCACGGACTCGTGGACGTGGTCCACGGCGCCATGTCACCGCGTCCACCGCGCCACATGGTGAACCGCACCACTTGCGGAGTGCCACGTGCCTGCCCGGTCAGCAGCGCGGTCAGCCAGCAGTCAAAGCAGCGCCCGTTTTACAGTTAAGCCCCCGCGTTTTCAAGAAAATAACCCCCAGTCCAAAGTACATTTAAATTCAGATTTTAATTAGTTTAAATTCAAATTTGAGTTCAATTAATTACAGAAATGCCATTGCATCTTATTTCATGCGTAACTTTTGCGTTTTAAGTCCGATTTGACCCGTTCGAGTTGTGTTAGGATCGTATTTACGTTTTCTACATGTTTATACAACTGTTAGGCATGTTTTCAACACTTGAAATTCATGAGTAGATTTAATCTATTATTTAATTAAAGTAAAACTTGTTAAATCGTAACTTATTTATTTAAACTCCGAAATAATCCGTTCAAGTTGCATTAGATCCGTAGTGACGAGATTTACACGTTAGTAATAGTGTTTACTATATTGATATTTCTGAAATAACGTGATTTAAATCATATCTTGATTAATGATTATGTAACTGAGTTTTATACATAAAATATGATTTGTATTACTTTTGTTTTATAATATAAATCTAAAATTGACTTAATTCAATCCACATTGTTTATAAATATCTTTTGTATATGAATTCATATAGTTAACATAAATGAAGCCTATAGTTTACTTTTTCACGTATTAGGTAAATCTCTCGGTAGTTGTAACTTTACAACCGTAGCTTCGATTAGCGTGCTTCTCACGACTGTGTGTTCGTAGTGATGCGTAGAATCGTATATAATCTCTTTTACTTATTTTTCTATGATTGGTGTACTGTTCTGATATAGATGCAACTGTATGCTATGCATGTATGTGTATGGATGTTTGTGTGGTGTTCTACGATTGTCTAGTGGGTGAGATACACATGGTGATCCAGAAGAAGAAGAAAGACATCAAAGATTAAAGCTTACCGAAGGATTGGTGTGTAAGGCAAGTATAGCATGGGACCATCCTTGTTACCTATTCATATATAATCACTTAATTCATATTGCATGTGTCTCCCTTGTTACCATTAAGGATGTCCTAGATATTTGATATCTTGCACCTTGATACCTTTGGGATATTGCATGGAATAGTTTTTGCTAGTGCTTAATCAAAACCATGATCTTGTAACTTGACTAATGATATATGCAATAAACGTTAAAACATGACTTTTTAGTAACATGGAACCAGGGGCTGAAGTGTTTATATGCTTCAGATTCCTCTCCCTAAGGACTTATCTGTAAGTGATCATCTGGGACTTACAGTACAGCTGTGAAGGCCATATGGCTCTGGCTTTAGCTCAGTATAAGGACCTTTTCTAGCTTGTTAGTGGTTACCTTTATGGCGCAAGAGGGGCTCCAACGGGTATGATCCCGGTCTGCCAAGTAGGTGCACTTGCTAGTCACTACTTGGAGGGGGGTTCATGCTTATTGATGGGTAAACCTTAGCGGCCCTAACTTGTTAGACGAACCTTTGAAAGGCTTCATAGTGAACCCTGTCGACCTTCCTTGGTAGTGGGTCAAGAGGCTGATCACCTCGGGCGAAAGGGTAAATCACGACTCACAGTGAAAGTGTACAACCTCTGCAGAGTGTAAAACTGTTATAACAGCCGTGCTCACGGACACGAGCGGCCTTGGACCCTTATGGAATAGAGATGATCACTAATGGATGACGATGTTAATAATTAATCGTTTATGCTATACATTATTCATGTTTAGTTGATCATGAGTTTATGGGCTTATGGATAAACTTGTTGCCAGCCAATTGCTAAAAAGATGATCTATTAAAGCTGATCGCAGTAAACCAGTGTTAGCTCTTTTGAGCCTCATGAACCCCATGATATAATTGTTAAGTACGACATGTACTTACACTTGCTTTCTTTTCTATACTTGGATAAAAATCCTGGATGGGTACCAGATTGCTGGTTTTGGAGGAGTTAGGCTTGTGGTCAACTAGTCAGTCGTCCCTGTGAATTTGGAGTCTTCACCAGAAGATTGGAGTCAACTTTCCGCTGTCTTATACTCTGAGGTTATTTTTCTTTTAATAATACGTTATGTAATAAGTACTGTCTTTTGATATTACCCTTATTTGTGGCTATATGTGGGATTTGACTTCCTGGGCTCACATATAGTGTGTATCTGGTTTTGCCTTTAAAACCGGGTGCTACATTGCAGCGGCCTCATCCTTTGCTGGTGTGCTAGGCTTGATGGATTACATCGCTATGTTGTCTACAATCCAGTGACCCACAAATGGCATGTACTATCATGTAGCATCCATTCTATTGGTTAGGCTCACTTAGGTTTTGTCCCAACGTCCTCGCACTTCTATGTGATTGAATTTGTTGAGGTGGATGGGGCGTGCATAGGCATGGATATCTACTCATCTAAAACTATAGCACGGATCTTTAAGGAATCTGAATGGGGCAAGGGTATTGTTCTATGTTCAAAAATGAGAAGTGTTCTTCTTAATGGTTTTATGCACATGCTTCAGTACTCTGCGATAGTTGCTGTGGATATGGAGGGAAAGACATGGAGGACAATTCATAAACTAGGTGGTGCTGAAATGTCCATCCATCAAGCTCAGGGTCACCTATGTGTGTGTTGTGCTAATTTTCGTAGTATGTCTTGGCTTTTAGTGTGGATACTTGAAGACTATGGTATTGATAACTAGAGATTGAAGCATCTTGTTGACATGGAGGAACTGTTTGGACACATGAATATTAAAGTTGGATATGAGCTTTGTGATGAGGAGTATAGAGTGATTACAATTCACCCAAATAATGGAATTTCATTTTCCATGTTGGGAAGGATAGAACATTGATTGCATATGACATGGACCGTATAAAGGTTCATGTCATCCATGCCCAGGTCATCCGCTTTTGTAGATCAAGAGGGCATTTCCATATGAATAGGCCTTACTATCTTTCTTATGTTTCCTTGTTCATGGAGTCATTAGTAGAGCAGTAATGGTGCATTTCTTGCATTTCATCGTCACAACAGTTTTTGTTTAGGTAGGGAGTTGTTTTCATTCTATGTATGTATAGGCCAATTTTGGCTTGTTAACTAAAGGAATGGTATGTTCAATATTATTAATTTTGCTACTTTGTTCAGGTTGTGGATCAGAATAAGAGGGGTTCCATGGTGCATTGGCTATCCGAAGGATGCACTAATTATATTCATTTTTCCTTGCAAGCAGGAGTGCCACATAGAAGGTGGACAACTATGTCGCTTCGTTATGTAAGTTTGTATAGATCAGTACCTTTAGTATACTCTATGTATTGCTTGTGTTTGGACATCAGTTGAGAAATATATGGTAGCATCCATTGTTATTGTAAAAAGTACTCTTTTGTGAACATGAATTATGGATGTAATGATTATATGTATGCTTTGTGTTGATGAAGCTATTAAGGGCCCAATTGAATTAGTAACTATTGTGAAACCAAATGAAATTCTATCACCATCGGATGTAAGCATCATTCATTGTTTTGTTATCACCACCATCGCTATATGTATGATGTGGTAGGTATCAAAAGTATATCACCACTGAATCCATAAGTAACCTAACACCGACTAAATGATCATCAAAGGCGGATCATGGTGTAAGCCAATGGTGACCATGACCTTTGTACTGGCGGATCAGACGCTGAAGCGATGGTGGTGTTAACCTCTACATAGGTGTTGATGTTGACTAGGCCCGATCTCCCGATAGGTATGATAGCATCGATTAGTGGAGACTCAACGTTCATGATCTAGGCTTCAAACCAAGACTGATTCGGACCCCTGCAACCATTACACCACTGCTCCATTGGTTATCAACCACGCGAACGTGATTGGCCTCGTCGAGAAGGCTTTCCTATAAGCAAATTGAGAACACAAGCAAGAACAGGATGAACGCAATCTAAAATTGCAAATAAATATGAGGCTTATGATAACGAGAAGGAGTTCAAGTCTTTATTCAAAAGGACTAATCGCCATAGGCAAACAAGATCAAGAACTGGGGCCCTGGTTCACAGCAAGCAGCCTTGGTGACATAGTTGTAGCAAAACGATGTCTGTTTCACAAGGAAATCAAGAACTAAACAAAACCCAAACCCTAAGGAGAGCAACGGATGCTATTTATAGAGTCTTGGGCGTCACCCCCCTGGACGCGCCCCCTAATGGGCCCAAACACGATACACGGTCCAACGGACCAAAAGACAGTGTCACAGCACCCTAGCAGATTCTGGATGCTGACTTGTTTCAATGATTCTCTTTGATTCCGAAGATCTTTTGATGTGAAATCACTTGGATTGGCTTCCTTATCAAATTAGCTTTCCAACCATATGTGGATCATAAAAAACAGAGTCCGGATACTTCCTGGGTGACTAGTTTAAGGCAGACTGGTCCTAGAACCCGAGATGGGCTCCAACTTTAGTTGGACTGGGCTTCCACCATGAAAAAGATGAATTGGATGCCCATGCTGGACCTCCTCCTCTCCTTGGCTTGTATGCAATGAAGTAGTGATGTCCTCATCATCCTCCCTTTCTTGAATTGAAGTCGTCCTCGACTGAAGTAGATCATCTCCTCCATTGGATGACAACAACGATGGTTCTGGAAGAAGATGTTCATCTTGGCACCCCATCCTTCGCAAAGGCGGCTGCCATGGTGGCTTCCCTATTGGAAATTCATCCTCCTTCTCTTGCAAAAGGTTAGTACCAACAAGAGGCATAGCACTAGGAGTAGGACCATGTGGACATATAGGCGATGTACAAGTTAGAGCATAACATGGTTCATCATGAACAGCAAGAACATATTTTAGAGCAAATAAAACTTCTTTCATGTTACTTGAAGGTTCATTTAATGGTTTGCTAGAGTCATTATCAAGGCCTTTATTTTTCTTTTCAGCAAGTTCATTTTCATATTGCATAATTTTAGCAGGTGTTAAAGGAAGTAAAGCAATGGTCTTTCCTTTAAACATAAAAGTATATCTATTTTGCCTACCATGATGTACAACATTATTATCATATTGCCAAGGGTGGCCTAACAAAAGTGAACAAGCTTGCATAGGCACGACATCAAAATCAGCATAATCATGGTATGACCCGATAGAAAAATGCACATGAGTAGATTGTGTTACCTTTGCCTTACCACTATTGTTGAATCACTGAACATGGTATGAATGTGGAAGAGCATGTGTAGATAAACCAAGAGTCTTGACAAGCTTAGAACTTACCAAGTTATTGCTGCTCCCTCCATCAATTATAGCATGAACATAGAAATTATTAACAATGAGGAACATTTGAAACAAATTATGGTGTTGTAGCTTGTCTACTGGCTCAACTTGTGTACTCAAAACATGCTGAACAAGGATTGATTTATAGTCTGCAGTGCATGCCACACTATTACCTCATCAGGATCTTCAGCACTATCCACAAATTTATCTGCATAAAGATTAGTTGCAAGTGCAAATTCATTCTCTTCATCACTAGCACTAGCATACCCACCATCATCAGTAGCAATATATGCACGTTAGCTGGGGCATTCTTTAGCAATATGTCTCATGCCCTTGTAGCGGTGGCACACAACTTTAGAAGAGCTGCTAGAGGAAGGTATAGCAGATCCACTGGAAAAAGGTGTGATAGGAGAACTCTTCTTTACAGGCGCTGGTGGTGTCTGCACATTAGAAAATTTACTCACCTCGGTTGGACATGAAGGAATGGATGGAGTCACGGATGGAGTTGTGGATCACCTAGGTTGTCATCCCTGTACTTCCC
Source organism: Miscanthus floridulus (assembly GCF_019320115.1). Classification (NCBI taxonomy): domain Eukaryota; kingdom Viridiplantae; phylum Streptophyta; class Magnoliopsida; order Poales; family Poaceae; genus Miscanthus; species Miscanthus floridulus. Next base: position 64,632,163 of record NC_089586.1, on the reverse strand, counting down.
TTTTAGCTTTAATAACATAATGATATAATTGGGAAAATCTAGTCCATTCTTTATAGTCAAGAACATCCTGTATTTCATGACGCAAACCTCCAAAAAATCTAGAACACTTATCCATTTCATCCTCTTGTATGTTACTACGTGCTAGACCAATCAAAAGCTCCTGATAATTTTCCTCAACAGTTTTACTACCTTGATTTAAACGTTGCAGTTTTAATGGCAGATCATGCTGATAGTATGGAGGAACAAATCTCGATTTCATTCGTCATTTAAGTATAGTCCAGGTTTGAGGTATTTGAGCATTAGCATTAGCATTATTGCAAATATCATTCCACCAGAAAAGAGCAAAACTAGTTGTGGGGGTATTAACCCCTATACCCTTATGGATAGGCCAGGGTCGGCCTGGATCAGGGGGTCCGGTCCACTAGAAGACGACGTGCGGCCCGGCCAACCCGTTCAGAATCCCTCGCAAGGAATCAAGGCAGATTTGAAGATCAAGCAAGATCCTAGTCGGTTAGAATAGGAATCCTTATTCGGCCACCTATGGCAATTGTAATTGGCTAGGATTAGTTTCTAGATCTGTAACCCTACCCCCCCGGACTATATAAGGCGGGCAGGGGACCCCTCTAAAAATCATCTCTCATTGACATACATCAATACAATCAGACGCAGGACATAGGTATTACGCCTTTCGTGGTAGCCGAACCTAGATAAAACCTCATGTCTGTCTTGCATCACCATCTTGTTTGTGGCTTGCGCATCTATCTGCCGACAATCAACTACCTTGGGCATACCCCTAGGTAGACTGCTGACCATATTTCATCGATAGTGGTGCGCCAGGTAGGGGGTGTGTGTACTGCTCTCCAAGCGAACAAGATGGTCATCATCTCCGGCTCCGAGGCTATGCTGAATGGCCTCACGTTCACCATCAGCCAGATCACCTAGACCACTGGCTCCGATGACTTCATCGCCATGATCATGGAGGAGGCGTAGATTCAATCCGCGTCGACCACTGCTTCACTTGCATCGGCTATGGCTCCAACCATGGTGGATCTAGCTCCGACCACGGTGGATCTGGCTCCGACCACGGTGGATCTGGCTCCAACCACGATGGATCTGGCTTCGACCACATCCACATCGCCTTCAGCCATGCCAACAACCCATCGTCCACTTCCTCGCTACAAAGGGAAGCAGATCGACAACACCGACCTGCTCGACTCCATCGATCAGGTCGGCACCAAACTTGCTGAAACCCTAGCTCTGGTAAGTTCAATTCAAAGTCAACCTAATGAGCAGGTAACCGCAACCCACAATAGATCTACTCGACCAACTCGGGCCAGTCATCCTGCATGACTTGGTACAGATCTCGTGGTCACATCTACTCCTGAAGGGCGCTCTGCTCGTCACTGGCCAACCTCCGCGATGGGTCTCCGGCTCTCCGAGTATGAAGCCTCAATGGAGAACTACCAAGCCTAGCCTTACGACCTGCAAAACACTGCCTCCAACTATGCATACAATATACAACGCTGCTCGGATCTGTGTTTTATACATCGACCTCGGCCAAAGCCACGCAACTTCATCAACATGGTCCGGATTGAGGATTATCAAGAAGGATCGGTCCACACAGTTCAAGAGGGTGGCTCAAGCTCTTCGTTCGGCATCACATCTAATGCCTCCATTCACACCGAGCTCCAGCATCATGATGATGAAGGAGTTGAATATGATCTGGATATCCCAGACCATGCCCTGGTGGTTTGTCATTACTAACAACATTGATCAAATCTCGGGTGACGAACCACCGATAGTCGGTGAGATGGAACAAGAAAGGCTGGCACACGAAGCATGTAATATTGATCGATTTAATCACTGACAAATCGAAGCCAAGGTAGAAGAGGAGGCTCGACGCATAAGGGTCCAGCCACATGATCTTAACAATGCCTTTGACAGGGTGGGGGACAAGCAGGTCTTTAGGACTCCAAGTGCCAATGTAGCCATTGCTATGGCGATAATGCAATGACTACCCAATACCCCAAAAACCCAGACAGTTCGGGATGATATACAAGCTTACCTGACGGCTGCTATGGCCTAGACCGCAAAAATTATAAATCAAGCCCAGGCTCCATCCATATCAGTTAAATCAAACCACAGCCGCCAGTACTCAAGTTGGTCACAGCCACACAACCAACATGGCTCGTGCAACAACGACCCATCAAACAACCATCAAGGCGGAAACGGTGGCCATGATGGTGGTCGGGATGACAACCGCCGTCGGGATGACAACCGTTGTGACTTACAGGATGACAACCGCCGAGACAACCATGATAATCGCCGCGATAACCATGGTTGCAGGGTTAATCAGGGTGGCAACCGAGATCGCCGTGATGGCAATAACGATCTCTACCATTACCTCGGAGAACACGATCTGCGCGATCGCATCAACCAAAGAGCCAACGATTGTGCATCCCATGAAAGCTATCGCCGTATGGAGTATGATACTGCCCGCGGCCCTTTGAGTTTTGAAGCAGTTTACTCCACATCTTCACCAAGTCATATGGCCCAAGAACTTCAAGCTCAAAAAACTTTAGAAGTACGACAGTAAGGAGAACCCTGAATTATGGGTCATGCTCTACGAAACCGCATGCAGATCAGCCATGGTTGATGAGCACGTCATGTCTAACTACTTCCCAGTCGTTGTTGGTCATGCAATGGCTAGTCAGCTTGCCGACGAACTACTTCGATTCTTGGCAAGAGCTCAAGCAAGCTTTCATCGACAACTTCATTGCCACTTGCGAGCAACCTGGCAACAAATATGATCTGCAGCGAATATGAGACCGGAAAGATGAGCCACTACGTGAGTACGTTCAACGTTTCTCGGAGATGCGCATCAAGGTCCCATCAATCTCTGACAATGAGGCAATCAAGGCTTTCATCACTGGTCTCCGCATCCATGATGCCCTACGGGACAAGCTCCTTCGCAAGAGACTCAAATCAGTCACAGCGCTCCTAGCCACTGCCAAGAAATATGCAGATGCCGACGACGCTAAAAAGATAATCATCGAAGAAGCAGCAAGGGTTCCCCGCTCTAACCACCCCCCACACCACGACGACTACCACGGTAACCATGGTCAGAATGACAATTTTGACCGCCGCAACCAGCGCAATGACCCCCGTGACCACCGCGACCAGCGTAATCAGCGGCATAATTGATGTGACAATTACAGGGGCAAGCGTGCTCGGGAAGACGACAATGAGGTCAACATCGTTAAGAAAGGTGGCGGACGTCGCAATTACGAAGAAGACTACGCCAAAGCATTGAAAGGACCCTGCCAGCTCCATCCCAAGACAAACCATACCATGGAGAATTGCCATGTTCTTAAGTCTATCTACACGCATCAATAGGCTCCGGATACGTCCAACAAGCCTAATGATGTAGGGGAACAGCGCAACGAGGACAATGATGATGAAGACACAGATCCTCATCACAAGTACATCAAGCCAACCGATCGCTTCCACACTATCATTGGAGGCAAAGTGTCCATTGAGACCAAACGAGAACGCAAGCTGCTCGCCCACGCCTGCTTGAACGTGGCCAACACCAGCAACCTCATCGCCGATCCACGGCTCCCTCCTTGGTCTCACCGTGAGATCTCCTTCAGTAGAAAGGACCAATGGGCCGCAATACCTGAGCCAGGATGTTTTCCTCTGGTCCTTGATCCTTGTATCAACAGGGTCTAGTTCGACAGAGTGCTGATTGACGGTGGCAGCTCCATTGATATACTGTTCAAGAATAGTTTGCCAGCTCTAAAGATAACCCTGGCTGATCTCAAGCCATACGAGGCACAGTTCTAGGGTGTTCTCCCCAGACAGAGCTCTACTCCTCTCGGGCAGATCATGCTACCTGTGCAATTTGGTACCCCAGACCACTTCCGCACTGACTACGTCAACTTCGTGGTCACCGACTTCGAAGGCACCTACCATGCTATCCTTGGTCGACCAGCGCTCACCAAGTTCATGGCCATACCTCACTATAGGTATTTGGTGCTCAAGATGCCTACTAAGAAGGGGGTTCTAACTCTCAAGGGCAACGTGTACATAGGTTACACCTGTGAGGATGATAGCTTCAAAATAGCAGAGGCTCACGACCTCTCTATTTGCATGGCTGAGACCACGCTCGACGCCAAGAAGACCCCAGCCGACCACCTAGAGATCCCAGACCTCGAGGCCTCATGCAAGAACATCAAGTCCAAAGAGCACAAAACGATCCAGCTGGTCGATGGTGATCCCAGCAAAATAGACCTTATCAGGGCCAACCTGGATCCTAAATAGGAAGACGCGCTCGTTAGGTTCTTGAGGAGCAACATGAGTGTGTTCGCATGGAAACCTGCTGACATGCCCGGTGTACCTTAGAACTTGATCAAGCACTCCTTAAATGTCAACGGCAAGGACAAACCTATCAAGCAGAAGCTATGACGGTTCGCTTGTGACAAAAAGGAGGCAATTAGGGTAGAAGTTACATAGTTTTTGGCAGCCAAATTTATTAAAGAAGTGTATCATCCGGAGTGGTTAGCCAAACCGGTTCTTGTACGCAAAAAGGATAATGAATGGAGAATGTGTGTTGATTACACTAATCTCAACAAACACTGCCCCAAAGACCCCTTCGGCTTACCTCGCATAGATGAGGTCGTAGATTCAATGGCCGGTTGCGAGCTACTTTCCTTTCTCGATTGCTACTCTGGTTATCACCAGATCGCTCTAAAAAAGGATGACCAGATCAAGATATCTTTTATCACGCCTTTTGGTGCCTACTGCTACATGACCATGTCATTCGGGCTTAAGAACACTGGGGCTACCTACCAACGTGCTATACAGGCCTGCCTCAAGGATGAGATAAAAGACAACCTCATCGAGGCTTATGTTGATGATGTAGTTGTCAAAACCAAGGAAGCACATACCCTTGTTGACAACCTGGAATGTACCTTTGTAGCCTTTAATACATTCCAATGGAAATTAAACCCAAAGAAGTGCATCTTTGGTGTTCCTTCTGGCATACTACTTGGCAACATCGTCAGTCATGATGGCATATGCCCTAACCCAGAGAAAGTCAAAGCTGTCTTGGACATGAAGCCACCCAAAAAGGTGAAGGATGTTCAGAATCTTACCGGATGCAAGGCCGCTCTCAGTCGTTTCATATCAAGATTAGGCAAAAAAGGATTACCGTTCTTTAAACTGCTCAAAGCATCTGAGAAGTTTGAGTGGTCAGAGGAAGCAGATGCTACCTTCACATAGCTAAAACAATACCTTATGTCACCTCTGGTCCTCACTGCTCCTAGAGAAGAAGAAACCCTCCTGCTTTACATTGCGGCAACTAATCGAGTGGTCTCCACTGCCATGGTGGTCGAGCGCAACGAGCCCGGCCACATCTACAAGGTACAGTGACCAATCTATTTCATCAGTGAGGTACTCAATGAATCCAAGACTAGGCACCCACAGATTCAGAAATTGATCTATGCCATACTGATAACATCCCGAAAGTTGAAACATTACTTCAATGGATACCGCGTGGTGGTCATGACTGAGTACCCTCTGCAAGACATCATTAGCAACAAGGATGCGAACGGGCGCATCGTCAAATGGGCAATGGAGCTATGACCTTTCTCCTTGGAATTTGCAAGCCATACTACAATCAAGTCTCAAGCACTTGTCAATTTCATCATTGAGTGGATAGACTTAAGCACACCTGCCTCTTAGGGGCCCGATGAGTATTGGAAGATGTACTTCGATGGCTCTCTCAACATCGACGGCATAGGAGCAGGAGTCCTTTTTGTGTCACCATCCAAGGAGCCGCTCCGGTACGTCCTCAGGATTCATTTCCCAGCATCTAATAATGCCGCCGAGTACGAAGCATGCCTGCATGGTTTATGCATTGTGGTCGAGCTCGGTGTCAAATGTCTCTATGTCTACAAAGACTCGGCCTTGGTCATCAACTAGCTCAACAAGGACTGGGACACGACCAGCGAAAAGATGGATGCATACTGCAAATCGATCAAAAAGCTGGAAGGTAAGTTCTACGGCATCGAGTACACACATGTGGTCTGGGACAAAAATCAAGTAGCAGATGCGCTATCAAAGTTAGGATCATCCTGAGCTAAAGTCCCACATGGCGTATTTGTTCAAGACTTGCTCACGCCTTCCATCGAAGAGGAAGATCCCACAGTCGACAAGCCTCCAGACCAGCTTTTGGTGGCTACGGTTCCAGCATCAAACACCATCGAACCACCTCCGACCACTAAGAAGCCTAACTAGAGAGTACCTTTCATCAAGTACCTAACAGATGGTAGCAGTTACACCGATCGGATAGAAAATGAACGCCTGATGCGGTGCAGTAAGCAGTATCTGCTTATCGATGGCAAATTGTGGCGCAAGAACGCAAAGGAGGAAATCTTGATGAAGTGTATAGCTTAGGAGGATGGTGAACATCTCCTAGACCAAATCCACTCTAGCTCTTGTGGCAATAACACAGCCTCGAGAACGCTGGTTGGCAAGGCTTTCCGAGCAGGGTTTTATTGGTCGTCAGCTGTAGCCAATGTAGAGAAGCTAGTCCGCCATTGTGAGGGTTGTCAGTTCTTCGCTAAGAGGATCCATGTACCAGCACACGAGATTCAGACAATACCAGCCTCTTGGCCTTTCGCATGCTGGGGACTAGATATGATCGGGCCCTTCAAGTCGGCTCCTAGGAAATTTTCATGTGTCTTTGTGCTGATCGACAAATTTTCTAAGTGGATAGAGTACATGCCTCTGGTACAGGCATCTTTAGAAAAGTCATCACGTTCATCGACCAGGTCATCCACCGCTTTGGCATACCCAACAGCATCATCACTGATCTAGGTACTTAGTTCACCGGGAACGCTTTTTGGGACTTCTACGATGAAAGGAGCATAGTGGTAAAATACATCTCGGTGGCACACCCTAGAGCTAATGGATAGGTTCGAGCGGGCAAATGGTATGATCTTGGACACACTTAAGAAGAAGATGTACAGAGAAAATGACAAAGCTCCCGGAAGATGGCTCAAAGAGTTACCAACCGTGGTCTAGGGCCTCAGAACCTAGCCCAGTCGCAATACCGGTGTATCACCATACTTTATGGTTTACGGCGCTGAGGCAGTGCTCCCAGTAGATATAGCCTTCAGATCAGCATAGGTAGAGAACTTCGATGAGGACAAGGCCAATGAAGCAAGGGAGCTAGAAGTGAATAGTGCAGAAGAGAAGCGGCTCGATTCTTGTGTACGTACAGCCAAATACCTAGCTGTTTTGCGTAGGTACTACAACAAGAACATTAAGGAGTGGTCCTTCATGGTTGGGGACCTAGTCTTGAAGTGGAAAACGAATTAGGCTAGTGTCCACAAACTCGCAACTCCATGGGAAGGGCCCTTCATGATCAAGGAAGTTATAAGACCAACGTCTTACAGGTTAGCTCATTTGGACTGGTATAGACGTACCCAATTCATGGCACATCGACAAGCTTAGGCATTTCTATGCTTAACTACTAAGATATGTACTCCCCTTATACTTGCAATTTAATTCAATAAAGCTGTTATGATTTCTCTGACCACTCTAATGTGTCATTTCAAAGTCTACTGTTATTCTAACTCAACCAGTCAAAATCGACCACCATTCCTTCCTGGGTTTTTGGAGCAGGCCCTGTCTCTGGTTTCTCCCAACACGTGCATGGGATCTGCTCTCTACGCTATGGGTGATCGGCAGGTCCCCTCTGGTTTGACTTATCTGCGTCTACGTGTGCATAGGCTACGCACCTCACACTCCGACCATAGGACAAACCAGGGCCATACAAACCTAGTCAGGATGAATGTGTCAACTAAACTAGCACAACTAAATAGAACGCTAACATGTTCTCACTTAGTTACACCAACACGAGTTCCAAGCTTAAATACGTTTTATACAAAACAAACAAGCTTATGAGAGATACAGTTACGTTATTACAAGCTTGCCTGAAAAGGCCCAAGTTTACAATAACACAACTACATCTTCTTCTACAGCTATAGCCTATACTATTGGCTGGTCGGGTCATGTGGCACTTGCTGCTCGCTAGGCCTGGCATCGTGCTCGAGTCCTGGGGACTCTTATACTGGTCGAGCTGAAGAAGATGGCCCCGCCAATGCCTAGCTGGTCGAGACCGCAGGCTTCGTCGGCTGGCTTAAAACTGATTGCGCTTCTAGCTGACTCGTTGATGGCGTACCCTGTATAGGTGCTGTCCCGCCTCCACATAGGTTAATGTCACCAATTATTTTTGCCAACAAGTCCAGCTGGGTCATCCGAAGCTCCTCAGCCTTGTCTAGATCTACCTCCTTTGGGTACCCAGCCTCTAGGCAATTGAGATCGATCAGGGGTAGTGGGCATGCACCATACTTAGCACACGTGCGCCTATGTACTCACCTGCCTCCTTCACGAACTCCTGGAACCATCCCCATGCCTTTTGGCATCTATCGACCAGTCCGAGCTGTGGCGTCCTTGGCACGTCCTCTGTAAGCACTGGATCGATAAGGTTGAGCACCGACAAAATGCCCGTTGCCACTTCCTGGCACCGGTTTTTCCATGTGTCCCGATCCTTGGTGATCTCCTGGCACTGCGCCTTCTAGCCGTCATGTTCTTTTATCATGGCTTCTAGATGCTTCTTGGCATTGACTTTTAAAACTGCAAATTGCACAAGACATTAAAATGTCATGCCACGACAAGATAAGGCGGGCAACAACAGTGAGCAAGGGGGTCTGGAACACCTACTTTTCAGTTCCTCCTTCATCTTGGTCGTGTGGTCCTAGAGTTGCAACTGGTCATGCGCCAGTTTTTTGTTGTCCTCCTTCAGGCACTCACACTCTACGACCACATGGCTATTCTCCTCTTGGAGATGGACTACTTCGGCTTCTAAGCCTGCACTACAGCTGTTACTACCAACAACGCAATAACACTTGTCATGCACTCGTTGTGATAAAGTGATGACTTACTTGTTCTTTCCTGCTCTTTGTTACTAAGCTGGACGACCAGGTTCTGGTTCTGCGCCTCTTGCTCTGTCTTCTCATGGTTGGCAGTTTTAAGTTGGTGGCGCAAGCGTTCCACTTCGGACCGCCAGTTCTTTGTTGCTCGCTGTGATCCCCTCAATCTGGTCGAACCACTTCTTTTGGTACCTTGCAGTCTTCATTAAGTCCTGCATGTAAAAAGCTACGTAAGATAGTTTGCCTGTATAGCAAGATCAGGTGGTGAAGTGAAGCATACCTAGACTTCCATCACCAGTCGTTTTGCCGCTCGTTCAACTTTCATGGTCTCTTTCGACCTCTAGGGATTTCTTCATGAACAACCCATTGGTCGTTTCCGCCAATGCGACACATATACATGTTGTCGTTTATCTTGTGGACGGCTCAGAACCTCCTCTACTTCGGCCTCTTTGGCCTCTTCTTTGGGTAGCGGTGCTAGTCCAGAGTTTGCAGCTTCTACGATCACTATGGCTTTCCCACGGGCTGCAGCATCGACAAGCGTGCTCTGTGCTCTTGACTCCGTCCTGCCGCTCCTCATTCTGAACCCGTTACCCCTAGTGCTGAAGGGGTCGCCCTTCGTAGGGTTGGTGCTTGGAGCACTTGTGCTTGGCTCGGCTCTCCCCTCGACCACTTGCTCGGGGACTGTTGTCTAGCTGCTTGTCTGTTGTGACTCCGGTGGACTTTCTGCTATGGGTTCCTCCATGGCCGGCTGCTGGGCAGTCTTCTTTGACATTACTGGTGGAGCCACGCCACTCTCAGCTAGTTGGTCTGGATTTTCGGTGGATGCCGACCTAATATGTCCAAGATAAGTTTAGATGGCAACCGTAATCAATATAAATTGTAAGCTTACATCAAGGTTACAAATACTTACATGTTGGAAGCATGGAATGATGTGGCAAAGGCGTGTCTCTTCGGCCGTGCTTGCTCCATGTGCTCTGCGGGTGACACCTGGTCTCCCTCTAAGACCAGCGCCGACGCTGGGGCTTGGCGCTCGACCCCTCCGCCGCTTGTCCTTGGTGCTGCAGTGGTATGCGATGTGAGTCCCACCGGCACGGAGGAGCCACCTTGCTCCGTAGACTCCAGTTGCCTCCTTCCTCTTTCGAGGGATGAGTTGAAAGATGTCTACGTCCTCTTGTGTCATCATTCGACAAAGTCAAGATCGCCTGACGACATTTGCTGGTCGCCGGCTGCTTACCAGCAGCTCTGGCCGCTGCCTCCTCTCCAACTCCGAGCATGGCCCAGTCCATGTCCTCACCCCTCGATGCTGGTCTGGGTGGTCGGGTCAGCAATTTGCGGCCAATCTACACCAGGGGGTGGCGACACAAACACTGTCGCTCTATCCCGACCATTAACCTAGGAAACAAATAAGCGATCACACAGTAAGTTTCTACTACAATATGAGACTACAGGTACAAGGCAAGATGAGTTACCTTTGGGGGAGGTCGGGCGAGCTTGAAAGCGTGCTCGATGGCGCTCAATCTAACATAATTTGGATCAGCTAAGTTGAATAGCTCTCCAATTCTGGCTCTGATTTCGATCTTGTCAAGCGCCTCCTGCCTCGTCCTCGTTGGATCTACGCTACCTTGGTACTCATAGCCAGGATGTACCCTCCTCTAGCAGGGCTAGATCCTTCGGCTGATGAAGTTCCCGACCACGCTTGGACCATCTAGTTTCTTCCATGGGATCATCCCAAGAAGTTCTAGGATCTGTTCCAAGTGCTTGGGCTTCTCCGACCAGTTGTTCTTCTTCTCCGGAATGAACCCCACGTCGCACAGTGTGATCGTGTTTGGCTCTTCACAGATGTAGAACCACTTCTTGTACCAGTCATCAAGCGATGTGTTCCAAGGGCAGTGCAGGTACTGGGCCTTCATGCCATCACGAAGATTGAGGTACACACCATTGGCTATCTTCGAGCCGCCGCTTCCTTTCTTCCGCAGACAGAAAAGATGGCAAAAGAAGTTGAAATGGGACTGGAAGCTGCCATATGCTTCGCAAAGATGAATGAAGGTGGAGACAAGAAGAATCGAGTTGGGATGCAGATTGCAAATCCCAATCTTGTAATACAGACAGAGCCCCTAAAGGAAAGGGTGCACTGGAACCCCAAAACCCCACTTGAAGAAATCTTTGAAAACCACAATCTCACCTGGTTGTGGATCGGGGTACCCCTCGCCCTCTGACGTGCGCCATCCTACAAGTTCCTTGTTGTGAAGTACTCCCATGATGACGAGGTCTTCGATGGTCTGCTCGTTGCTTCTTGACTTCCACCACTCCTTCGCCATGACTCTGATTTTCTTCTAGGCATCGCTTTTCGCCATGAATCCGGCCTTGCTGATGAAAGTAGATACGGTGGAGGAGTGATTGGTGATGATTTCGAAGGTATTAGGGTTGGCCAAAGGAAGAAGAAAGCTGCGGCGGCGAATGGTAATGGGGTTCGGTAAAAAGTAACTTACCAATTCTATATTATAAATAGCCAAGAGTTCCGCCGTTTCATCTACCCGAGATTCTTGGGAGACGTGCGCACGCACCGCAGACGGTTGTTTTCACAACCTCGAGATCTATGGTAATATATGTGCCTCTTCATTATCAGTGTATGCGCCTCTTCGTTACTAGTGTGAGAGGGCCCACACCGACGCACCTTCCTTACGGGTGCCAAGTGACTATTTGCTTGAAAGGACAAGAAGGCAGTATGACGTGCTATACCCATCTACTTTTTTGACCAGACGTGTCAGATTGGACTTGACAGAGTAAGAAGATAAATAAATACACGAAATAATAGTACAAGTGGCATTTGGTTGTTCGCCGCACGTCTCGTGCTCAGGGATGGTCCAGACCACTATCGTGCTCACGGACTGCCTAGACCACTATAGTGATCGGGGATTGTCTAGACCACTATTGTGCTCGGGGACTATCTAGACCACTATTGTGCTTGGGGATTGAGCAGACCACTATCATGCTTGGGGACTGAGCAGATCACTATCGTGCTCGGGGACTGCTCCGACCACTACCGTGCTCGGGGACTGTTCCGACCACTGCTCGGTGACCGCTCTCCTCGGCTACATGTGATTTATACTCACATACAGTCAAGAGGCATTTATTTGGACCTTGCTACAAGGCTTATACTTCGCCTTCCAGCAAGCTCGGGGACTACATCGGTATGATGCACCTGCCGGTGCATCTCGTATTGCTTGTACGGTGATTTGGATTCTTAACTTCAGTAGAAATTCTTTTTAGACCCTGGCACCACGTGCCTACGTCACCTACTACTAGGCTCAGGGACTAAGTGGGCACACTTCACCTTGTGGTGAATGTGTTTATCTTATCGACCCCTACGCTTTGACTGATTGCCAGAATTATTATTGTCCAAGGGTCACTTACATTTCTTATCAGAAATACAAGTGGGCACACTTCATAAGGAAAGAAATATTTTTCTTTTTTCTTTAAGAGCACCATGCATTCTTCGGACAACTGGAATCTTCAGCTATAATCGTGGTCTACTACTCTCTGTTCTGACCAGAATGCTGGGACATTCAGTTGGTCAATGTTCTAATCAGTTGGAGATGACATGAAGACAAATTTCATTAGTCGAAGGAGATCGAACGACGTGTCACAGCATAATACATGGTGCTCAGGGACTAGCTGTGGGGGTATTAACCCCTATACCCTTATGGCTGGGCCTAGGCTAGCCCGGATCAGGGGGTCCGGTCCACTAGAAGACGACGCGCGGCCCGGCCAACCTATTCAGAATCCCGCGCAAGGAATCAAGGCAGATTTGGAGATCAAGCAAGATCCTGGTCGATTAGAATAGGAATCCTTATCCGGCCACCTATGGCAATTGTAACTGGCTAGGATTAGTTTCCAGATCTGTAACCCTGCCCCCCCCGGACTATATAAGGCGGGCAGGCGACCCCTCTAAAAAACATCTCTCATTAACATACAGCAACACAATCAGACGCAAGATGTAGGTATTACGCCTTTCATGGTGGCCGAACCTAGATAAAACCTCGTATCTGTCTTGCGTCACCGTCTTATTTGTGGCTTGTGCATCTATCTGCTAACAATCAACTACCTTGGGCATACCCCTAGGTAGACTGCCGACCATATTTCGTTGACACTAGTAAACTCACTAGTAGCAAGTCTAACTCTATATTCTTCAGGTACTTGATGGGAGCTAAATTTTTTATCTACAGCCATCTCCCAATCTAAATATGCTTCAGGATCAGCAGAACTAGAAAAAGGAGGTATCTTAAACTTGGTTTTAGAGAAAGGATCATTATTACCTTAGTTGTTACCTCCCATACCGTGTCGGTTAAAGTTCAACCGATTACGGTTATGTGCATCCTTAGCACGTCGTTGAGCTTTGGCTTCAGCCTCCACATCGACATCATCCTCCTCAGAGAGATCATCATCATCATCTTTAGGACATGGTTTAGGATGTTGTTGTTCAACATCTTCAATCCTCTTGGCAAAATTGGTGATTTGTTGAAGGATCTCATTGAACTTGTCATCAAGAATGGCACGAAGCTCATTCTTAGAAACACAGTCATTGAAATCTGTAGGTGCATCCTCGTTCCCTTGGCCGCTGCCTCTGGCTTTTCCTGACATGGTTAGTAGAAAGGAAAAGACAACACAAATAGTATTATCCCTACCAACTACTTAGGTTGTGGACAAGGAAAATAAGGCACTCAACTCTCAAGCGTCTTACCACGGTCTTACAAGTGTTCTTACCAAAGCAACAGGCGATGCAATCGGTCGGTGACTGTGATACCATTGTAGCTTGAGTGTAACAGTTGCAAGGCGAACCTGTACTTGGTTAGAAGAAAGTGGAGCTTGGACAGGCATAATATAGTAGCAAGGAATAGCAAAATTCGCAACTGAATAGCAAAGCTGAATAAGTATCCCAAGTACTTGTCTTAGTTGCTGGCCTACTCACGTTCCAAGTACCAGATGTATCAAATGATGTGAATAGCAAGAATATGATTAGGAACAAGGTAGAAATCAGCACACGCAAACATAGCTCAAATGGCGCTCTCTATGTGCTCCTCTAGATATTATTCCTCTTTTGCCCCTCTTTTTTCTACTTTTTTGGGCCGTCGTTGTTTTTTTGAGAAATTTCGACTTTTTCTTTTTATTTTTTTTTGATATTTTTTCTTCACTTAGGAGCACAAAAGAAGTAACCACAAAAAATATGAGCTTAAACAAGTGAAAGACGTGGCCTGTGGAATTTCTAGAAGACGTGCTCGAAATCGACAAAAACCTTGTGACCACGAAAAAATGATCTTGTGACCACTTTTTGACCAAAATAAAAATCTCTGATCCCAACAAAGCCAAGGATGGACAGATCCAAAAAAAATTTTGATCAATTTTGATATATGGAACGTCAAAATTCGAGTTCGTATGCGAAAACTAGACCAGTTTTACGAACGCACTCCGAATTAGAGGATAAAACGGGAACAATGCGCGTAAAATTGGTCACGGCAGCAATGATTTGATAGAAACAGTGAAGACAAGTGTAGAAAATTAGATGGCGTGGACTAGGGTTTGATGGATACAATGGAAACTCAACAAGACTTGGAGATGTTCACGGATTATGATGAAAACAAAGGGAAAAACATAAACTGGACTAAAAACGATCTAAAACCAGCAACCAGAACTTGACCTAGGGCACAAACTCAACAACGTGAAAGAGAGATGAAATTGCACGGTACAATGAGGCTATAGGATAGGGAATATGTAACAATGTATATTTTTTCGGCTTTTTGTGGACTATAGGTAATGCAAAAATAGTAACAATCTAAAGGGAAAAACAAAGTTATACCTAACGGGCAACAAGGGCTCTCATACCACTTGATGTTGACTAGGCCCGATCTTCCGATAGGTATGATAGCATCGATTGGTAGAGACTCGACGTTCATGATCTAGGCTTCGAACCAAGACTGATTTGGACCCCTACAACCATTACACCACTGCTCCGTTGGTTATCAACCACGCGAATACGATTGACCTCGCCGAGAAGGCTTTCCTGCAAGCGAATCGAGAACACAAGCAAGAATGGGATGAACGCAATCTAAAATTGCAAATAAATATGAGGCTTATGATAACAAGGAGTTCAAGTCTTTATTCAAAAGGACTTGTAACACCCTAGGTGTTAGCCTTGCATAATTTGACTTGCATTGCATGAGCATGAACATCCAGCATTCATATTTAAAGCTTTTACAATTGAAACATGTGATTGAAACACATGCAACATTGCTTGTTATTTTATGTTTCCTTGTATATATGCCTATGATCAGGAGTGAATACATGTAAATGATGGATGTGAGTCACTAAAACATATTAGTTACACTTATGATAACTAGTGGAACAATGTTCATGAAGATCATTTTGTCTAATCAAGTACTTAAGAGATGCTATGCATGTGGACCTAGACAGCTCTATGTGTAACTAATGCATGAAATGAGTGTGTGACCTTACAAATAGCTTAAACATGTTTAGAAGATCATTATGAACAAGTTTGGCATTCACGGTTAGGGCTAAAGTGGTCACTAAGTCATAATTCATGTATAAGTCAACTTTTGAATGTAATGTGTTTGACCAAGTTTGAACTATGTCATAGAGACCTTACATGGATGTGGTCACTAAAGCAAAGTTATAGTATTTGATAAGGGGAACAACTTTTATTTTTGGGTCATAGACTGGTTTAGCTCCTAACATGCTTGAATTAGACTCACAAGATTTAACAATTTACTGTTTTTAGCACTTAGAGAAATTTTCTAAGTCATAAACTCTAACAGTGCTGACAAGCTCACATTGGTGATGATATTACTCGGTTTTGGTTTAGATTTAGCACATGATTCTTTAAGAGTAATTGGAGCTAGTACTTAGGGCTACGAGTTCTGTTTAGGTCGTTTGCACTAACAAGCTACGGATTAGGAGATTTAATTGCTTCAAATCGCGTCGCCAAGCTTGGTTCGGGGCTCTGATGGCCAACTCATTCGGTCTTCAGTGGCCGACCGGCAGCAGAGCATGGCCGCCATGTGGAGGGAATGAAGTCGTGCATCACCGCCAGTCTGAGCAGCCAGGCCACGTTGAGCCACAACGCGCCTTCATCATCCCCAGCACTCACCCGCTCCATCCCCACGCTCCCATTTCGTTCTCTGCCTCTTCATTTGCCCACCCGCAGCAGACGCAGCAGCAGACAGCGTCGTCGTCACCATTGCTAGCCACCCCGCTCGCCTTGCACCACGTCACGTCGCTCCTCCGCCACCGCAACAGTGCCATTACAACTCCACCGTGCCACCTCCACCGAGCACCGCACCAACTCCGTCGAGCACCGTGCCAACTCCACTGAGCACCGTGCCACCTCCGTCGAGCACCGCGCCAACTCCACCAAGCACCGCACCAAGTCCGCCGAGCACCGCAGCCACTCCATCGTCATCCTAGAGTCTCACTGCGCTCACATTTGTTTACTAAACACGCCCGGTAAGTCGTCGTGGCTACACCGCCTCCGATCGCCTTTCGCCATAGTGGTTGGAACTCTAGAACCGCCGTCATGTGCAGCAGCTCATAGACTCATTAGATCCAGTCGTAGCGGTCACCACCGGTGTAGCGCCGTCGTCCTTCTCTGCCATGCTGCCATTGACGCCGCCGCCGTGCTTAGCTCCATCAATCGGTCCAGCTTGTCTGCTCAATAGGTGCGGGAGGTCATGGGGATCACTGTTGGGTCGGTACCGTCGCCGGAGAGGGTCACCATCGGCAAACTTCGGTTGTCCCGCACCACGCTCTGTATTGCCGTAATTGATGTGTGGGGTCGACTGAACCAAGGGCTCCGGCTGTCAGTGACTCGATGAAGAAAGCTAGTTCATTTGTTTTTAGTTTGGTTGCAAACTTTGAAAAAAAATGATAAGTAGGGTTGTAGAGATCCAAATCTTGTGAACCAAATTTTGTAGTGTTCCTTAGAAAGTGTAGTATTTTATCAAAATATAAAATCTGTTGCTTGACACTTTTCACTATGGTTTCCTATTTATGCTATTTTAAGCCTTTATGCCTTATCATTTTGCATAGGATGTTTTACTTGATAAAATGGCATGAAACTTTTACAGTAGTCTGTTGGTAGCACTAGTAAGCCACTATAAATTTTTGAGAATTTATGATGCACCTTTAGTATATGTTTATTATTTACCCTAATTATTTAATTAAATTAATAAAGGCATTTAAATAATTAGATTGTGATTAAGCATGATGTTTTCTATGGTTCTTATGATGCATAGTAACTGTTGATGTCAATGGTAAGGCTTAGAAGCCATTGATTGTATACAAATAACTAATTATCGCTTTATCATTCAAATACAAGACTGTATGTATAGTTTTGATTGTGTGGACGATTTCATATGGATAATGGTCTCTGCTGTAAAACTTGTTAATAACAAAGTTGTAGATAACTTACTAATCTACCTTGTGTTAAATTTTCACAGCCATAGGACTTAGGGTTTTTGAGTTCTAGCTGTTACAAGTTTGTTGTCCGAAAGGTTTACTTTCTGGATAGATTTGATTGAATGATTTGTTTGCCCTACATAACTCTTGAATCACAGTGAGAGTATTAAAAAGAAAGTTGTAGATAATTTTATAATCTTTCCAGAAAGTCCAAGATCACCGCATTTGGAGTAGAACTTCAGTTATGAGTAAAACAAGTAGCTATTGTTTTTTGGTATATTAAATTACTTGTTGAAGTGCTTGATTAAGTAATCAAGAAGAGATATGCACCTACTCAGTAAAATGTGATGCACTTGTTATTACTTTAACACCATGCTATTAAGAATACTTATAAGAATGCATTCATCATGTATCATCATACTATATTTGTTAGCATGTATGCATTCGCAATATCTTATGCCGTATCCATGCATATAGGATCGACAAAGGAGATAACGTTGCTGGAATTCAACAAAGGAGAGGAAGGGGACCAGCAGGAGATTCCTCAAGCCGCAACTACCAAAGGCGAGGAGCAGACCCCAGAAGAGCTTCCAGAGTGCCCTGACCACCGCCGCCCCACTTCCTTTTTGAAAGGCAAGCCCCGGAGCATTCTAAGTCTCCCAGTTTTTCACAAAATATTACTCAAGTCCTTATGATTGATGCATTAGGTTATAAGAGTTGATTGGAACCACTTGATGCATATAAATTCCTTGTTCAGAAATACTACCTTTAACCCTATATAGGTCTAGGATCGAATATATGCTTAGCCATGCTTAGACCGGTAGAAGTCGGGTGATTTCCTGTCACCTGCGAGATATAGGTGGATACCGAAGCACGATTGGCTATATTTGCTATCATGGAAAAGAACCATAGGGTAAAAGTAAATCAAGGCTGGGCGGAGTCTATGGAGGGTTGACTCATGTGATTCCGTCTGTGCCGATTAAGGACCGTACCGTTGTTGGCACTTCTGACAAGATTGAATGCATGCCTGTCACTTAGCTGGCTGGATAACTCGTTCCGACCACAAAGCCGAGTAGCTCAACTCAGGTTAGGCCCCGCTCTATAAGAGTGCACACTCTGGATGGTAGTAAGGATGCGTGGGGAGCCAGACTAAGCCCAAGGGCAGGCTAGGCCTGAATGTCCTGGCATTTGGTTGTCCCTGATTGTGCGGCACTGGGCGAACCCGCGAAATGTGTACTTGAGTTGTACCAAAGGTGACCTAAGGTGACTGTTGATCTGGTCTGCCTAGGTTTGTGTTAGGAATAAATTACCAACTGGTTGAAATCGATTCGAATTGCCATCTCTTCCGGATAGTGAGAAACTTGGCTAGCCCCAACATCGTAGTAACTATACTATGTAATATGATGGTTCGGATAAACATGGAATTACAATACCTGCTATGGTTACTATTGTATGCTCTTAAAATGATATACCACATGTTTGGCACAGGATAGTCGCTAATTTAAAGATGGATAGTCATAATTAACTTGATAACATAATTATAATTGTATAACTGAGTTAATCGCTTTTTATGCAAAATGTTGTCAAGCTATCTCCACTTACACAACCTTGCATGATCCTTGGAGCTATTTTATTTCTAGTTTATTATAGGTAAGTCTAGCTGAGTACCTTCTCATACTCAGGGTTTTATTTCCTATTATTGCAGATGGCACTGTGTATCATGGTTATTGCAAGAGTTGCTTCTCTCTCGCTGTGGATCAGGAGTAAGCCTTGGGCAGGCTTCTTATTTAATCCTTCTACATGCTTTTGTGGACTATGATCGTATGTTGGCTCTGTATCAAACTATGTTGGCAAATGCTACTTTCAAACTTATTTTGCTTCCGCTTTTATCTATCAAACTTGGTTTGTAATAACTTTGTTTCATACTCTAATGATGAAAATGTATCTATGAACCTTATGTAATATGTGACATGTATGTTGAATCATGTACGATCTTGGTTATTGTAAATAGTTTATCGAGACCCGTCGTGGTACTCGACGGACTACCAGGTTTATATGGGTTCAAGTATGATAGTGCGACTGCTTGCAGGCTGCCATTGTACTTGTACTCTTATAAATTGGTCAGTTCTGCGACAGCTGGTATCGGAGCAAGGTTCAATGTTAATTGTCACATGTGTATTTAAAACAAAAGTTTTTGTTTTCTAAAACCCTTTCTAGTAACTGATAGCTATATAAATAGGTATTTGAAATCTAAAGTGTGCCAGTGATCACTTTCCTTATGCCCAAGTTAAGGACTATTAGGTGGTTGTTTAAGTACTAACATGGGGGTTTTTTAATTTCGTCGTCCATACAACGTGCTATTGTATGGATGCCATTCACTTGAATGGTAATGTATGGATCAAATGCCTCTATGCCAAAGTAAGTTGATGAGTGGCATGATCGCAAGATGTGAGCGTGCGGTCGGGGAGAGTTAGCTTTGGTATGACTATGTATGCATGCTTGCATGTGTATGTGGTGCGTATTTAAATGAGGGTATAAACTGTTATCGGATAGCCTTGATACGGAAGTATATGTATGGGTATACATATATGGAAGTATTTAGATTTACATTCTGCATATTTAATTATGGGATGGGCTAAAATGAAACTTTTATGCAGGTACACTAACAACGAAACGTGTAGCTCGACTAGTTACGCTATATATGAGAGAACGTATGTATGCCACCATATATATCGTTAGAATGATTTTTCCTAAGTTTGTGAGGACGTACGGAACAAGCATGCATCATGATAATCATCATTCAAATAATTACATTGTTCCTCCCCTTATAAATTTCTTACTCGGTTATGTAACTCTTATCTATTATGGCCTTATCTCACACAAAGTTGTACATGTTAATGGTACAAATGGTAGCACCAGCTAGATGTGAGAATTTCCTGATGGTTTTCAGAACGCCTACTCTACTGTGGAGAGTTTTGCACTTTGCGGGGTACCATGAACCGCCCCTTTATCATTGGAATGGAGAGTACTTAGAGGGGCAGCCATGGTACAAGGTGCGGCTAACTATACCAGCCCGCACACAAGCACCTTTCTGATAGGAGTGGTAGGTAGAATTGGAAGGGAAAACACCTTGGGAGGCTACCCAAGTAGTGGCCTTTGAGGTTTTGAGTCAAATCTGCTAGTAGCATGGGGATGCACTTATCGGCAGTGCTGCGAGTATGTTTCCTTAGGTGGATCCGTCCACAGCAATATGGGAACAACGCAACCAAAATGCATTAATCCGAGATCGGGATGAGCGGGCAAATATCTCTAGTCCCGCTATATGTGCCATGTTTGCGGTGATGAAGATGTTTTGTACACGCTAGGACACCAAGGATTTCTGGCAGGAATCACACACCACTTGCATGGACAAGCTCATGAGAGCTGAAGCCGCACAACATAAGCTCAAGAAGTGTGTGCGCAAGCAAAAGAAAGCCGCAAGTAAAGCCCGATGAGAATCTGACCAAGCCTATGCAGCTTTGGGCACTCTCCATGCCCAAATGGAGCAAGTGGATCAACAGAGAGCAACAGCCTAAGAAGCAAGAGCTAATGATCAAGCATTGCTTGTAGGACTATGGGAGCAGTTGGAGGCTGCCGTGCTGAGGTGTCCACAGCTAGACGCCAGCAAGATGCAGCAAAGAACCATGTCGCTGCAGTAAGGATAGAATGAGATAGGCACCGTGACATGAGTAATGCACAGGACCGTGCCAAAAGGGGCTTACGTCAGCAGCTTGCATAGGCTCAACTTCAAGTGATGAACCTTTAGCATGAGGTGCACTATTTGAACAACCAGCTGAACCCAATCCTTGATGGGGAGGAAGATGGTCCTAATATGGAGGAAGATGAAGAGGAGGACAAGGAAGAAGTGGAGCCTGAGGAAGGAGATGATCCTATCTCTGACCTCGATAGTGATCATGATGAGGATTAGGTTGCCTAGTGCTTAGTAGAGATGCTTAATGTATCATCGCTGGATATGTAATGGACCTATAATTTGAATTTGGTGTTAGTGATTGGACTATCATGTAATATTGTTAATTGTATGACTATCGCACGTTTGGTTAAACGCTAATGCAAATTCTAGTTGATTTATCAATGATCATGATTTGAGTATTAACGTGCTATGAGTTCGATAACTGATCAAATTGGTGGTGACATGTTGCGAGAATGAATTATTATGCCTCTATTTTTATTGTATGAATTTGAGATTGTCTCCAGTAATTTTAGTTTGGCATGATTATAAATTCATCTGCAATCTTTTGACCTCAACCAATAATCGCTTATTGTTGCAACTTCACAGATGACTCGCACCCATGCAGGAGCTAGTAGCAGCCATGATGGCAACGACAGTGACTTACCACCACCGCCACCGCCACCGCCATCTGCTCAGGAGTTCTTTGCCCAATTCTTGGGAAGCCAAAGGACAATGGAGGAAGCTATGTGCCTCATTGCACAGAATACAGCTCGTGGCCACCCACAGCAACAAGGGCCCAAGCCTAATCAGCACAGTACCTTCAAGGAATTTCTAGATACAAAGCCTCCTATCTTCAAGGTGGCAGAGGAACCACTACAAGCGGACAAGTGGCTCAACACCATTGAGCAGAAGTTTTGTTTACTAAGAGTCACTGAGCACCTGAAGGCTGAGTATGCGTCCCATCAGTTGTAGGGACTAGTAGGGATCTGGTGGATACATTTCTTTTCCTCTCTACCTGGTAATGCATGGGTAACATGGGAGCAGTTCAAGTTGGCTTTTCAGGGGCATCACTATTCCTCTAGGCCTAATGCACATGAAGGCGGCTGAATTTATGAGGCTCACCTAAGGGACAAAGGCCCTCACATAATATATGTGTCGAGGACCTAATACCAGGGTACCCCAGAAGGTGGAACCGATAACCACCAAACATGAAAAACTTCTGGACGCATAAGGGCATCATGTCATCCCTTGTTCGAGTGATGGGAGTTCGGTTCCGCCTCGCCTGACACCTTTGGGACGGGCTCGGTCTCGCCCGAGGGCCGAGGGATAAACTCCGTCTCGCCCGACGCCTTGAGGGCGGGCTCGGTCTCGCCCGGGGCTGAGGGGTGATTCTGTCTCGCCCGATCCCGAGGGGTGGGGTCAGCCTCACCCGATGCCTTTGTGGGATAACCCTGCCTCAACCAAAGGCTCAAGGCCAATCTCCGTCTCGCCGACGCCTATAGGGCGGGCTCGGTCTCGCCCTGAAGGTTAAGGGATGGAGTCCGACTCGCCCGGATCCCGGAGGGATGGGTTAGTCTCGCCCAATGAATAGGGAATTGGTTTCCTGTCTCACCTCGACGGCCCAGAACGAGCCTCACCCTGATCGATATCTATCCCTCATAATGATGGGTACAGGACTGAGACAAGACGTTCGGGTCAACCATGGCTCCAACGACCATACCCTGCGCCCTGGTAGGAAAAGGACTGCCAGGGAACGAACAGGACTGATGCTTTAGACCCTTCCGGGCGCCGCAGAGCCCAAAAGGTATTACAGGGTGCGTGCACCTCACCCTGTAGAGTTGTAGCGCCGCCTTCAGCTCTGGGACACGGAACCCAACGAAGATATACGACAACCGCTACACTCCAAGAAAGGATTTGCTATCTCCACAGACAACGGATATTCTGTCACCATGCTATGGACCCAAGGGAGCGGACGCCCGCTTCTCGACCCCTCAGGTCCTCCCAGTCGGAAGGCCTTGGCCACGGCGCTACACCAGACCCCGACCCCGAATTCTCCCAACAAGGAATCATGGGAACCAGAAGGCATATGGAGCAAGGCTGGGGGAGGCTCATAAGTCAAAACCACTATACTACAGCCCATACCCTACGCAGGGGCAGCGTCTATGACTAACTTGACATCCTACAGAGACATCGACAACATTGTAAACACTTATCTTCCTTCACACTCATCAGAATGGAGGACCTGATCAGGTAGACGTGAGCCACAAGACTAAGTAGAGTACGCATCCTGGAGCCCTCACCCTTGTAAAGCCGGCCCCTTCATCTATAAAAGGGGATGCGCTTCCTCCATCAAGGGGGACGGAAAAAAGAGGACCGAACAATAGAATGCACTCATACACACATTCAAGCGGCTACGAAGCTCTTGACCACCTTTCAATCCTTCCATCAGAGACTTGGGACCAAGTCCCTCTCTTCGCAGTTTGTATCCCTTACTACAGACCGTTCACGGTGCTAATAACACAAGCAGCAAGCAAACTGGACGTAGGGACGTTCCGCCCGAACCTAGTATAAATCCTGTGTCCTTTAGCGCACCATCCGAGCCTAACGCGCATTACTATAAATTTACTTGCCGGTGCTTGTACGAAACACCGACAGTTGGCGCGCCAGGTAGGGGCTTTGCGCGTTCCAAATCAGGTCTCGGATGGCCACCCACGCAATCACCTGGGCCCCTGGGCGCACACCGTGCGTTTCGGCGACCTGGATTTCATCATCACATTAGGAGGAGAGCTGGCGCTGACTCACTCAGCCGCTCCATCTCCCCCTTCCATCAACCTCAGCCGTCTCAGGCTTGAGGGCCCACCGGGCAACTCCCGGGTATTCCCATCACCCAAGGAGGCCTCTCACAATGCCACCATGTGTCCGAAAGGGTCCGTATGGAGCGCCCCGACAATGTTTCCGTTCGGTCTCCGCAACGCTACGGCGACCGCTGGCCGCCTTTTGGTGCTACGTGTGGTTCAATCACCCACGGACATCGAGTTCATAGGGGTGATTGAGCAGGATATGGAGACCCTCTACGAGCTCCTCAACGAGGAGCCTGTATCGCTCTCCAGCTCAGATTCTAGTAGGGGGAGCCACCACCCTTCCCGGGAATGCTACATGACATAGACCCCCAAGGGTCACGTTCGAAAGCGCCTCCAGGGAAGAGGCCACCCCTACAAACAATCCTGATAGCAGATCCGAGGGAAGAGGGGACAACCCCATCTCACCTGAGGATGGAGCAGCTAAGGGCTCGTCAGCAAGAGATCGATGAGGTTGGGCAAGGGCTCGCATGGGAATACGTGGACATCAATCGCGAGATTGAACGCCTGCAAAGACAGAGGGCGCGCGCGCGCCATAGCCCGCACCGTACATCAAAGGATCCTCACCGACGATGGGGCCTTTCCTCACTTTGCCCGAGCCAGCCAGAACATCGCTGCAGCAACCGCCTTGCTACATGGCCTTCTGGAGGCCGCGACGTCCGAGGATCGACGCGCTTATCAGGAGATTCGCATGTTGCTCGAGCGTGCAGCAGCGCAGCAGGCAGAAAGTTCGTTGTCTCAACGACGTGAACCCGACACCAGCCAGCACGCGCCCTCAGTGCATCCCCCCAAGGACGCATCCGTACACCAAACACCGCCAGCCGGCGGGCAGCCCTCCGCCATCCTAGTACATCAACGCCTCGGCCGTGGCTGCGATGTACGCAGCATCATCGACGCTTGAAGACATGCCCACGGCGATGATGGAGAAGCAGTGCGCCACGGCTATCATCCCTGATGTGGCGGGCGCTACGACAGCAACGAGGACCGAAGCCCAAGCCCTGTCCTGCCAGGCCCTCAGGCCTTTGGCCGGCACATCCTCAATGCTGTGTTCACCCTAAGATATCGACCGCCTATGAACATTCCTAAATATTCTGGCGAAACAAATCCCAGGCTTTGGCTCGAAGACTATCGGCTTGCATGTTAGGCCGATGGTGCGAGTGATGATAACTTCATTATTCACAATCTCCCGCTGTTCTTGGCTGACTCGGCACGAGCATGGCTGGAGCACCTACCGTCCAATGCTGTTCAGAGTTGGGCGGATCTGACTGAGATCTTCGTGGGTAATTTCTAGGGCACGTACAAACACCCTGGAAACCCATGGGACCTCAAGAACTGCCGTCAGAAGGCCGATGAAACCCTCCGCGGGTACATCCGGCGCTTCTCCTGACAGTGCAACGAGCTCCCAAACGTCGCCGACGCCGACGTGATATGAGCCTTTCTGTCCGGGACGACCTGCGAATCCCTAGTCCACAAGCTAGGACGCAGGGGCCCGCGAACTACCAAGGAACTTCTGGACATTGCCACCAGTCACGCCTCTGGAGAGGAGGCGGTCGGAGCCATCTTTGATCGCTCCGACGGAAAGACAAGGCGGGACGAGGACGCCAGCGAAGGCGCCTCCAACCGTCCCACCAAAGGGAAAAATAAGAAGCAACGGCGCGACAACTCACTCGTGGCTGCTGCCGACCGCAAAGGTGGCCGGAAGCCCACAGAGGGCACTCCGAACCACTTCGAGAAAATGCTTGAGGGGCCATGCCCAAACCACGCCTTCCCGGCCAAGCACCTATACAAGGAATGCGGCCTTATGCGCAAATACTTGGCCAGGGGCCTGAACAAGGGGGAGCAGGGGAAGGAGCCTGTTCCCACCACTGACGACATGGAGGAGAAGGACGACACCTTCCCAACTCCGACCGGTGCCCTCATGATCTTCGGAGGATCAACGGCCTATGACTCTAGGCGCCGCCAGAAGGTTGCACATCGAGAGGTCTATACCGCTAGACCGGCCACGCCTGCTTTTCTCCGATGGTCGGAATCCGCCATAACCTTCGACCGGACTGACCATCCGGATGCCATCCCACACCTGGGAAGGTATCCGCTTGTTGTCGACCCGATCGTCGGTCCAAAGCGGCTCACTAAGGTATTGATGGATGGGGGCAGCGGCCTCAACATCATGTACGCCACGACGCTCGACGAGATGGGCGTCGACCGAACGCACCTCTGTCCCATCCGGGCACCTTTCCATGGCGTCGTGCCTGGAAGGCAAGCCGTGCCACTGGGACAGATTGACCTGCCCATCACTTTTGGGGATCGATCCAATTACCAGACTGAGACCCTCACCTTCGATGTAGTGGGGTTCCTGGGGACTTTCCATGCCATTCTAGGGCGACCATGTTACGCGAAGTTCATGGTCGTACCCAATTACACGTACTTGAAGCTAAAGATGCCGGGCTCCCGTGGGGTCATCACCATCGGCACCTCCTTCCAGCGCGCTTACGAGTGCGAGGTCGAATGCTGCGGACACGTGTCCGCAGTCATCGCATCCAAAGAGCTCGCCACCCTTAGGGAGGAGGTTGTTGAAGGGACACCCAACGCAAAGAAGTTGTCCGGATCGTTCGAATCGGCAGAGGGCTCCAGGGACGTCCTCTTAGATCCTAGTAGCTCTGAGGGCAAAAAAGTCCGAATCGGGACCATGCTCTCCTCCGCATAGGAAAGCGCGCTCATCGACTTCCTCCGCGCCAACAAGGACATCTTTGCGTGGAAACCCTCGGATATGCCGGGCATCCCGAGGGAGGTCGCCGAGCATACTCTCCAAATCCTCCCGGGCTCCAAGCCAGTGAAACAACGCCTGCGCCGCTTCGATGAGGAAAAACGCAGGGCCATCGGTGAGGAGATAGCCAAACTACTGGCCGCAGGATTCATTAAGGAAGTATACCACCTAGAGTGGTTAGCAAATCCTGTTCTTGTCTGAAAAAAGAGCGGGAAATGGAGAATGTGTGTTGATTATACTGGCCTCAACAAAGCGTGTCCAAAGGATCCGTTTCCTTTGCCACAAATAGACCAAATAGTCGATTCCACCTCGGGGTGCGAAACCCTCTGCTTCCTTGACGCATACTCAGGCTACCATCAAATCGCGATGAAAGAGTCCGACCAGCTCACGACCTCTTTTATCACGCCCTTTGGATCATTTTGCTACATTTCAATGCTGTTCGGTCTGAAGAACGCTGGGGCAACGTACCAGCGCTGTATGCTTAGTTGCTTCGGAGACCTCATCGGGCGAACCGTTGAGGCCTATGTCGACGACATCGTAGTCAAATCCAAGCAGGCTGACCACCTTGTCGCCGACCTTGAACGCACCTTTGCGAAACTCTGGGCGAACGACATCAAGCTCAATCCCGAAAAATGTGTTTTCGGGGTCCCGAGGGGCATGCTGCTCGGCTTCATCGTCTCCGAGCGTGGCATCGAAGCCAACCCAGAGAAGATATCAGCCATCACGAGAATGGGCCCGATCCAAAACATAAAGGGGGTTCAGCGGATCATAGGGTGCCTTGCCGCCCTCAGCCGATTCATTTCACGCCTCGGCGAACGAGGACTCCCCCTTTATCAACTCCTGAAGAAAACTGACCGCTTCGAGTGGACAGCCGAGGCTTAGGAGGCGCTTGACATGGTTAAATGATTTTTAACTAAGCCGCCGGTCCTAGTTCCTCCATGCGACGGAGAATCTCTCCTACTGTATATATCGGCCACCACCCAAGTGGTTAGTTCCACCTTAATAGTAGAGCGAGAGGAAGAGGGGCACGCCTTCAAGGTGCAGCGCCCTATATATTTCATCAGTGAGGTGCTATCCGACTCCAAAACCCGCTACTCCCAGATCCAGAAACTCCTCTACACCATCCTCATCACTAAAAGGAAGCTACGTCACTACTTCGAGTCACACCCCGTGATAGTGGTGACGTCATTCCCACTCGGCGAGGTCGTTCATAGCCATGACGCTACGGGAAGAACCGCAAAGTGGGCACTCGAAACTGATGGATCAGGGCATTTCTTATGTCCCCCGAACAGCGATCAAATCTCAGGCACTAGCTGACTTCATCGCGGAGTGGACCAAGGTCCAGATGCCACTAGCAGCCGTTGATCAAGAATACTGGATAATGTACTTCGACGGATCGCTGATGAAGAAGGGCGCTGGAGTAGGACTAGTCTTTGTATCCCCCCTCGGGGTCCGCATGAGGTACATGGTTCGGCTTCATTTTCCCTCATCAAACAATACTGCAGAATATGAAGCACTCATCAATGGCTTACGAATCGCCATCGAGCTGGGCATCCGATGCCTCGACGTCAGGGGCGACTCTCAGCTAGTCGTCAACCAGATCATGAAGGAGTCATGCTGCCACGATACCAAGATGGAGGCGTACTGTCAAGAGGTCTGACGTCTGGAGGACAAATTCGACGGCCTCGAACTCAATCATATCCCCAGGCGCCTCAATGAAGCGGCTGACACACTCGCAAAGGCAGCATCCAGCCGAGAGCCAGTCCCAACAGGCGTCTTTGCCAGTGACCAACACAAACCCTCGGTACGCTATGCGGGGTCGGAACAAGCCGACGATGGCCCTTCTAGTCCGACCCCCAAGGCCGATCTGCTAACTGTTCATCCCGACCCCGAGGTCATGGAGCTTGAAGAAGACCCAGAATTGGAGTCCGATCCTCCCAATGACTGGAGAATGCTCTACCTCGACTATCTCCTCCACGACGTGCTGCCAACCGATAAGACAAAAGCCCGACGGCTCGCACGACCCCCCAAATCCTTCGTTCTTGTAGAAGGCAAACTCTACAAACGAAGTCACATCAGAATTATACAACTCTGTATCCCTGGCGAACAGGGAAAACTTCTACTGAGCGACATCCACGGTGGAGCATGCGGTCACCATGCCGCACCAAGAACCTTGGTTGGGAATGCATTCCGACAAGGTTTCTATTGGCCCACCGTAGTAGCCGTTGCCGAGCAAATTGTACGCACATGCGAAGGGTGTCAATACTATGCTCGGCAAACACACCTCCCGGCCCAGGCTCTCCAGATGATCCCCATCACATGGCCCTTCGTGGTCTGGGGGCTTGACCTGGTTGGGCCACTTAAAAAGGCACCTGGGGGCTTTACCCACCTGCTTGTCACCGTAGACAAGTTTACAAAGTGGATTGAAGCTCGGCCAATATCCACAATCAAATCCGAGCAAGCTGTGCTGTTCTTTCTTGACATCATCCATCGCTTTGGAGTACCGAACTCCATCATCACAGACAACAGCACGTAGTTTACTGGTAGGAAATTCATTCGCTTCTGTGATGAACAACACATCCGAATCGATTGGGCAGCCGTCGCGCACCCCCGGACGAATGGGCAGGTCGAGCGCGCAAACGGCATGCTTCTTCAAGGCCTCAAACCCAGAATTTTCAACCGGTTGAACAAGTTCGGCGCGTGTTGGCTCGCTGAGCTCCCGGCTATGCTCTGGAGCCTAAGGACAACTCCTAGCCGGGCCACCGGCTACACACCCTTTTTCATGATCTACGGTTCTGAGGCCATTCTCCCGACGGACCTCGACTATGGAGCACCAAGAATCAGAGCATATGACGAACAGGGAGCCGAGGCATCTCACCAAGACGCCATGGACCAGCTAGATGAGGCCTGCGACATCGCCCTCCTCCATTCAGCTACCGGTGGGTGCGGGGTCGAGCCTTCAACATCGGAGACCTCGTCCTCCGTCTTGTGCAGAGCAACAAGGATCGCCACAAACTCTCCCCGCCCTAGGAAGGGCCCTACATCGTCGCAGAAATACTTCGCCCAGGCGCCTACCGGTTGAAAACCATCAAAGGCGAGGTCTTCACCAACGCCTGGAATATTGAGCAGCTACGTCGTTTCTGTCCTTAAAATAACCTTACACTTTTCCTTATCAGTTTTTGTCTTAGCAGAACCCCGATCCTTAGTAACGTCCGACCCCTGCAAATCACAAGGGGTCAGACCCCACTCGGGGGCTAGCATGTGATCGTAACATATGTCATGTGTAATACAAGTATTACGCTTGCAAAAAATCCCTGTGTTATACTTACAAACATTCTCTAAGTTTTCCATTCACCTCATAAACAAGTCTCAAGGGCTAAGATCTTGGGAACCAATTCTAAATACAACTGGTAGGACTACGAGACACCCACGCCCCAGCGGCTGCAACCTCTTTGCTCACCAGTTCAATCAGAATTAGTTCGCCCATGTTCCTAGCTTCCTATGACTTAGACCATGAGAAGAGTTGGAAAGCGCTAAAATTGTTCCTATAGAAGGGAGAAAGATAAAAAAAATGGCTTGCCATAAGCAAAGGATGTAATTTTTTGCACAAATTCACCACTTACAAAGCGATGTCATTACAAAAAGGAACAATATACTCAGAGGACTGTTTACTCGGGGGCTTCCCCACAATGTTATTTCATTACAGTCTCGGCTCAGCTCTACCCCAAGTGCTACTGCGGTCGCCGCGCCACGCTCTCCATCAGTGACATCCGGGGCATGTACACAGGCCAGCTCATCTACTGTGGTCGCCGTGCCACGCTCTCCATCGGCGACATCTTCGCTGGATCCTCGAAGGCGCCACCATCTACGACGCCTCTGCCGGAGCATCCGGGGACTACGCCATCGTCATCGGCCGCAACCCCAGCAGCGACGCCACTGCCATGGCATCTGGGGACTATGCCATCATCCCTAGCCATAACCCTGACAACGGCATATAGACAGGAAACGCCTCCCGCCAAGGGAGGAGCACAGCGAACGACGACGCAGTCAACGACGTACGATGCCCACCGACGCCTTTTTTCCTTCAGCAGCAGCGACTCCTCAGCAAGGGCCGTGCGCACCATCTCACCTACGTTGGATAACCTCCGGCTCGACATCACGCACCAGACTGACAAGCAAGTTTGTAAGCTCTCTATCTCTCTCTGGCATTACTCTTCCTCACTCAGGAACTGCCACGACGCATGGACATGTTTGGCGGAAAGGAAGAAGGAGAGAAAGCGGCTCGGAGGCAGAAGGGGAGGTGGGATGAGAACTCCTCTCCCCCTCCCTATTTAAAGAGGAGGCGCCATAACTAAGGAAAGGCGAAAGGTTGGACAAAAAACCCTCTCCCTTCCCCTTTCTTAAATACGCAATCAATGCTGATTGATATCTGAGGGGACACGCCGAAACTGACGAGACGAACCCCGGTCTACGAGGCGTCCCTCTTTGGTCAAACTGAACACTGCCTGGGTATGGCCCGCCACTGACCCGCTCCAGACGCGGCGATTAAGGCACCCACATAGGCAGACAACTTTTTGCCTCCCCATGCAGGACCACGGACGACCCGATGATGGGACCTTTCAGATCTCCTGGGTCGGCCGTTTGGCCCAGAAGACACGACGAACAAACGACCAAAGAAAGATAAGCCTCTCAGCTTTTTTCACTTTATGCATTAAAATTCGTTCGCAAGTTTCCGACCCCGTCAAATAGCGGGGGCGCGAACATCACTCAAGGGCTGCCGAGGATGACTACCAGTCTAGACATCCTCTTCACCCGACCCCTCCGTACGTTTGAAACTAAGGGCGCGACATACAGGCACAAAGCTTTGAGTAAAACTAGACAAACTAGTAAACCCTACGCCCCGATAGCTACGGTGTTTCTGTTCACCAGAAAAATCATACTCAACGCCCCTCGCATCTCTAGTTTCGACGTCAGCCTTCTCAAAGAAGGATCGGAGGGGTCTGCCTACAGAGTCTCCCCCAAAGGAAGAGCTGTCAGGATGCCCAAGTTAATCGAACGGCTCAGATCATCACCGAGACACGAAAACAAAGAATAGCAATTCTTACGTAGGTTATTCCAACCTCGTCACAAACGTCAGGGCCCGGACCCATCTGGTAGGAGCTTTTCCGCCACTCATACCACCAAGGTAACGTTACCGACCCCGCCTTTATTTTCAATTAAATCTTGCATTCAAAACATTACATATGCAGAACATTGCATCCCAACGATTCGTGTTGCACCATGAAACGGCTGTCGCCTCATTCGATATAGGCAACCACAGGCTGAGGTTCGAAGGTCGGCCCGCGAAGGGCTCGAGGCTGCCTCACGCCGAACAGAGCTAGGGAGAGATAACCGGGACGAGCCCCAGCGGCCCTGCCCAACCCCGCTCAGAAGCGAACCGGGACGTCTCGACCTTCTCTCGTTTGATTCTAACCTCGAGTCAAACCCGTAGAATCTCCATCGAGGAGAGGCCATCGGGCCCCCTGAGCTTATCGAACGACTCAGGCATCTGCCGGGAGGCGGGTTAAGAAGTTGTGGAGTGCCACCAGAGGGCTCTGTCGACCCCATCAGCAAATGATGGACCCAGATTCCACACGAACGTACCCGTTAGTGAGCTCATTGAGCGCGGTACTCAAGCCGTCGAGGCAAGTGTCGTTCACTCAGCCCCTCCGATTGCGAAAACCGAGGATGGGGTAACATCGCAATAACGGCCGACCCCTATCAAACCCTAACAGGGCTCAAGGGCTTGGGCCAAACAATGCAGGGACATAGGTTCGAAGGCCCCACCTTGCCGAGCCCATAGAGTCCCCAGTTGGGATTTCTGTTGGAAGACAGGGCGCGGATTATTGCGATGACATCCATTGTCACCAAAACCACGATTCTGGTCTCCAGTAACACCCAACCCCAGTAGGTGCGGGGGTCAGACCTTACTCGGGGGCTGTTAAGGTACGGCCACCTCCTTTCCTTCTTTCGGAACAATCTCCTCGCATTATAATCAGCGGCATAATTCAGGGGAACATATTGGTAAGATCGTAAAAAATCAAATCGCAAAAAATCAAACAAAACGAAATCAAGACGCAAAAGCGCGAAAGGTGTCCAGACTCGAAAAGTACTGACACTTGTCCACATATTACATATAAGTTGTTCTCGAAATTGTTCGATTAATTACTCCCGCAGAGGGAGAACCATTTCTTTCAGACTGTCTGCCAGGTTCTTCGCAAGGGGAGCGACCATCTTCTCCATTTCCTCCAGCTCTTCATCCTCGTAGGTGGACGGAAAGCCTTCGCTCATCACCTTTAGGTTTATTTCCTTCTCATAATGGGCATGGGCGACGGTGAAGGCCTGGGTAATCCCGGCGTGAAAGGCACTCTCCTCAAGTTGGCCCACCCAAGCCGTGATACCTCCGACACGAGCCGTGAGCAGGCTGGTCTCCACCGACTCCGTCACATTCAGGGCGTTAAGGACCACCCCGACCATAGCTTGTAGAAGATCGTGCTCATCGCTCTCAACCTGAAGGGCCCTTCGCGTATAAGCAGCCTCTTTCTCCAGCTTGGTGGAGACGTTCTCAGCACTCAACCTTCCTTTCATTGCATCACAAAGCTCCGCCTGGAGAGAGCGGACCACCTCGACGTCCTCGTCCACCTTCTGCTAGAGGGCTGCGGCCCTACTCTCGGCCTTCCACCAGAGGTCCCGCTCCATCTCCAGCTCCTTCAAGACTTCGCCGGCCTTCTCATTGGCCGTGGCATTCCTCTGCAGCAGCTCATCTCGCTCTTTTTGGAGTCTAGTAATCTCCTCTCCATCCAGCTTAGACCTCGCCGACAGGTCCTCGAACATCCCGTGTGCCTCCTCCACATCCTGACGTGCCTGGGCCTCCCGCTCCTGGACGGTAGCAAGCTAGGCGGCCATGTCTGCTCGTAGCCAGTCCTCCTTGGAGAGGCGATCCCGCTCTGCCTTATGCTCACGGAGGAATTGGGATTTTTTCCGGCTACGAGCAACAAGAACCTGAGGAGGAAGAAGACTGATATCAGAAATGCGAAAACACAAAAACATACGAAGAAAGAAGAAAGCCCAGAAAGTACCTGAGTGGTAGGGATAATGATCTCATGGAGGGCTCCTCTGGCCTAGTCCAGGGCGTTCAGCATGGGCGAGATCCCGATGTCAAGACCCTCCCGCTCCATGCTCTCGGAATGATCATCGAGCGAGAAAAGAGCCAACGACGGGTCCTGAGCGGCCATCCACTGGAGCGGCGGCTCCCCTCGCACAGGGGAGTGGCTTCCTCCTGACAAAGGGGCCGGTGGCGGCTCCCTCCTAACCCTGTGTGGCACCACTGCTGCACTCGAGGACCCTCCGACTGGACCCTCCTCCGTCTGGGCGCCTGGCGGCGTGGATTGCATCACGCCCTCGGGTGCCACCACGACCGCGCCCGGCTGATCCTGGCTTGGCGCAGTCACGATCACCTTCACCGGCAGTATGCAGTCCTCGGCCGGCTATTCCACGCCCGCCACGGAAGAGACCGCTCGCTCAGTAACCTCCGCGAGCATGGGAGCCACCATGGACGCCGTCGGTTTGGCCAACGCGGCCCCGACATCGGCACCACTCCTGCCCGAAATAGGGGTGACTCCAGGCGACGCCGTCTGTCCCACTTGAAGGGCGAGACTCTTCTTGGGCGCCAGCCCCAGGGGGTGACCCGTCCACAAGAACCTACACAAAGGTAATAACCGTTAAGTCAAAATAAAAATGGAAAAAGGATGAAAACAGAGGAGTCAAGAGCTTACGTTGACGTCCTCGGCCGGCGGAAGCGTTTTAGGGACGGATCCCCAGATCCCTGCCCTGACTCGTCCGGACGGGACCGTTTCATGCCTGCCCCCTACTCCGTGGTAGGGGGGTTCATCTCGTCGGGCGCGGCGCCGGAGTCGCTCCCCTCCATCGTCTCGTTGGGCGCGGCACCGGAGCCGTCCCCCTCCATCGTCTCATGGGGTGCAGCACCGAAGCTGCTCCCCTCCATCGTCTCACGGGGCATAGCACCAGAGCTGCTCCCCTCCATCACCTCACAGGGCGTGGCATTAGAGCCGGGCGTGGCTCCGGTGCCACCCCCCTCCACGGTCGCCTTGGGGTCGGTGGCAGCAAGCCCGGCGTCCCCCGTCCACCGATCCTCAGCCGGCACGCCGTGCGAAGCGGCGGACTCACCGGCCTCCACTGACCTCATCGATTCACTTCCCTCTGCGTGAAAAGGGAAGGGCCCCTGCACGGGTGGGTGGCCACTTGTCAGCGTTTCCTCATCCTCTAGGATGCCCCAATCCACGTCGATGGCTACCTCATCGTCGTCGTCGTCATCATCATCATCGTCGTCATCCTCACTACTCACGTCCTCTCCCCGATCCCGTGCCTCCTGCTTCAGTCGTTTCGCCTTCTTCATCTCCTCCTTTGCTTTCTTGTCCCGCTCGGCTGCGAGTCGATTCGCCGCCGCCACAACCTTGTCCTTCGGCAGCGGAGCCAGACTATCCTTGAAGACTAGCCCCCTCGACTAGCCCCAACATTACAAAAGCAAGTATTAAAAAAGGGAGATTCAGGAGAAAGAAAAGAGTGCGGGAGAAGAGGGCTTACGAATTCGAAGAACCCAGGCTCCGGCCGCATTGGAGGATGCCCGGGCACCGGATACACGATGTCGAGGACCCTGCCGGCAGAATCCTTCGTCGGCTCCGTCGCCTCCTTGATGCGCTGCCCCACTTCCGAGTAAGGGAGCGCCTCATCAACAAGCACCGTCCCCTCGTATGATATCCCGGGCATCATCCGATGCAGGGGAAGCACACGTGCCATCAGGGGTGCCACCCTCCTAGCATGGTAGGCACCGATGATCCCTGTCCCCTTTACGCCCCGGCCCTTCAGGGCTTGGGGGGCAGAAAGAAGGTCGGTGATGTGTTTCTTGTCTCTAGACTGGACGCCCTAGCCCCATGACTCTAGAGCCTCCACAATAAGACGCCCGGTATACTTCGGTAGGGTGGCACTTGCATCATCCTTAACATAAAACCATTGCGAGTGCCATCCCTTGTTGGATGTCGCTAGACGCATGTATGGGTAACCCTTCGACCGGGTATGGCGCAGATGAATACTGGCACATCCCATCGGCGCGTTCATTTCTTTCCCCCCAATCTTCCTCCTCGACAGACAAATACTAAAGAAATACCGCCACAAATCAAAATGGGGATCGATCCCCAGGAAGCCCTCGCACAGGGCAACAAACGCTGCCATATGCTGAATCCCATTAGGAGTTAGATGCTGTAGCTCTACCTCATAGTAATCTAATAGCCCTCGAAGGAATCTATGCACGGGTACCCTGAATCCCCGCTCATGAAAGATGGCAAAAGAGACAACATACCCTTCAGGCGGCACCGGCTCACCCTCGTCGCCAGGAAGCAACCACTCCTGGATGGTGGACAGTGGGCGGAGAAGGCCATGGCGGACGAGGCCCTCCAGACGCCGGGAGGTGATGCTTGATCTACCCCACAACTACATTAAAGCAGTAGGGGGGAAGGGTAGGCGCGATCTTGATGGCGGCTGGAACACGAGCGCAGGCCGGTCGACAGTGGTGATATGGGCGCGAGAGGCTGGGAAGATTGGTGGCGGATGTTTCAGAACGCAAAGGACGCGAGAAGGGCAACCGTCCGCCTCGATCTCTGGGCCTACCACGCATGCCACCGCGTCATGTCGCGGGACATGCGCCCGCAGTCCCTATCCTCTTGCCCCAAAAATCTCAGCGGACGGTTCGCCTTCCCCAAGCGAATCCGGACTCTCTACCCACCAGGGAAACGCAAGCCGCAAAGGCCTTTTCTTTTCTCTTTGGCCCACCTAGGGCCCAGAAACTTGCCGACCGGCCCAACTAAGAAGGAATCCACGAACGATCTGCAATCAAGGGCAGAAGCACCAGTTAGGATAGCCTCGAATTAGTTCCCAGTGAACGGGATGCCACGACCCACTCGGAAAAACATCCAGTTGACAAAAAACTAAGTCCTCCAGCCTTACCCACGAAGGGGCCGATACAACCCCCCGGGCGACTCTACTCGAGTCACCCGGGGGCTCGGGGGCTACACCCATCGGGTGCGCTCGCGCGCACCCTCTGGCAAATTAGCTTCGACAAAATCAAAAACACCCTCTAGGAGGTTCTACACAAATCACCTAGAGTCTCGGAGGCTACTGTCGGGGACCTAATACCAGGGTACCCCAGAAGGTGGAACCGATAACCACCGAACGTGAAAAACTTCTAGACGCATAAGGGCGTCATGTCATCCCTTGTTCGAGTGACGGGAGTTTGGTTCCGCCTCACCTGACACCTTTGGGATGGGCTCAGTCTCGCCCAAGGGCCTAGGGATAAACTCCGTCTCACCCGACGCCTTGAGGGCAGGCTCGGTCTCGCCCGAGGGCTGAGGGGTGAATTCCATCTCGCCCGATCCCAGAGGGGCAGGGTCAGCCTCACCCGACGTCTTTGTGGGATAACCCTGCCTCGACCAAAGGCTCAAGGCCAATCTCTGTCTCACCCGACGCCTGTAGGGTAGGCTCGGTCTCGCCCGAAGGTTAAGGGATGGAGTCCGCCTCGCCCGATCCCAGAGGGATGGGGTTAGTCTCACCCAAGAAATAGGGATTGGTCTCCGTCTCACCCAACGACCCAGAACGAGCCTCGCCCTGATCGATATCTATCCCTCGTAACGATGGGTACAGGACGAGACAAGACGTTCGGGTCAACCATGGCTCCAATGACCATACCCTATGCCCTGGCAGGAAAAGGACTACCAGGGAATGACAGGACTGATGCTTTAGACCCTTCCGGGCACCGCAGAGCCCAAAAGGTATTATAGGTGCGTGCACCTCACCCTATAGAGTTGTAGGCGCTGCCTTTAGCTCTGGGACATGGAACCCAACGAAGATATACGACAACCGCTATGCTCCAGGAAAGGATTTGCTATCTCCATGGACGACGGATATTCCATCACCACGCTGTGGACCCGAGGGAGCGGCGCCCGCTTCCCGACCCCTCAGGTCCTCCCAGTCGGAAGGCCTTGGCCACGGCGCTACACCGGACCCCGACCCCGAATTCTCCCAACAAGGAATCATGGGAACCAGAAGGCGTACGGAGCAAGGCTGGGGGAGGCTCATAAGTCAAAACCACTGTACTACAGCCCATACCCTACGTAGGGCAGCGTTCTGTGACTAACCTGACATCCTACAGAGACATCGACAACATTGTAAACACTTATCTTCCTTCACACTCATTAGAATGGAGGACTTGATCAGGTAGACGTGAGCCACAAGACTAAGTAGAGTACGCATCCTGGAGCCCTCACCCTTGTAAAGCCGGCCCCTTCATCTATAAAAGGGGATGTGCTTCCTCCATCAAGGGGGATGGAAAAAGAGGACCGAACAATAGAACGCACTCATACACACATTCAAGCGGCTACGAAGCTCTTGACCACCTTTCAATCCTTCCATCAGAGACTTGGGACCAATCCCTCTCTCGATAGTTTGTACCCCTTACTATATACCGTTCAGGGTGCTAATAACACAAGCAGCAGCAAACTGGACGTAGGGACGTTCCGCCCGAACCAGTATAAATCTTGTGTCCTTTAGCGCACCATCCGAGCCTAATGCGCATTACTATAAATTTACTTGCCGGTGCTTGTACGAAACACCAACAATATGCATGCATTCAATAACCTGTCTAGGTATGCTCTAGGTTTTGTGGATACCGAGGAGAAGAAAATAGAGAGCTTCAAGCGGGGTCTGGGCACAAAACTGATGAAGACCATGGCAAATTCCAAGTGCACCTCCTATAACGAGTTTATTAGTGATGCTCTGACCTAGAAAAATCATAACAACATGCATGCGACAGCTAAGGGTCACAAGAGGGCATTTTGAGGTAGGTGCCTCCGGATCTTCACAGTCCAGAGCTTTTATCATAGCTGGGCCACAGTTCCGCCCACCTGCACCTAAGTTTAGGCCTCCACCACCAAAAGCTTAGAACAGTAGGCCTTAGAAAGTGTTCTGTAAGGCATTCACTATTGCCTTACCTAAAGGAAATGGCGGGCAGGGAAGCTCCATAGGACCTAGGAGTAATCAACCCTATTTTAACGGCAATCAAGTGGGGCATTGGGCCAAGGAATGCCCCCACCCAAAGAAGAATGCCAATCAGAATTAGAACAATCAGAAGCAGGCAAACTCAAGGGCACGTCCAAGATACGTACACTATACCATTGTTGAGGAAGTGCCCACTAGAGAAGTTGTCACGGCTGGTATGTTTCTTGTCAACAAGCATGCCGCTATTGTTTTATTTGATTTGGGAGCTTCTCATTCATTTATGAGTCAAGCATTTACATCTAGACATGATCAGAAAATCATTGAAGTAAGCAAGGGTGGTTATAATATAAGTTCGGCTAGGGCTACTATTTCTACAAATAAGATAGTCAGAAGCGTGCTCATCTCTATTCTAGAGAGGGAGTATACAATAGATTTGATAGTATTGCCAGGGTTGTCCATAAGTGTAATCTTAGGCATGAATTGGATGAAGGATCATGGTGTTCTCATTGACACTAGCACTCATACTATTATGTTGAGAGAACCCAAGGGAGGAAATGCTTTTCTAGTACCACTCTCCCAAAATTTTGAACTCCAACCCTTAGCTTGTGCTATCTAAACCACTACCCTTTGTGATATCCTAGTGGTTTGTGAGTTTCCGGATGTATTTCTAGAGGAGTTACCAGGTTTACCACCTGATAGAGATGTGGAATTTAAGATTGAGTTAGTGCTAGGTATGGCACCTATCTCAAGAAGACCCTATAGGATGACACCAAATGAGTTAGCAGAACTTAAGATTTAGTTATAGGATCTATTGGACAAAGGTCTCATTCAACCTAGTTCATCTCCGTGGGGATGTCCAGCATTATTTGTGAAGAAGAAGGACAAGTCCCTAAGAATGTGTGTGGATTACAGACCACTCAATGTTGTGACCATTAAAAACAAGTACCTATTGCCTCGCATCGACATCTTGTTCGATCAGTTGGCAAAGGCAAAGGTATTCTCCAAGATTGACTTGAGATTAGGCTATCATTAGATAAAGATTAGGCTAGAGGATATACCTAAGACTGCTTTCTCCACTAGGTACAGCTTATATGAGTATTTGGTTATGTCTTTCGGACTAACGAATACTCCTGCCTACTTCATGTACCTAATGAATTCGGTATTCATGCTCAAGCTTGACAAGTTCATGGTCATGTTTATCGATGATATATTGATTTATTCAGAAAATGAGGAAGATCATGCAGAGCATCTAAGGATTGTTCTATCCAGATTGAGGGAGCATAAGCTATATGCAATGTTTAGCAAGTGCGAATTTTGTTTGAGCAAAGTACCTTTCTTAGATCATATCTTATCAAGAGATGGAATATCTGTAGACCCATCGAAAGTACAAGAGGTCATGGATTGGAAGGCCCCGACTTTGGTTCATGAAGTTCAGAGTTTTCTAGGGTTAGCAGGATATTATTGTCGTTTCATCCCAGATTTCTCAAAGATAGCTAAGCCCATGACTATGCTACTTCAGAAAGATGAAAAATTCAATTAGACACCAGAATGTGAAGCAGCTTTTCACACCCTCAGGACTCTGTTAACTACGGCTCCTGTTTTAGCACAACCCGACATTGAGAAGCCTTTCGATGTATTTTGTGATTCATTGGGTATAGGTTTTGGGTGTGTGCTCATGCAAGAAGGAAGAGTTATTGCATATGATTCTCGGTAGTTGAGAAAATATGAAGTCAACTACCCCACACATGATTTGGAACTTGCAGCAGTTGTTCATGCATTAAAGATATGGAGACATTATTTGTTGGGCAATGTATGTCATATATATACTGACCACAAAAGTCTCAAGTATATCTTTACCAAACCAGAGCTGAACATGAGACAGCGAAGATGGCTAGAACTGATTAAGGACTACAATTTGGAAGTACATTACCATCCAGGGAAAGCCAATGTTTTAGCCGATGCACTAAGTCGGAAATCTCATTACAACAATTCTTGGAAGATGGCTTCAATTTGTTACATCCTATTGTACTACACAATATAACTATCAGTTGTTCACTTGAGAGCAAAATCATAGAGCTACAGCAAACAGATGTAGGTATAAGTCACATCAAGAGAAAGATGCAAGAGTAAGAAACCAAGCATTTTAGATTGGATGAAAGGGGTGTGCTATGGTTTGAGGACTGACTTGTGGTACCGAAAGACCGTGAGCTTAGAAACCAAATTCTAGAGGAAGCTCATTCGTCCAAATTGTCTATCCATCTAGGTAGTAGTAAGATGTATCAAG
Organism: Miscanthus floridulus; assembly: GCF_019320115.1. Classification (NCBI taxonomy): domain Eukaryota; kingdom Viridiplantae; phylum Streptophyta; class Magnoliopsida; order Poales; family Poaceae; genus Miscanthus; species Miscanthus floridulus. The sequence goes on along the minus strand of NC_089586.1, from coordinate 64,590,951 downwards.
ATTTGAAAACCCGTTTTTAGTCGACTAAGATGAAGAAGGAGATCGCAGCCTATGTCGCTAGGTGCGATAACTGCAGTAGAGTAAAAGCTATTCATATGAAATATGCTAGGGTTACTTCAGCCATTGCCTATTCTAGGGTGGAAATGGGAAGAAATCAGTATGGACTTTATCATAGGCCTTCCAATGATGCAACAAGGTCATGATTCTATATGGGTCATTGTAGATCGTCTCACCATGTCAGCATATTTTATACCTGCAAACGTAAGGTATCACATGGGGAAGTACACTGAGCTATATGTTTCTCAAATTGTGAGACTACATGGAGTACCTAGAACCATAATCTCAGATTGAGGACCACAATTCATAGCTCATTTCTAGGAGCACTTGCACTAGGCTTTGGGAACTAAGCTAATCAGAAGTTCAACATACCATCCACAAACTTTAGGACAAACTGAGCGAGTGAACTAGATCTTAGAAGATTTGCTAAGAGCTTGTGTTATATCTTCCAAAGGTTCATGGGAGAAATGGTTACCTTTAGCTAAGTTCTCCTACAACAACAGTTATCAAGCAAGCATCAAGATGGCTCCGTTTGAAGCCTTGTACGACAGAAAATGTAGAACTCCATTAAATTGGATTGAGCCCGGTGAGAGGAGATACTTTGGTATTGACTTTGTCAATGAAGCTGAAGAGCAAGTGCATATTATCCAACATCATATAAAGGCAGCTCAATCTAGACAAAAGAGTTATGCTGATAAAAGAAGAAGACCACTGACTTTTGAGGTGGGTGACTACGTATACTTGAAAGTATCACCCATGAAAGGGGTGGAGAGATTTGGAGTGAAAAAGAAGCTTACGCCTAGATATGTAGGGCCATACAAGATTATGGAACAAAAAGGGAATGTTGCTTATAAGTTACAACTTCCACCAGAGATGAGTGCAATATTTGATGTCTTCCATGTTTCTCAGTTGAAGAAATGTCTTCGTGTATCAGAAGAAGCTATTGCACCCACCAACATAAAGCTTCAATCGGATTTGACCTATGAAGAGAAGCCAATCCGAGTGTTAGAAGAGATGGAAAGAGTAACACAGAGTAAGATCATTAAGTTCTATAAGGTGGTGTGGAACAATCACAGTGAACAAGATGCTACGTGGGAACAAGAGGATTATTTACGAGAGGTTTATCCCGCCTTTTTCCAAGAATGGTAGGTCTTACAAATCTCGAGACGAGATTTTTATAAGGGGGAGGGGCTATAACACCCTAGGTGTTAGCCTTGCATAATTTGACTTGCATTGCATGAGCATGAACATCCAGCATTCATATTTAAAGCTTTTACAATTGAAACATGTGATTGAAACACATGCAACATTGCTTGTTATTTTATGTTTCCTTGTATATATGCCTATGATTAGGAGTGAATACATGTAAATGATGGATGTGAGTCACTAAAACATATTAGCTACACTTATGATAACTAGTGGAACAATGTTCATGAAGATCATTTTGTCTAATCAAGTACTTAAGTGATGCTATGCATGTGGACCTGGACAACTCTATGTGTAACCAATGCATGAAATGAGTGTGTGTGACCTTACAAATAGCTTAAACATGTTTAGAAGATCATTATGAACAACTTTGGTATTCACGATTAGGGCTAAAGTGGTCACTAAGTCATAATTCATGTATAAGTCATCTTTTGAATGTAATGTGTTTGACCAAGTTTGAACTATGTCATAGAGACCTTGCGTGGATGTGGTCACTAAAGCAAAGTTGTAGTATTTGATGAGGGGAACAACTTTTATTTTTGGGTCATAGATTGGTTTAGCTCCTAACATGCTTGAATTAGACTCACAAGATTCAACAATTTACTATTTTCAGCACTTAGAGAATTTTTGTAAGTCATAAACCCTGACAGTGCTGACAAGCTCACATTGGTGATGATATTACTCAGTTTTAGTTGAGATTTAGCACATGATTCTTTAAGAGCAATTGGAGCTGGTACTTAGGGCTACGAATTTTGTTTAGGTCGTTTGCACTAACAAGCTACTGAATTAGGAGATTTAATTGCTTCAAATCGCGTCGTCAGGCTCAGTTCGAGGCTCCGATGGCCAACTCGTTCGGTCTTCAGTGGCCGACTGGTAGCAGAGCATGGCCGCCGCGTGGAGGGAATGAAGTCGTGCATCACCGCCAGTCTGAGCAGCCAGGCCACATTGAGCCATAATGCGCCTTCATCATCCCCAGCACTCACCCGCTCCAACCCCATGCTCCTATTTCATTCTCTGCCTCTTCCTTTGCCCACCCATAGCAGACGCAGCAGCAGACAGCGCTGCCATCACCATTGCCGGCCACCCCACTTGCCTTGCACCACGTCACATCGCTCCTCTGCCACCGCAGCAGTGCCATTGCAACTCCACCGCATCAACGCACCAACTCCGCCAAGCACCGCGCCAACTCCGCCGAGCACCATGCCAACTCCACCGAGCACCGTGCCACCTCCACCAAGCACCGTGCCAACTCCACCGAGCACCGCGCCAACTCCACCAAGCACCGCACCAACTCCATCGAGCATCGCGTCAACTCCGCCGAGCACCACAGTCGCTCCACCATCACATCGCTCCTCCGCCACCGCAATAGTGCCGTTGTAACTCCACCGCATCAACACGCCACCTCCACCGAGCACCACGCCAACTCCGCCGAGCACCGCGCCAACTCCACCGAGCACCGTGCCAACTCCGCCGAGCACCGCGCCAACTCCGCTGAGCACCGCGCCAACTCCACCGAGTACCACGCCAACTCTGCTGAGCACCGCAGCCACTCCACCATCATCCCAGAGTCTCACCGCACTCATATTTGTTTACTAACCATGCCCGGTAAGTCATCGTGGCCGCATCGCCTTTCGCCATAGTGGTTGGAACTCTAGAACCACCGTCGTGTGCAGCAGCTCGTAGACTCATTAGATCTAGTCGTAGCGGTCACCGCCGGTGTAGCGTCGTCGTCCTGCTCTGCCGTGCCGCCATTGACGACGCCGTCGTGCTTAGCTCCGTCAATAGGTCTAGCTTTTTAGCTCAATAGGTGCGGGAGGTCATGGGGATCACCGTTGGGTCGGTGCCATCACCGAAGAGGGTCACCAGTCGGCTGAACTTTGGTTGTCCCGCGCCACGCTCTGTATTGCCAGTAACTAACAGTGTGGGGTCGACTGAACCAAGGGCTCTAGCTGTCAGTGACTCGATGAAGAAAGCTAGTTCATTTGTTTTCAGTTTTCTTGCAAACTTTGAAAAAATGATAAGTAGAGTTGTAGAGATCCAAATCTTGTGAACCAAATTTTGTAGTGTTCCTTAGGAAGTGTAGTATTTTATCAAAATATAAAATCTGTTGCTTGACACTTTTCACTATGGTTTCCTATTTATGCTTTTTTAAGCCTTTAGGCCTTGTCATTTTTGCATAGGATGTTTTACTTGGTAAAATGGCATGAAACTTTTACAGTAGTCTATTGGTAGCACTAGTAAGCCACTGTAATTTTTTAGAATTTATGATGCACCTTTAGTATATGTTTATTATTTACCCTAATTATTTAATTAACTTAATAAAGGCATTTAAATAATTAGATTGAGATTAAGCATGATGTTTTCTATGGTTCTTATGATGCATAGTAACTGTTGATGTCAATGGTAAGGCTTAGAAGCCATTGATTGTATACAAATAACTAATTATCGCTTTATCATTCAAATACAAGACTGCATGTATAGTTTTGATTGTGTGGATGATTTCAGTATGGATAATGGTCTCTGCTGTAAAACTTGTTAATAACAAAGTTGTAGATAACTTACTAGTCTACCTTGTGTTAAATTTTCACAGCCATAGGACTTAGGATTTTTGAGTTCTAGCTGTTACAAAATTGCTGTCCGAAAGGTTTACTTTCTGGATAGATTTGATTGAATGATTTGTTTGCCCTACATAACTCTTGAATCACTAGTGAAAGTATTAAAAAGAAAGTTGTAGGTAATTTTATAATCTTTCCAGAAAGTCCAAGATCACCTGCATTTGGATAAGTAGAACTTCAGTTATGAGTAAAACAAGTAGCTACTATTTTGTGGTATAGTAAATTAATTGTTGAAGTGTTTGATTAAGTAATCAAGAAGAGATATGCACCTACTCAGTAAGATGTGATGCACTTGTTATTACTTTAACACCATGCTATTAAGAATACTTATAAGAATGCATTCATCATGTATCATCATACTATATTTGTCAGCATGTATGCATTCGCAATATCTTATGCCGTATCCATGCATATAGGATCGATAGAGGAGATAACGTTGCTGGAATTCAACTGAAGGAGAGGAAGGGGACCAGTAGGAGATTCCTCAAGCCATAGCTCCCTAAGGCGAGGAGCAGACCTCAGAAGGGCTTCGAAGTGCCTTGACCACCGCCCCACTTCCTTTCTGAAAGGCAAGCCCCGGAGCATTCTAAGTCTTGCAGTTTTTCACAAAATATTACTCAAGTCCTTATGATTGATGCATTAGGTTATAAGAGTTGATTGGAACCACTTGATGCATATAAATTCCTTATCCAGAAATACTACCTTTAACCCTATATAGGTCCAGGATCGAATATATGCTTAGCCATGCTTAGACCGGTAGAAGTCGGGTGATTTCCTAGTCACCTGCGAGATATAGGTGGATACCGAAGCACGGTTGGCTATATTTGCTATCGTGGAAAAGAACCATGGTGTAAAAGTAAATCAAGGCTGGGTGGAGTCTATGGTGGGTTGACTCATGTGATTCCGTCTGTGCCGATTAAGGACCGTACCGTTGTTGGCACTTCTAACAAGATTGAACGCATGCCTATCACTTAGCTGTCCGAATAACTCATTCCGACCACGGAAGCTGAGTAGCTCAACTCAGGCCAGGCCCCGCTTTGTAAGAGTGCGCACTCTAGGATGGTAGTAAGGATGTGCGGGGAGCCAGACTAAGCCCAAGGGCAGGCTAGGCCTAAACGTCTAGGCATTTGGTTGTCCCTGATTGTGCAGCGCTAGGCGAACCCACGAAATGTGTACTTTAGTTGTACCAAAGGTGACCTAAGGTGACTGTTGATCTGGTCTGCCTGGGTTTGTGTTAGGAATAAATTCCTAGCTGGTTAAAATCGATTTGAAACGCCGTATCTCTTTAATAGTGAGAAACTTGGCTAGCCCCAATATCGTAGTAATTGTACTATGGAATATGATGGTTCGGATAAACATGTAATTACAATACCTACTATGGTTACTATTGTATGCTCTTAAAATGATATACCACATGTTTGGCACAGGATAGTCGCTAATTTAGAGATGGATAGTCATAATTAACTTGATAACAGAATTATAATTGTATAACTGAGTTAATCGCTTTTTATGCAAAATGTTGTCAAACTATCTCCACTTACACAACCTTGCATGATCCTTGGAGTTATTTTATTTCTGGTTTATGATGGGTAAGTCTAGCTGAGTACCTTCTCAGTACTCAGGGTTTTATTTCCCATTATTGCAGATGGCACTGTGTATCATGGTTATTGCAAGAGTTTCTTCTCTCCCGCTGTGGATGAGGAGTAAGCCTTGGGTAGGCTTCTTATTTAATCCTTCTACATGCTTTTGTGGACTATGATCGTATGTTGGCTCTGTATCAAACTATGCTGGCAAATGCTACTTTCAAACTTATTTTGCTTCCACTTTTATCTATCAAACTTGGTTTATAATAACTTTGTTTCATACTCTGATGATGAAAATGTATCTGTGAACCTTATGTAATATGTGACATGTATGTTGAATCATGTACGATCTTGGTTGTTGTAAATCATTTATCGAGACCCGTCGTGGTACTCGACGGACTACCGGGTTTATATGGGTTCAAGTATGACAGTGTGACTGCTTGCGGGCTGCCATTGTACTTGTACTCTTATAAATTGGTTGGTTCTGCGACATGACTAATCGCCACAGGCGAACAAGATCAAGAACTAGGGCCCTGGTTCACAGCAAGCAGCCTTGGCGGCACAGTTGCAGCAAAATGATGTATGTTTTACGAGGAAATCAAGAACTAAACAAAACCCAAATCCTAAGGAGAGTGACGGCTGCTATTTATAGAGTCTTGGGCGTCACCCCCTGGATGCGCCCCCCTAATGGGCCCAAACATGATACACGGTCCAACAGACCAAAAGACGGTGTCGCAGCACCCTGGCAGATTCTAGACACTGACTTGTTTCGACGATTCCCATTGATTCCGAAGGTATTTTGATGTGAAACCACTTGTATTGGCTTCCTTATCAAATTAGCTTTCCAACCATATGTGGATCGTTGAAAATGGAGTCCGGATGCGTCCTGGGTGACCAGTTTAAGGCAGACTGGTCCTGGAACCCGAGATGGGCTCCAACTTCAGTTGGACTGGGCTTCCACCATGAAAAAGATGAATTGGACGCGCATGCTGGACCTCCTCCTCTCCTTGGCTTGTATGCAATGAAGTAGTGATGTCCTCATCAGGTGTCTCAGCCATCCAATCGACAATGAACCCGCACCGCTGATAGTTGGGTCAAAGTATAAGGCGATGGTGCTGGTGACCACTACATAGGCGGTTAATGTGCCCACACGACAGTTTTGATAGCCTCAACACATACGGATCATTTGCCAATGTGGCGGTGTTAGTGTACATCCATAGCTGGGTCATGCTCCAACACGACAGATGTAAGGACCTAATCATGGATGGATCATAACATAATTAGCGGTGTTAGTGCACACTGCAGTCGGTCCCAGATGTCAACGGTGAAGGCTATGACCATCACTGTCGACAGCTTACTGCTGAGGCCGAAAATTAGACTATGATGGGGTTACAACGTGGCTGTGAAAGGTCCTAGAGTGTACAAGGAAAGAAAGAGAAGGGACAATTTCAAGAACAAAGATCAAGTGAGAAGGTGCTTTAGATGCAAGAGCAAGGATCATATCTTGGTGGATTGTCCATACAATAGTGACAATGAAGTGGATGAGAAGAAGGAAAAGAAGGAGAAGAAAGAGAAGAAGGAGAAGATGTCCTTTAAGAATAAGAAGAAGGGTGGGTCTTATGTGGTGACTTGGAATAGTGATGCCTCTTCGGATAGTGATGAGTCTAGTGATGATGATAAGACATCCAAGAAGAAGACACTTGCAAGTATCGCCATTAACAACAAGCCTTCACTCTTTGACACTCCATTGTGCTACATGGCTAAGTCCTCTAAGGTAAAATATGATGAAAGCGATGGTGATGATTGTGAAAGTGATGATTGTAGGAGTGATGATGATGATGATGAGGAGTACTCAAAGGAGGTCCTCATGGACATGATGGAACAAGCTCATGAGTGTCTTGAGCTAAAGAGGAAGGAGTGCAAAGACTTGCGCAAGAAATGCAAATCTCTTGAACAAGCCTTTGATGATCTCAATGCTACTCATGAGAGGTTAATGGAACCCCATGAGAAGCTTGGCAAAGCTCACTCTAAGCTTAAAAAGGCTCACTCCTCTCTCCTAGAGGAACACAAGCAAGAGGTTGTTGTATCTTATGATGTAGGCTTGACTTGTGATATTTTTGATGAATCTTTCTACAAGCCTATTGTTGTTGCTCCTACTAACCCTTCTTGTAGCACAACTACTTCTACCTATCTACTAGTGATGGTTTCACTTGTGATGCCTCACTAATGGTTCAGAATGAGACTATTAAGAAGGAGGTCAATGAGCTCACTCGCACATTAGGCAATGCCTATGGTGGTGATGCTTTCTTGCTAAAGTGCTTGGGTAGCCAAAGGTTTTCTCTCAACAAAGAGGGATTAGGCTATACTCCTAATAAGGGCAAGGTGGCCTTTGCTAGCTCCTCACAAGACTAGCTTTGTGAAGAACAATGGTCAGTTTTGTAATAGATGCAAGCAAGTTGGGCACCTAGAGCAGTATTGCAAGAACAAGAAGAAACCAACCAATGTATCCTCAATTAAGTTTGATTCTTGTTATTTGCTTACCAAGGGTGTGAATGTTGTGCATGCTAAGCCATTTGGGTGCCAAAGACCTTAGCTACTAACCTTCAAAGACCCAAGCAAGTTTGGGTGCCTAAAAAGAATTGATCTTCTTTTGTAGGTCAATTATAAAGCAGTAGGAAGGCATTGGGTGCTTGATAGTGTGTGCACACAACACATGACTGGTGATTCAAGAATGTTCAATTCAATCAACACCAATGATAGCAATGGTTATGATAGTATCACATTTGGTGACAATGGCGAAGGCAAGGTTAAAGGGCTTGGTAAGATTGCAATATCCAATGACTTGAGCATTCCCAATGTGCTACTAGTAGAGAGCTTGAACTTCAACCTATTGTTGGTAGCACAACTTTGTGATCTTGGTTTCAAGTGCATATTTGGTGTCGATGATGTAGAGATCATAAGTGTAGATGGCTCTAACTTCGTCTTCAAAGGCTTTAGATATGGGAATCTATACTTGGTTGATTTCAATGCTAGTAAAACTCAATTGTCAACATGTTTGCTCACTAAGTCGAGCATGGGTTGGCTTTGGCATAGAAGGCTTAGTCATGTTGAAATGAAACAATTTAATAAATTGATTAAGCATGATCTAGTAAGGGGCTTGAAAGATGTCACATTTGAGAAGGATAAGTTGTGTAGTGCTTGTCAAGCTAGAAAGCAAGTTGGCAACACACATCTTAAGAAGAGCATCATGAGCACATCAAAGGCATTTGAGTTATTACACATGGATTTGTTTGGGACAACAACATATACTAGCATTGGTGGAAACAAATATGGATTTATGATAGTGGATGATCTTACAAGATATACATCGGTCTTCTTTCTTGTTGATAAGAGTGATGTGTTTGATACATTTAAGACATTCATCAAGAGAATACACAATGAGTTTGAAACAACAATCAAGAAAGTAAGAAGTGACAATGGTAGTGAATTCAAGAATACTAGAATTGATGAGTTGTGTGATGAGTTTGGCATTAGACATCAATTCTCGACCAAATACACTCCACAATCAAATGACCTTGTTGAGAGGAAGAATAGAACCTTGATTGATATGGCAAGATCAATGTTGAGTGAATACAATGTTAGTCAATGGGTCGAAGCAATCAACATGGCTTGCTATTATAGCAACTGACTCTATTGTCACCCAATGTTGGAGAAGACACCATATGATCTCTTGAAGGGTAGAAAGCCAAATATTGCATACTTTTAGGTTTTTTCTTGCAAATGCTACATATTGAAGAAAGGCACAAGATTGAGCAAGTTTGAGAAGAAATGTGATGAAGGTTTCTTGCTTGGTTACTCCACTACTAGCAAGGCTTATAGAGTTTGGAATTTGGCTAGTGGTACCCTTGAGGAGGTGCATGATGTAGAATTTGATGAAACCAATGGTTCCTAAGAAGAAGATGAGAATCTAGATGATGTGAGGGGCACTCAATTGGTCAATGCTATGAAGAACATGTACATTGGTGATATAAGGCCTAGAGAGGTGACTGATGTTAAATATGACAAGAATCAAGTGCTCTCTAACTCAAATGTGCAAGCTAGCGGTTCTCATGATCAAAATCAAGCTAGTACAAGTGGTACTCAAGTGCAAGATCAACAACAAGTGGCTAGTTTATCATCTCAACCAAATGACCAACCAAGTGCAAGCAATCAAGTTCAAGTGCTCCAACCAAGAAATGTTGCAAGAAATCATCCATTGGACTCTATAATTGGAGATATTTCTAGAGGTGTGCAAACTAGATCAAGATTGGCATCGTTTGTGAGCATTTCTCATTTGTGTCATCCATTAAACCAAAGAAGATAGATAAAGCTTTGAAGGATGTTGATTGAGTCAATGCCATGCATGAAGAGCTAAAAAACTTCACAAGAAATCAAGTATGGGAGTTAGTTGAGAAGCCAAAGGGACACAATGTGATTGGAACCAAATGGGTCTTTCGCAAAGCAAGATCAATATGGGATAGTTGTAAGGAACAAAACAAGATTGATAGCATAAGGCTATACTCAAGTTGAAGGTCTTGACTTCGGTGAAACATATGCCCCGGTTGCAAGATTGGAAGCAATTAGGATCTTGTTTGCCTATGCGTGTGCCCACAGCATTAAGTTGTATCAAATGGATGTGAAGAGTGCATTTCTCAATGGGTATATCAATGAAGAAGTATATGTTGAGCAACCACCTGGTTTTAAAGATGACAAGAAGCCCAACCATGTTTACAAGTTAAAGAAGGCATTGTATGGCTTGAAGCAAGCACCTAGAGCATGATATGAGAGGTTGAGGGATTTCCTACTCTCTAAAGGGTTCAAGATGGGCAAAGTTGACACCACTCTCTTCACCAAGAAGATAGGCAAGGACTTGTTTGTGTTGCAAATATATATTGATGACTTTATTTTTGGGTCAACCAATCATGTCTTTTGTGAAGAGTTTGGAAAAATTATAGCAAATGAGTTTGAGATGTCTATGATTGGAGAGCTTAGTTACTTCTGGTCTTCAAATCAAGCAAATAAGGAATGGTACATTTGTGAGTTAAGAAAAGTACATCAAATACATTTTCAAGAAGTTTGGAATGGATGATACAAAGGCTATTAGTATACCTATGAGGACAAATGGAATCTTGGATAGTGATGCTAGTGGCAATATGGTGGATCAAAAGATGTATTGGTATATGATTGGAAGCCTACTCTATGTGACCGCATCAAGGCCAGATGTGATGTTTAGTGTATATATGTGTGCAAGATTTCAAGCCTTTCCAAGAGAAAGTTATTTGAAGACTACAAAGAGAATATTGAGGTATTTGAAGCATGCACAAAATGTTGGACTATGGTATCCCAAAGGAGCTAGATTTGAGTTCATTGGATATTCGGACTCCGATTATGTGGGATCTAGAGTTGAGACAAAGAGCACATCAAGCACATGTCAATTATTGGGAAGATCACATGTCTGGTCATCAAAGAAGCAAAATATTGTAGCACTTTCAAACGCTAAAGCAGAGTATATTTTGGCTTGTAGTTGTTGTGCTCAATTACTTTGGATGAAGGCTACTTTGAATGATTTTGGAATCAAGTTCAAACAAATGCCATTGCTATGTGGCAATGAGAGTGCTATGAAGCTCACTAACAACCCAGTTCAACATTCAACAACAAAGCATATAGATGTCTATCATCATTTCATAAGAGATCATTAAAAAAAAGGGACATTTGCATTGAGAGTGTGGGCACCGATGATCAACTTGCCGATATTTTCACCAAGCCACTTGATGAGAAGACATTTTGTAAGCTAAGGAATGAATTAAACATACTTGACATCTCAAATAAGTGTTCATGCACCCCCATTGTATGTGTAACAGAACCGTCCAATTTATAAGAGCACAAGTACAATAGCAATCACCGAAGCGATCAAACTATCATACTTGAGCCCATATAAACCCGGTAGTCCGATGAAATTGTAGCACCCGGTTTTAAAGACAAAACCAGATACACACTATATGTGAGCCCAGGAAGTCAAATCTCACATATAGCCACAAATCAGGGTAATATCAAAAGACAATACTTATTACATAACATATTAGTAAAAGAAAAGTACCCTCAGAGTATAGACAGTGGAAAGTTGACTCTGATCTTTTGGCGAAGACTCCAAATCCACAGGGACGACTGACTGGTTGACCACAAGCCTAACTCCTCCAAACCAGCAATCTGGTACCCATCTGAGATTTTTACCCAATGTATAGAAAAATAAAGCAAGCGTAAGTACATGTCATACTTAACAATTATATCATGGGGTTCATGAGGCTCAAAAGGGTGACACTGGTTTAACTGCAATTAGCCTTTGTTTAGCACAATTTTAGCAATTGGTTGGCATCAAGTTTATCCATAAGCCCATAAACTCACGATCAAGTAAACATGAATAATGTATAGCATAAACAGTTAATTATTAGCATCATCATCCATTAGTGATCATCTCTATTCCATAAGGGTCCAAGGCCGCTCGTGTCCGTGAGCACGGCTGATATATCAGTTTTATACTCTATAGAGTTTGTACACGTTCACTATGAGTTGTGATTTACCCTTTCGCCCGAGGTAGCTATTCTCTTGACCCACTTCCAAGGAAGGTCGGCAGGGTTCACTATGAAGCCTTTCAAAGGATTCGTCTAACAAGTTAGGGCCACCAGGCGTATATGGCCCATCTCTAGGAGCGGCACGCGTGGGCATCGCAGCACGGTACACACTTCCTAGCAGCAAAGGAAACATACCCTGCACCTGAAAGGTAACCACTAACAAGCTAGAAAAGATCCTCATACTGAGCTAAAGCCAGAGCCATATGGCCCTCACAGCTGTACTGTAAGTCCCGGATGATCGCTTACAGATAAGTCCTTAGGGAGAGGAATCTGAAGCATATAAACACTCCAGCCCCCTGTTTCCATGTTACTAAAAAGTCATATTTTAATGTTTATTGCATATATCATTAGTCAAGTTACAAGATCATGGTTTAGTTAAGCACTAGCAAAAACTATCCCAATGCAATTACCTAAAGGTGTTAAGGAATCCAGGATATCAATTAGCTAGGGAATTTACTACAGTTGCCAGGTAGACACATGCAATATGAATTAAGTGTTTAAATGTGAATAGGTAACAAGGATAATCCCATGCTATACTTGCCTTACACACCGATCCTTCGGTAAGCTTTAATCCTTGATGTCTTTCTTCTTCTTCTAGATCACCACGTGTATCTCACTGACTGGACAATCGTAGAACACCACACAAACATCCATACAGATACATGCATAGCATACAGTTGCATCTATATCAGAACAGTACACCAATCATAGAAAAATAAGTAAAAGAGATTGATATACGATTCTGCGTATCACTACGAACACAGTCACGAGAAGCACGCTAATCGAAACTACGGTTGAAAAGTTACAACTACCGAGAGATTTGCTTAATACGTGGAAAAGAAACTATAAGCTTCATTTATGTTAATTATATGAATTCATATACAAAAGATATTTTATAAATAATATAGATTATATTAAGTCAACTTTAGATTCAAATCATAAAACAAAAGTAAAACAAATCATATTTTATGTATAAAACCTAGTTGCATAATCTTTAATCAAGATATGATTTACACTATGATTTTTATGAAACAGTAATATAGTAAACATCATTGCTAAAGCGTAGATCTCGTCGTTATGAAACAAACGCAACTTGAACGAACTATTTCGGAGTTTAAATAAATAAGTTACGATTTAAACAAGTTTTACTTTAATTAAATAATAGATTAAATCTACTCATGAATTTCAAGTGTTGAAAACATGCTTAACAGTTGTATAAACATGTAGAAAACATAAATACGATCCTAACGCAATTTGAATGGATCAAATCGGACTTAAAACGCAAAAGTTACGCATGAAATAAGATTTAGTGGCATTTCTGTAAATATTTGAACTCATTTTTGAATTAAAACAATTAAAATTCTGAATTTAAATGCATTTTGGACTGGGCACACTAATTCTGGAAAATACAGGGTCCTAAACGAATAAAAACAGGACCTAAAAGAAATCATTTTGAACTGCATCTGACTGCGGGTTAATTTCTTAAAACTCCGGGGGCTAATCTGCAAAACGTGCATGACTGACCGTGGGTTGACCCCTAGCTGCTGACCAGGTGGGCACGTGGCACTCCGCAAGTGGTGTGGTTCACCACGCGTATGGTGGACGCGATGCGTTTGCTCCGTGGACCACGTCCACGAGTCCACGGTGGACTGGACACTTAAGCCGAAAGGGTATCTAATCGTGGCCGTTCTTTTAAGATCTAACGGCGCTGGCACAAGTACACAGAAGGTTCACCGGAGAAGATGACTCCTGTGGCCACACCATGACCGGCAGCGTGCCAAGCTCAGCGGTGGACGTCGTGGCGGTGATTCTGGCCATCCCAATCGAATCCGAATACACAGAAACAATCTACAGGTGCTTACGAAGTCGGTAGGGTACCAAAACGGGAACAGGGAGTTCGTCGGGGTGGCGTTCCCCATGGTGCGGCCATGGCCGGTGGTTCGGAGCTCGCCAATACGTCATTCTAGGGCCCTATTTGATGAACTGAAGGCATGGGGAGCAGTAGGAGCTCACCGTGAGTCGAGAAGAAGAGGTCTGCGGCGTCTGGAAGGCCTCCAAATGGTGGGTCGACAATGGCGGCGATGGCTAGAGAGAGAGGGAGATGCGGGTGGGGAGAAATCCAAGGAAAACGAGACCAAAATGCGAAATAGATGATACCTATGACTGCGGAGGACAACGACGGAGCTTACGGGCGCGTCGGCGATGAGGTTGGTGCTCGGGAAGGGGGAATTCGCCGACGGCGGTGAGTTGCTTGAGCGCGGCTGGGAAAAGGGAGAAGGAAAGCATCCGGCTTGGGGCTTTATAGGCGTGCGAGCACGGTGGATGGAAGGGAAACGGAGCGCGATGATTTGGGCACTTGCCTTGCACGCGCAATGGCGGCGGCGGCTTGCCGTGTTTGGCCGTGCCATTGGCGGGGGAGAGAAAAGGAAAGAAGACGCGGGGAAGAAAGGAAGGGAAGACGACGGCAGCGCTGATGTGCGGGGCCGGAGCGCAGTGAGAGAGGGATGGAGTAGCGCGTGCGGGCATCTGACGCGCGGGGCCAGCGGTGCTATGGGCAGGCCGAGCAGAGCGGCCGGTGACTTGCGCGCGCGAGTGCGGGTGTGCGCTGACGAATGGGGCTAGGGCGCAGTGAGAGGAAGAAGGAGCAGACGGGCGCGGGAGCTACGGGCCGTGGTGCCAAGCCGGGCCGCGCGGTAGTGGGCTGGTGCGGGAGAAAGCAGGAAGGGAGGAGGAGGCGCTGACTGGGCCAGGGAAACTGGGCCTTCGAGCCAAATGAGAGAGGGGAGTTTTTTTTTATTTATTTATTTCCAATTCAAATTCTTTTTCCTATTTAGTTTTTCAAAATCTCAAGTTAAATTCCAAACAAATTCAAGTATAGTTTCAATATACTTTTCTACTCAAATAAAAATAGACAATTTTGTTAGGCTCTCCAAGATAACTTTACAACTATAAAAATACTTTTATTTTTTTCAAATTTTCTTTTCTTTCTTTTCTTTTATTTTTAAAGCCATTTTCAAACCCTTTTCAAAAACAGTCCAAATTACTTTGGAGTTTGGATCAACACTATTCATCACAATGAATAAGATGCAGCAGCATGTATGCTCACACATGTTACTACCTTATGTTGAATTTTAAATTAATGAAAATTTTTATTTCCTATATTTCATGTGCACAAGATTCATAAATAAATCATTTTAACTCTATTTCAAAAGAGGTAAATTTTAGGGTGTTACAATTCTACCCCCCTTAAGATGAATCTCGTCCTCGAGATTCGGAAGACATCGACTAAGAGATGGGAATACTCTGTCCTTGGATTCTTCTTTACTTCCTCATGTGGTTCCATCATCTTTATAAAGATCCACTTTACTTTGCACACCTGTTGCTCTTACTTCCAATTAACTTGCCTAACTAATTCCAAAACTTTGACAAGTACCTTGAACAACTCTCTGGTAACCCTAATCACTAGGCCATAATTCTCTTCATATGTTCACCTTTCAACAAGGCTTCCTTATCCTCTTGGTCCAAAAGATGATCTACCATCAATCTTCAAAACATTAATGATCCTGGTGAAGTTGCTTGAACTGGGAATACAACTCTTAATCCTCAGTGTCCTCCAAACCTTCTTAGCACAATTCTTCATTGCTAAGGGCATTGGTCATGACTTCGCTTCTTGGAGTGATAGCACTTTTCCAAGTCCTAATCAATCTCATTCCAACGAGGTTATCACAAGCTCAAAGACTAACTTGGTGAAGATGTCCTATATACTCTTGTGATTCTCCTAGATATTACTTTTACCTTCAAGAAGATGGTACTTCCATGTATCGCAATGGATAACTCCAGATAACAGGTTAGTTCAACTCACGCATATAAGGACACATCCTACACCTTCACAAGATGCATTATTGTAGATACAAAGCTCTCGTCCTGATCTAACAAAGCTAATACTTAGGTTTTACTTTGACCTCTTGAACTCCTTCAAACACTTGCCTGAGGTTACTTGATCCAAACTAACTTAAAAGCTTCTTCGGTAACTTTATCAACATCTTACTGGTCTTGGATAAACCTTTCTTGGACTTCTAACCAAAACTCATTGAAACTCTGAGTTCTCTCTTACATCCTTGAGTACCACCACGCTTCCGCTGCGCACTCTGATTTCCGCTGTACAAACTCAAACATATGATACTTCATCTTACCAATTCTTCCACTTGACTACCCCCCTTAAGATAAGGTAAGGTAGGGAATACCAAAGCATAGCTTGCATCCTCTTGTGATTGCAGTCTACTGTTGTTTAGAATTTTCCTCAGGATTTTTGATCGTCCAAAATCAAAGATATGAACCGATAAAGACAGGCTGCTCTGAAGATAGGATAGGGAAAACAGAAGAAAACCGTAACCTAACTATTTATTTTATTAATCCTTATACCTTAAACCTATGAACTAAAGGAAATTGTTGGAACACCCAACAAAATTATTGCAATCATTACAAAGATGCAAAACAATCATGAGCATAATGATAATTCAACAAAGCACTTAAAAATGCATAACTCATTCATCGACTCAACTTACGATACTATCATTTTTATTACATAAGGGGTACAACTCCTAATTCTTAAAAATGGCATGATTATAGGGACATCTCTCGCATGGAAGTGACACGTCATCCACTACATCAATTTCACCATATGCTTCTTTTGGGTTGGGTATCACTGACACTTCCTGGTGACAGTTCGGTTGTGATCTAACTCTGGCTACTTCCATGGTGTACTTGTTGATTCTTCTGTGGGCAAGATTTAACATAATGTCCTTCCTGCTGGCAATGATAACACTTTCTCTTAGCTAGATCTTTAGTGATGTCATATTCCACAGAATTGTTGCTTAGAGTATTGTTAGCTTGTTGATTCCGTAAGTTCATCTTTGTTTGACTAGACCGCTTTTTCGCTCGCTTGATCTTTCGAGGTTGAAACTCCATGTAGGTGATTGTCCACCCATCTATGCATACCTCATGTGGAAAGACTGGAGTAACCTTAGCTTGAGAAACTACCAATTCTTTAGAGTCTGAGTTTAACTGACTAGGGATTGGAGTTGGATGTGATGATGTAATAGAACTCGAATGTTGATTGCTTTCCAATTCTGACTCTGGTGAGATCTCCTTTCTCTTCTTATCCATATTGTCCTTAGGTATAGGCTGAATACCTTCATACTCAATTCTTTCTCCTAACGGTGCGGTTAGAAGCACTGAACACTGGGCATACTTGATCACTCCTTTACAAGCAGATAGCCATCCTATTCCAAGAATAACATCAATGTCCACTAACTCTAATACAATAAGATTTGCTTCAAATTTTACTCCTTTGATGTTAAGACTAACTCCTAGGCATTTATGGTTCGCCTTCATTTCTCCTTCTGGGGTCTTAACTATCACTGGTCTCCTCATTGGAAGCATAGTTATCTTATGTTCCTTTACGTATGCACTAGAGATAAATGAATGTGAAGCTCTAGGGTCAAACAGCACTGTGGCGGGAGCTGAGTTTACTGAAATGAAACCATACACAACCTCCTTAGCTCCATGAGTGGTCGTCATATCCACATTATTCAATCTTCCTTGGATGTAGTTTTTCTTTGCTTTACTTCCTTGCTCCTGTTTCTTCTGGACCTTCTGTTCTTGCTTCGATTGTGGTTGATCCTGGCATTCATGTGTCGTCCTTCCAACATCTTCGTTGGACTTCATATCCTTCCAAGCTTCTGCTACTTGTCTCTTCACTGGTCCCTTGGGTATGTTGGTTTGACCTTGTAGCAAGCACTATTGAAAACTCCTAGGTTGAGTCATACATTCTGGTGGTTGTTGTTGCATAGCTACAAACTTCTCCTTGTTGAATGCAGTCAAGGGCAACGTAGCTTGGTCCTCTTGATCTCTAATGTTGGCAGTTATCTCATTACGTTCCATCTATATAGACAAAGAGGATTGAGAATAGAGACAAAGTTTTTATAACAGACAGAGGCTGAAGTGAGCATAAATTTTAGCAAATAACAAGGTTGGAGAGAAAACAAGAATTAAGCAAGATAAAAGCATGCTAAAACGTCCAATTCTATCTAGGCTTGCGTCCTACAGTCAACATTGCTCTGATACCACTTTGTAGCACCCGATTTTAAAGACAAAACCAGATACACACTATATGGGAGCCTAGGAAGTCAAATCTCACATATAGCCACAAATCAGGGTAATATCAAAAGACAATACTTATTACATAACGTATTAGTAAAAGAAAAGTACCCTCAGAGTATAGACAGCGGAAAGTTGACTCTGATCTTTTAGCAAAGACTCTAAATCCACAGGGACGACTGACTGGTTGACCACAAGCCTAACTCCTCCAAACCAGCAATCTGGTACCCATTCGGGATTTTTATCCAATGTATAGAAAAATAAAGCAAGCGTAAGTACATGTCGTACTTAACAATTATATCATGGGGTTCATGAGGCTCAAAAGGGTGACACTGGTTTAGCTGCAATTAGCCTTTGTTTAGCACGATTTTAGCAATTGGTTGGCATCAAGTTTATCCATAAGCCCATAAACTCATGATCAAGTAAACATGAATAATGTATAGCATAAACAGTTAATTATTAGCATCATCATCCATTAGTGATCATCTCTATTCCATAAGGGTCCAAGGCCGCTCGTGTTCGTGAGCATGGCTGATATATCAGTTTTATACTCTGCAGAGTTTGTACACATTCACTATGAGTTGTGATTTACCCTTTCGCCCGAGGTAGCTATTCTCTTGACCCACTTCCAAGGAAGGTCGGCAGGGTTCACTATGAAGCCTTTCAAAGGATTCATCTAACAAGTTAGGGCTGCCAGGAGTATATGGCCCATCTCTAGGAGCGGCACGCGTGGGCATCGCAGCACGGTACACACTTCCCAGCAGCAAAGGAAACATACCCTGCGCCTGAAAGGTAACCACTAACAAGCTAGAAAAGATCCTCATACTGAGCTAAAGCCAGAGCCATATGGCCCTCACAGCTGTACTGTAAGTCCCGGATGATCGCTTATAGATAAGTCCTTAGGGAGAGGAATCTGAAGCATATAAACACTCCAGCCCCCTGTTTCCATGTTACTAAAAAGTCATATTTTAATGTTTATTGCATATATCATTAGTCAAGTTACAAGATCATGGTTTAGTTAAGCATTAGCAAAAACTATCCCAATGCAATTACCTAAAGGTGTTAAGGAATCCAGGATATCAATTAGCTAGGGAATTTACTACAGTTGCCAGGTAGACACATGCAATATGAATTAAGTGTTTAAATGTGAATAGGTAACAAGGATAATCCCATGCTATACTTGCCTTACACATCGATCCTTCGGTAAGCTTTAATCCTTGATGTCTTTCTTCTTCTTCTGGATCACCACGTGTATCTCACTGACTGGACAATCGTAGAACACCACACAAACATCCATACAGATACATGCATAGCATACAGTTGCATCTATATCAGAACAGTACACCAATCATAGAAAAATAAGTAAAAGAGATTGATATACGATTCTACGTATCACTACGAACACAGTCACGAGAAGGATCGAAACTACGGTTGAAAAGTTACAACTACCGAGAGATTTGCTTAATACGTGGAAAAGAAACTATAAGCTTCATTTATGTTAATTATATGAATTCATATACAAAAGATATTTTATAAATAATATAGATTATATTAAGTCAACTTTAGATTAAAATTATAAAACAAAAGTAAAACAAATCATATTTTATGTATAAAACCTAGTTGCATAATCTTTAATCAAGATATGATTTACACTATGATTTTTATGAAACAGTAATATAGTAAACATCATTGCTAAAGCGTAGATCTCGTCGTTATGAAACAAACGCAACTTGAACGAACTATTTCGGAGTTTAAATAAATAAGTTATGATTTAAACAAGTTTTACTTTAATTAAATAATAGATTAAATCTACTCATGAATTTCAAGTGTTGAAAACATGCTTAACAGTTGTATAAACATGTAGAAAACATAAACACGATCCTAACGCAATTTGAATGGATCAAATCGGACTTAAAACGCAAAAGTTACGCATGAAATAAGATTCAGTGGCATTTCTGTAAATATTTGAACTCATTTTTGAATTAAAACAATTAAAATTCTGAATTTAAATGCATTTTGGACTGGGCACACTAATTCTGGAAAATACAGGGTCCTAAACGAATAAAAATAGGACCTAAAAGAAATCATTTTGAACTGCATCGGACTGTGGGTTAATTTCTTAAAACTCCAGGGGCTAATCTGCAAAACGTGCATGGCTGACCGTGGGTTGACCCCTGGCTGCTGACCAGGCAGGCACGTGGCACTCCGCAAGTGGTGCGGTTCACCACGCGTACGGTGGACGCGGTGCGTTTGCTCCGTGGACCACGTCCACGAGTCCACGGTGGACTGGACACTTAAGCCGAAAGGGTATCTAATCGTGGCCGTTCTTTTAAGATCTAACGGCGCTGGCACAAGTACACAGAAGGTTCGCCGGAGAAGATGACTCCCGTGGCCACACCATGACCAGCGGCGTGCCAAGCTCGGCGGTGGACGCCGTGGCGGTGATTCCGGCCATCCCAATCGAATCCGAATACACAGAAACAATCTACAGGCGCTTGCGAAGTCGGTAGGGTACCAAAACAGGAACAGGGAGTTCGTCGGGGTGGCGTTCCCCATGGTGGCACCATGGCTGGTGGTTCGGAGCTCGCCAATACGTCGTTCTAGGGCCCTATTTGATGAACCGAAGGCATGGGGAGCAGTAGGAGCTCACCGCGAGTCGAGAAGAAGAGGTCTGCGGCGTCTGGAAGGCCTCCAAATGGCGGGTCGACGACGGCGGCGATGGCTAGAGAGAGAGGGAGATGCAGGTGGGGAGAAATCTGAGGAAAATGAGACCAAAATGCGAAATAGATGATACCTATGACTGCGGAGGACAACGACGGAGCTTACGGGCGCGTCGGCGACGAGGTTGGTGCTCGGGAAGGGGGAATTCGCCGACGACGGTGAGTTGCTTGAGCGCAGCCGGGAAAAGGGAGAAGGAAAGCGTCTGGCTCGGGGCTTTATAGGCGTGCGAGCGCGGTGGATGGAAGGGAAATGGGGCGCGGTGATTTGGGCACTTGCCTTGCATGCGCAATGGCGACGGCGGCTTGCCATGTTTGGCCACGCCATCGGCAGGGGAGAGAAAAGGAAAGAAGACGCGGGGAAGAACGGAAGGGAAGACGACGGCAGCGCTGACGTGCGGGGGCCGGAGCGCAGTGAGAGAGGGAAGGAGCAGCGCGTGCGGGCGTCTGACGCGTGGGGCCAGCGGTGCTGTGGGCAGGCCGAGCAGAGCGGCCGGTGACTTGCGCGCGCGAGTGTGGGTGCGCGCTGACGAATGGGGCGAGGGCGCAGTGAGAGGAAGAAGGAGCAGACGAGCGTGGGAGCTACGGGCCGCGGTGCCAAGCCGGGCCACGCGGTAGTGGGCTGGTGCGGGAGAAAGTGGGAAGGGAGGAGGAGGCGCTAGCTGGGCCGGGGAAACTGGGCCTTTGGGCCAAATGAGAGAGGGGAGTTTTATTTATTTATTTATTTATTTATTTCCAATTCAAATTCTTTTTCCTATTTAGTTTTTCAAAATCTCAAGTTAAATTCCAAACAAATTCAAGTATAGTTTCAATATACTTTTCTACTCAAATAAAAATAGACAATTTTGTTAGGCTCTCCAAGATAACTTTACAACTATAAAAATACTTTTATTTTTTTCAAATTTTCTTTTCTTTCTTTTCTTTTATTTTTAAAGCCATTTTCTAACCCTTTTCAAAAACAGTCCAAATTACTTTGGAGTTTGGATCAACACTATTCATCACAATGAATAAGATGCAGCAGCATGTATGCTCACACATGTTACTACCTTATGTTGAATTTTAAATTAATGAAAATTTTTATTTCCTATATTTCATGTGCACAAGATTCATAAATAAATCATTTTAACTCTATTTCAAAAGAGGTAAATTTTAAGGTGTTATAGAAATCATGAAGGATCTCAAACAAACAAACATACAAACCAAGATCATACATGATTCAACATAACCAGTCACATGTTACATCATAGTTCACAAATAGTTCACAAGCATCTCACATACATCGGAGTTCACATAGTTATTACAAACCAAGTTTAAATAGCGGAAGCAAAGTAGTTTGACATCAACATCACACTTAGTTCAAATACATGCCAATACCATGGTCATTTCTAGCAAAAGCATAATAGAGAGGATATCTTAGGAGTACCATGCCCCATGGTTTAGTCCTCATCCACTATAGGATGAATACAGTTCTTACAGTACCCATGATACATCATATCATCTGCAACAAGAGGGAATAAACCCTGAGTATGAGAATGTACTCAGCTAGTGTCAAGGACCGAATACTAGGATACCCAAAGAGGAGGAGCTAATAACCATCAAATGTTGATGCTTCTGAATAGGCAAGAACGCGACTACACCTCTTGTCCAACGATAGAGGGTTAACTCCATTTCATCTGACCCCCAAAGGTTGGCTCTGCCTTGCTCGACGTCTAAGGTTAGACTCTGCCTCGCCCGATGTTTGGGGGCTAGTTCTGCCTCACCTAACATCTGGGGGCAGACTCCACCTCACCCAACGTCCAGGGCTGGCTCTGCCTTGCCTGATGTTTGGGGGCAGACTCTGTCTCGCTCGATGTCCATGGGCTGGATCCACCTCACCCAACGTTCAGGGGCTAGCTCCGCCTCGCTCGATGTCTAAGGACAGACTCTGCCTCGCTCGATGTCCGGGGGCAGACTCCGCCTCACCCGATGTCTAGGGGCGGGCTCCGCCTTGCTCGATGTCTGGAGGCAGACTCTACCTCACCTAATGTCTGGGGGCTAGCTCTACCTCACCCGATGTCTGAGGGCAGACTCCACCTCGCCCGACATCTCAAGGCAGACTCTGCCTCGCCTAATGTCTGGGGGCTAGCTCCACCTCGCCTGATGTTTGGTGGCAGACTCCGCTTTGCCCAATGCCCAGGGGTAGACTCCGCCTTGCCCAATGTCTAGGGGCTGGCTCCACCTCACCTGATGTCTGAGGGTAGACTCCGCCTCACCTGATGTCCGGGGGCTGGCTCCGCCTCGCCTGACATCTATGCACTGCTCCTTCATAACTACACATGCAGATAAGGCAAGGCACTCAAGTCAACCACAATACCGAGGACCATACCCTACATGCCTGCAGGAAAGTACCATCAGGATATGACAAGACGGGTGCTTTAAGGCCCTTCTAGGCATGTTAGAGCCCAAATAGTGTTGTGGGCGCCAACATTTGTTTTATAGTGTTGTGGGCGCCACCATTGGCCCTTGGGCGTGGATCTTGATGGAACCATATGACAACCACTATGATCTAAGAGGAGACTGACATCCTCTAGAGTGACAAACATGCAGTCACTGCGATGTCCGCTCCCCATGGGGTTGTGGATCAACACCCTAGCCCATCGTGTCACCTACCGGGGTGGGATGGGACATGACCACTTGCTGATCAAGTCAGAGCATGGCATCATCAATGGCAGATGCCTAGCATGGAGCTATCCCTAGCACCGTCTGCTGTGTCAGCACGGCTGGCTCAGAGGAAAAGGAAGACCTAGCACCTTTGAAGGACCTTCTTTGCCTCTAGTTTTTCTTCTTTCTCCCATCTGTAATCCCTACTCCCCCTTAGTCTATAAAAGGGAAGGCAGTGCACCCCACTATGGGGATAGACCAATTCCACACACATCACACCACATAGCTAAGCAGCACCCAAGCTCTCAGCACCCGTTCAACCTTTCCATCAGAGACTTGGGACCTGTCCCTCTCTCGCCCATTTGTACCCCCTACTATGAACCTTTCAGTGCAAATAACACAAGCAGCAACTACGAACTAGACATAGGGACATTCTTCCTAAACCAGTATAAACCTTGTGTCTTTTTAGAACACCATCTGAGCCTAATGCGCAATAATACAAATTTACTCGTTGGTGTTTACTCAAAACACCGATAGTTGGCGTGCCAGGTAGGGGACCTTTGCATGTTCCGACTTTAACATTAGGCCATGGATGGCTAGACACGGAATTAGCTGGATCCCGAGCGCACACGTGTACTTTGGTGACCTAGACTTCATTGTCATGATGGGATGAGAGTTCGCATTGGCTCACGCCACCATCCAACCTCTCCCCTCCATCGGCCTCAACTACGGGAGGCTTGAGCACTAGCTTGGCATCTCCCTAGGACCCCAGCCATCTAGGGAGGACCCGTGTTGCCTCACCCTCTCTTTGGAACACCCCACACGAAGTGCCCCGACAGTGCTTCCATTTAGACTCCGCAACGTCGCGGTGACCGTTAGCCACTTTGTGGCATAGCGCATGATCCCATTCCCCGCAAACAATGAGTTCAAGGGGTTGATCAAACACGTCACAGAATCTCTCCACAACCTCCTCGTAGAGGAGCTGGGGTTGCCCTCTGGCTCTAAATCCAGCAGGGGGAGCCATCACCCCTCTAGGGAATGCTTCATGATGGGTACCCATGAGGGACACATCGAAAGCATCTCTGAGGAGGAGGCTACCCCAGCGAATAACCTTAGCGACAAGGCTAAGGGAGAGACAGTGGCCCCACCTCACATGAGGGTGGAGCAGCTG
Source organism: Miscanthus floridulus (assembly GCF_019320115.1). Classification (NCBI taxonomy): domain Eukaryota; kingdom Viridiplantae; phylum Streptophyta; class Magnoliopsida; order Poales; family Poaceae; genus Miscanthus; species Miscanthus floridulus. The sequence goes on along the minus strand of NC_089586.1, from coordinate 64,566,135 downwards.
AAAGCTCGACACCAGGAGATCGAGGAAGCATGACTCTAGCTCTAGTAGGAATGCATGGAGCTCGATCGGAAGATCGAATGCCATGGAGACGGTGGGCGTACACGTGCCATGGCCCATGATGTAAACCAGAGGATCATCACCGACGGTGAAGCCCTCCCTCGCTTCGCTCGAGCAAGCCGAAACATCGCTGCTGCAGCGGCCCTTCTCCACGGCCTTCCAGAGGCCACAACTCCTGAGGATCATCGGGCCCACCATGAGATTCGCATGATACTTGAGCGTGCGGTGGCCCAACAGGCTAAGAGCTCGTTGTCTCGACAACGCGAGCTCGACGCTAGCCATCATACACCCTCGAAGTTTCCTGGTAGGGATGCATCGATCCACCAGGCACCGCAAGATGGTAGGTAGCTCACCGTGATCCTGCTGCACCAGCGTCTTGGCTGCAACCGAGACATACGTGACACCCTCGACACCCACAGATGTACCTATGGCAACTCGAGAGAGGGAGCCAGCCACGACTATCATCCTCATCATGGCAGACACTATGATAGCGGCGAGGACCGAAGCTTGAGCCCCGGCCTACTGGGCCCTCAGGCCTTCGGCCGACACATCCTCAATGCTGCATTCCTGCTAAGGTACCAGCCACCAACCAACATCCCAATGTACTCTAGGGAAACAAACCCTAGACTATGGCTCAAAGACTATCAGTTTGCCTACCAAGCCAGTGGTGCGGATAATGATGACTTCATTGTCCACAACCTTCCACTGTTCTTGGCCAATTTAGCACAAGCGTGGTTGGAACACCTGCCATCCAACAGAATCTAGAGTTGGGTGGACCTGAAGGAGATCTTCGTGGGAAACTTCTAGGGCACATACAAGTGCCCTAGAAACCCGTGGGACCTCAAAAACTGTCGACAAAAGGCTAGAGAAACCCTCCATAGGTACATCCGACGCTTGTCCCGGCAATGCAATGAGCTACCTAATGTTGCCGACACCGACATCCTAGGAGCCTTCCTATCCAGGACCACCTGCGAGTCCCTAGTTCACAAGCTGAGACACAAGGGCCCGTGGACCACCAAGGAACTCCTAGACATCACCACTAGCCACGCCTTGGGCAAAGAAGTGGTTGGAGCAATCTTTGATTGTCTCAATGGCAAGGCGAGGAGGGGCGAGGACGCCAATGAAGGCGCCTCCAATCATCCTGCCAAAAAGAAGAGCAAAAAGCAACGGTGCGAGGGCTCGCTCATGGCCGCCACTAACCGAAAGGCTGATTGGAAGCCCATGGAGGGCACTCCAAGCCATTTTGAAAAACTACTCAAGGGGCCATGCCCAAACCATGCTTTCCCGATCAAGCATCTGTACAAGGACTGCAGCCTCATGCGGTGGTTCTTGTTTGGAGGCTCCAACAAAGGGGAGCACGGAAAGGACCCTACCCCCACCGTGGATGATGCCGATGAGAAGGATGATGGCTTTCCAACACTGGATGGCTGCCTCATGATCTTCGGATGACTAGAGGCCTATGACTCTAAGCGCCACCAAAAGATCACCCGCCATGAGGTTTATGCGACTGAACTGGCCACACCCGCCTTCCTCCGGTAGTCAGAATCCGCCGAAACCTTCGACCGGACCGACCACCCAGATAGCGTTGTGCAACCAGGGAGATATCCACTCATGGTTGACCCAATCGTTGGTACAAAGCACCTCACTAAGGTACTAATGGATGGGGGCAGCGGCCTCAACATCCTATACGCCGAGACGCTCGACGCCATGGACATCGACCGAGCACGTGTCTGGCCAACCAGAGCACCTTTTCATGGCTTTATGCCTAGAAAGTAGGCCATGCCGCTTGGGTAGATTCATCTGCCCATCACCTTTGGGGGTATGTCCAACTATAGGACCAAGGCCCTCACCTTCAAAGTGATTGGGTTCCATGGAACTTACCACACCTTCTTGGGGCGACCTTGTTACGTGAAGTTCATTGCCATCCCCAACTACACCTACCTCAAACTAAAGATACTAGGCCCAAGTAGGATCATCACCATCAGCACCTCCTTTTAGCACGCCTACGAGTGCGAAGTCGAGTGCTACGATCACACCGCAGTGATCGTAGCCTCCAGAGAGCTCGTGGACATCAGAAAAGAGGTCATCGAAGAAGCGTCTGACCACAAAAGGTCAACCGCGTCCTTCAAGCTAGCAGAACATTCTAAGGAGGTCCTAATAGACCCCGGGGGTGCTGAGGGAAAAATGGTGCACGTTGGTACCATGCTTTCCTCCAAATAGGAAGGCGTGCTCGTCGGCTTCCTCTGCGCCAACAAAGACATCTTTGCATGGAACCCTCAAACATGCCAGGCATCCCGAGGGAAGTCACCGAGCACACCTTGAAGATCTGCCCAGGCTCCAAACTGGTGAAACAATGACTATGTCGCTTCGACGAGGGGAAACATAGGACCATTGGCGAGGAGATCGCAAAGCTTTTGGTGGTCGGATTCATCAACGAAGTGTACCACCCAGAGTGGTTAGCCAATCCTGTTCTTGTACGAAAGAAGAGTGGGAAATGGAGGATGTGTGTTGACTATATGGGTCTCAACAAAGCATGCCCAAAGGATCCATTTCCTTTGTCGTGCATAGACCAAATAGTTGACTCTACCTCTAGATGTGAAACCCTCTGCTTCCTTGATGCATACTCCCGGTACCATCAAATCACGATGAAAGAGTCTGACCAGCTCCTGACATCTTTCATCACCCCCTTCGGATCGTTCTGCTACATCTCAATGTTGTTTGGTTTGAAGAACGCTGGGCTACAACCAGCGTTGTATGCTCAAATGTTTTGGGGGCCTCATCGGGCGGACAGTTGAGGCCTATGCTGATGACATCATGGTCAAGTCCAAACGGGCTGACCATCTTGTTGCTGATCTTGAGCAGACCTTTGCAAAGCTCTAAGCAAATGGCATCAAACTCAACCCCGAGAAGTGCGTCTTCAGGGTCCCGAGGGGCATGCTGCTCGATTTCATCATCTCCAAGCATGGTATCGAAGCCAACCTAGAGAAAATCTTGGCCATCACAAGGATGGGCCTTATTCAGAACATAAAGGGGGTACAATAGGTTACGAGATGCCTCGCCATGCTTAGCCGCTTCATCTCACGCCTTAGCAAATGAGGTCTCCCCCTTTATCGACTCCTAAAGAAAGCTGGTCACTTCGAATGGACATCTAAGGCCTAGGATGCACTTGACATGGTTAAGCAGCTCCTAACAAAGGCCCTGATCCTAGTTCCTCCCACCAAGGAAGAATCCCTTCTGCTCTACATAGCGGGCACCATGCAAGTGGTTAGCGCCGCCCTGGTAGTGGAGCGGGAAGAAGAGGGGCACACCGGTTCCTCCCACCAAGGAAGAATCCCTTCTGCTCTACATAGCGGCCACCACGCAAGTGGTCAGCACCGCCCTGGTAGTGGAGCGGGAAGGAGAGGGGCATGCCCTCAAATTATAGCATCCTATGTACTTCATTAGTGAGGTACTATCTGACTCAAAGACCCACTACCCGCAAGGCCAGAAGCTCCTATACACCGTCCTCATCACAAAGAGGAAGCTACGCCACTACTTCAAATCACACCCGGTAACGGTTGTGACATCCTTCCCCCTCGACGATGTCGTCCAAAGCCAGGATGCCATGGGGAGTACCATGAAATGGGCACTTAAGCTAGTGGATCAAGGCATTACATATGCCCCTCGGATGGCCATCAAGTCCTAGGTGTTAGTTGATTTCATCGTGGAATGGATCGAGGTCCAAATGCCACCGGCGGTCGTCGATCAAGAGTACTGGACGATGTACTTCGAAGGATCATTGATGAAGAGGTCTCGAGGTCATGGAGCTCGAAGAAGACCCAGTGATAGAGCTCAAACATCAAGTCAACTGGAGGGTACTCTGCCTCAACTACCTCCTCTATGACATGCTACCGATGGACAAGACGGAAGCTCGATGGCTCGCACATCGCGCCAAGTCCTTTGTTCTTGTGGAGGGCGAACTCTACAAATGAAGCCACACCGAGATCCTACAGCACTGCATCCCCATCGAATAGGGGAAATGTTTGTTGAGCGATATCACTGGTGGGATCTACTGTCACCATGTTGTACCTAGAACCTTGGTCAAAAACGCATTCCGATAGGGCTTCTATTGGCCCACTACAGTAGCCGATGGTGAGCAGATCATGCGCACCTATGAAGGGTGCTAGTACTACGCTTGGCAGACTCACCTCCTGGCCCAAGCACTCTAGATGATCCCCATCACGTGGCCATCCATGGTCTAGGGGCTTGATTTGGTTAACCTCTAAAGAAGGCGCCTGGGGGCTACACCAACTTGCCTGTCACCATAGACAAGTTTACAAAGTGGATAGAAGCTCGGCCAATCTCCACGATCAAATCCGAGCAAGCCATGCTATTCTTCCTCGACATCATCCATCGCTTTAGAGTTCTGAACTCCATCATCACGAACAATGGTACGCAGTTCATCAGAAAAAAGTTCCTTCGATTCTACGTTGAATACCACATCCAAGTCGATTGGGCCACCGTCGTGCACCCCCAAACAAACGGGCAGGTCGAGCATGCAAATGGCATGGTCCTACAAGGCCTCAAGCCTAGGATCTTCAACAGGTCGAACAAGTTTGGTGGACAGTGGGTCACTGAGCTCCCCATGGTACTCTAAAGCCTAAGGACAACCCCTAGTTCAACCACTGGCTACGTGCCCTTCTTCATGGTCTACGGTTCTAAGGCTGTCCTCCCAACTGACCTTGACTATGGAGCACCAAGGATCAGGGCATATGATGAACAGGGAGCTGAGGCATCCCACGAGTACGCCATGGACCAGCTGGACGAAGCACACAACATTGCCCTCTTTTGCTCGGCCAAGTACCAATAGGCATTGCGACGGTACCATAGCCGACGAGTGCGGGGCCAAGCCTTCAACATCGAGGACCTAGTCATCTGCCTTGTGCAGAGGAACAAGGACTACCACAAGCTCTCCCCACCCTAGGAGGGGCCATACGTCATCATGGAAGTACTTTGCCCAGGCGCCTACAAGTTGAAAACCATCGACGGCGAGGTCTTCACCAATGCCTAGAACATCAAGCAGCTACGTCGCTTTTAACCCAAAATAAACGCATATTTTTTCTTATCAGTTTTGTCATTAAAATCCCTGATCTTTTGTGATACCCGACCACTACAAGTGCGAGAGGCCAGGCCTCACTTGAAGGATAGTATAGTACATTTATCCTACGAACAACCTCTATGCCTGCCCTCTTTTCTCATGGTAAATCCTAAGAGTTAGGATCTTGAGAACAAGCTTTGAGTAAAACTAGGCGAACTACGAGGCACCTATGCCCTAGCGGCTATGGCGCCTTTATTCACTAGCATGATCAGAGCTAGCTCACCTGCACTCCAAGCTTTTATGAACTTGACTATGGGAAGGGTCGGAATGCACTAAACCTCTTTTGCAAAAAGAGGGAGAAGAGCTAAAAAGCTGTTTGTTGTAACAAAATTTGAGAACTTGTCCATTTTTGCACAAATTCGTCGCTTGGCTTATCCACCCAACTAAATTCTTGTGTGAGATACTCTCATCCTCTACTCCCATACGAAAATCTTGTCTCAACAGGAAACACAAGTCGACCAGATGGCTTGGCCACTGCCGAGAAATGGGTTGATCGAACGGCTCAAATCCACCACCGAGTGATAAGCACCCTTACTTACTTACATACATTACATATTAAATTCCCTATTGAGCCTCCAACCCTAGCAACGATAGGGGGTCGAACATCGCTCGGGGAGCTGGCAAGAGTGTCTACTCACTAGACATTTCTCTTTGCTCGACCCCTCCTTATGTTTAAGAATTGGAGGCGCGGTGTGTGGGTGTAGACTTCAAGTAAAACTAGTCAAACTGCTAGAACCCTATGCCTCGGCGACTACGCCATTTTTGTTCATCGGCATGCCTAAAGTCTTTGTCCCCACGCTCCAAGATTTAGCATCTACCTTCTCGAGAAGGGTTAAGAGGGGCCTACTTGCAGAATTTCCATCAAGAAGAAGATGTCAGGTCACCCAAGCCGATCGAACCGCTCGGATCACTGCCGAGAGATAGAAACGGAAAACTAGGACGCTCGTGTAGGTTACACTAGCCCTGTCACAGACGTCAGACCCGAACCCCGCACGAACATATCCGATAAGAGCTCCTAGAAACCGTCAATCATGCCATCGAGGTAACATTACCAACCCCTACTATTTCTTTATGCTCGTTCATTAAATCATCCCATACATCCAAACATTGCACATGCAATTGCTGCATCACAACGCTTCACATTGCATCACGAAGTGGTACTCATCTCATTCGATATGAATGGTGATAGATCGAGGTTTGAATGCTGGCCCACGAAGAGCTCGAGGCCGCCTCACATCAAACAGAGCCATGGGAGAAAAACCAAGATGAACCCCAATGGCCTTGCCCAACCTCGCTCAGAAGAGAATAGGGACATCTCGACCTTTCTCATTCGATTCTAACCTCTAGCCAAACCCATAGAATCTCCATCGAGGAGAGGCCAATGGGCCACCCAAGCCTATCGAACGGCTCAGGCATCTACCGGGGGGGGTTAAGAAATAGTGGAATGCCACATGAGGGCTCTACTGACCCTGTCAGCGGATGACGGACCTAGATTCCAATCGAACATGCCCGTTAGAGAGCTCATTGAGCGTGACACTCGAGCCATCGAGGCAAGTGTCGTTAGCTTAGCCCCTTCGGTTGTGAAAATCGAGGATGGGTTGATGCACGAAACATGGCTGACCCCTATCAGACCCCAAGGGGCTTGGGGGCTCGAGCCGCCCTGATCCTAGATCGATATGCCAAGGTTCGAAGGTGGTCCACGAAGGGCCCAAGGCCGCCTCACGTCAAACAGAGCCTCATGTCAAACAGAGCCAAGGGGAAAAAGTAGATGAGCCTCAGTGGCTTGTGCCCATCCCGCTTAGAAGCGGACAATGCCATCTCAACCTTCTTGTTTGATCCTAGCCTCTAGCTGAGCCCATAGAATCCCCATCGAGGGGGATCTATTGGAAGGTGGGTTAAGGAGCAATGAAATGCCCCCAGAGGGCTTTGCTGATCCTATCATGGGTGATGGAACTAGATTCCATCCGAACGTCCCTGTTAGCGAGCTCACCGAGTGCATCACTCGAGCCATCGAGGAAAGTGACGCTAACTCAAACCCTCCATGTAACAGAACCGACCAAATCATAAGAACGTAAGTACAAAAACAATCACCGAAGCGATCAAATTCCTGTACTTAAGCTCTCATAATCCCGGTAGTCCAGAAATCACGAAGGATTTCAACCAACTCTCGACATACAAACCAAGATCATAATGATTCAACACAACACATCATCCGTTACAACATTTCATAAGTAGCATTCGGGTTACATCCATCAGAGTCAAATAAATATTACAAACCAAGTTTGAGTGTGCGGAAGCAACATAGTTTAGTACAAAACATCATAGTTTTCAAATACATTGCCAAGATCAGGGTCATGTCCCACAAAAGCATTATCAGGTACTAGAACTAGTAGAAACCGCGCCCAACGGTCTAGTCTTCATCCCCAGCAGGGAGAAGGCAGTACTTGCAGCAACCAAAGTAGAACTGGTCATCTGCAACAGGTGGGAAATAAACCCTGAGTACGAGAAGGTACTCAGCTAGACTTACCCGACGAAAATCAGAAACAAAAGACACCAAGGATCATGCAAGGCTTTTCAGGTGGGCTAGCTTGACACAGTTGCATAAAAGAGCTTATGATTACAGTAACCAATTTAAACTTAGCATCAAGCTTATCATTATTTACCTGTCTACTAGATTAGCACCTGTACTAGAGCACTCACTTATTAGGGGCAAACAGTATTAACCATAGCAGGTATAATAAGGCTGTCATCATCACTTCCGAACCATTAAGTTATTTAGTGTATCTACATTGGAGATAAGCCCGTCAAGTTCTCACTAACCGGGAGAGACGGCGATTCGAATCGAATTGCAACTCAGCTGAGGGGGTATTCCTAACTCTCACCCTGGCATACTTAGCAAGGGTAGCCGTGGGTTACCTTTGGTACAACTCAGGAACCAAATTCGCGGGTTCGATCAGCGCCAGCGCTCTCAGGGATTACCCTTCTGCCAGGACGATCAGGACTTTTAAATCACCTGCCCTTGGACTCACGCCTACGGCTCCCTTCCGAGGCGTACTTTATACTTATCGACTCCCGGCCTGAGTTGAGCTACTCGGCTTCGCGGTCGGTCTTCAGGCCAGCCAACTAAGAGAGAGGCATGCGTTCAACATGAACAGGAAAGGCTCCAAGATCCAGTCCTTAATCGACACAGACGGAGTCACTGCAAACCGGCAAGCCTCCATCCGGTCTTCATTTCAAATTAAGACTGGTTCTTTTCCACGATAGCAAATATAGCCAACCGTGCCACATGTATCATCCTATATCTCGCAGGTGACAGGAAATCACCCGACTTCTACCGCGTTTAAGTAGGGCTAAGCACTACTCGAGCCTGAGCTACATAGGATTCAGGGTAACAATATCTGGACAAGGAATGGGTAACCAATGCAGCAAGTGTTTGCATCCAACACCTAAACTTAATGCAACAATATATGTAATAACAATACTGTAACTGCAGTTCGGAAAATAGGAGGCTTAATATGCTCCGGGGCTTGCCTTTCAAAAAGTTGCAAGGACGGTGGTCAGGGCACTCAACGGCGACCTCGTCTGGCACTTCTCCTGAAGGCTGCTCCTCCTGAATCTCCGGTGTCGGCTGCTGCTGCTCGTTCAGTTCCTCGAATTCCAGCAGGGTTACTCCTTCTGGTACACCTATTGCATGCCGATGCAAACGATGAATATCATGGATGCATAAGGAATGACGTGATGCTCATGATGAATGAATCACAGTGAGTGTTTACGAAAGTATTACTGGACACTCGTTTACCGAGTACTTAGCTCTATTCAAATCACTTTAAGCATGTATCCAACTTCACTTAAATAACAAGAGCAACTTACCTAGCTTGCATAACCTAAGATAAAGATGCTCATCTTCAGTTAAAGGCCTAACACCTAGGAACAGTACCATGAACTTAGAATAATAAAGACATACTTAATATAGCAGTTAAAGCTTCATATGCAACAAGTAGTAACTTAATTCTATCATAACCAGAGTTCTATAACTCCAATTGACTTGCAAGAGGACATTCTGGAAAGCTTATGAAATTCTCTACAATTCATTTGTAAACATCAAAGCATGATTCTGAAGTTAACCAAATTCCATTCCAGTAGACCTAGAATCTGTCCCGCAATGACAGGGTTACTAACTTGATTATTTAATGATTGTGCAAAAGCCTAATTTGACCAACCCAAGTTTACCAACTTGTTTTTCATACCTAAGAAACATCAGAAAGTATAGTGCTAACTTCTAAATAAATTATTTAATATCTTTTTCTAATTTATCTAGTTAATCAGGTGATTAAAGCAATATATAGTAAAACTGTTTACAAAAATCTACAAAAATTACAGTACCTATCTCATGCTTCACATAGACTACCATAAAAATTTCAAAGTCATTAAGTAAGTATAACAGTCTACACAAAAATGATAAGGCATACTGGCTTAAAATGGCATAATTAAGAAATCCTAATGAAAAGTGTCAAGCAACAGATTTCCCATTTTTCCTAGCATCCTTCTATCACAAGAATAGCACCCATCAAATTTCACCTTCACTGGATCAATAGAAAAATTATGAAAATTCACACAAGATCCACTTATTAATAAAAGGAAATCTTATAACTTAAAAACTACACATGCACTAGCTCTGAAAATTTTACCAGAGCTTCTAATAAACCAAAATAGAGGACCCACAAAATTTCATAATTTTTGGACCACAGAAACTCAAGATAAAATTCAAACAAATTTGCATGCATCTAAAAACACATTTCAAAGTCCTAATTAATTCATCAAAAATTTCTAAAACATGTGCTCATATATTATTTTTGTTAAATACTAGACATGACCAGGAACTTAACAAAATTTGAACCATAGCATTTGGATCTATATACTAGGAGCTACATATTTTTCAAGATGTACATCAATCTGTGAAATAAATAAATAAAACGAAATCGGAAAAACACTCAGCCACAGCTGGGCCAGCCCACGTAACGGCGGCCCGCGAGCACACAGGCGCGGCCCAAGACGCGCGCCAGCGGCCCAGGCTGGACTCCCGCCTGAGTCTCGGCGGCTGACCGCCGGGTCCCGCGTGACAGCGAGACAAGCAGGGGAGCGGAGGAAGGCGACGGCGTATCTCGCCGTCGGTGACTTCTCCGGCGAGACCAACGGTGCCTACGGGTTCACCTCAACCTAGCGGACCTAAGGAAGCCCTTAGACACAGCTATTGACGCCTCTAGCGGGGGTGGCTATGGCCACGGCGGCGCTCGGCCACGGCACTGCCGGCTCCGGTGAGGCCAAGGCGTCTCGGCCCTTATAGCCAACTCAAAGAGCTTCAGTAGCTTTCACCGAACCTAACGCAAGGGGGAGAAAGGGATGGAAGGGGCTCGAGCAGCACGGCAAGGCGCGCGCCCGGCCGGCGGCGGTCATGGCGACCCGGTGGAGCCGCCTACGCGGCGATAGCTACCTGAGGCAAAAAAAACGGAGTGGCGGTGGGGTCGGGGACGTGGAGAGACTCACGAAGGAGCTGTGGTTCAGAGGAATCGAGCAATGGCGCTCGGGTTTGGGTGGAATTTGCTCGGCGGTGCTCGGTGCTCTGGTCGCCGTGCGCGCGGAGGAAGGAGAAGGAAAAAGGCAAATGGCGCGGCGAGTGCATTCGGGCAGGCGCGGGATGGCTTCAAGGCGCGGCTGCGACGCCAGGAGGCGCACGGCGCGTGGCCAGCGCGGTCAGCCGGCCATCGACGCGCGGTGCACACGCGTCCGGCGCTTTCTGAACCCGGTCGGCCATGACGGTCACTGACCGTTTTCTGAAAACACGATTCAATCCTCCATTGTCCCGACTGACAGAGCATGTTCGACGATAATTATCTCCTAATCCGTGACGAGTTAGTGGAAGACATGAACATCAAAGCTGTAGACCTATATTCCCTCTACAATTTCTTTTCCATGATAAACACCTAAAACGTCATGGATCCGAAGTTACATGAAGCTAAAGTTGGCTTGATGCAACTGGAAAACACTATGACTTAGAATATTTTTCTAAGTGTTGAAAACAGCATGTATCTCTGACTTGTGGGCCATGTTTGACCATGTTCCACACATTTTCATGACTTGGCTATAAAACAACTTTTGTTCCTTGATAAATTTGCTACAACTTTTGTAAAGAGTGCACAGCCATGCAAAGTCTCTAAGTTGCACTTTTTAAACAGTCAAACAATGAGACTCTTATGGTCAATTCTAGTCAAACCTCCATTCAAGGGCAATTCTGTCATTTTGACCTACATGAACAATGTTCCAACAAGTAAACTAAATGTAGTTAAGGTGTATTAGACCATGATCAACCATTTTACAAAGTTGTTATATCACTTCTAATGATCACATGAAATAAAACAATTAAAACAAACAATTCAATCATATGTTGCAATGAAATGTTTCATATGTTTCATGGCTTGGTTGTTATTCTACACTTGTCATCTTTCTACCATGTTGCCATGTTTCCAAGTATAAGAATTTCATGTTGCATTCTCAAGTTGCACTACTATCATTCATAAGCACTCAAGTACGAAACACATACAATTTCAAATGTTGCATATGTATGTTTCAATGATAATGACATGATGATATAGATAATGCACATGCTTATGAATGAAATGCAATTAGTGGAAGCCAAACACCTAGGGTGTTACAGCCCTCCCCCCTTAGAAAAATCTCGTCCCGAGATTTGGAAAGCGTACCATTTAGTATAAAAAGCTGGATAGTTTTCTTTTAAATAATCTTCCCGCTCCCAGGTTGCATCCCGCTCACTATGATTACTCCAAACTACCTTGTATATCTTAACCACTCGTGTACGAGTCACTCTTTCTTGAGTATCCAGAACTTGCACGGGCTTTTCCTCATAAGAAAGATCAGATTTCAAGTTGACTTTCCTTGTTGCTATTCTTTCCTCGGGAATACGAAGACACTTCTTCAGCTGGGACACATGGAATACCGGAAATATAGCTCCCATCTCACGGGGTAGATCGAGTTTATAGGCTACTCTTCCACTTTTCTCGATAATGCGGTAGGGTCCAACATATTGAGGCTCAAGCTTCCTTTTAATTCCAAAACGCTTGACTCCTTTCATAGGGGATACCTTCAGATAAACATGGTCACCTACTTCAAACTCAATAGGTTTTCTCCTCTTGTCAGCATAGCTCTTTTGTCTGGCCTGAGCGGCAGTCATATTCTTCTGTATAGTTCGGACTTGCTCTTCGGCTTCTTTTACAAAATCAATACCATAGAATCTTCTTTCTCCGGGTTCCACCCAGTTCAAAGGAGTTCTACACTTGCGGCCATAAAGAGCTTCAAAAGGAGCCATTTTGATACTCTCTTGATAACTGTTGTTATAAGAGAATTCAGCGAGAGGTAACCAGTCTTCCCAAGAGCCTTTGCAAGAGATAAGACAAGCTCTAAGCATGTCTTCAAGAATTTGATTAACACGCTCAGTCTGTCCTGATGTTTGCGGATGATAGGCAGAACTGCGGATTAGATGAGTGCCAAGATTCTGATGTAAGCACTCCCAAAAGCGAGCCGTGAACTGAGGGCCTCTATCAGAAACAATGGATTTGGGTACACCATGGAGACGTACCACTTGTTGAAAATAAATCTCAGCATAATTGTGAGGATGATAGGTAGACTTGACCGGAATAAAGTGAGCAGATTTAGTTAGACGATCTACGATAACCCAGATGGAATCGCAACCCTTTTTGGTAGTGGGTAATCCAACAATAAAATCCATACTAATTTCTTCCCACTTCCAGCCAGGAATAGATAGTGGCTGCAATAGTCCGGGCCTTATGTGAATAGCCTTGACTCTGCAACAGTTATCACACCTTGCCACATAAGCTGCGATTTCTTTCTTCATCTTGGTCCACCAATAATATAGCTTGAGATCTTGATACATTTTACTGCTACCAGGATGGATGGACAATTTTGAAGAATGGGCTTCATTCATAATTTGATTTCTAAGTTCTTTATCTTTGGGTACCACAAGCCTATCATTAAACCAGAGAATTCCCTTGTCATCGACTTTAAAGTGCTTGGTCTCTTTCTCTTTCATTTTCCGCTTGATGTGAAACACACCCACATCCGTCTTCTGGAGTTCGATAATTCGACTTCTAAGAGAGCAATCCACAGTGATATTGTGGAGTACTACAGGATGAAGGAGGTGTGCCAGATGAAAGTCTTCACTAACTAAGGAATTGCAATGGGCCTTTCTGCTTAAGGCATCAGCAACCACATTTGCCTTACCAGGATGGTAATGCACTTGAAGGTTGTAGTCTTTGATCAATTCTAACCAGCGCCGTTGACGCATATTCAACTCGGGTTGAGTAAAAATGTACTTGAGGCTTTTATGGTCAGTATAGATGTTGCACACATTACCCAGCAAGTAATGTCTCCAAATCTTCAGGGCATGAACAACTGCGGCTAGTTCTAAGTCATGGGTAGGATAGTTGACTTCATGCTTTCAGAGCTGGCGCGAAGCATAAGCAATTACTCGACCCTCCTGCATAAGGACACACCCCAAACCGGTGCCACATGCATCGCAGTAGACATCAAAAGGCTTCTCGATGTCAGGCTGTGCCAATATAGGAGCAGAGGTTAGTAGGGTCCGCAAAGTGTGGAAAGCCTCTTCACACTTCGGAGTCCACTCAAACTTCTCATCCTTTTGCAGTAGTCGAGTCATGGGCTTGGCGATCTTTGAGAAATCTAGGATAAAGCGACGATAATAGCCAGCCAGACCCAGAAAACTTCGGACTTCTGTGACCGTAGTAGGTGCCTTCCACTCAAGAACTTCTTGCACCTTAGTAGGGTCAACCGAAATTCCATCACCAGATAATACATGACCAAGAAAAGGTATCTTGTTCAACCAGAACTCGCACTTGCTGAACTTAGCATAAAGCTGGTTGTCACGTAGCCGAGTTAAAACAATTCTCAGATGTTCAGCATGCTCTTTTTCATTCTGAGAATATACCAGGATATCATCAATGAACACGACAACAAATTTGTCCAATTCCGGCATGAATACGGAATTCATCAGGTACATAAAGTGTGCCGGAGCATTGGTCAACCCAAATGACATGACGAGGTATTCGAACAAGCCATAACGAGTAGAGAAAGCCGTCTTAGGTATATCTTCAGGACGAATTTTGATCTGATGATAGCCAGACCGCAAATCGATCTTGGAGAATACCTTAGCTTTAGAAAGCTGATCAAACAGAATATCGATGCGAGGAAGGGGGTATTTGTTCTTGATAGTAACAGCATTAAGGGGGCGATAATCCACGCACATGCGTAGAGACTCGTCCTTCTTCTTCACAAATATAGCTGGACAACCCCAAGGAGAAGAACTAGGTCGAATCAACCCTTTCTTCAACAGCTCATTCAACTGACTCTTCAGCTCAGCCAACTCATTGGACGGCATTCTATAGGGCCTTCGAGAAATGGGAGCCGTACCCGGAATGAGTTCTATCTTGAATTCTACATCACGGTCCGGAGGTAATCCAGGCAAGTCATCTGGAAAGACATCTGGAAATTCACAGACAACCGGTAGATCCTTAATGGCCTTGGCTAAGGTAGCATTGGCTGTACTGTGGATAGCAATATCACGAGGTAACTGCACTAGAAAACCCTTCTTATCCACAGGATCCCTCAACATAACCACACGGGTTGATGTATCGATCAACACTCCATTCCCGCTCATCCACTTCATTCCTAGGATTACATCGATTCCTACCCCCGGTAGAACTACAAGATCCACAAGGAACTCTCGATCCCCGATCTCAATCTTTACATCCTTAACTACTTGGTTAGTCAGGATATTATTTCCAGCAGCACTAATACAATACCCACCCTTGACAATTGTAATCACATTCATTTTATGCTCAGATGCAAAAGTAGAACTCACAAAGGAGTGCGAAGCACCCGAATCAAAGAGCACAACTGCAGGGTGATCATTAACAAGAAACTTACCAGCGGTGACCACTTCACCAGCAGGAATTTCCTCCACTGTAGTATAGTGAACACGCCCCTGACGGACGTTTCCTTGAGCATTCTTGGGAGGATGGGGACATCTGTTTGCCCAATGACCAGGTTGGTTACAGTTCCAGCACGGCCTGTTTGATGGTGGAACATTGGAGCTACTCTGCCCAGATGTATTCTTCGGCAAGGAAATGGTATACCCCTTGCGGAAACCGGTTTTAGCTTGGTTCTTCTTCTGCGGTGGGCGGTACCGGACATTAGCAGTGGGTGGACGGTATGGGGCCTTAGATACCATTGGAGCCTTGGACTGGGAAGCACCAGCCTCAAAGTTCCTTTTCCGGTTCTTGGAAGCAGCATAAATCTTGTCATTGTTCTCCTGAGTCAGAGTGTCACTAATAAACTCATTGAAAGTGACACACTTGCAGTTGCCCATTGACTTCATTAGTTTTGGGGAAAGTCCCCTCTTGAAGCTAGCTATTCTCTTGGCGTCAGTATCGACGAACTCAGGAGCATATCTTGCTAAGTTGTTGAATGCCTGGAGGTACTCATTGAGACTCTTATTGCCTTGGGTGAGCTTCATAAACTCAGTATGCTTGATGGCCATGAGACCAGGAGGGATAAAGTGTCCCCTGAAGGCTGCCTGGAACTGGTTCCAGACGATCTCAACGTTAGCAGGGAAGGTGGTCCTGTGATGGGTCCACCAGATGCCTGCAGGGCCTTGGAGCTGGTGTCCTACGTACGTAGCCTTCATGCCTTCAGTCAAACGGAGCAATCCAAATCTTTGCTCTATCATGCTCAACCATTCATCCGCTTGTAAGGGTTCTTCTGCCTCACGAAAGATAGGAGGCTTTGTGTCCATGAAGTCCTTAAAAGTGCTATACTGGTTCGGCTCGGGTCCCTGGCGGGCATGCCGATCCTCACGGTTAGCCATCTGGCGCATAGCCTCAGCTAGCATGCGCTGACTTTCCACAACAGTCTGCATTAGCTCAGCTGGTGTAGGCGGTGGTGGAGGAGGTGTTTGCTCCTCATCTCCAAGGTTACGACCGCGATGAAGATTGTAAGCCATCTGCAAAATGTATAGCCAATGAGCACTGACGATGTGGAAATTTTTTTGTAGATGAATCGTATAATTATGCCAAACTGAGTCCATTGGAGGGAATGTATTTAAATAGTCAACAGAGGCACAATCATTCATCACAATCACACAACTCATCAAGTGCATCAATTGACCTATGAATGCGATGAACTTAACCAACAATGAGATCCATAAATCGCAAAGGCGAAATTCCACAAAAGCTCACATACGTGAAGCATAATACGTTTGATAAGTTACATCGAGCCATAGTGGTTCCAACTTACATCAAGGGTAACATAGGGTTCGATATTACATCCCAACGATTAACTTGCTACAAAGTTACTTGTTCATGCATGATGATCAAAAAAAGACTAGATCTAGTGCATTAGCTCAGTAGTAAGCTAAACTACGCATCGTCCTCGGAGTCAGTGTCGAGGATCTCTCCTCCATCTTCATCACTAGGAGGCTCTAACTCCTCATCTTCCTCCTCATCAGGTGGAGCGTCCTCAGGTCCATTGACTTCCATGTCATCATCACCTTCAGCCATGATGACACTAGAACCCATCTCATTCTCATCATCAGGTGGCAGGATAGGGTGAAGTTGATTGTGCAGTAGGTGAACCTCCTCATGGAGATTGTCATTGTACTCTTCTACAGCTGCCAACTGCTGCTCTAGCTCAATCTGCCTCGCTCTCAACACATTCTCCTCGTGCCAGGCTTCATTCCGTTGGTTTAACATGTGAACCAACATACGCTCACAGTTGCGGTGAGCAACTGTCAGCCTTTGAACCTCTAGGTTCTCTTGATCCCGTTCCTGCGTGACTTGCTCCAAACGCTGCTGAACTGCAGTCCTTTCAGCAGTCACCTGAGCTAGCTCTGCCCTCAGCCTTTCTGCCTCAGTAGGCTCAGGACGGGGCTCACGAGGAGCTAAACGATGACGAGGCGCCCTACCTCCAGCGGACTTGCGAGCAGTGCGTTTCGTGCGCGCCATCTGTAGCAAAAAGTTACAACGTAAGGGGAGAATCATTTATGGGATACGAAATTTAATTAGTCGGGACAATCATATTTTAAAGGAGGGAGTAATGCAAGAAATGCCATGTCTGCTTGAACATGATGCATGCACGATCCGTACGTCCTCACAAACCTAGAAAAATTTAAAGGCTAGCGAAATATACGGTGGCATACATACGTTCTCTCGTATACGGTAGCTAGTCGATCTACAACGATACATTGTTAGTGTACCTGCAGAAAATTTCATTTCAGCCCAGTAATTTCCCAAAATGCATAAAAGCAGGCAATAACTAAATACTTTCATACATACATCCCCTGATGTATATACTCTAGTATCACAGCTACCCGTCAGAGATACCCACAATTAAGTACTCTCATAAATACATGGTTAAACATGTAAAGTATGCGAGCAACCACAACTACTCTCCCCTAGACCGACGATTGGACGGTCATGCTCTCACAACTCACACTTACCAGAGCGTAGAGGTATTTTGATCCATACATTACCACCCAAGTGGATGGCATCCATACTATAGCATGCCGTATGGACGACGAAATAGAAACAAGCAGGAACCCCCAAGTTAGTACTTTAATAAGCCACCTAAGAGTCCTTATTTGGGCATAAGGGATATGACCACTGGCAATACTTAGTATTTAATTTAGGATTTTCACAAATACTTTTGTTTTAAATACACAAATGACGTGTTTAGTGTCAAATCTTGCTCTGATGCCAGCTGTAACAGAACCGACCAAATCATAAGAACGTAAGTACAAAAACAATCACCGAAGCGATCAAATTCCTGTACTTAAGCTCTCATAATCCCGGTAGTCCGGAAATCACGAAGGATTTCAACCAACTCTCGACATACAAACCAAGATCATAATGATTCAACACAACACATCATCCATTACAACATTTCATAAGTAGCATTCGGGTTACATCCATCAGAGTCAAATAAATATTACAAACCAAGTTTGAGTGTGCGGAAGCAACATAGTTTAGTACAAAACATCATAGTTTTCAAATACATTGCCAAGATCAGGGTCATGTCCCACAAAAGCATTATCAGGTACTAGAACTAGTAGAAACCGTGCCCAACGGTCTAGTCTTCATCCCCAGCAGGGAGAAGGCAGTACTTGCAGCAACCAAAGTAGAACTGGTCATCTGCAACAGGTGGGAAATAAACCCTGAGTACGAGAAGGTACTCAGCTAGACTTACCCGACGAAAATCAGAAACAAAAGACACCAAGGATCATGCAAGGCTTTTCAGGTGGGCTAGCTTGACACAGTTGCATAAAAGAGCTTATGATTACAGTAACCAATTTAAACTTAGCATCAAGCTTATCATTATTTACCTGTCTACTAGATTAGCACCTGTACTAGAGCACTCACTTATTAGGGGCAAACAGTATTAACCATAGCAGGTATAATAAGGCTGTCATCATCACTTCCGAACCATTAAGTTATTTAGTGTATCTACATTGGAGATAAGCCCGTCAAGTTCTCACTAACCGGGAGAGACGGCGATTCGAATCGAATTGCAACTCAGCTGAGGGGGTATTCCTAACTCTCACCCTGGCATACTTAGCAAGGGTAGCCGTGGGTTACCTTTGGTACAACTCAGGAACCAAATTCGCGGGTTCGATCAGCGCCAGCGCTCTCAGGGATTACCCTTCTGCCAGGACGATCAAGACTTTTAAATCACCTGCCCTTGGACTCACGCCTACGGCTCCCTTCCGAGGCGTACTTTATACTTATCGACTCCCGGCCTGAGTTGAGCTACTCGGCTTCGCGGTCGGTCTTCAGGCCGGCCAACTAAGAGAGAGGCATGCGTTCAACATGAACAGGAAAGGCTCCAAGATCCAGTCCTTAATCGACACAGACGGAGTCACTGCAAACCGGCAAGCCTCCGTCCGGTCTTCATTTCAAATTAAGACTGGTTCTTTTCCACGATAGCAAATATAGCCAACCGTGCCACATGTATCATCCTATATCTCGCAGGTGACAGGAAATCACCCGACTTCTACCGCGTTTAAGCAGGGCTAAGCACTACTCGAGCCTGAGCTACATAGGATTCAGGGTAACAATATCTGGACAAGGAATGGGTAACCAATGCAGCAAGTGTTTGCATCCAACACCTAAACTTAATGCAACAATATATGTAATAACAATACTGTAACTGCAGTTCGGAAAATAGGAGGCTTAATATGCTCCGGGGCTTGCCTTTCAAAAAGTTGCAAGGACGGTGGTCAGGGCACTCAACGGCGACCTCGTCTGGCACTTCTCCTGAAGGCTGCTCCTCCTGAATCTCCGGTGTCGGCTGCTGCTGCTCGTTCAGTTCCTCGAATTCCAGCAGGGTTACTCCTTCTGGTACACCTATTGCATGCCGATGCAAACGATGAATATCATGGATGCATAAGGAATGACGTGATGCTCATGATGAATGAATCACAGTGAGTGTTTACGAAAGTATTACTGGACACTCGTTTACCGAGTACTTAGCTCTATTCAAATCACTTTAAGCATGTATCCAACTTCACTTAAATAACAAGAGCAACTTACCTAGCTTGCATAACCTAAGATAAAGATGCTCATCTTCAGTTAAAGGCCTAACACCTAGGAACAGTACCATGAACTTAGAATAATAAAGACATACTTAATATAGCAGTTAAAGCTTCATATGCAACAAGTAGTAACTTAATTCTATCATAACCAGAGTTCTATAACTCCAATTGACTTGCAAGAGGACATTCTGGAAAGCTTATGAAATTCTCTACAATTCATTTGTAAACATCAAAGCATGATTCTGAAGTTAACCAAATTCCATTCCAGTAGACCTAGAATCTGTCCCGCAATGACAGGGTTACTAACTTGATTATTTAATGATTGTGCAAAAGCCTAATTTGACCAACCCAAGTTTACCAACTTGTTTTTCATACCTAAGAAACATCAGAAAGTATAGTGCTAACTTCTAAATAAATTATTTAATATCTTTTTCTAATTTATCTAGTTAATCAGGTGATTAAAGCAATATATAGTAAAACTGTTTACAAAAATCTACAAAAATTACAGTACCTATCTCATGCTTCACATAGACTACCATAAAAATTTCAAAGTCATTAAGTAAGTATAACAGTCTACACAAAAATGATAAGGCATACTGGCTTAAAATGGCATAATTAAGAAATCCTAATGAAAAGTGTCAAGCAACAGATTTCCCATTTTTCCTAGCATCCTTCTATCACAAGAATAGCACCCATCAAATTTCACCTTCACTGGATCAATAGAAAAATTATGAAAATTCACACAAGATCCACTTATTAATAAAAGGAAATCTTATAACTTAAAAACTACACATGCACTAGCTCTGAAAATTTTACCAGAGCTTCTAATAAACCAAAATAGAGGACCCACAAAATTTCATAATTTTTGGACCACAGAAACTCAAGATAAAATTCAAACAAATTTGCATGCATCTAAAAACACATTTCAAAGTCCTAATTAATTCATCAAAAATTTCTAAAACATGTGCTCATATATTATTTTTGTTAAATACTAGACATGACCAGGAACTTAACAAAATTTGAACCATAGCATTTGGATCTATATACTAGGAGCTACATATTTTTCAAGATGTACATCAATCTGTGAAATAAATAAATAAAACGAAATCGGAAAAACACTCAGCCACAGCTGGGCCAGCCCACGTAACGGCGGCCCGCGAGCACACAGGCGCGGCCCAAGACGCGCGCCAGCGGCCCAGGCTGGACTCCCGCCTGAGTCTCGGCGGCTGACCGCCGGGTCCCGCGTGACAGCGAGACAAGCAGGGGAGCGGAGGAAGGCGACGGCGTATCTCGCCGTCGGTGACTTCTCCGGCGAGACCAACGGTGCCTACGGGTTCACCTCAACCTAGCGGACCTAAGGAAGCCCTTAGACACAGCTATTGACGCCTCTAGCGGGGGTGGCTATGGCCACGGCGGCGCTCGGCCACGGCACTGCCGGCTCCGGTGAGGCCAAGGCGTCTCGGCCCTTATAGCCGACTCAAAGAGCTTCAGTAGCTTTCACCGAACCTAATGCAAGGGGGAGAAAGGGATGGAAGGGGCTCGAGCAGCACGGCAAGGCGCGCGCCCGGCCAGCGGCGGTCATGGCGACCCGGTGGAGCCGCCTACGCGGCGATAGCTACCTGAGGCAAAAAAAACGGAGTGGCGGTGGGGTCGGGGACGTGGAGAGACTCACGAAGGAGCTGTGGTTCAGAGGAATCGAGCAATGGCGCTCGGGTTTGGGTGGAATTTGCTCGGCGGTGCTCGGTGCTCTGGTCGCCATGCGCGCGGAGGAAGGAGAAGGAAAAAGGCAAATGGCGCGGCGAGTGCATTCGGGCAGGCGCGGGATGGCTTCAAGGCGCGGCTGCGACGCCAGGAGGCGCACGGCGCGTGGCCAGCGCGGTCAGCCGGCCGTCGACGCGCGGTGCACACGCGTCCGGCGCTTTCTGAACCCGGTCGGCCATGACGGTCACTGACCGTTTTCTGAAAACACGATTCAATCCTCCATTGTCCCGACTGACAGAGCATGTTCGACGATAATTATCTCCTAATCCGTGACGAGTTAGTGGAAGACATGAACATCAAAGCTGTAGACCTATATTCCCTCTACAATTTCTTTTCCATGATAAACACCTAAAACGTCATGGATCCGAAGTTACATGAAGCTAAAGTTGGCTTGATGCAACTGGAAAACACTATGACTTAGAATATTTTTCTAAGTGTTGAAAACAGCATGTATCTCTGACTTGTGGGCCATGTTTGACCATGTTCCACACATTTTCATGACTTGGCTATAAAACAACTTTTGTTCCTTGATAAATTTGCTACAACTTTTGTAAAGAGTGCACAGCCATGCAAAGTCTCTAAGTTGCACTTTTTAAACAGTCAAACAATGAGACTCTTATGGTCAATTCTAGTCAAACCTCCATTCAAGGGCAATTCTGTCATTTTGACCTACATGAACAATGTTCCAACAAGTAAACTAAATGTAGTTAAGGTGTATTAGACCATGATCAACCATTTTACAAAGTTGTTATATCACTTCTAATGATCACATGAAATAAAACAATTAAAACAAACAATTCAATCATATGTTGCAATGAAATGTTTCATATGTTTCATGGCTTGGTTGTTATTCTACACTTGTCATCTTTCTACCATGTTGCCATGTTTCCAAGTATAAGAATTTCATGTTGCATTCTCAAGTTGCACTACTATCATTCATAAGCACTCAAGTACGAAACACATACAATTTCAAATGTTGCATATGTATGTTTCAATGATAATGACATGATGATATAGATAATGCACATGCTTATGAATGAAATGCAATTAGTGGAAGCCAAACACCTAGGGTGTTACACTCCAGTTGCAAAAACCACGGATGGGGCAAGGATCACAAAAATGAGCCGACCCTTGACCAAACCTCTGCTATGCATGAGGGCTCAAGGAAAGTTGGACTTACAAGGAGACCGAACGCACGGTCATAGAACGATAGTTAAAATCCTAAGGAAGGGTATGTGTGAATATAAGAGTAGTTTTGCCATCCTCTCTTCGGTCTTCAGTAACATTTGACCCCAGCAACTACAAGGGGTCAGATCTCACTCGGGGCTGATAAAGGTATAAAACCCTCTTTTTTGAAACAGTCACTGTGTCGGACCTCTTTCTCATGTTAAGGTTAGTGGCAAGGTTTGTGGGAATGAATAACCAAGCGTGCCTGGTCAGACTGCAAAAAACCCACACCCCGATGGCTATGGTAACTTTGCTCACCAGCATAATTGAAGTTTCCCTCTTACACACCTCGGGCCCTATGGTCTTAACGAATGGAAGGGTCGAATTGCATGAGCCCCTTTTTTGAATGCAAAAAGGGAAGAAAGCAAGTTCAATCAAATGAAACAAAATTACAAATTTGTTTAAACAAAACAACATTTTGAATCTGTTTTTAAGATACAAAAGTGCTAACACTTGTCCTCAGATTATAGATAATGTCCATCAGACCCATTCAACTAACTATCCCCTCCAGGGGAGAACTATCTCTTCAACTTTGTCCACTAGGTTTCACGCGACAGGAACCACCGCCTTCTCTATTTTGTCCAGCTCTCGGAGGCCTCGTAGCCAGGCATGAAGCCAAGGCTCATTGTCTCCAAGTCAACACTCTCAGCATAGTAGGAGTAGGCGATGACGAAGGCTTGGGTAATCCCAAAGCAAAGAGCTTCCCTCTCAAGCTGGCGCACCCACACTGTGATATCTATGGTAGCAGAGGCCGCAAGCGAGCTGGTTACCCTTGGCCGCGCCACCTCTAGGTCATTGAAGACCACCACGATGGTAGCACGTAAGAGATTGTGCTCATCACTCTCTGCCTGAAGGACCCCCCGCGTCTCGGCAAGCTCTATGACTAGCTTGGCAGAGACACTCTCGACCTCTAGCCTTCGAGCTACCATGGTTCCAAGATCAGCCCAGAGGGAGCTGACCACCTGCCATGCCTCATTGCGCTATCGGGCGGCCTAGTCATGCTCCTTGTAGGCCACATCGTGCTCCGAGCGGAGTCTCTCCACAGTCTAGCATAGCTCGTCTTGCTTCTTGCATAGCTAGGCTATCGCCTTAGCATCCAAGCTCGCCCTCTACTGTAGGGCCGCGAACATCTCCTTGGCTCCTAGCTTGAGCTCCCACTCCTTCTCCACCTCAACTAGGAGGATGAGGACCCACTAACGGGCCTCGACATCCCTCTGGAGCAACTCATCCCACTCCTTCTAGACTCTAGCGGCCTCCTCCTTGTCCTACCGTGCCCTTGTCAACAAATCATAGAACGCCTTCTCAGCATCCTCCATGTCCTGATGGGCCTCGGCTTCCTGCTACCGGAGCCCAGCCGCCTCCTTGGCCAGTGGAGTCAGCTCAGCCACCCACTGTTGGGCGACAGCAAGCTAGGCGCTCATGTCCCCACACAGCCAGGCCTCTTCGGTGAGGCAATCCCATTTCTCCTTCTAGTCACAGAGGAACTAGGATTTCTCCTAGCTACGAGTGATAAGGGACTGAAAAGAAGATCAATGTCAAAACACATGAAGAAAGAAGAAAACAAGAGGAAAGGTTAAGTGGATACACGGCTAGTTGTTACGACGACATCACGCAGGATGCCCCTAACCTAGTTTAGGACTACCAGCATGGCTGAGATCCCTTTGTTGAGACTCTCCCGCTCTATGCTCTCGGTAGCATCATCAAGAGAGAAGAGTATCGATGTTGGGTCTTACAGATCCATCCACTGGAGCAGCAACTCACCCCACGTGGGCGAGTGGCTGCCCTCGACATCAGGGCCAAGGGCGACCTCCCGCTAGTCCTCTCCACCACTGCCATGATGCTTGAGGAACCTACGGCTGTGTCCCCCTTCGTTCGGCCCATGTCAGGCACCATCACCTTGGCCGTCGATGGCACAGATCGCATTGCTTCCTCAGGAACCACCATGGCTGTGTTTGGCTATGCCTGGCTCATCACAGCCACTACCGCCTCCATCTATGTTGAAGGGGCCTCGACTAGCAGCATCACGCACATAGCGGTCAATGCCAAGAGTGCGAGCAAAAGTTCTGTACGCTCTGACATCGGTAGTAGAATTGCTTCCGTCGCCGTTTGCTCAGTGACCTCAGAGGGCGTTCCCTCATCCCCAGCGACCGTTTGTCCCACTAAGGGCATGGGCACCACCATGGGTGATGCTAGACTAGTCGACGAGGCTGTGACGCTGGCTCTGCTCCCTCCCAAAGCAAGAGCGATGTCAGGCGACGACCGACGCCTCGCCAGGAGGGAAACACTCTTCTTGGGCACTAGCGCCAAAGAGCCACCCCATCTCAGGATGCCGCAAGACACAAAAGGCATGAGTCATGCTGAAAACAGAGAAAAATAGAGAAAATAGAGAAGTCAACGACTTACATCAGTGCCATTGTGTGCATGATACGTTTGGGGGATGAACCCCTAGGTCCTTGCTCTACCTCCTCGGGACATGGCCATTTGGAGCCCACCCCCAGCTCCTAGGCTGAGGGGCTCGTCTCCCTTGCACCCGGAGGTGCAACGGTGGAGCCATCCCCATCCCTCAGCATTCGAGCACGGTGGCAAACCCACCCGCCCCCGCTAGCACCTTGGGTGCGGCGACAGATCTAGCCGCCCCCTCTACTGACACCTCGGGCATGGTGGCTGGCACGCCTACCCCTACTTGTTCTAAGGATGGGCCGATGGTTCAGCCTACCTCCATTGTCCTCATGGACTCACTTCCTCCCACTTGAAATTTGAAGGGTCCCTACATGGATGAGGAGATACCTATCAGTGTATCCTCGCTCTCTAGGTCACCCCACTTGGGCTCGATAACTACCTCTTCTTCTTCTTCCTTGTCATCGTCTTCATCACTGTTTGTTTCCTCCAAGTGCTCCAGCACGCATAGCTTCTGCTGCTTCTTCCTCCTCTTGTCCTCCTTTGCCTTCCGCTATCGCTCAACCATGGTGCGGTTGGCCACCATCATGGTCGGATCCTTTGGTAGCTGAGCTAGAAGATCCGTAAGGACGAGCTTCTTTAGCTAGTTCCCCTATCTCAATATTAGCATCAAGAGGTTAGGAGTTCAATTAAAAAGGAGGCATGAGAAAAGAAAACAATGTATCCTAGTTCTGGCCGCATTGGGGGATGCCCTGACACTAGATATACAAAGTCAAGGATAGCGCTGGCATCGTTCTGTGAAGGCTCCATCGCCTCCTTGATACACTACGCCACTTTGGAGGGGGAGAGTGCTCCCTCGGCAAGCATCGTCTCATTGAGTGATGCCCCGGGCACCATCATGTGTAGGGGAAGCGCGCGCCTCATGAGTGGTGCCACCCTCCACGCGTGATAGGCACCGATGATCCCCGACCCCTTCACGCCCCTCTCCTTCATAATTTGGATGGCGGCGAGATGGTCCTAGATCTTCTTCTTATCTTTCTCTAGGACTCCCCACCTCCTCCATGATTTTGGGACCTTCGATGAGGCACCTAGTGAACTCTAGGAAGGGGGTGGCTGCATCATTCTTAATGTAGAACCATTGCGAATGCCACCCCTTGTTGGATATCGACAGACGCATCGGCGGGTCCTCGCTGACCCAGTTGTTGCATAGTTGAATACCGGCGCATTCCATCAGCGCATTTAGCTCCTGCTTCTTCTCTCGCTTCTTCAGGAGGGTGACAGCGAAGAAGTACCACCACAGGTTAAAGTGGGGACTAATCCCTAGGAACCCCTCACATAGGGCGACGAACGCCGCAAATGTGTTGGATTCTGTTGGGATTAAGATGCTACAACTCCACCTTGTAGTAATGCAACAACTCCTAAAGAAACTTATGGGCGATGGTGGTGAATCCCCGCTTGTGGAAGTGAGCGAAGGATATGACATACCCATTGGGCGGCGATGGCATGTCCTCATCGCCGAGCAGCCATCACTCCTTGGCGGCAGGCCGTGTGCAAAGAAGGACGCAGCAAACAAGGCCCTCCAGGCGCTGAAGGGTGACATTAGATCTACACCATGGCTCCATTGAATGATTGGGGTGGGTGGATGCGAACTTGATGATGGCTGAGAAGTGGATGCAGGAGGCTTAGGCAATTAGTGGTGGAGGTTGTAGATGTGAAGGCAAGGAAGCAATGTGCGAAACCCTAGGGGCGAACCCTTTGGTTTTATAGGGGCAATGGATGCAAGGAAGGCAACCATCCACCTAGATCTGCACGTCTGCCATGATTCACAACCAAGTCAACACGCAGATTATGCGCCCTCAATCCCTATCCTTTCCCTCCAAAATCAGTGCCGAATGTTTCGCCTCTCCTGGCAGAATAGGACTCCTTACTAGCAAAAGCATACATGTCAAAAAATGTTCCTCTAGCCCTAGTTGGGCCCTAGGAGTTTTAGGGCTAGCCCATCAACAGTTTCGACAGCCACCCCAAGGCACCCTTACGACAGAAGGATGGGCCCATGATTAGCCAAAACTCAGGCACACAAGCTTCACGAGAGTTGGCCCATGATCGAGTCTCAGCTGGGTTGACCCTGGATGAGTCCCTGTGAATGGGACACCAGGGTCCTATTAAGCTATCCAATCAATAAACCATTGAATCTCTCAGCCATACCCACGAAGGGTCTGAATCACCCCCTAGGAGAATCTATTCGAATCACCTAGAGGCTCAAGGGCTACACCCGATGGGTGTGCTCGTGCGCACCCTCTAGCAAGGCGAATTACCCCCTTGGGTGATTCTATCTGAATCACCCGGGGCTCAAGGGCTACACCCATCAGATGCACTCGTGTGCACCCGCTAGCAAGTCAAATCACCCTGAGGTGATTCTATCCGAATCCTCAGGTGCTTGGGGACTACTATCGGGGACCGAATACTAGGATACCCAAAGAGGAGGAGCTAATAACCATCAAACATTGATGCTTCTGAATAGGCAAGAATGCGACTACACCTCTTATCCAATGATCGAGGGTTAACTCTGCTTTGTCTGACCCCAAAGTTTGGCTTCACCTCGCCCGACGTCTGAGGGCAAACTCCGCCTCACCTGATGTCTGGGGGCTGGCTCCACCTTGCTCGACGTCTGGGGGTGGACTCCACCATGCCTGATGTCTAGGGCTGGCTCTGCCTCACCCAATGTCTAGGGACAAACTCTGCCTCACTCAATGTCTAGGGGCTGGCTCTGCCTTGCCCAACGTCTACGCGCTGCTCTTTCATAACTACGTGCATAGATAAGGTAGGGCACTCAAGTCAACCACAATACTGAGGACCATACCCTACACGCCTATAGGAAAGTATTGTCAGGATATGACAAGATGGGCACTTTAAGGCCTTCTGGGCATGTTAGAGCCCAAACAGTGTTTTGGGCGCTGATATTTGTTTTATAGTGTTGTGGACGCCGCCATTGGCCCTCAGGCGCAGATCCTAACAAAACCATATGACAACCACTATGGTCCAAGAGGAGACTCATGTCTTCTACGATGATGGACGTGCAGTCACTGCACCGTCCGCTCCCTATGGGGTTGTGGATCAACACCCTGGCCTTGTCATGCCTGCCCACCAGGGCGAGATGGGACGTGACCACTTGTTGTGTCAGCACGGCTGACTCAAAGGAAAAGGAAGACCTAGCACCTTTGAAGGACCTTCTTTGCCTCTAGTTTTTCTTCTTTCTCCCATATGTAATCCCTACTCCCCCTTAGTCTATAAAAGTTAAGGCAGGGCACCCCACTATGGGGACGGATCAATTCCACACACATCACACCACATAGCTAAGCAGCACCCAAGCTCTCAGCACCTGTTCGACCTTTCCATCATAGACTTGGGACCTATCCCTCTCTCACCCATTTGTACCCCCTACTACAAACCTTTTAGTGCAAATAACTCAAGCAACAACCATGAACTAGACGTAGGGACATTCTACCCAAACCAGTATAAACCTTGTGTCTTTTTAGCACACCATTCGAGCCTAACGTGCAATAATACAAATTTACTCATTGGTGTTTACTCGAAACACCGACAGCTAGACTTACCCGTCATAAACCAGAAATAATATAACACCAAGGAGTATGCAAGGCTTTATCGGTGGAGTTAGCTTGACAACATTTTTCATAAAAGCTTAAGTAACATAACTTGGAGATTTAGTACCTTTAGCATCAATTTGAATACCTACTCAATTGAGCATCTCTAGATTAGCACCTATACTAGAAGCAATCACATGATTAAGCTAATAAAGCATTAGTAACCATATCCAATGTATTAATTTGAGCATCATCATAACCATCAAGTTCCATCAATTAATGCTATGTTGCCGCTGCTCATTCAAGTTCTCACTATTTGGAAGAGACGGTGACTTGAATCAATTCTAACCTAGCTGGGGAGTTATTCCTAACACAAACACATACTTCCCCCGTCGAGGTCGCATTCAGGTCACCTTTGGCACAATTCAGGTATAGTTGCAGGTCTGATCAGCACCAGTACCCTTAGGGATACTACCAAGTCTGCCAGGAAGTTTAGGCCCAGCCAACCTTTGGACTCACGCCACTGGCTCCCCGCACATCCTTACAGTCCTCCAATGAGCACACTTTCACTTACCGGATCCTGACCTGAGTTGAGCTACTCGACTTTGCGGTTGGAATGACTTATCCGACCAACTAAGTGCTAGGTATGCAGTTCAACATGACATGAGGGACATACATCGAATCGGTCCTTAATCAACATAGATGGGGATAAATATGCACCAAGACCTCCATGCCTTGTTGCTTCTCTATCACAATCCCACCCGATCTCCTTTTTATTCATCAACACATGGTTATTTCTATGATAGCAATTATAGCCAACCGTGATTAGATATCTACCTATGTCTTGCAGGTGACTAGGAAATCACCTGACTTCTATTAGACTAAGCATGTCTAAGCATATATTCGATCCTGGACCTACAAAGGATTCAATATATATTTGTCTGGACAAGGAAATTATATGTAGCAAGTGTTTCCAATCAACTCCTATGACCTAATGCATCAAACATAAAGGACGCAAGTGATATTTATAAAAACATAGGAGGCTTATAATGCTCTAGGGCTTGCCTTTCAAGAATGAGGAAGGTTGGTGGTCAGGACACTTAGGAAGATCTTCCACGTTGACTCCTCCTTTCGCCTGAACCTCCTGCTCTTTGGCTGCCTGTGGCTCCTCCTGATGCTCGGGTTTGAAGTCGAGTAGAGTCACTCCTTTCGAGGAATCCTATTGCATGCATATGCACAAATGAGTATCATGAATGCATAGAGATAAGATGAAACTGATAAATTGTATATGCATGAGCATGGTTATTCGCAAGATGTACGATAAGTTTAAGATTTGTTAACCAAGTAGATGAATAACTTTCTTCTAGTTGATCTTTTCTGAGTAGGTGCATATCTCTTCTATAGTTCAAGAAACATACACTTACTAAGTTCAAGTAACCTAAGGTAAAGTTGTTCATCATCAGTAAGAGGCTTAGAACCTATAGCTAACAACTAATCGCAATTAGCCTAAGCATCTACACAAGCATCACATAAGACAAACAATTACAATTTGACTTAGTCATTTCCTAGACTATAAATAGCAGCTACTTATTTTCGAAATGACTTATCCGGCCAACTAAGTGCTAGGCATGCGTTCAACACTACATGAGGATGTATAGCGAATCAGTCCTTAATCAACATAGATGGGGATAAATAGGCACCAAGACCTCCATGCCTTGTTGCTTCTCTATAATAATCCTACCCGATCTCCTTTTTATTCATCAACACATGGTTATTTAAACTATAGCAATTATAGCCAACCTGTGATTAGATATCTATCTATATCTTGCAGGTGACAGGAAATCACCCGACTTCTATCAGGACTAAGCATGGCTAAGCATATATTTGATCCTAGGAACTACAAAGGATTCAAGATATATTTGTCTGGACAAGGAAAATATATGCAGCAAGTGTTTCCAAACAACTCCAATAACCGAATGCATCAAACATAAAGGATGCAAGTGATATGTGTAAAAACATTGGAGGCTTATAATGCTTCGGGGCTTGCCTTTCAAGAATGAGGAAGGTTGGTGGTCAGGACACTCAGGAAGATCTTCCATGTTGACTCCTTCTTCTACCTGAACCTCCAGCTCCTAGGTTGCCTGTTGCTCCTCTAGATGCACGGGTTCGAAGTCGAGTAGAGTCACTCCTTCTAGGGAACCTATTGCATGCATATGCACAAATGAGTATCATGAATGCATAAGAGATGAGATGAAATGATAAATTGTACTATGCATGAGCATGGTTATCCACAAGATGTATGATAAGTTTAACATTCGTTGACCAAGTAGATGAATAACTTTCTTCTAGTTGATCTTTTCTGATTAGGTGCATATCTCTTCTAAAGTTCAAGAAACATACACTTACTAAGTTCTAGTAACCTAAGGTAAAGTTGTTCATCATCGGTAAGAGGCTTAGAACCTACAACTAACAACTAATATCAATTAGCCTAAGCATCTACACAAGCATCATATAAGACAAACAATTACAATTTGACTTAGTCATTTCCTAGACTGTCAATAGCAGCTACTTATTATCAGAATGACTTATCCTGGCCAACTAAGTGCTAGGCATGCGTTCAACATGACATGAGGACATACAGCAAATCGTTCCTTAACCGACATAGATGGGGATAAATAGGCACCAAGACCTCCATGCCTTGTTGCTTCTCTATCACAATCCCATCGGGTCTCCTTTTTATTCAGTCAACACATGGTTATTTCCACTGATAACAATTATAGCCAACCATGATCCGATATCTACCTATATCTTGCAAGTGATAGGAAATCACCCAACTTCTACCTGTACTAAGTTTGGCTAAGCATATATTCAATCCTGGACCTACAAAGGATTCAAGGTATATTTGTCTAGACAAGGAAAATATATGCAACAAGTGTTTCCAATCAACTCCTATAACCTAATGCATCAAACATAAAGGACGCAAGTGACATTTGTAAAAACATAGGAGGCTTATAATGCTTCGGGGCTTGCCTTTGAAGAACAAGGAGGGTTGGTGGTCAGGACACTCAGGAAGATCTTCCATGTTGACTCCTCCTTCCGCCAGAACCTCCTGCTCCTAGGCTTGCCTATTGCTCCTTCCTAATGCTCGGGTTCAAACTTGAGTAGAGTCACTCCTTCCTGAGGAACATAATGCATGCATATGCACAAATGAGTATCATGAATGCATAAGCGATGAGATGAAATGATAAATTGTATATGCATGAGCATCGATATCCACAAGATGTATGATAAGTTCAACATTCGTTGACCAAGTAGATGTATAACTTTCTTCTAGTTGATCTTTACTGAGTAGGTGCATATCTCTTCTATAGTATAAGAAACATACACTCACCAAGTTCTAGTAACCTAAGGTAAAGTTGTTCATCATCGGTAAGAGGCTTAGAACCTATAGCTAACAACTAATATCAATTAGCCTAAGCATCTACACAAGCATCATATAAGACAAACAATTACAATTTGACTTAGTCATTTCCTGGACTGTAAACAATAGCTACTTATTTTCGGAACGACTTATCCAGGCCAACGTAGTGCTATGCATGCGTTCAACATGACATGAGGACGTACAACAAATCGGTCCCTAACCAACATAGCCGGTGATAAATAGGCACCAAGAACTCCATGCCTTGTTGCTTCTCTATCACAATCCCGCCCGGTCTCCTTTTTATTCATCAACACATGGTTATTTCTATGTTAGTAATTATAGCCAACCATGATTAGATATCTACCTATGTCTTGCAGGTGACAGGAAATCACCTGACTTCTATCAGGACTAAGCATGTCTAAGCATATATTCGATCCTAGACCTACAAAGGATTCAATATATATTTGTCTGGACAAGGAAAATATATGTAGCAAGTGTTTCCAATCAACTCCTATGACCTAATGCATCAACATAAAGGATGCAAGTGATATTTATAAAAACATAGGAGGCTTATGATGCTCCAGGGCTTGCCTTTCCTAGAAAGAGGAATGTTGGTGGTCAGGACACTTAGGAAGATCTTCCACTGTTGACTCCTCCTTTCGCCTGAACCTCCTGCTCTTAGGGCTACCTGTGGCTCCTCCTGATGCTCGGGTTTGAAGTCGAGTAGAGTCACTCCTTCCGAGGAACCTATTGCATGCATATGCACAAATGAGTATCATGAATGCATAAGAGATAAGATGAAATGATAAATTGTATATGCATGAGCATGGTTATTCGCAAGATGTATGATAAGTTTAACATTTGTTAACCAAGTAGATGAATAACTTTCTTCTAGTTGATCTTTTCTGAGTAGGTGCATATCTCTTCTATAGTACAAGAAACATACACTTACTAAGTTTAAGTAACCTAAGGTAAAGTTGTTCATCATCAGTAAGAGGCTTAGAACCTGCACCTAACAACTAATCGCAATTAGCCTAAGCATCTACACAAGCATCACATAAGACAAACAATTACAATTTGACTTAGTCATTTCCTAGACTATAAATAGCAGCTACTTATTTTGCAAATGACTTATCTGGCCAACTAAGTACTAGGGCATGCGTTCAACACTACATGAGGATGTATAGCGAATCAGTCCTTAATCAACATAGATGGGGATAAATAGGCACCAAGACCTCCATGCCTTGTTGCTTCTCTATAACAATCCTACCCGGTCTCCATTTTATTCAACAACACATGGTTATTTAAACTATAGCAATTATAGCCAACCGTGATTAGATATCTATCTATATCTTGCAGGTGATAGGAAATCACCCGACTTCTACCAGGACTAAGCATGGCTAAGCATATATTTGATCCTGGAACTACAAAGGATTCAAGATATATTTGTCTGGACAAGGAAAATATATGCAGCAAGTGTTTCCAAACAACTCCAATAACCTAATGCATCAAACATAAAGGATGCAAGTGATATGTGTAAAAACATAGGAGGCTTATAATGCTTCGGGGCTTGCCTTTCAAGAATGAGGAAGGGTGGTGGTTAGGACACTTAGGAAGATCTTCCATGTTGACTCCTTCTTCTACCTGAACCTCCAGCTCCTGGGCTACCTATTGCTCCTCCTTGATGCTCGAGTTCGAAGTCGAGTAGAGTCACTCCTTCTAGGGAACCTGTTGCTTGCATATGCACAAATGAGTATCATGAATGCATAAGAGATGAGATGAAATGATACATTGTATATACATGAGCATGGTTATCCACAAGATGTATGATAAGTTTAACATTCGTTGACCAAGTAGATGTATAACTTTCTTCTAGTTGATCTTTACTGAGTAGGTGCATATCTCTTCTATAGTATAAGGAAACATACACTCACCAAGTTCTAGTAACCTAAGGTAAAGTTGTTCATCATCGGTAAGAGCCTTAGAACCTACAACTAACAACTAATATCAATCAGCCTAAGCATCTACACAAGCATCATATAAGACAAACAATTACAATTTGACTTAGTCATTTCCTAGGACTATCAACAGTAGCTACTTATTTTTAGAATGACTTATCTAGCCAACTAAGTGCTAGGCATGCATTCAACATGACATGAGGACATACAGCAAATCGGTCCTGAACCGACATAGACGGGGATAAATAGGCACCAAGACCTCCATGCCTTGTTGCTTCTCTATCACAATCCTGCCTGGGTCTCCTTTTTATTCATCAACACATGGTTATTTCCACGATAACAATTATAGCCAACCATGATCAGATATCTACCTATATCTTGCAAGCGACAGGAAATTACCCAACTTCTACCAGACTAAGTTTGGCTAAGCATATATTCAATCCTGGACCAACAAAGGATTCAAGGTATATTTGTCTAGACAAGGAAAATATATGCAACAAGTGTTTCCAATCAACTCCTATAACCTAATGCATCAAACATAAAGGACGCAAGTGACATTTGTAAAAACATAGGAGGCTTATAATGCTTTAGGGCTTGCCTTTGAAGAACAAGGAGGGTTGGTGGTCAGGACACTCAGGAAGATCTTCCATGTTGACTCCTTCCTACCTAGAACCTCCTGCTCCTAGGCTACCTATTGCTCCTCCTGATGCTCGGGTTCAAACTCGAGTAGAGTCACTCCTTCCAGGGAACCTAATGCATGCATATGTACAAATGAGTATCATGAATGCATAAGAGATGAGATGAAATGATAAATTGTATATGCATGAGCATCGATATCCACAAGATGTATGATAAGTTCAACATTCGTTGACCAAGTAGATGTATAACTTTCTTCTAGTTGATCTTTACTGAGTAGGTGCATATCTCTTCTATAGTATAAGAAACATACACTCACCAAGTTCTAGTAACCTAAGGTAAAGTTGTTCATCATCGGTAAGAGGCTTAGAACCTACAGCTAACAACTAATATCAATTAGCCTAAGCATCTACACAAGCATCATATAAGACAAACAATTACAATTTGACTTAGTCATTTCCTGGACTGTAAACAATAGCTACTTATTTTTGGAATGACTTATCCGACCAACATAGTGCTAGGCATGCAGTTCAACATGACATGAGGACGTACAACCAATCGGTCCCTAACCAACATAGCCGGTGATAAATAGGCACCAAGAACTCCATGCCTTGTTGCTTCTCTATCACAATCCCTGCCCAGTCTCCTTTTAATTCATCAACACATGGTTATTTCCATGATAGCAATTATAGCCAACCATGACCAGATATCTACCTATATCTTGCATGTGATAGGAAATCACCTGACTTCTACCGGACTAAGCATGGCTAAGCATATATTTGAATCCTAGACCTACAAAAGATTCAAGATATATTTGTCTAGACAAGGAAAATATATGTAGCAAGTGTTTCCAATCAACTCCTATAACCTAATGCATCAAACATAAAGGATGCAAGTGATATTTGTAAAAACATTGGAGGATTATAATGCTTCGGGGCTTACCTATCAAGAATTGAGGAAGGTTGGTGGTTAGGACACTCAAGAAAATCTTCACATGTTGACTCCTCCTTCCACCTAAACCTCTTGCTCTATGGGATACCTGTTGCTCCTCCTGATGCTCGGGTTCGAAGTCGAGTAGAGTGACACCTTTCGGGGAACCTATTGCATGCATATGCACAAATGAGTATCATGAATGCATAAGAGATGAGATGATATGACAAATTGTATATGTATGCGCATGGTTATCCGCAACATGTATGATAAGTTTAACATTCAGTTGACCAAGTAGGTGTATAACTTTCTTCTAGTTGATCTTTACTGAGTAGGTGCATATCTCTTCTATAGTACAAGAAGCATACGCTCACCAAGTTCTAGTAACCTATGGTAAAGTTGTTCATCATTAGTAAGAGGCTTAAACCTGCAGCTGACAACTAATCTCAATTAGCCTAAACATCTACACAAGCTTCACATAAGACAAACAATTATAATTTGACTTAGTCATTTCCTAGACAGTAAATAATAGCTACTTGTTTTCGGAACGACTTATCCGGCCAACTTAGTGCTAGGCATGTGTTCAACACGACATGAGAACATACAATGAATCGGTCCTTAACCAACATAGACAGGGGATAAATAGGCTCCTAAGAACTCCATGCCTTGTTGCTTCTCTATCACAATCCCGCCTGGTCTCCTTTTTATTCATCAACACATGGTTATTTCCACGATAGCAGTTATAGCCAATCATGATCAGATATCTACCTATATCTTGCATGTGATAGGAAATCACCCGACTTCTACCAGGACTACGCATGGCTAAGCATATATTCGATCCTAGACCTACAAAGGATTCAAGATATACTTGTCTAGACAAGGAAAGTATATGCAGCAACTGTTACCAATCAACTACTATAACCTAATGCACAAACATAAAGGACGCAAGTGATATTTGTAAAAACATAGGAGGCTTAAAATGCTCCGGGGCTTGCCTTTTAAGAACGAGGAAGGTTGGTGGTCAGGACACTCACAAAGGTCTTCCACGTTGACTCCTTCCGCCTTAACCTCCTGCTCTTGGGCTACCTATTGCTCCTCCTGATGCTCGGGTTCGAAGTTGACTAGAGTCACTCCTTCCTGGGGAACCTATTGTATGCATAAGAGATGAGATGATATGATAAATTGTATATGCATGAGCATGGTTATCCACTAAGATGTAAGATAAGTTTAACATTCGTTGACCAAGTAGATGTAATTTCTTCTAGTTGATCTTTACTGAGTAGGTGCATATATCTTCTATAGTACAAGAAACATACGCTCACCAAGTTCTAGTAACCTAAGGTAAAGTTGTTCATCATCAGTAAGAGGCTTTAAACCTGCATCTAACAACTAATCTCAATTAGCCAAAGCATCTACACAAGCATCACATAAGACAAACAATTATAATTTGACTTAGTCATTTCCTGGACTGTAAACAATAACTACTTATTTTGGTCATATCTGGAGTTCTACTAAACCAAATACTATAATCTTAGACTTTCTAAAAATCTTATAAAACTGCCTACAACTTTCTTATAGTCATCTCAAGATGATTCAACATCTATAAAGGTCAAACAAATCAATATCCCAAATCTATCCAAAAATTCTAGAGAATAAGAATCTCTGGAGACTAACTTCCAATAGCTATAACTCTCAAACCATTTAGCCTATTACCATGAACATTTGACACAAGCAAGATAAGTAAGTTACCTACAACTTTGTTTTTGACAAGATTTACAACAAGCATCATTTTACCCATGCAATTTACTTAACAACAGAAACTGTCCAGAACAATCACTAAAATTGAATTATAGAGCAATTAATATTTCACTGCATACAAGCAATCAAATTTAGGCACAACCAATGGTACCAACAATTCATAGACATCATATACACTTTAGAAAATGTAATGGTCAAGCCCAAATAAATTATTTAAATGCCTTTATTAATTTATTTGGACACTAAGGTGAAATAAGGAACATATACCTAAAGTGTATAGTAAATTATGAGAAAATTACTAGTAACCTACATATGACTCCAAATGTTTACTATACAAATTTCATGCCATTTGGATAAGTATAGCCATCTCAACAAAAATGACAAGTGGCATAGGCTTATTTTAGCAAAAATAGTTATTCTAGTGAAAAGTGTGAAACAACATATTTAATATTTTTCTTACTTTCATCCTAGCACCATAACATTGTGTAAAAATTTGCATGATCATAGGTTATGTATTTTTACCCCATTTATTATCACTAGAAACTAGCAATTATTTAAGATTAAATAGGAAGACCATATTCCAAGTATGCTTACTATAGTATTAGTATTTTTCTTAGCTAGAGCATGTCAACACAAGATCAGCAAAATTAGAAACACAATTTTATCTATTTCCTAGCTCAAGTTATGCATTTTACAAGATATAAACTACTTTAAAAGCACTTATCTAGCTCAATTTAATTCTCCCAGAAAAGTATCCCAAACAGTAGGTTTCATATTTTTATCAAATAGTACACTTCAATGATGAATCCAACAAAATTTGGTTCACTCAATTTGGACACTCCTAGCTCTAGAGATGAATTTTTAAAACATGTATTCAAATCTATGAAAAAATAAGAAAATCAAAGATCACACAGACTGATAGATGGGGCCCACTGGTCAACAGGGTCTGCTCGTTAGTGAAACAGGAGGCAGGGGACAGAGGTTGACAAGCTGATAGCTTGCTAGCAATGAGGTCTCCAGTGAAACCCCGGGCACCATCATGTTCCTCTCGTCAACCCCCAGCCTAGGGGTACCATAGGTTGGGTCAGTGGCTCACCAAAGCAAGCTTACCGGCGAGCATGGTGGACGGTAGGTGGTCGCGTGGTGTCACGCTAGCCATCTCCAGCGACAACACAGCCTAGGTAAGCATTGCTACAACTTCCATGGACTCTAGCAGAGCTCTCAGGTTAGGTCTAAGTCATGGCTAGAGCGGCGGTGAGGTCTGGCCAGCATGCGCGGAGCTAGCGACGCTTGCTGTTCGTGTGAGGGGGCTATCGGTGACCTGCCTCCATCATAGACTATGAATCTAGAGCTTAATGCGACTTGGTAATGGGCACCAGAGCTGGGCTAAGGGTGACTAGTTGGGGTTGGCCGCAGTCGAGCTTGAGCTACAACTTGGCCATGGAAGCAAAGACCAGATAAGGGAGAGAGAGAGCGGAGGTGCATGGGTTGTGGTTGGCCATGGGCGAGCTCATGCTCGGCGGCACACCGTGGCCATGGCAGTGATAGCGGCATGACAATGTGGCCTTATCGGTGCTCGGCTAGTGGTGCCAGCTGCTCGGGAAGGTGGTGAAGGTGATGGCAGAGTGGTGTGCGTGAGCAATCGGACAATGGTGCTGCGGTGGAAGTGAGCGAGCGCGACAAAGGCACAATGATAATGGCGACGACTCTCGGTTTCGCTTAGCTGGCGAGGGAGAGGCAAGGCGAGGGCGAGAGAGCGAGAAACGGAGGGAGCAGCAACATCGCCTCCCTCTTCACTCCCCTTTGGCCTGACTAGCTGGGCCAACACCAGCGTATGGCTACCACACAGTGTGCACAGTCTTGCGCTGGTCGGCCACGACGCGCACGGCGAAGGGCCGGTTTTGGCCGTCTGACGATCCAACTTTGCGCCTCCATAACTCCTAAACCATGCGTAATTAGCAAAAACTATATTAGTGAAAGTTGTAGAGCTATGTGAGATCTCGAACTTTGATTTAGGAACCATCATCTAATTCTTAATGGTTAGCCAGTGACAATGCTCCCAAGTGAGGCACATTGAAACTGTAAATGGCTTTAGGACAAGCAATTTTTTCTAAGTTTGAAAATAACATTTTGTTGATTTTTATGAGCCCTATTTGACCATGTTAGGCACTGAATTAGCTCATGACCCTTAAATAAAGTTTGTTCCACATAAGATAAGCTACAACTTTTATTAAGGGTGCACTGCCATGCAAACACTCTATGCTAGTTCCACTTTGGTCAAAGTAGAATCATGAAAATTGGAGTTTCTAGAATAACTATGACTTGGGGGCTGTTTTGGTCCATGTCATGAATACCAAACTTGTTCCATGTTCCATCCTAAGTGTGTCTAAGGTGTTTTAATGATCAACATCAACCATTTGCATTAACAAGCAAGACCATAAAGCATACACATGTTGCAACATAGAATAACAAAGGTTATGTTTCATATGAATGTTTCATATGTTTATGCCCATATATGAATGAATGATGCTTATGCTCCTGCAATGCAAGTGCAAAAGTGCAAGCCTAACATCTAGGGTGTTATAGCCCCTCCCCCTTATAGAAATCTTATCCCAAGATTCGAAAGACCTACCATTTTTTCATAAAAGGCGGGATAAACCTCATGTAAATAGTCTTCCCATTCCCTCGTAGCATCTTACTCACTATGATTATTCCTCATCACTTTGTGAAACTTGATCACATGGTTTTGAGTTACTCTATCCTTGCTATCTATGATTTGCACCGGCTTCTCTTCATAGGCTAGATCCAATTTCAACTTGATATCTCTAACCTCCACTCTTTCTTCTAGAACACGTAAGCATTTTTTTAATTGGGATACATGAAAAATGTTGAAGATAGCCCTCATTTCTGGAGGTAACTGAATCTTGTAGGCTACTCTTCCACTTTTTCTCAATGATTGGATATGGACCTACATATATGGGTGCAAGCTTTCTTTTTACCCCAATCCATTGTACCTTTTTCATTGGTGACACTTTTAGGTATACATAATCACCTACATCAAATTCAATGGGTCTTCTTCTCTTGTTCGCATAACTTTTCTGCCTTGATTGAGCGGCTTCTATATGTTGTTGAATGATATGCATCTGCTCTTTAGCCTCTTTGACAAAATTAATACCATAGTATCTCCTTTTTCCTGGGTTCAACCCAATTCAAAGGAGTTCTACATTTATGGCCATACAAAGCTTCAAAAGGAGCCATCTTAATACTCTCTTGATAACTATTGTTGTAGAAAAACTCAGCTAAAGGTAACCATTTTCCCATGAACCTTTTGAAGAGATGACACAAGCTCTCAACATGTCTTCCAATATTTGATTTACATGTTCAGTTTGCCTAGAGGTCTGTGGGTGATAGGTAGAACTTCTACTAAGTTGGTGCCTAACATCTTGTGCAAATGTTCCAAAAAATGAGCAGTGAACTAAGGCCCTCTGTCAGACACAATGGATCTTGGCACACCATGTAGACATACTATGTGGGAGAAATACAACTGAACATACTCATGCGATCGATAGTTGGTTCTAACTGGAATGAAATTTCCAGACTTGGTTAGGCGATCCACAATCACCCATATGGAATCAAAATTCTTATGAGTAGGTGGAAGTCCAACAATAAAATCCAAGCTAACTTTTTCCCACTTCCACCTAGAATAGATAGTGGTTGAAGCAGTCCAGCAGGTTTCAAATGAACAACCTTGACTCGATAACAATTATCACATTTAGCAACATAAGCTATAATTTCCTTTTTTCCTTTTGGTCCACCAAAAACGGGTCTTCAAGTCCTGATACATTTTACTACTACCTAGATGAATGGATAGTTTAGAAGACTGAGCCTCACCTAAGATATGGTTTCTAAGTTCCTTATCCTTCGGCACTACCCGTCTATCTTTAAACCATAGAACACCAGTTCTCATCTATCCTAAAATGCTTAGTCTCTTGCTCTTTCATCTTTCTTTTGATGTGGAACACACTCGGATCGGTCTTCTGAAGCTCAATGATCTTGCTCTCAAGAGAATAACTGATCATAATATTGTGCAGCATAGCAGGATGTAACAAATTGAAGCCATCTTCTAACAAAGAATTGCAATGAGACTTTTTGCTCAAAGCAGTCTGCAACAACTTCGCTTTGCTAGGATGATAATGTACATCTAAATTGTAATCTTTGATCAATTCTAGCCATCTTCTATGTCTCATATTCAATTTAGGTTGAGTGAAGATATACTTAAGACTCTTATGATCTGTGTAAATATGACACACATTGCCAAGTAAATAGTGTCTCCAAATCTACAATGCATGGACAACCACTGCTAATTCCAAGTCATGAGTTGGGTAACTAGCTTCATGCTTCTTCAGCTGACAGTGAGGCATAAGCAATGACTCAGCCTTTCTACATAAGAACTAATGGGAACGGGGATCCCGATCTTCCATCAGGTGGTGGTAACTATCAGTTATGGCGGAAGAATGACACACCAATCCTGGCTTCAGATCGAAAGATCGAACCCTACAATCTTAGCACCATAGCTCCTCTGGTTATCAACCTGAGTCCCGGACCTAGTTGACCTCGCCAAGAAGGCTAATCCCTAGCCTACTGCAACGAAGAACACAAGCAAGAACAAGAAAGAACACAACCAAATTGCAGATGAATGATTAATCTCTCAAAGTTGGGGTCTCACAAACCGACGAATGGCTGAAACTGTTCTTGATAGAATAATCTAAGCAAAACCCAAAACCTAATGACAGCAGGTTATCAACCAAGTCTCGGACCTGGTTGACCTCGCCAAGAAGGCTAATCCCTACCTGTGCAACGAAGAACACAAGCAAGAACAAGAAAGAACACAACCAAATTGCAGATGAATGATTAATCTCTCAAAGTTGGGGTCTCACAAACCGATGAATGGCGAAACTATTCTTGACAGAATAATCTAAGCAAAACCCAAAACCTAATGACAGTGGTGGCATATGATTATAAAGGTCTTAGGGTCAGTCGCCTACCCTAGATGCGCCCCCTAATGGGCCCAAACATGATACACTGGTCCAACAGACCAAAAGAAGGTGTCACAGCACCCTGGTAGATTCTGGATGCTGACTTGTTTTGATGATTCCCATTGATTCCGATGAGGTTTTGATGTGAAACCACTTGTATTGGCTTCCTTATCAAATTAGCTTTCCATCCATATGTGGATCATCGAAAATAGAGTCCGGATGCGTCCTGGGTGACCAGTTTAAGGCAGACTGGTCTTGGAGGCCGAGGCAGACTCGAATTCTTGTTGGACTGGGCCTCCGGCTTGTGTTGGACATCCTTCCTAGTCATCATCACCTCCACCACTTCGTCTAAGTCCTTCATGACCCTCTCCAATGTTCCTAAGCAAGATAACATCATTAGGTAGTAGTCTATTCTCAAAAGTATAAAAAGTATCGCTTAAGAACGAGCTCAGCTCTAAATTGAGTTGTCGCTTTCGAGCCCGGGTCATTGGACCATGCATGACGGTTGGAGGATCAGGGGGTACCTCTGAAGAAGTGATGTCCTCATCATCCTCCCCCTCTTGAATTGGAGTCATCCTCGACTCAAGCTCATCTTCTTCTCCCAAATAAGGTTTCAAATCTGCAATGTTAAAGGTGGGACTAACCCCGAACTCGGATGGCAATTCAAGTTTGTAGGCATTATCATTTATTTTCTCAATGATCTTATAAGGACCAGCTGCTCTTGGCATTAATTTAGACTTATGCAGCTCAGGAAATCTATCTTTTCTCAAATGTAACCAAACCAAATCACCCGGTTCAAGTTTAATCTCTTTTCTACCTTTACTACCAACAATTCTATACTTTTCATTCATTCTTTCAATATTTGCTTTAGTTGTTTCGTGCAACTTACGAATAAAATCAGCACTGCTCTCTAGCATCACTATGTATTCTCTCAATGGTAGGTAAAGGCAAAAGATCAATAGGAGCATGGGGGTTAAAACCATACACTACCTAAAAAGGACTTACCTTGGTGGTGGAATGTTCTGCCCTGTTATATGCAAACTCCACATACGGCAAACACTCTTCCCACATCTTCAAATTGCACTTCAAAATGGCTCTCAACATGGTGGACAATGTTCAATTCACAACCTCAGTTTGCCCATCAGTTTGGGGATGACATGTTGTAGAAAACAACAGCTTGGTCCCCAATTTATTCCACAACGTGCGCCAAAAATGACTCAAGAATTTTGCATCGCGATCTGAAACAATAGTAGAAGGCATACCATGCAAGCAAACTGATTTCTTGAAAGAAAAGGTCAGCAATATAAACAACACCATCGCTCTTATGACAAGGAATAAAATATGCTATCTTAGAAAAATGATCAACCACCATAAAAATACTATCCCTCCCCCTCTTAGTCCTTGGCAATCCCAATACAAAATCCATAGATATATCTACCCAAGGAGTAGAAGGAACAGGAAGAGGCATATACAAACCATGTGGGTTCAATCCGTGACTTAGCTTTTTGACATGTGGCACATCGAGCCATGTACCGCTCTACATCTCGCCTCATCCTTGGCCAAAAGAAGTGTGTGGACAGCACCTCCTCCGTCTTCTTGGCACCAAAATGTCCCATCAATCCGCCTC
Organism: Miscanthus floridulus; assembly: GCF_019320115.1. NCBI lineage: Eukaryota > Viridiplantae > Streptophyta > Magnoliopsida > Poales > Poaceae > Miscanthus > Miscanthus floridulus. The sequence goes on along the minus strand of NC_089586.1, from coordinate 64,521,893 downwards.
CATGTGCCTCCTGCAACAACAAAAGACGAACAGAGCCAACTAGAATGCATAGGCGGTTAGCTCTAAACAGAAACCCATCACTGATCGTAAACTTATTCCATGTGCGTCCCTCTCTACAATTAAGCAACATATCCTTAAAATTAGGATCAAGCGCATATTGTTCTTTAATGGATTGAAGACCAAAAATCCGGCAATCAAGTTGGGACAGCAATGTATATCTTCTAGACAAAGCATCAGCAATCACATTATCCTTCCCTTTCTTGTGTTTGATAATATAAGGAAAAGATTCAATAAATTCAACCCATTTAGCATGCCTATGATTCAGATTATTTTGAGAGCGAAGATAATTAAGCGATTCATGATCAGAATGAATAACAAATTCTTTAGGCCACAAATAATGATGCCATGTCTCTAAAGAACGAACAAGTGCATACAATTCCTTATCATACGTGGAATAATTAAGAACAGGGTCATGCAATTTTTCACTAAAGTAAGCAATGGGTTTACCATCTTGCATCAAAACACCTCCAATGCCAACTCCACTAGCATCACATTCTAGCTCAAAAGTCTTATCAAAGTTTGGAAGTTGCAGCAATGGTGCATGTGTAAGCTTGTCCTTCAAAGTGTCAAAGGACTCCTCATGTGCCTTTCCCCTAATGGAACACCACTCCTTTCTTCGTCAACTCATGCAACTGGGGCAGCAATGGTGCTGAAATCTGACAAAGCGGCGGTAGAATCCTACAAGACCAAGAAAACTCCTCACCTGTGTGATAGGTTTGGGGAACCAGCCAGCTCTTTATGGCTTCAATTTTCATCTCATCTACCTCAATTCCCTATGGAGTTACAACATAACCAAGAAAAGAAACTCGATCCGTGCAAAAAATGCACTTCTCAAGGTTACCAAATAAACGTGCGTCACGTAAAGCATTAAAAACAGCACATAAGTGATCCATATGTTCATTAAAAGACTTGCTGTAAATCAATATATCATCAAAGTAAACTACCACAAAATGACTAATAAAAGCTCTTAAAACCTCATTCATTAAGCGCATGAAAGTGCTAGGTGCATTTGTCAAACCAAAAGGCATTACTAACCACTCATACAACCCGAATTTGGTTTTAAACACAGTTTTCCATTCATCTCCAAGTTTCATTCTAATTTGGTGGTAGCCACTGCGCAAGTCAATCTTAGTGAAAATTATAGAACCACACAACTCATCAAGCATGTCGTCTAGCCTAGGAATAGGATGACTGATACCAAATAGTGATATTATTGATGGCTCTACAATCAACACACATACGGCAAGTTCCATCTTTCTTAGGAACCAAAAGTATAGGAAACAACACAAGGACTAAGGCTTTCACGTACATACCCACGGTCCAAAAGATCTTAGACTTGCTACTGAATTTCCTTAGTCTCCTCAGGATTGGTTCGATAGGCAGCTCGGTTGGGCAAGGTCGCTCCCTGGAATCAAATCGATTTGATGCTCTATCCCTCTCATAGGTGGCAGCCCTAGGGGTATCTCAGCTGGAAAAATGTCCTCATACTCCTACAAAAGGTTAGTGATAGCAGGAGGCACCGAGCTAACAATATCATCAAGCAAAACATAGCTCGTTTGCATACCAAAGCATAGCAAATATCATCATCAGAAATTTTAGCAAAGTCACATTTTGTTGCAAGCATAACACCACCCTTCAATTTAATCTCCTCAGCTTAGAAATAGATGTAGACCTATCCTTTTTAGGTGGGAAAATAGAATTAGCAACTTGCTGATTTTTAGATTGAACATCATTCAAACTAGCAGCGCGTTCTCTATCAGCTTGTACAATTTAAGCTAGGGTCAAAGGTACCAAAGTAATTTTCTTTCCTTTATGCACAATAGTGTATTTATTACTTCTACCATGGTGTGTAGCATCATTATCATGTTCCCAAGGATGACCCAATAAGAGTGAACAAGCTTGCATAGGTACCACATCATAATCAATAGAATCAGCATAAGAACCAATGGAAAATGAAACTCTGCAAGTTTGTGTTACCTTTGCTTTACCAGAATCATTTAGCCACTGGATATGGTATGGACGTGGGTGTGGGCATGTGGTCAAGCCAAACTTCTTGACCAAATCAGAACTCACTAAATTGTTGCAACTACCTCCATCAATAATGACACGTGCTTGACAGTCACTGATGACGAAGAAAATCTAGAACAAGTTATGGCATTGTAGCTTCTTAGGTTGCTGGACTTGTGAGCTGAGCACCCGCTGTACAATGATGCTCCTATAGGATGCCATGGCCTTGTCACCAAGGACTTCACCGTTGTCCTCATCTGCATCTTGGTCTTCTTCATCCTCAATGTCAGAGGTGCTGATGTAACCATCTTCTATAGCAATATATGCCCACTGACTTGGGCAGTCCTTCTGCACATGGTCAATGCCATGGCAGTGGTGGCACTGAATACTCGAAGTGCGTCCTATTGATGCAATGGATGAGGAACTCTTGGTAGGGACCTGCAAAGAATTTTTACCTGAATCTGAAGGTCAGTGCGGGAGGTGCCTTAGGTGTAGTAGGAAACTCCAGAGGCTGCTAGTCGCTTGCTCGCTGGTGGAGGCACCCAAAAAGTGGTTGGCTTGGTCAGCCCTGAAGATGGTGCTGAGCGTGGCGTGTATGTGCTGGTGCTGACCTTGCTCTTGCCCTGCTATTCATGCCCCTACAATTCCTTTTCTAGCAAGCATAGCAAACTGAAACAACTGGTTGACAGTGTTAAATTCTTTATAATCAATAATGTCCTGAATCTCATGCCTCAAACCCGAATAAAAACGACAAATGGCATCTTCGTTTCCCTCCACAACACTATAGCGCATCAATCCCTTTTGGAGCTCACCATAGTAATCCTATACAGATTTATCTCCTTGTTCTAAACTACATTCAATTTCTTACGCAAGTCTCTATGATAAGAGGAGGAACAAAACGATCACACATAGCTACCTTAAGTTCTTCCCATGTACCAGGTAAAGCATTCTATGCAGCTAGCCCATTCCACCAAATAATGGCAAAATCCTTAAAACTCACTAGTAGCTTGTCTAACTCTATGCTGCTCAGGTACAAGGTGGGCACTAAACTTTTGTTCTACCATCATCTCCCAATCAAGATATCCCTTAGCATCATAATGACCCAAAAAAGATGGTATTGTGAACTTAATTTTAGCATAAGGATCATCAGGGCATAAGGTGATTATTACCTTGATGGTGGTGGTGGTGGACACCACCCATACCTATCGTGTTGCGTCGAAGACATTGTCGTAATCTCTCTTGTCGGAAAGCTACTCGACCTATGTTCCCATTGGCATCATACACCGTGTCTTGACCATCGGTGTTGCTGTCGGAGACATCATTGTTGCCCGCCACAAAGGCTTCCAACTCAGTAACCATGTCAGTTAGCATGGAAATTCGCTTGTCCAATCTCTCCATGCTATTGCCAATGTTGAGTTCAATGAGTGCAGTCAGTGATGGCCTTCCTGACTGGCCTCATTCATCCTTTTTTGGGCATCCTCTACAACAGCTTGTAGTTGCTCTTGGCTAGCACACTTGCTAAAACCCTTAGGATTGTTATCTCCAGTCTGTTCACCTCCTGCCATTGAAAACACAAAAATAGGAACAAACAGGTGAAAGTTATCCCTACCAAATGACTACGTGGTTGCAGTGGTGTCACTTTTCATAGCAAATGGAAGCGTCTTACCAAGCTCTTACAAAGTTCTTACCAACACAAGCAGTGGGCGGTACAACCGGCGGCTGGTTCGTGATACCTATGAGGCAGTGGTACCGAGATTGCAAGGCCCTTTGTCTATACTGATCTGAAGAGTTTGTGGAGCTTGGAAGGCACACAAAGAGTAATATATATATCTAGCACACAAGTCAGTAATAGAAAGTAATACTAAATTATAGTCCAAAGTACTTGTTCTCGTTGTTGGTCTAAAATGTTCCAAGTACCAAGCGTGTGACAAAAGTATGGTGGATAGCAAGGTGATAGGTGTATGAAAATAAGTATGGTCGATGGAAACAACAACACAAACAAGGAACCAGATAGCACACGCAAACACAGCTCACTTTGGTCTTCTCTATGTGCTCCTCTAGATATTGTTCCTCTTTTGCCCCTCTTTTTTTCTATTTTTTGGGTTGTCATTGTTTTTTTGTGAAATTTTGACTTTTTATTTTTTTGATATTTTTCCTTTACTTAGGAGCACAAAAGAAGTAACCACAAAAAATATGAGCGTAAACAAGTGAAAGACGTGGCCTATGGAAATTTCAGAAAACTTGCTCAAAATCGACACAAACCTTGTGACCACGAAAAGAGGATATTGTGACCACTTTTTGACCAATTTAAAATTTTTGAACCCCGATGGAACGGGGGATGGATGGATCTAATTTTTTTTATCGATTTTGATATATGGAATGTCGAAATCGGAGTTCGTATGCGAAAACTAGACCAGTTTTAAAAATTGGCTCTGAATTAGAGGACAAAACGGGAACAATGTGCACAAAACTGGTCACAACAGCAAAGATTTGATGGAAACGATGGGGAAAACACATGAACTGGACTCTAACATGACCTAACCAGCAACAAGATCTCGACCAGGACACAAACTCAACATGACGGACTCTGAAACTAAAATATGCAAAGGCTATGGTGCGGAAGGTTCTAGGACAGGAAAAACGAGTATGGCACTGGACTATGAGACGAATGCGAAACACTCAAACTAGGGAATAAATGTGAACCTGACGATATACCTTAGTTTTGATACCACTTAATGGGAACGGGGATCCCGATCTTCCGTCAGGTGGTGGTAACTATCGTTGTGGCAGAGAATGACACACCGATCCGACTTCAGATCGCAAGATCGAACCCTGCAATCTTAGCACCACAGCTCATCTGGTTATCAACTGAGTCTCATACCTGGTTGACCTCACCAAGAAGGCTAATCCCTACCTGTGCAATGAAGAACACAAGCAAGAACAAGAAAGAATACAACCAAATTGCAGATGAATGATTAATCTCTCAAAGTTGGGGTCTCACAAACCGATGAATGGCAAAACTGTTCTTGACAGAATAATCTAAGCAAAACCCAAAACCTAATGATGGCGGCAGCGTATGATTATAAAGGTCTTAGGGTCATCGCCTACCCTGGACGCACCCCCTAATGGGCCCAAACACGATACACGGTCCAACGGACCAAAAGAAGGTGTTGCAGCCCCCTAGCAGATTCTGGATGCTGACTTGTTTCAACGATTCCAGTTGATTTCGAAGAGGTTTTGATGTGAAACCACTTGGATTGGCTTCCTTATCAAATTAGCTTTCCATCCATATGTGGATCATCAAAAATGGAGTCCGGATACGTCCTGGGTGACCAGTTTAAGGTAGACTAGTCCTAGAGGCTGAGACAGACTCGAATTCTTGTTGGACTGGGTCTCCGGCTTGTGTTGGACGTCCTTCCTGGTCATCATCACCTCCACCACTTCCTCTAAGTACTTCATGACCCTATCCAATGTTCCTAAGCAAGATAACATCATTAGGTAGTAGTCTATTCTCAAAAGTATGAAAAGTATCACTTAAGAACGAGCTCACCTCTAAATTGAGTTGTCGCTTTTGAGCCCGGGTCATTGGACCTTGCATGACGGTTGGAGGATTAGCGGGTACCTCTAAAGAAGTGATGTCCTCATCAAGAACACATCCCAACCTGGTACCTGATGCATCATGAAACACATCAAAAGGTTTCTTGATATCAGGTTGTGCCAAAAAAGGAGCTAAAGTCAACAAAGTCCATAAAGTGTGAAAAGCAGCTTCACACTCCGGAGTCCATACAAACTTCTCATCTTTCTGAAGCAATCTTGTCATTGGCTTGGCAATTTTAGAGAAGTCCAAAATGAATCAACGGTACTAACCTTCTAAACCAAGAAAACTTCGAACTTCATGAACTAAAGTTGGGGCCCTCCAATCCATAGCTTCTTGCACCTTAGAGGGGTCTATAGAGATACCATTTTTTGATAGCACATGACCAAGAAAAGGTACCTTCTGAAGCCAAAACTCACACTTGCTAAACTTAGCATACAACTTATGTTCTCTTAGCCTGGTCAAAACAACTCTCAGGTGCACTACGTGATCCTCCTCATTTTCTAAATAGATCAGAATGTCATCGATTAACACAACCCAGAACTTATCTAGCTCGGGCATGAACACTGAACTCATCAGATACATGAAATATGCAGGACATGACCAAATACTCATATAGGCCATACCTAATGGAGAAAGTAGTCTTAGGTATATCTTTTGGTCTGATCTTAATCTGATGGAAACCAGATCTCAAATCGATCTTGGAGAGCACCTTAGACCTTGACAACTGATCAAACAAGATATCAATTCAAGGCAAGCGATACTTGTTCTTGACTGTTACTGTATTAAGTGGTCGGTAGTCCACACACATCCACAAGGATTTGTCTTTCTTCTTCACAAATAAGGTGGGACAACCCCACGAGATGAGCTAGGTCGAATGAGACCTTTCTCTAAAAGCTCTTGCAATTGAACCTTAAGCTCGGCTAGCTCATTTGGTGGCATTCTATATGGCCTCTGAGAGATGGGTGTTGTACCCAGCAATAACTCAATTTTAAACTCTACATCCCTGTCAGGTGGCAACCCGAGCAATTCATCTAGAAACTCACATACGACCAAAATATCAAGGAGGGTCGTAGTTTGAATAGCATAGGCTAAGTTTTGGAGATCAAAACTCCTAGGAAGTGGAACTAGGAAAGCATTGTTACTTTGGGGTTCCCTTAACATGATGGTTCTAGTCGAAGTGTCAATGAGAACTCCATGGCCACTCATCCATTTCATACCCAATATTACATCTATCCCCAACCCTAGCAATACTACAAGATCTGAGGTATACTCTTGGTTGCTTATTGAGATACGCACATCTCGGACTGTCTGGTTGGTAGAGATATTATTTCCAACTACACTTATGCAATAACCACCCTTATCTATAGTAACTACCCCCTGATCATGCTTGGATGCAAATGTTTGACTCATAAATGAATGTGAAGCTCTAGAATCAAACAAAACAACTATGGGGTGTCGGTTCATAAGAAACTTACCCACAGTAACAACTTCACATAAAGGGATCTCTTCTAGGGTGGTATAGTGCATGTGTCCCTGATGTGCATTTGGATTACCCTGCTTCTGGTTCTTCTTCTTCTTGGGATAGGGGCAATTTCTTGCCTAATGGCCAGTCTTGTCGTAGTTCCATCATGGCATGTTGCTAGGTGGAATGCTGGAGCTTCCTTGTCCTATGCTACCCTTTGGTAGGGCAACAAAAAAGGCCTTGCAATAACCTTTTTGGGTCTGACTGGTCTGTACCTTCTTCTAAAGTGGTCTATACTTTGGAGCAGGTGGGCGGAACTAAGGTCTCACATTAATAAAAGCTTTTGACTGAGATGCACCTACTTCATAAGCTCTCTTATGACTCTTAGATGCTGAATAGATGTTGTTCTTATTCTCCTGAGTTAAAGCATCACTAACAAACTCATTGAAAGTGGCACACTTACTATTAGCTAGAGTCTTCATCAGCTTCGGACTAAGCCCCCTCTTGAAACTAGCAATCTTCTTTGCATCAGTGTCAACAAACTCTGTGGCCTACCTTGATAGATTGTGAAAGGCATGCAGATACTTAGTTAGGCTCTTGGTACCCTATGTCAGCTTCATGAATTCTATATGCTTCAAGCTCATAAGACCCGGGGGAATATAATGTCCCCTAAATGCAGTCCTAACCTGGTTCTAGGTAATTTGAGCATTATCAGGCAAAGTGGATCGATGATGACTCCACCAAATGCCTACAGGCCCTTGCAACTGGTGTGATGCGTATTATGCCTTTAGGTGCTCTATGACCCTTAAGAGATGGAACTTTTGTTCAAGTGTATTCAACCATTCATCTTCCTACAATGGCTCCTCTACTTTCTTAAAGATAGGAGGCTTGGTGTCAAGAAAGTCCTTAAAATTGTTGAACTGGTTAGGTTCAGGCCCTTAGCATTGGTCCCTTCCTCATCCATGGCCAGCATTCTACGCAAGACCGCACAACACTTCTCCAATGGAACGTTGGGTTTCCATGAGCTAGGTCATCATCTCCACTTGCATGGGATGCGGTGGTGGTGGGAGGTCCTCATTGTCATTGCCATGCAAACCACTACCACCCGCATCATCACCACTAGCTCCCCTATGAGTGCGCGTCATCTATAGAATTGCAACCATAAGTAATTATTGATGATGTCAGAAAAATTATAGAGGAATTATATAATTATGCCAAACTAAATTTACTGGAGAGAATTCACATTCATACAATAAAATAGAGGCATAATAATTCATTTCCACAACACAACATCACCAATTATATTACTTAGCGATCACGCAATGCATTCCCATATATGCCAATTTCTTGCTAGCACACAAACTGGACATTTATTAAGGTTCAACAATGACATAAATTAAACATGCAAGGTTTCGAGATTACATCAAAGGAGTACATCATGAGATTGAAACCTAAATTATGAGTTCATTACATAAAGGATCAAAGATAGAGAGCTAGCGCATCTCGCAAGATACTATAGCTAAGCTACTCCTCGGGGTGGTCACTGTCAATGTCGGACGCATCATCACCGTGGTCGTCCTCAAAAGGCTCAACCTCTTCCTTAGGCTCAGCGTCATCATCCACTCTAGGCCATCATCCTCAGCAATCAACACCTTGGGATCTTCTTCCACCGCTAGAGCTAGAGGAAGAATTGGGTTCACCATGTTGTTGAGATGATGAACATCTAGCTAAAGCTCCTCAATCTGGCGTATGAGTTCTTGCTCTCTATGATCAAACTTCATTGCCTGCCTAGCAGCCTGAAATATAGTCTAGATTCTAGCTGCCTCCCTAGCCTCAGCAAGGCCAATGAACTCATCCCTCTTAGCATGGACGTCATGTATCTCTGCCCTGGCTACATCTGTTTCTGCAACAGCATTTACCAACTAAACTCGGTGAGCTTCCAAAGCTATAATAGCATTTTCGGTTTCCCGCTGAGCCTCTCTAGCTGCCCTTTGATGCTTGCGCACATGACCTCATAGCTGGCGTTGCGCGGCATGCAACTCACATAGCTATCTTGGTAGGAGTAGAACATCTTTAGGATGGCGAACATAGTGCTCATAGCAGCACTAGAGCTCTCTGCTCATTCATCATGGTCTCTCACCAATGCATCACCGCCCAGCTGCATCCAAGTGGTCACCGATGGATCCACCTAAGGAAAGGTTCTGGTTGGACCATTGACGAGCTCATCACCAAACTCCTGATAGATCTCACTCAGTGCCTCCAAAGCTACCACTTGGGCACCTTCCTAAGGAGACTGCCCATCTAACTCAAAACTCCAACCTTGCCACTATGGATTGTCTACACAGGCTGGAATGGTCACCCACACATCATACCACGGCTGCCCCTTAGCTGCCACTTCCCTCCAGAAGTAGCGGGGTGGCTCAGCGTACCCAACTAAGTTTAGCACCCTCCACAGCAAGGTAGGAGTGCCAAACACAGCTAGGAACGTGTCACTATGAGGCAGGGCTCCTAGTGCTGCCATCTGTAGCAAAGTTTGCAACTCTTGTGAGAGGATATCATACATGAGAAGAAATTTAATGAATGGTCTAAGAAATTATAAGGGAGGGAGGAATGCAAAAATGTAAATGCATGAGTGAACATGAAACATGCACATTCCGTACGTCCTCATGAATCTTAGGAAAAAATTAAAATTCTAACAACATACACGGTGGCATACATACGTTCTCTCAATATACATAACTAATTGGGCTACACGTTTCGCTATTAGTGTACGTGCACAACAATTTCATTTCAACCCAACCCAACAATCATATATGCCAAAATGTAAATCTAGGCTCTAGGTTGCAACTAAATACTTCCATATATATACCCACACATGTACTTCCATATCAAAGCTACCCGAAAGTAAATACATGCCATACATACATATAAATATGTATCTATAGCCATATCAAAGCTAACTCACAATTAAATACCTTAGTATATATATATGAGACATATATATATACCATAGTACCAAAGCTACCTCTCCCCTTAGACCGCACGCTCACCCTTGCAGTCTTGCCACTCTTACCTTGGGCATCGAAGCAATTGATCCATACATTACCACTCAAGTGAATGGCATCCATACAATAGCACGCCGTATGGACGACGAAAGTAAAAACCCCCATGTTAGTACTTATTTAGCCACCTAATAATCCTTAACTGAGCATAAAGTATATGACCACTGGCACACTCTAAATTTAAAATTCAGATTTTAACACACCTATATATATAGCTATAAGTTATCAAACTAATTTTTTAAAACAAAACCTTTGTTTTAAATACCCATATGACAAGTTTAGTGTTGAACCTTGCTCCAATGCTAGCTGTAACAGATACCATCCAATTTATAAGAGCACAAATACAATAGCAATCACCGAAGCGATCAAACTATTATACTTGAGCCCATATAAATCCCGGTAGTCCGATGAAATCATGAAGGATCTCCAACAAACCAACATACAAACCAAGATCATACATGATTCAACATAAGCAGTCACATGTTACATCATAGTTCACAAATAGTTCACAAGTATCTCACATACATCAGAGTTCACATAGTTATTACAAAACAAGTTTAAATAGGAGAAGCAAAGTAGTTTGACATCAACATCACACTTAGTTCAAATACATGCCAGTACCATGATCATTTCTAGCAAAAGTAGAACAGAGAGGATATCTTAGGAGTACCATGCCCCATGGTTTAGTCCTCATCCATGACAGGATGAAGGTAGTTCTTACAGTACCCATGATACATCATATCATCTACAACAAGAGGGAATAAACCCTAAGTACAAGAATGTACTCAACTATACTTACCTGTCATAAACCAGAAATAATATTACACCAAGGAGTATGCAAGGCTTTATCGGTGGAGTTAGCTTGACAACATTCTGCATAAAAGCTTAAGTAACATAACTTGGAGATTTAGTGCCTTTAGCATCAATTTGAATACCTATTCAATTAAGCATCTCTAGATTAGCACCTATAATAGAGCAATCACATGATTAAGCTAATCAAGCATTAGTAACCATATCTGGTGTATTAATTTGAGGATCATCATAACCATCAAGTTCCATCAATTAATGCTATGTTACCACCGCTCAGTCAAGTTCTCACTATCCGGGAGAGACGACGACTTGAATTGATTCCAACTAGCTAGGGAGTTATTCCTAACACAAACTCATACTTCCCCCATCGGGGTCACGTTGGGTCACCTTTGGTACAATTTAGGTACAGTCATAGGTCCGATTAGCACCGCACCCTCAGGGATACTACTAGTCTGCTAGGAAGTTTAGGCCTGGCCTACCCTTGGACTCACACCACTGGCTCCCCACACATCCTTACTTCCTCCAGCGTGCGCACTTTCACTTACTGGGTCCCGGCCTGAGTTGAGCTACATGGCTTCGTGGTCGAAACAACTTATCCGGCCAACTAAGTGCTAGGCATGTGTTCAACATGACATGAGGACGTACAACAAATCGGTCCTTATCCAACATAGACAGGGATAAATAGGCACTAATACCTCCATGCCTTGTTGCTTCTCTATCACAATCTCACCTAGTCTCATTTTTATTCATCAACACATGGTTATTTCCACGATAGCAATTATAGCCAATCGTGATCAGATATCTATCTATCTCTTGCAGATGATAGGAAATCACCCAACTTCTACTGGACTAAGCATGACTAAGCATATATTCGATCCTAGACCTATAAAGGATTCAAGATATATTTGTCTAGACAAGGAAAATATATGCAGCAAATGTTTCCAATCAACTCCTATAACCTAATGCATCAAACATAAAGGACACAAGTGATATTTGTAAAAACATAGGAGGCTTATAATGTTCCGAAGCTTGCCTTTCAAGAACAAGGAAGGTTGGTGGTCAAGACACTAAGGAAGATCTTCCATGTTGACTCCACCTTCTACCTAAACCTCATGCTCCTGGGCTGCCTATTGCTCCTCCTAATGCTTGGGTTCAAACTCGAGTAGAGTCACTTCCTTCCGGGAAACCTATTGCATGCATATGCACAAATGAGTATCATGAATTGCATAAGAGATAAAATGATATGATAAATTATATACGCATGATCATGGTTATCCGCAAGATATATGATAAGTTTAACATTCATTGACTAAGTAGATGTATAACATTCTTCTAGTTGATCTTTACTGAGTAGTGCATATCTTTTCTATAGTACAAGAAACATACACTCACCAAGATGTAGTAACCTAAGGTAAAGTTGTTTATCATCAGTAGGAGGCTTAGAACCTGCAACTAATAACTCATCTCAATTAGCCTAAGCATCTACACAAGCATCACATAAGACAAACAATTACAATTTGACTTAGTCATTTCCTGGACTCTAAATAACAACTACTTATTTTGGCCATATCTAGAGTTCTACTCAACCAAATACTATGATCTTAGACTTTATGGAATGTTTATAAAACTTCCTACAACTTTCTTATAGTCATCTCAAGATGATTCAATGGGTATCAAGGTCAAACAAAGCAATTTCCCAAATCTATCCAGAAATTCCAGAAAATAAGCATTTATGGAGACCAACTTCCAACAGCTATAACTCTCAAACCATTTAGCCTATTGCCATGAAAATTTGACACAAACAATATAAGTAAGTTACCTACAACTTTGTTATTGACAAGATTCATAGCAAACATTATTTTACCCATGCAATTTACTTAACAACAGAAATAGTCCAAAACAGTCACTAAAATTGAATAGAGCAATTAATATTTCACTACATACAAGCAATCAAATTTGGGTACAACCAATGGTATCAACAGTTCATAGACATCATATACACTTTATAAAACATAATGGTCAAGCTGAAATAAATTATTTAAATGCCTTTATTAATTTTTTTGGACACTATGGTGAAATAAGGAACATATATCTAAAGTGCACAGTAAATTCTAAGAAAATTATAGTAGCCTACATATGACTCCAAAAGTCTATTGTACAAATTTCATGCCATTTGGATAAGTATATCCATCTCTACAAAAATGACAAGTTACATAGGCATATTTTAGCAAAAATAGTTTAGCCTAGTGAAAAGTGTCAAACAACAGATTTCATATTTTTCTTACTTTCATCCTAGCACCATACACTATGGAAAAATTTGCATGATCATAAGTTATGTATTTTTACCCCATTTATTTTCATTAGAAACTAGCAATTATTTAATATTAAATAGGAAGACCTTATTCCAAGTATGCTTACTATAGGTTTAGTATTTTTCTTAGCTAGATCATATCAACAAAAGATTAGTATAATTGGAATCACAATTTTATCACTTTCCTAGCTCAAGTTATGCATTTTACAAAATATAAACTACTTTAAAAGCACTTATCTAGCTCAATTTAATTCTTCTAGAAAAGTATCCCAAACAGTAGTTTTCATATTTTTATCAAATAGTACACTTCATGATGAATCCAATAAAATTTGGTTCACTCAATTTGTACACTCCTAGCTATAGATATGAATTTTCGAAACATGTATTCAAATCTGTGAAAAAAAAGAAAATCAAAGAACACACAGACTGACAGATGGGGCCCGTGGTCAACGAGACCCACTCGTCAGTGAAATAGAGGCAGGGGACAGAGGTTGACCGATGATAGCTACCTGATGGTGAGGTTTTCTACGAAACCCCGGGCACCATTATGTTCCTCTCGTCATCCTGTACCTAGGGGTAACCCAGGTTGGGTCGGTGGCTCACCGGAGCAAGCTCACCAGCGAGCATGGTGGATGACGGTGGTCGCGCTATGGCGCGCTAGCCATCTCTGGCGATGACATGGCTAGGTAAGCGTGGCTATAGCTTCCATGGACCCTAGCGGAGCTCTTGGGTTAGGTCTAAGTCACAGCGGAGCGGCAGTGAGGTCCGACCACTGTGCGCGAAGCTAGGCGGCGCTCGGTGTACGGCGGCGGTGCTTGCACTTCCAGCGAGGGGGTTATCGGTGACCTACCTCCATCATAGGCTATGGATCTAGATCTCAATGTGACTTGGTAATGTGCACTAGAGCGTGCTAAGGGTGACCAGTTGGGGTTGGCCATGGCGAGCTTGTGCTCACGGCCATGGTGGGCGTGCAGCGGTGCAATCGCTTGTTCCCATAGTAGCAGTCAAATGGGTGGTGGCTCTAGTTTCTAGGACCTACAACAAATACCAGATGAGGGAGAGAGAGAGAGTGGAGGTGCATAGGTTGTGGCTGGCCATGGGCAAGCTCGTGCTCGGCGATGCACCAAGGCCATGGCAGCAACGGCGCGCGCGATAATGTGGCCTTACCTGTGCTCGGCTAGTGGTGTCAGCTGCTCGGGAAGGTGGAGAAGGTGATGGTAGAGCAGTGTTTGTGAGCAATTGAACAATGGCACTATGGTGGCAGTGAGCGAGCGCAGCGAAGGCATGGCGGCAATGGCAATGGTGCTCGGTTTTGCTTGGTGGGCGAGGGCGAGAGAGCGAGAAACAGAGGGAGCAGCAACATCACCTCCCTCTTCACTCCCCTTTGGCCCAACTAGCTAGGCTAACACCGATGTACGACCACCATGCGGTGCACGTGGCCTACGCTGGTCGGCAACTGACGCGCGCGGCGAAGGGCCGGTTCAGGCTATCTGACGAGCCAACTTTGTGCCTTTATAACTCCTAAACCGTGGGTAATTAGCAAAAACTGTATTAGTGAAAATTGTAGAGCCATGTGAGATCTCCAACTTTGATTTAGGAACCATCATCTAATTCTCAATGGTTATCCAGTGACAATGCTCCCAAGTGAGGCACATTGAAACTATAAATGGCTTTAGGACAACAATTTTTTCTAAGTTTGAAAACAACATTTTATTGATTCTTGTGAGCCCTATTTGACCATGTTGGACACTGAATTAGCTCATGACCCTGAAATAAAGTTTGTTCCACATAAGATAAGCTACAACTTTTATTAAGGGTGCACTACCATGCAAACAATCTATGATAGTTCCACTTTGGTCAAAGTAGAATCATGAAAATTGGAGTTTCTAGAATAACTATGACTTGGGGGCTGTTTTGGTCCATGTCATGAATACCAAACTTGTTCCATGTACCATCCTAAGTGTGTCTAAGGTGTTTTAGTGATCAACATAAACCACTTGCATTAACAAGGATGACCATAAAGCATACACATGTTGCAACATAGAATAACAAAGGTTATGTTTCATATGTGTATGCTCATATATGAATGAATGATGCTTATGCTCATGCAATGCAAGTGCAAAAGTGCAAGCCTAACACCCTAGGGTGTTAAAGTATGACATACCTCTCCTTTGAGCAAAGCAAGGTAAAGTTGGTTAACATGTGATTCATACTTTGCTAAGGACTTGTTTAGTGCATCTAGTCATTCCTCACATGTCTTAGGCTTATTCCTGAAAATCAAATGGATTTGATACTTGTATGGTACCACTATTGCTTCTATATTTGAAATAATCTAGTGGTAGCATATGACATGTTTATGGGCTTATGAACCTATGTTTAATCTAGAAAATGAGCTATAACTGTTCAACTCAATATTATCAAGATAACCCTTGAAATGAGGTGTGAAGAAGGTTGTCATTGGATCAAACCGAGCTTACTATCTTTTGCAACTTATCTAGATTGAACCAAATTTGGGAAAATGATCCTCACATAACATGATTTCACCACCACCTATCTAAAATTTGAGCTCACCTTTTATGTTAATTAATGACAAAGAGGGAGAGAATTCACAAATATAGTAAGATAGGGGGAGAAGATTGACAAAGTAAGGGGATCAATTAAAATTTGAAGCACACAAGGGGAGCAAGCTCATAAACTTGTTTGTTGCATTTATATGTGCATTACATATGTTTGCTTACATGGCAAAAGTTTTTAATTCCAAATCCATGCTTGTGTAGTGTATGCTAGTTGTAGGTTTGATTAATGAAATGGAAAACTAGCATGCATAGGATGATAGTTAGATATGCCTTGAATTTGTTTTACAAGTGGTACTAGAACCTTGCTTATAATGTTGATCTCATAAGGTATCTAGTTCTTTGTGTTGTTTTTCAAGTGGTATCTAACAAACCATGGTGCTAAGGATGTTGTTCAAATGGCAACTCCGATTGGTATCATGCTTCCAAGGTCCATTCTTTACACCTTAGCATCATTTGGTAGTTATTACTCTCCCACATCTCCTATCTATGCATATGTGGAAGCTTTCAAATCCAATCTCTTATCACATATGTAGGGGGGCTAATGCTACCAATTCGAGTTTATGAAACTTGTCCATATCCTTTACACATGGTAAAATGCTTGGGCAAGTAACATGAATCCACAAGATTTTATTGAATATCTTTGTGAAAAGGTTGTCATCAATTACCAAAAAGGGGAAGATTGAAAGCCCTAGTTTGGTTTTGGATAATTGATGAAACCTAGTGTACTAACCCTTGTCATTAAGTGTTGTGGTTGAGTTAGGGTTGTACACACCAAGTGGTGGAGCTAAATGAAGATCATGGTGCTAGAGGTGACCAAACTTGAAGATCAAGTGCTCCAACTTGGAAAATAAGAAAGAGAAAAACAAAAACCAAGTGTTGATCAAGGCAAAGGTATCAAATATGTTTTTGTTTTAGCACTCAAGACACCATAGAGGGTGTGAGTGTGTTTAGGATCGATAGCCTTACTATAAAGAGGGGAAATCCTTGGCTAAGCGGTTATCGAGTGTCACTAGGTGACATGATTTTTGCATATGCATTTAGGGAACCTAGTGTGCTAACAATTAACCTTTAAAATGCTTGGAAAAATGCTAACTCACAGGACACATAAGTTGTACACTTTGTGGTCAGCAACTTAGAAGCAAGGGTGAAGTGTTTGAGGAGTTAGAAAAAGAAAAGGAGGCATCAGTCTGTGACCAGACCCTAGCTCAGCTAGGACTAGACCCTAGCTATCAGAGTCCGATCAGTGCTATGGCTGAGGCTGAGAGGGCCTGGTGTGGATCAGACCTAGCAAAAAGTTGAGACTGGACCCTAGTCTCTGGGTCCAAGTCATACACAGGCACGAGTGGGTGGCGATGTGGCAATCATAGAGCGACCGGACCTAGTGGGTGAGTCCAGGTCATGGATGACCGGACCTAGTCTGAGGGTGCTTGGAGCTCTCGGTGTAGTTTTTTAACATGACCGGACCCTGGTGCCATGTGTGGACCAGACC
Organism: Miscanthus floridulus; assembly: GCF_019320115.1. Taxonomy (NCBI): domain Eukaryota; kingdom Viridiplantae; phylum Streptophyta; class Magnoliopsida; order Poales; family Poaceae; genus Miscanthus; species Miscanthus floridulus. Next base: position 64,504,518 of record NC_089586.1, on the reverse strand, counting down.
CATCGCTGCTGAGTCTAGTCATTTCTTCGTGGTGGTGGACACAAAGAACCATAAGAAGACCAGACCTTGGCTAAGTCTAGTCATGATGATCGGACTAAGTCTGGTCGTATTTTAGCTCTCAGGGAACTCTTAGTAAATGACCAAACTCACGTATGAGTTTGCGATCGGACCTAGGGGGTCAGAGTCTAGTCTGGCTCAGTTGACTTGCACTAACCATTATAGCCATTGAGATTTGACACACGATATTCAAAGGGAGGCCACATGACGGCCATCGGGTGACCAGACCCAGACGACCGAACTCTGTTTAGAGTCCAGTCGGTCAGTCTGATTGACTCTACGCGAGCCCAATGGCTCTTTGAGCATTGGGCCTCTATAAATAGTCTTTGGCTAGCTTGGGGCTCACTCTCTTGGCACTTTGACAAACTTTACATCCTTATGAGCCTAAGCAAACACATTCCACTCATCTCCATCATTGATTCATCATCATAGTGAGATTGGGAGTGATTCCTAGTGCATTTCCTTGAGTGATTGCATCTACTGGCACTTGGGAATCATTGTGGTTGTGGATTTCTTGTTATTCTTGGTAGCTGCCACCACCTAGATGGCTTGGAGCAGTGGAGGAGCATTGGCATGAGTTGGTGATTATTCGTGTCCATTTCTCGGTGATTGTGAGGGACCTTGTAGCTTCCCTAGCAGACAAGCGAAAGGTAACTCTACTGGAATGCTTGTGTTATTGAGTTACCTCACTTGTGGGTAGGTTCTTGTGGTGCCCTAGTATGGGCTTGGCATGGTTCCAATTAGCCATCGAAGCACCAAGTGTTGGTCGACACAACAGGGACTAGCATGTCGGCAAGCACATGAACCTCTGATGAAAAAATCATGTGTCTCATTGTCTCTATTCGCATTCTCCTGGTGTTCATTGGCATTCATATTGTGATTGGTCATCTCTCTCACCACGTTGGTATAATCACCCTACTCACTGTCTTGTATTTATTTTCATAGTTGTGTAGTCAAGCTCTTTGGTGTAATTAGTTTTGAGAGCTTGTTAGTTTGGTTAGTGAGGGTCTTTAGTTAGTCTTTGAGAGCTTACAAGCATAGAGAGTAGTTACTTAGCTTTGTGTATACCTAGAGACCTATAGCAACTAGAATTGTTGGTATAGGTGGCTTGCAACCCTTGTATTTTGCCATTTAGGTATCTAACCCTTTGCTCTAGTGATTTTTTAGAGAATTCGTATAGGCTATTCACCCCTTCTAGCCATTTAGGACCATTTAGCTCCCCCTCTAGCTCCACCTATAAAAGGAGGCTCACACCCCCTCTCCATACATGGTGAAGCAAGCCTACAAGTTCAAGTGAAGAGTAGTGGAGTCCATATTAGTAGTGTAGTCTAGTGTTGGAGTTAGATTCGAGTCGAGCTTTCTCGGGGTTTCCAGGAGTTGTCTTCTGGATAGTCTGGTATAGCTCTTATATCTTTCCTTTTCTAGTAAGAGTTCATTTATATAATATTCCCTTTGTACTTTACTTAGTCTTTACTTGTGCAATATTATACTTGCTATAGTATTGTTGTGATCTATCTTTAGCATACACTTGTTGCAATAATAGATTGTGATCCAAGCCCACACCTGTATTATGATCATCGCCTATAATAGGGTGCTCTAGCTGGCCTATGTGTACATAGGTAGAGTAGTGAGAGAATGTGTGTTGGTATTTATTAATATGTCACTTGTTTTAAGTAACCACCTATTATAAACCTATATCTCCTAACATTACTTTACTAGGTTGTCATCCCTGATGATGATGTTAGAGATGCTTGTTGGTACTACACAACATTACAACTAGAAGAATACTAAATAGTTCTTTATCATTTTATGTGACTAGAAAGAATATATAAATATATGATTAAAAATTATCTACAAGTGCATAGATAATATACCATTGTAGCACTTTACCCAAGAGTATTCCAGGTATCGTTATCTATATTTTTACCATAGGGAAGGTCTAGCATGGACATGTATTGATAACTTATACTATTGAAGGAGAAATAAACCATAACCAATATTCTACTCATAACAGGGGTAAGTCATAGGATAAGATATATATATGATAAGTATTGATCAATAATAATGATAAATCACTCAGAGTACTCCTTTCTATGGCATTAGCATGGTCAGGTAGAATATTAGAGGAATAATTCCTAAGTTATTCTTAATTACAAGTCAAAGCATACATTGATTAGTGCAATTATACCTAGTAGTCATTGCTAAGATCATTCCTCATATCTACATGTAAGGGATATTACTAAGGAAGGTTAAGAATAGAGCTTGTTCTTCCTTCATAACCGGACCCTACGTGTGCCTATATTTGGGGAGTGGACTACAAAGGACTCAACGGGAGTATCACATCCGTGATCTACCATATGACCCAGAATATAGGGTGTATCCATAGGTATACAATGTATAAGCACCATGCTTACATAATGTTGACCACTCACCCCATGCGTAGTGGAGCAAGTGCTATACAAACTTATACATGGATATAATGATAAACTAGCTATGCTAAGCATATAACCAAAGTAGATGATGAACATTATAACAAAGAACATGAATAACATAAATACTAATATTGTCATAACATTTGTAACTAGCATATCAAAGTAATGAAGATACAAAAGAGAGGGGGTACAAAGATTATACCGAACCATGCTCTTGACAAGATCGGGAATTCAAGCAAAGCCCGCTTGCCTCCCTCTAGACCTAGCCTAAGTAGTTATGCCCTAGAATATGGTGGAGCTCTAAGGATGATTAGGGTTTCTATCTTTTAAAATGACTTGTCTTCAGGGGTGCAGGGGCTGATATATAGGCCAGAGTGTCCTACATGAGCCCTTGGATCAAAACCACTTAAAGGATAGCATAGATGCAACCTAGGAGGTGGTGGAGAACCAACATTTCAATGATGGGCTGACAAGTGTGCCCCAGGGGCTAGGCGGCTTATAGGTGGGGCTGGCCGACCCCATTTGGTCGAGTCTCGCCCTCCACTTCGGTGCAGAGTCCTCCCGAGTCTTCCAGAGTCTTCTGGTGTCCAGTTTCGCTATGGATAAGCATAATTAAATCTGACATGTAGGTCCACCTTGATGATTTTTTTGAATAAACCCTGCAGAAAATACAGATTGACCAAAACTCATGGAATTTGTTAGTTTAAACCCCTAAACCTTCATTGGTGATTATATTTATTCCCTTATACATGTTATATTGATGGTTTATAATGGTTAACTACCATCAACAAGGTGTAACCGTGGTGCTTATACATTATGTTGCCTTTGGTTATCGCTTGTCGCACGGATTGTTGTGGTAGCTTGCATGTGGTGACAGCCCTATCTAGCCTTTGTATCCTGCCATGTGTTGTTAGGCAAGTTATTAAACTGGTAAGGCACCAGTAACATGGTAACTACTTCTAGTAGGGGTTTTGTCTCCTATTGTCTCACCTACCACCTAGTATACTTGTGTGGACTCAATCCATGTGGTGCATTTACATGATTAAGGTAGAATCATAGAAGTAGAGTTTGAATCACAGGAATCCTATACTCGCTCATTATCCTCCTACCTAGCTATACCTTATTAGTTATCTTTAATTATCTTTATCTTAGCTTGTTGCATCATCACTTCCTATCATATTCCGTTTACCCCCCTACACTAGTTGGTACTAAGTTGTGGTAAATACAAGGATCTCTCTTTTATTACCATTCCTAGCTACCACTTTCCCTTGGGATAAAACAAATAACGATACCTTGGGAATACACCCGGGTGAAGTGCTACAACGGTATATTATATGTGGTTACGTAATTGTTGGTATTTGTTAATGCAAGTAAAAGTTAAGAGTTCTACAAGCGCATAGAATACCATTATAACACTTCACCCGAGAGTATTCCAGGTATCATTATTTATATTTTACTATAGGGATGAGTGATGATTAAAGAGATTGATAAACTTAATAAATCAAGGGACTAAACACTTACTCTAAATAGGGGTAAATCAATAGATAAATATATATGATAATCATAACACTCGGAGGGGATTCTCTTCTTGTGTCACACCCTGTGCGTGACCCTATCGAGGAAGCGGTTGATAGAGCTATGCCCAAGGGGCAGCACCAGGGAGCCCTAGATCCTTGGTGGATCAGGGTGTGCCTTCTTGTTCTCGGGCCATGGCTGGCGCCTAAGGCCAAGTGAAGGCCAAGGATCGGGTCCAAGCTCCTTCGATCGGGAGCCCCAGGCTTGGGTGAGCCCCTGAGCATCGAGCAGAGGTAGCGGGCTTGCTTGAGCTCAGCCGGATTCCTAGACCTAAGGGTGCGTGTGAGTGTACCTAATGGGTATAGTGCCCCTAAGCCCTTAGACGATCCTAGAATGGTCGGTCAGGGGATCCACCGGTTGGGAACCTTTGATCCCAAGGCTTAACATACCCATATGTTAGGATCTCATTAGTGGGTCAACCCCACCTTAGGCTCATTTTGATGTGGATCTTCGTGATATCCCTTGGACGGTGGATTAGAGCCTAGTGGAGTTAGTTTCGTGTCGAATGGTCTTGATTTATTGACGTTGTATGGCCCACTTGGTATGTTTTCTGGATAAACCCTCCTGCATTTATAGAATCACCAAAACTTATGGAAATACTAAGTTTAAATGTTAACGACCATCAATAAGCTCCACAAGCATAACCTATAAAGCTAAACTTAAGCAATGGATTAGGAGTTGCTGCAATGTTTCACTCCTCAAAGGTACACACGTGTTCAATAAAAAATTCTCCTTCGGATTAAAATAAACTGATTCAACTTTCAAACACACCTATATTACCAACAACTTCATGGGCCTTCTTAGCCATCACTTGGATCTTGAGTAGTTGAATGATAGAACGATCAAGTCAAGCACTATGTCCCAAGTTCTTTTGTTGAACCATTATTCTAGAGGTTTTATAAATTTTTAAATAACGTAGGGATTCCTTTGTCTGACACTCTCAAGTCTCTCTATATATGTGGTATTTTTGGATCCTCACAAAGGCATAACTTGTTGCCTTTTCATCCTATAACTAAGGCCTTTGTGCAGCTCATAGGTAGGGAGTAAGCATGAGCATACTTGTAATACATATATTGTAAAGTCAAACCTTAGATCCAAAGAGAAAAATGTCAAACAATCAAATCAAGATGTGCATGTGTGTGGATATTTGATGGCTAAATATAAAGAATAAATAAAACTTACTATCGTCCTTAAAACATATCTCTCTCTCTTGATAGAACTTGGAATATTTTTGTGAGAACATGGGCTATCTTTATTCTCATCTTTATTTTTCTTTTTCTCATCATCTTTCTTTTCTCTTTTCTTTCTCTCTTGTTCTTTAACATGATAGCCTCATGCCTCTTTTGCAATAAAATTTTGAGAGAGATATTAACAAGAACTTGGAGCATTTGTTTTAAGTGGAACCTAAGAAGCATGGTTTTGTTCACTCCTAGTGTAGGAGTAGAACATTTTTGGGTGGATCTAAATGTGTCACATATATGGGATAGGGTACTTACATAGCCCGTATATGTGATCATCACTGGGCTATCAGCCCAGCAGACATCAAGGAGGAAGCCCTCAAGGGTTGACGCGATCGACCAACGTGGAGATCAAGGCAAACCAAGATGGACATATCTAGACAATAGCTAGGATCAATCTGTTGCTCATATCGTGTAACAAACTAGGAACTCAATCTTTTAACCCTGATTGCCCTCTCTGTAACCCTACCTTTCCTGCCTATATAAAGGAAGATAGGGACCTCAGGCTCAGGATCCATCTTCCACCATTCCAATCTACTACGTAGCTAGGATCAACAACCCCTATAATTGAGCATATGAATATGAGAGTAGCCACACAACTAGAGTAGGGATTAGCGCGCACCATGCCCCAAACTAGTATAAATCTATGTGTTGCATGTGCTACCATCTGATTCCATCTATGTGATCATGTTGCTGAATATTGCCGGAGCAAAACAATCCAACAGTTGGCGTGCCAGGTTGGGGTCTTTCGCGTTCAGATTTGTTTTTGTGTTTCATATGGGAATTCACTTTGACTTTAGCAAAGTACTACAGAAGATGTAGCCAGGCACGAGGATCATCTGTGGCAAGCTCGACTTCATCGCCGATCAGTTTGGGGACCTACACCTATAGAAACCTAAGCCGACCAAACAGGAGGAGGAATAGTTCCTCCATATCCATTCTTTCGCCATCAGAGTGGAGGAGGCTATGGATGAAGGACCGCTCTCCATCGTCCATCATCTAGCCTGCCATGGTCAGCTTTTTGCTGAACCTAGCCGAGAGCCTAGGCTCAACGCCAGTCTTTTCCTTCACAAGATTGGAGATCTAGTCCTGATGATAGACATGGAACCCAATCCGATTCGCTCTCGATTCTTGGGAGCACCTACACACATGGCAATGACTCATGAGGCCTAGCTTCTTTGAGCTACCACCCTACCTTTTGGATCCCTTATAGAGGATTCACAAACCCTGCATTAGACTAATCTGAATCATAGCGATGATGACTTTGACTTGAACCTCATTAGAGTCACCATCCACAACCTTAGCTAGGGTGACACCATCCTAGAAAGATCATACTACTCTGATCAAAATAGTTGGTGAAATACAATTAATGCCACTGAACTCATTAACACCGTGGCTTCACGCCTTTCTAGCTACAACCGCTACCGACCACTTGGAGATGGCCACTCGAATGTTGACGATGATGACATCATCTCACATATGTGTAGTTGTGACCTCAATGCAAGTGATTACGAGAGGAATGGATACCTCACTCCTGAGCATTCCCTGCATGATCATGTTGAGTTTGATTATGCAACACCTTACAAGACCAGCCAGCAGGCATAGGATCGTCTACTATCACAACTGATGTGTTAGTAGATGAGAATCGGAAACTCTGACATCAGCTCCAAGAGCAGAATGTAGCTCAGGGTCACTAGGACCGCAACAACATTCTATCTATAGATGTTGGTGGTCCTTGACTCACCTACAATCCATGCAAATAAAACACCAAACTTAGTAAATAGGGTCTTACACTAACATATTCCATGAGTTTTCATGAGTTGATCATTTTTAGGACATATACATGGAATACATAAGAAAACACATCAAAAGGCGCAATCCAGAAAGCATAAAGCAGAAATGCGCAATGGAATAAAGGAAGAAGGCCTACTTACACATCAAAACTGGGCCAAGCACCGACGTGGGAGCAATCCAGACTGAGCCAACAACCCACAGCGTGAAGGCAATGTCGAGGTGGGCCTAGCCTAGTGTGGCCACACCAGGGGTGTGGCCGCACTGCCCCTAGCTCTACTCAGCCCCACCTTGCATAGGTAATGCAATCAATGCCACTAGGGGTTGGCTCGAGAGGTTTCCATGTTCATCTCCACAAAAACAACCTCTAGCTACTATAAAGAGAGGGCTAGAGCTCCACATTTCATAACAACACATAAGAGAGGAAGATCACCAAAGAGCAAGAGAAAGAGCATCACTCCATGAGCTTAGGCCCTAGCTAGCTCTAGAAGAGAAATAGGGAGAGATGTGAGGGAGAGTTCAAGGAAGAAGTGCTAGGCTTGTCGGTAACCTTCCCCTGCTTGTACCTCAACAAACATTAGCTTTGTACCTCAATGGGTATTTAGTAAGTGTTTGTGATTCCTTTGGTTATAAAAATCTTTTGATTCGTTAAGATATACTTTTATTTGCTTGCAGGATCATCATCCGTCCTTGTGGTAGATGGTCTAGTAGAAGGGCCCTGATGAAGATGGATAACCCTTGCTAGCACACTAGAGGCTACCTATCAGTGTTTCATATGAGCACTGGCAAGTAAATTTATAGTAATGCGCGTTAGGCTCGGATGGTGCGCTAAAGGACACAAGATTTATACTGGTTCGGGCCGAATGTCCCTATGCCCAGTTTGTTGCTGCTCGTGTTATTAGCACTATGAACGGTCTGTAGTAAGGGGTACAAATGATCGAGAGAGGGACTGATCCCAAGTCTCTGATGGAAGGGTTGAAAGGAGGTCAAGATCTTCGGAGCAACTTGACTATGTGTATGTGTGTCTTCTTGTTCGGTTTAAAGTCCATCCCTTTGATGGAGGAAGCGCATCCCCTTTTATAGAGGAAGGGGTTGGCTTTTACAATGGGTGAGGGTTTAGGATGTGCACTCTACTTAGTCTTGTGGCTCACAGTCTACCTGGCCTGGTTCTTCATTCTGATGAGTATGAAGGAAGATAAGCGCCTACAATACTGTCGATGTCTCTATAGAATGTCAAGGTTGATTACAGAATGCTGCCCTACGTAGGAGTATGGGTTGTAGTGTAGTGGTTTTGACTTATTGGCCTCTCCCAGCCTTGCTCACACTGCCTTCTGGTTCCTGTGAGTCTTCGTCGGAGGGACAAGGGGTCAGGGTCCGGAGTGACATCGTGGTGACAGAATATCCTGTCGTGCATGGAGATAGCAAATCCTTTTCTAGAGCAGTAGTGGTTGTCGTATATCTTCATCGGGTTCCGTGCCCTAGGGCTAAAGGCGGTGCCTACAACTCTATAGGGCGAGGAGCATGCACCTGTACAACCTTTCGGGCTCTAGCAGCGCTTGGAAGGGATCTAAAGCACCTAGTCCCGTCATCCCCTGGCAGTACTTTTCCTGCCAGGGCGCAGGGTATGGTCCTTGGAGCCATGGTTGACCCGAACGTCTTGTCTTTCCTGTACCTATCATCTTGAGGGAATGGGGAGAAGTTGTCAGGTAAGATGAATCCAATCTTTAGATATGGAGCAGGGTGAGGCTCGTTCCTTGCCGTCGGGCGAAATGGAGACCAATCCCTATCTCTCAAGCGAGACCGACCTCGCCCCTCTGGGGTCGGGCGACATGGAATCTATCCCTCAGCCCTCGGGCAAGACCGAGCCCTCCCTAAAGGCATCGGGCAAGACGGAGTCTATCCCTCGGCCCTCGGGCGAGACCGAGCTTGCCCCAAAAGGCATCGGGTGAGACGGAGACTAACCCTGAGCCCTTCAGGGCGAGGTAGAGTTATCTCAAAAGGCATTGGGCGAGGCAGAACCAAACTCTTGTCATTCGAACAAGGGATGGAACGACGCTCTTATGCATCTAGAAGTTTTTCATGTTCGGTGGTTATTGGTTCCACCTTCTGGGGTACCCCGGTATTAGGTCCCCGACAGTAGCCCTCGAGCCTCTAGGTGATTCGAGTAGAACCGCCTAGAGGGTGTTTTTTGACTTCGTCAAAGTTACTTTGCCAGAGGGTGCGTGCGAGCGCACCCGATGGGTGTAGCCCTCGAGCCCCGGATGATTCGAGTAGAGTCGCCCGGGGGGTTGTATCGGTCCCTTCATGGGTAAGGCTGAAGGACTTAGTTTTTCATCAACTGGATGTTTTTCCGAGAGGGTCGTGGCATCCCGTTCGCGGGGAACTCACTCAGGGCTGACCTAACTGGTGCTTGTGCCCTTGATTTTGGATCGTTCATGGACCCTACCTTAATTGGGCCAGCCTGCCGAGCTTCTGGGCCCTACGTGGGCCAAAGAGAAGAAAGGGGCCTTTGTGGCTTGCGTTTCCCAGGTGGGTAGAGAGTCCGGATTCAGCTAGGGGAAGGTGAACCGTCCACCGTGATTTTTGGGGTGAGAGGATAGGGACTGCGGGCACGTGTCCCACGACGTAATGCGGTGGCGCGCATGGCAGGCCCGGAGATCGAGGCGGACGATTGCCTTCTCGCGTCCGTCGCCCCCTATAAAACCACGAGGTTCGCCCCCAAGGTTCCGTATTTTGCTCCCCTGCCTTTGCGTTCTGAAACATCCGCCGCCAATCGCCTCAGCCTCCTACGCCCGTATTGCCACTATCGACCAGCTTGCGCTCGTGTTGCAGCCGCCGTCAAGCTCGCGCCTGCCCTCCTCCCCTATTGCTTTAATGGAGTTGTGGGACAGATCTAGCATCACCTCACGGCATTTGGAGGGCCTCGTCCGCCGTGGCCTTCTCCGCCCACTGTCCGCCGTCCAGGAGTGGCTGCTACCTGGTAATGAGGGTGAGCCGGTGCCGCCCGAAGGGTATGTTGTCTCTTTCACCATCTTTCATGAGCGGGGATTCGTGGTACCCGCACATAGATTCCTTCGGGGGCTACTGGATTACTACGAGGTGGAGCTGCAGCATCTAACTCCCAATGGGATTCAACACATGGCAGCGTTTGTTGCCCTGTGCGAGGGTTTTTTGGGGATTGATCCCCACTTTGATCTGTGGTGATATTTCTTTAACATTAGTTTGTTGAAGAGGAAGATTGGGGGGAAAGATGTGAATGCGCTGATGGGATGTGCCAGCATTCATCTGCGCCATACCCGGTCGAGGGGTTACCCATACATGCGTCTGGCGACATCCAACAAGGGATGGCACTCGTAGTGGTTTTATGTTAGGGATGATGTGAGTGCCACCCTACCGAGTACACTGGATGCCTTATTGTAGATGCTTCAGAGTCGTGGAGCTGGGGTGTCTAGTCCAAAGACAAGAAACACCTCTCCAACCTTCTCTCCGCCCTCCAAGCCCTGAAGGATCGGGGTGTAAAGGGGATGGGGATTATCGGCGCCTATCATGCGAGGAGGGTGGCGCCACTAATGGCGCGCGTGCTTCCCCTGCATTGGATGATGCCTGGGATGTCGTTCGAGGGGACGGTGCTCATTGATGAGGCGCTCCCTTACTCGGAAGTGGCGCAGCGCATTAAGGAGGCGACGGAGCCAACGAAGGATTCCACAGGTAGGGTTCTCGACATTGTGTATCTGGTGCCCGGACATCCCCCAATGTGGCCAGAGCCTGGGTTCTTTGAATTCGTAAGCCTTCTTCTCTCGTGCTCTTTTCTTTTTTCTAAATCTCTATTTTTTGATACTTGCCTTCATGGCGTTGGAACCAGCCGAGGGGGCTAGTCTTCAAGGATAGTCCGGTTCTACTGCCCAAGGACAAGGCCGTGGCGGCGGCGAATCGACTCGCGACTGAGCAGGACAAGAAAGCAAGAGAGCAGATGAAGAAGGCGAAGTGACTGAAGCAGGAGGCACGGGATCGGGGAGAGGATGTGAGCAGTGAGGATGAAGATGACGACGATGATGATGACGACAAGGTAGCCGTCAGCATGGATTGGGACGTCCTGGAGGATGAGGACACGCTGACAAGTGGCCACCCATCCGTGCAGGGACCCTTCCCTTTCCACGCGGAGGGAAGTGAATCGATGAGGTCGGTGGAGGCCGGCGAGTCCGCCGCTTCGCATGGCGTACCGGCCGAGGACCGGTGGGTGGAGGAAAGCGGGCCTACCGCTGCCGACCCCGAAGTGACGGGGGAGGGAAGCGGGTCTAGTGCCGCGCCCCACGAGGTAAGCCTCCCCGCCCTAGAGCAGGGGGTAGGCTCAAAACGGTCCCACCTAGATAAGTCAGGGCAGGGATCTAGGGATCCGTCCCCAAAACACTTCCACCGGCCGAGGACGTCAACATGGCCTGCTGATTCCCCTGTTTTCATCCTTTTTCCATTTCTATTTTGGTCTAATGATTAATACCTTTGTGCAGGTTCTTGCGGACAGGTCACCCCCTAGGGCTGGCACCAAAGAAGAGTCTCGCCATTCAAGTAGGACAAATGGCATTGTCTAGCGTCACCCCTGTTTTAGGCGGGAGTGATGCCGACGTTGGGTCTACGTTGGCCAACCCAACGGCGTTTGTGGTGGCGCCCACGCCCGCGGAGGTTATCGAGCAGGTGGCTTCCTCCATGGCGGACGTGGTACAGCCAGCCGAGGGCCGCATACCGCTGGTGGAGGTGGTCGTGACCGCGCCAAGCTAGGATCAGCCGGGCGCGGCCGTGGTGGCGCTCGAGGGCATAGTGCAATCCACACCACCGGGGGCCTAGGTGGATCCGCCCATGGTGCCCGAAGCGGCCCAGATGGAAGAGGGTCCAGTCGGAGGGTCCTCGAGCGTGGTGGTGGTGCCGCATAGGGTCAGGAGGGAGCCGCCCCCGGCCCCTTTGTGGGGAGGAAGCTGCTCCCCCGTGCGGGGGGAGCCGCCGCTTCAGTGGATGGCCGCTCAAGACCCGATGTCGGCTCTTTTTTTGCTCGATGATCATTTTGAGAGCATGGAGCAGGAGGGGCTTGACATCAAAATTTCGACCATGCTGGAGGTCCTGGACTAGGCCAGAGGAGCCCTACGTGAAATCATTATTCCTACTACCCAGGTATTTGCTTGATTTTCTTCTTTCTTTGCATGTTTTTGTGTTTTTGCATTTCCAATTCCAGTCTTCTTCCTCTTTAGGTTCTTGTTGCTCGTAGCCGGAATAAATCCCGCTTCCTCCGCGAGCAGAAGGCGGAGTGGGATCGCCTCTCTGAGGAGGCCTGGCTACGAGCAGACATGGCCGCACAGCTTGCTACCACCTAGAACAGGGAGGCCCAGGCGCATCAAGACGCAGAGGAGGCCCACGGGATGTTCGAGGATTTGTCGGTGAGGTCCAAGCTGGATGGGGAGGAGATCGCCAGGCTCCAAAAGGAGCAAGACGAGCTGCTACGGAGGAATGCCGTGGCTAATGAGAAGGCCGGTGAAGTCCTAAAGGAGCTGGAGATGGAGCGGGACCTCTGGCGGAAGGTCGAGAGTAGGGCCACGGCCCTCCAGCAGAAGGTGGACGAGGACGTCGAGGTGGTCCACTCTCTCCGAGCAGGAGCTCGGTGACGCGGTGAGCCGAAGGTTGAGCACCGAAAACATCTCCTGTCAAGCTAGGAAAAAGTGGCTGCCCATGCACAAAGGGCCCTTCAGTTTGAGAGGGATGAGCACGATCTTCTGCAAGCTACGGTCGGGGTGGTCCTTAATGCCCTGAATGTGACAGGAGCCGGTGGAGACCAGCTCGCTCGCGGCTCATGCCGCAGGTATCATGGCTCGGGTGGGCCAGCTTGAGGAGAGTGCCTTTCACGTCGGGATCACCCAGGCCTTCACCAGTCGCCCATGCTCATTACGAGAAGGAAATCAACCTGAAGGTGATGAGCGAAGGCTTCCCATCCACCTACGAGGATGATGAGCTGGAGGAAAATGGAGAAGATGGTTGCTCCCCTTGTGAAAAACCTAGCGGATAATCTGAAAGAGATGGTTCTCCCTTCGCGAGAATAGTTAGTTGAACAATTTTGAGAACAACTTATATGTAATATGTGGACAAGTGTCGATATTTTTCGAGTCTAGATGCGGTTTCATGATTTTGCGTCGTAATTTCATTTTGTTTGATTTTTTGTGATCTTACCAATCCTGTTCCCCCGAATTATGCCGCTGGTCTTGATGCGAGGAGATTGTTTCGAAAGAAAGAAAGGGAGGTAGCCATACCTTAACCAGCCCCCGAGTAAGGATCAACCCCCTGCATTTGCTGGGGTTGGGGGTTACTAGAGATTGGAACTGTGGTTTTGGTGACAGGGTCGACAAAGTCCTTGGATGGCATTGCAATATTCCCCGCCCTGTCTTCCAACAGAAATCCCCAACTGAGGACTCTATGGGCTCGGCAAGGTGGGGCCTTCGAACCTGTGTCCCTGTATTGATTAGCTCGAGCCCCTAGGCCTTGTTAGGGTCTGATAGGGGCTGGCCATAATTTGTGTGTTACTCCCATCCTCGATTTTCATAATCAGAGGGGCTGAGTAAACGACACTTGCCTCAATGGCTCGAGTATCACGCTCAACGAGCTCACTAACGGGTACGTTCGTATGGAATCCAGGTCCATCATTTGCTGATGGGGTTGGCAAAGCCCTCTGGTGGCACTCCACAATTTCTTAACCCGCCTCTCGGCAGATGCCCGAGCCGTTCGATAGGCTCAGGGGGCCCGATGGCCTCTCCTCGATGGAGATTCTGTGGGTTTGGCTCGGGGTTAGAATCGAACGAGAAAAGGTTGAGACGTCCCTGTCCGCTTCTAAGCGGGGTCAGGCAGGGCCGCTGGGGCTTGTCTCAGTTATTTCTCCCTGGCTTTGTTTAGCATGAGGCGGCCTTGAGCCCTTCGCGGGCCGACCTTCGAACCTCGGCCTATGGCCGCCTATATCGAATGAGGTGACGGCCGTTTCATGATGCGACACGAAGTGTTGGGATGTTTTGCATATGTATAATATAACTGAAATGAAAACGGGGTTGGTAACGTTACCTTGGCGGTACGAGTGATGAAAAGCTCATACCCAATGTGTTCGTGCGGGGTTTAGACCCTGATGTTCACGATGAGGTTGGAGTAATCTGCATAAGAATCACTATTCTTTATTTTTCGTATCTCGATGGCATTCCGAGCCGTTTAATTAACTTGGGCAACCTGACAGCTTCTCCTTTGGGGGAGATTCTGTAGGCGGACCCCTCCAAACCCTTTTTGAGAAGGCAGATGTTGAAGCTGGAGATGCGAGGGGCGTTGAGCATGATTTTTCTGGCGAACAAAAACACCGTAGCTACTAAGGTGTAGGGTCTGCTAGTTCATCCAGTTTTTACTCAGAGTTTTATGCAAGTATTTTGCATCCTTAGTTTCAAGTGTATGGAGAGGGTCGGGTGAGGAGGATGTCTAGATTGGTAGATATCCTCAGCAGCCCCCGATTGATGTTCGTATTCCTGCCGTTTGATGGTGTCGGAAGCCCGAGAATGAATTTTTAACGCGTAAAGTAAGAAGGTAGAGATGCTTATCTTTCTTTGGGCATTCGTTCATCGTCTCTTTTGGGCTGGATGGTCGGCCCAGGAGATCCGAAAGGTCCTATCGTCGGATCGTCCCGTGGTCCTGCATGGGGAGGCGAAGGGTTGTCTACCTATGTGGGCGCCTTAATTGCCGTGTCCAGAGCGGGTCAGTGGCGGGCCATACCCAGGCAGTGTTCAGTTTGACCAAGGGGGGACGCCTCGTCGATCAGGGCGTGTCCTGTTAGTTCTGGCGTGTCCCCTCAGGTATCAATCAGTATTGATTCCGTATTTAAAGAGGGGAAGAGAGAGGGTTTTTCGTCCAACCTTTCGCCTTTCCTTCACTACAGTGCCTCCTCTTTAAATAGGGAGGGGAGTTCTCATCCCACCTCCTCTTCTGCCTCCGAGCCGCTATCTCTCCTTCTTCTTCCTTTCCGCCGAATGCGTCCGTGCGTCACGGCGGTTCCTGAGTGAGGAAGAGGAATGCCAGAGAGAGAGAGAAACTTACAGATTCGCTCGTGAATCTAGAGCGTGATGTCGAGCCGGAGGTTATCCAGCGTAGATGAGATGGTGCGTGCTGCCCTTGTTGAGGAGTCGCTGCTGCCGAAGGAGAAAAGGCGCCGGTGGGCATCGTACGTCGTCGACTGTGCCGTCGTCCACTGTGCTCCTCCTTTGGTAGGAGGCGTTTCCTGCCCATACGCCATTGTTAGGGTTGTGGCTGACGATGATGGCATAGTCCCCTGGATGCCCCAGGTGGAGGCATTGTAGATGGGGGCGCCTTCGAGGATCCTACAAAGCGGCGGGATATCAGGATGTCACCGATGGAGAGCGTGGCGTGGCAACCGCAGTAGATGAGCTAGCCCATGTACATGCCCTAGGCGTTGCCAATGGAGAGCATGGCACGGCGACCACAGTAGACGAGCTGGCCCGTGTACATGCCCTGGGCATCGCCGATGGAGAGCGTGGCACGGTGATCGCATAGTAGTACTTGTAGTAGAGCTAAGCAGAGACTGTAATTGAATAACTTTATGGGGAAGCCCCCGAGTAAACAGTCCTCTGAATTTACAAGTATATTGTTCCTTTTTGTAATGAAATTGCTTTGTAAGTGATGAATTTGTGCAAAAAATGAACAAATTTACATCTTTTGCTTATGGCAAGCAATTTTTTATCTTTCTCCTTTTGGTAGAAATGATTCTAGTGCTTTTCCGACCCTACTCACAGGTCTAAGTCATAAGAAACTAGGACCGTGGGCGAACTAATTCTGATTGAGCTAGTGAGCAAAGAGGTTGAAGCCACTGGGGCGTGGGTGTCCCAGTAGTCCTACCAGTCGTATTTAGAATTGGTTCCCAAAACCTTAGCCCTTAGGACTCGTTTATGAGAGGAATGGAAAACTTAGAGAATGTTGATAACCATAACATAGGAGGTTTTTGCAAGCGCAATAGTTGTATCACATATGTCACATGTTATGATCACATGCCAGCCCCCGAAGTGAGGTCTGACCCCTCGCCACTTGTAGGGGTCGGAAGTCACTAAGGATCGGGGTTTTGTTATGACAAAATCTGATAAGGAAGAGTGTAAGCTTATTTTAAGGATAGAAACGATGTAGCTGCTCAATGTTCCAGGCGTTGGTGAAGACCTCGCCGTTGATGGTTTTCAACCGGTAGGCGCCTGGGCGAAGTACTTCCGTGACGACATAGGGCCCTTCCCAGGGTGGGGAGAGTTTGTGGTGGTCCTTGTTGCTCTACACAAGATGGAGGACAAGGTCTTCGATGTTGAAGGCTCGACCCTGCACCCATCGGCTATGGTACCATCACAACACCTACTGGTACTTAGCCGAACGGAGGAGGGCGACGTCGCGGGCTTCTTCTAGCTAGTCCATGGCGTCTTGGTGGGATGCCTCGGCTCCTTGTTCATCGTATGCTCTGATTCTTGGTGCTCCATAGTCAAGATCCGTTGGAAGAATGGCCTCGGAACCGTAGACCATGAAGAAGGGTGTGTAGCCGGTGGCCTGGCTAGGAGTTGTCCTTAGGCTCCAGAGCACGGCCGGGAGCTCAGCGAGCCAGCGCGCGCCGAACTTGTTCAACCGGTTGAAAATTCTGGGTTTGAGGCCTTGAAGTAGCATGCCTCCTCTCAAGAGGTGTGACTGGTGGCAATGTCCAGGAGTTCCTTGGTAGTCTACGGGCCCCTACGTCCTAGCTTGTGGACTAGGGATTCTCAGGTTGTTCCGGATAGAAAGGCTCCTATCACGTCGGCATTGGCGACGTTAGGGAGCTCGTTGCACTGCCGAGAGAAGCGCCGAATGTACCCACGAAGGGTTTCATCGGCCTTCTGGCGGCAGTTCTTGAGGTCCCATGGGTTTCTAGGGCGTTTGTACGTGCCCTGGAAGTTGCCCACGAAGATCTCCGTCAGATCCGCCCAACTCTGAATAGTATTGGACAGTAGGTGGTCCAGCCATGCTCGTGCCGAATCGGCCAAGAACAGCGGGAGATTGCGAATAATAAAATTGTCATCACTCACCCCACCGGCCTGACATGCAAGCCGATAGTCTTCGAGCCAAAGCCCAGGATTTGTTTCGTTGGAATATTTAGGGATGTTGATAGGCGATTGATACCTTAGGGGGAACGCGGCATTGAGGATGTGCCAACCTAAGGCCTGAGGGCCTGGTAGGCCGAGGCTTGGGCTTCGGTCTTCGCTACTGTCGTAGCGTCCACCACGTCGGGGATGGTAGCCTGTGGTGTGCTGCTTCTCCATCATCACCATGGGTGCGTTTCCAAGCGTCAATGATGTTGCGTACGTCGCGGCCATGGCTGAGGCGTTGATGTACTGGGACGGCGGAGGGCTGCCTGCTGACTGGCGGTGTTTGGTGAATGGACGCGTCCCTGGTGGGACGCACTGAGGGCGTGCGCTGGCTGGTGTCGGGTTCGCGTCGTTGAGACAATGAACTTTCCACCTACTGCACCGCCGCACGCTCAAGCAACATGCGAATCTCCCTGTGGGCCCGGCGATCTTCGGCTGTCGTGGCCTCCAGAAGGCCATGTAGCAAGGCGGTTGCTACGGCGATGTTCTGGCTGGCTCGAGCAAAGTGAGGTAGGGTCCCATCGTCGGTGAGCAAAGTGAGGTAGGGTCCCATCCTGTCGTGGCCTCCAGCTCTCCTCCTAGTGTGATGACGAAATCTAGGTCGCCAAAACGCATGTGTGCGCCCAAGACCCAGCTAATTGCGTGGGTGGCCATTCGAGGCCTTTTCTAGAACATGTAAAGCCCCTACCTAGCGCACCAACTGTCGGTGTTTCGTATGAGCACCGGCAAGGAAATTTATAGTAATGTGCGTTAGGCTCAGATGGTGCGCTAAAGGACACAAGATTTATACTAGTTCGGGCCGAATGTCCCTACGTCCAGTTTGTTGCTGCTCGTGTTATTAGCACTGTGAACAGTCTGTAGTAAGGGGTACAAACGATCAAGAGAGGGACTGATCCCAAGTCTCTGATGGAAGGGTTGAAAGGAGGTCAAGATCTTCGGAGCAACTTGACTGTGTGTATGTGTGTCTTCTTGTTCGGTTTAAAGTCCGTCCCTTTGATGGAGGAAGCGCATCCCCTTTTATAGAGGAAGGGGTTGGCTTTTACAAGGGTGAGGGTTTACGATGTGTACTCTACTTAGTCTTGTGGCTCACGTCTACTTGGCCTGGTTCTTCATTCTAATGAGTACGAAGGAAGATAAGTGCCTACAATACTGTCGATGTCTCTGTAGAATGTCAGGTTGATTACAGAATGCTGCCTTGCGTAGGGTATGGGCTATAGTATAGTGGTTTTGACTTATTGGCCTCTCCTAGCCTTGCTCCACATGCCTTCTAGTTCCTGTGAGTCTTCGTTAGAGGGACAAGGGGTTGGGGTCCGGAGTGATGCTGTGGTGACAGAATATCCGTCGTGCGTGGAGATAGCAAATCCTTTTCTAGAGCATAGTGGTTGTCGTATATCTTTGTCAGGTTCCGTGCCCCAGGGCTGAAGGCGGTTCCTACAACTCTATAGGGCGAGGAGCACTGCACCTGTACAACCTTTCAGGGCTCTGCGGTGCCTAGGAAGGGTCTAAAGCACCTGTCCTGTCATCCCCTAGGCAGTACTTTTCCTACCAGGGCACAGGGTATGGTCCTTGGAGCCATGGTTGACCCGAACGTCTTGTCTTGCCCTGTACCTATCATCTTGAGGGAATGGGGAGAAGTTGTCAGGTAAGGATGAATCCAATCTTTAGATATGGAGCAAGGTGAGGCTCATTCCTTGCCGTCGGGCGAAACAGGAGACCAATCCCTATCTCTCAGGGCGAGACCGACCTCGCCCCTCCGGGGTCGGGTGAGGTGGAATCTATCCCTCAGCCCTCGGGCGAGACTGAGCCCTCCCTAAAGGCGTCGGGCGAGACAGAGTCTATCCCTCGGCCCTTGGGCGAGACCGAGCCTGCCCCAAAAGGCGTCGGGCGAGACGGAGACTAACCCTGAGCCCTCAGGGTGAGGCAGAGTTATCTCAAAAGGTGTCGGGTGAGGCGGAACCAAACTCCTATCATTTGAACAAGGGATGGAACGGCGCTCTTATGCGTCTAGAAGTTTTTCACGTTCAGGTGGTTATTGGTTCCACCTTCTAGGGGTACCCTGGTATTAGGTCCCCGACACTACCTTTGTTTGCCTCATACTCTTCGGTTGAGGGACAACCCTGTCCATCCTTTGTAATCCCCCATGTTCGAGTATAGTGTAGAGCTATAGGCCAATATCGCTTGGCAGACCAGGCGTAAGCCGGCTGCCCGAGGTAAGCAAGTAGGAGTAAAATTTATCTATCCTTAGACCCTAAGCCATAGGAATCCTTCTCTACCCTTATCAGCTATCCTTGTGTTGTCCTTAGATGAATTAGCTAGAAGAAATACCTCCGTTCCCTATGAAAATACTGATACCCTAAATACTTTTGAGTGAACCTACAACTGGTAATTCCATACGCTTGCATATTCTTTCTGTAAACATTAAGAAATACCAACAAGCTTTCTAGTGCCGTTGCTAGGGAATAGTTGCTATTTTCTTTGAGCCTAGTTGGTCCTCATATCTGTATCCTTTATTTTTATAAAAACAAAATATTTTCTTTTACCTTTTCCACTATGAAGCCAACACAAATTCAAAACCCTTCTGCTTCAAAGGGGGAGTTTTCTGAGCCACCACCTCCAAAATCAAACCTTTCATCCGGCTATGAACTCCACCCTAGTCTAAAAGCCATGGTTCAAGAACAACCCTTCTCAGGGCATGGCCATGGAAACCCTTTCCAGTGACCTGCGAGAGTTCAAGGAAATGTGTTCGTGCTTGAGCATCTCAGTCATGACACAAGAAACCTTAAGGTGGAAATTGTTTCCCTTTTCTCTCATAGAGAAGGTGAAACAATGGTACACACATGCCAGTATGAAGTACGAAGGAAGAATTAAAATACATGTTTTGCCTTGCATTCTTCCCTATGGCCATATCGACTCCCTACCTAAGGGCGGTCCTTAATTTCGAGTAGTACGGTGAGGGAATCTATAGGTTGAAAGCCCTAGTTTTGTTTTGGATAATTGATAAAACCTAGGACTAACCTTTGATCTAAGTGTATGGATTAGATAAGGTGGTTCAATCCAATTGGTGAAGCAAGTGAGAGGTCCATGGTGATGAACGTGGACATGAAATGAAAATGATCAAGCTTCAACTTGGAAAAGAAGAAAGAGAAAAACAAAAACTAAGAAGATCAAGGCAAAGGTATAAGATAGGTTTTTGTTTTGCACTCAAGACACCATAGAGGGTGTTAGTCACATAGGATCGATAGCCATACTATAAAGAGGGGAGATCTTTGGCTAAATGGTTTATCGAGTCCCACTAGCTGACATGGTTCTTGAATATGCATTTAGGAACCTAGTGTGCTAACTTTGATCCTTGTAAAATGCTTTGAAAAATGCTAACACACATGCACACAAGTTCTACACTTTGTGGTTAGCAAGTTGGAAGCAAGGGCAAAGTGGTTGTGGACTTAGAAAAAGAAAAGGAGGAGATAGTCCACAACCGGACGTTGGCTGTGGGTTGACCGGACGCACACCGGCATGTCTGGTCAATTATAGCAACGTGGGCGCTACGGTCAAGAAGGGCAAGGAGCGACCGGACGCTACCATCGGCGCATCAGGTCACTTCTTTAGGCAAGCAGATGCAGGGGTCAGCGTGCGGTTGGATGTGCAGTGGTTGTGTCAGGTCATGGCTGATGTACGCTGACGTCAACAGGGTTCTCGCAAGCAGAGACATGGGGAGCTGACCGGACTCTTGGGCGTGTCCTATCACTCATGACCTAATGCATCCGGTCGATGCAAAACATCTTTGGACTCATACTGGAATTGAACGGACATGATGTGGCTCTATGTCAGGTGCGTTGGAGTAGCACATCTAGTAGGTTGTTTGACTGTGCATTGAACATTTAGTGACCACTGGCATCCGATGGCTGATGTTTAAATGGGGACACATGGTGGCCATTGGAGCAACCGAACGCTAGGCTATGTCCGGTTAGTGTGTCCGGTCAGCACAAGAGTGCCCAAAGGCTCTTTGAGTCTTGGGGCTTTATAAATAGAAAGGTATCGGCTTGTAGCTCATGCTCTTGGCACTTTGACATACTTGATATCCTTGTGAGCCTAAGCAAACACATCCCACTCATCTCCATCATTGATTCATCATCATCAGTGAGATTGTGAGTGATTCCTAGTGCATTTGCTTGAGTGATTACTGTCTAGTGGCACTTAGGGATCAGTTGTGGCTATGGATTTCTTATTTCTCTTGGTGGTTGCTGCCACCTAGATAGCTTGGAGCTACTGAAGGAGCTTCGGCACATGTTGATAATTGTTCGTGCTGGCTCCGGTGATTGTAAGGGGTCTTGCACCTTCCCCTGGCGAAGAGCTACAAGATAGCTCAATTAAATTGCTTGTGTCACTAAGTTACCTCACTTATGGGTAGGTTTTTGCAGTGCTTCTTGTGGTAGGCTAGGTGTGTGATACCTATTTTCCACCGAACCACCAAGTGTTGGTCGACACAATGGGACTAGCGTGCCGGCAAGCATGTGAACCTCAGGAGAAAAATTTGTTGTCTCTTGCCCTTTGGTATTCTCCTGGTGATTAAATTGGTATTCATCTTGTGATTGGTTCATTCCTTGATGCGGCGGTATAATCATCATACTCACTTTTTTACATTCCTTGCAAACTAGTTGTCAAGCTCTTTAGTGTAATTTGTTTTGAGAGCTTGTCTTGCTTCATAGTTTAGTATCACCTAGTTGAGCTCTTTAGTGTAGACTTGTTGAGAGCTCTTAGTGAGTAGTGACATAGCCATTGTTTGTGCCTAGTGATCATAGCAACTAGAATTGTTGAATAGGTGGCTTAAAATCCTCGTAGAGCCTAGAGCAAAATTGTATTTCACCATTTAGTGTACTAACCTCTTGCTCTAGAGTATTTGTAGAAATTTTTATAGGCTATGCATCCCTCTCTAGCCATTTAGGACCTTTCAAGTGGTATCAGAGCCATGGTCACCATTTAATTGAAGGCTTAACAACCTCGGTGTCAAATTATGGCTCAAGTTGTGTTCAACCATGTGGGGGGGCAAATCACCGTTCTTTGATGGCACATGCTATGATTATTGAAAGAGAAAGATGAAGATGTATCTTGGTTCAATCAATGACCAAGTGTGGGATGTGACCGAGAGTGACTATGTGATTCTTGATCTAGGACAATCTCACCAACACCTAACAAGGCCTAACAAGCAATGCAATACAATGGCTCTCAACACCATCTACAATGCCATTGATTCCAAGGTGTTTGAGCAAATCAAGGATTGTGAGAAAGCTAGTGAAGTGTGGAAGAGATTGGAGGAGACCTATGAGGGCACACCAGCGGTGAAGTGTGCCAAGCTATACATCCTCAAGGACAAGTTGACAAGCTTCAAGATGAAGGATGATGATAGCATTCTGGGGATGTTCCATAGATTGCAAGTAATTGTCATTGACTTGAAGGCTTTGGGAGAGAAGATCAATGATGATGATGTCTCTCATTTGTTCTTGATGTGCTTACCTCCTATATTTAGATATTGAGATTGATCATCATTAGAGAATGATTGAAGCAACTCACCCCTAACCAAGTACTAGGTGATGTCATGACACAAGAGACATACCATGTGGAAAGGGAGGGGGTGACAAGGATGACAAGAAGGAAGATGAATACAAGAAGAATAAGAGTGTGGCATTCAAGGCTAGCTCATCATCCAAGAATAAGGGCAAGTCCAAGAAAGAAGAATCAAGTGATGATGAAGATGCTAGTGACATTGATGATGAAGCCATGGCTCTCTTTGTGCTGCAAGTTTGGAAGATTCATGAAGAAGAATGGCTATGGTGCAAGAAAGAAGAGACAACAACAAGAGCAAAGAATATGTGAGGAGATGCTACAATTGAAAGAGCCCTAATCATGTTGTAGCAGGATTGTCCCTATAATAGTGATAATGATGAGGATGAGAAGAAGAAGCACAAGAGGACAAGAAAGAAAGAAGGAGAAGAAGGAGAATAAGATGATGTTCCAAAAGAAGAAGGGTGGAGGCTATGTGGTCACTTGGGATAGTGATGGATCTTCGAATAGTGATGACTCTAATGATGATGGCAAGAAATCTATCAAGAAAGCACTAGCAAGCATCGCCATCAACAACAAGCCTTCCGTCTTTGAACACTCCATTGACATGTCTCATGGCAAAGCCTACCAAGGTAAAATATGATGTAAGTGATGATGATTGTGTAAGTGATAATTGTAGGAGTGATGATGAGGAGGAGTACACCAAGGAGGAGCTCATAGACATGTGTGAGCAAGTGCACACTTGCTTTGAGATGAAGAGAAAGGAGTGCAAATAATTGCGCAAGAAGATCCAATCTCTTAGCAATCCTTTGATGAAAATGCATCTCATGAGAGTCTAAGGGAAGACCATAAGATGCTTGGCAAAGCTCACTCTAAGCTTGAAAAGGCTCACTCCTCTTTCCTCAAGCAAGTCAAGGAGGAAGAAGCCAAGAAGGAGCAAGTGATTGTGTCATGTGATGTGGGACTAACATGTGATATTATTGATGAATCCTTTTATAAGCCCATTGTTGTTGCTCCCACTAACCCTTCTTGTAGCACTACTACTTCCACTTCACCTTTGAGTGATGGTTTCACTTGTGATGCCTCGCTAATGGTGGAAAATGAGACCCTCAAAAAGGAGGTGAATGAGCTCACTTGTGCCTTAGGCAATGCCTATGGTGGAGATGCCTGCTTGCTAAAATGCTTAGGTAGCCAAAGGTTTTCTCTCAACAAAGAGGGATTGAGCTATACACCTAAGAAAGGCAAGGCGGACCTTTGTCACCCCCAAAACTAGCTTTGTGAAGGGCAATGGTTGGTTTTGCAATAGATGCAAGCAAGTTGGGCATATAGAGCAATATTGCAAGACTAACAAGAACAAGCAACCTAGTGTATCCTCAATTAAATTTGAGTCTTGTTACATACTTGTTAAGGGTGCCAATGGTGTGAAGGCTAAGTTCATTGGTACACCAATTGTGGGCCCAAAGAAGAATGGCCATTTGGGTGCCAAAGACCTTGGTAACTAACCTTCAAGGACCCAAGAAAGTTTGGGTACCTAAAAAGAATTGATCTTCTTTTGTAGGTCAATTAAAAAGTCAGAGGAAGGCATTAGGTGCTTGATAGTGGGTGCACACAACACATGACTAGTGATTCAAGAATGTTCAATTCAATCAATGAGAATGAGAGCAATGGGATTGATAGTATCACATTTGGTGATAATGGCAAAGGCAAGGTCAAAGGTCTTGGTAAGGTTGCAATATCCAATGACTTTAGCATTTCCAATGTGCTACTAGTAGAGAGCTTGAACTTCAACCTATTGTCGATAGCTCCACTTTGTGATCTTGGTTTCAAGTGCATATTTGGTGTGGATGTGTTTACACCAAAATTTGGGAAGAAGAACGTGGGAACTCAAAGCTTCCAAGATTATGTCATCAAGGAATCGATTGCATAAGGGTTGATATCAGATGATTCAGATGCGACACTAGAATCAGATCTCTTCGAATGACATCAGCAGATGACGACAATGAGCTATGGTTGGTGTCAGGAAATACATGTTGGTCTCTACAAAAAGGGAAAGATTAGGGTCCAAGTTATCTTAAGTTAGGAATGTTTTCTTTTATACCAAAGATTGTAATGAGTTGTACTTAAGTAGGATTCATGCTTAGGCTCTGGGTATAAATATTAGACCCTGGCTATTGTAAAAGGACATCCAATCAATCAATACATGTTACTTTTTTTGTGCTTTACGCCAACCCTTAGGAGTAGGAGTAGTGTAGATCTCGATGAGTTCTTCAACAAGCAGGGCTGCGTCGGTCCTGGCCAACCTCTGGACTTGTCTCTAAGTACCATCATGGCTTATACTTTAGTTTGTACGGCTGCATCGGTTAAGTTCGACCTCCACTGTGAACTCTAGTATAAGCTAGTTATCGACTCTTATCTAGTTCAAGTATGACTGCATCGGTTAAGTTTGACCTCCACTGCTCGAACTAGATTAAGGTCAAGTTATTGGCTCTACCTAAGGGTGGCATCCTTAGGGTAGATTCATTAAGTTATCCAATCTTGCTGATGTTCTTATTGTTATTAGTTTTCAGCAACATCAATCTGCCCAATCGAGATTCGATCTAGATCGGCCTCACATCCTTTTAGTCCAGTCATTTGCTTTGTTACAATATGATATTTCTTACAATGAGTGACGGGTTACTGTTTTATCGGCTATTCTACCTCGATCTTGATCGTGCATAGTATGCGGTTAAGGCACGTATGATCTTGAAGAGGTTTGTTGGCTAGTTAAATCTGGTTTATAGTTCGCTATTATGGCTGCAACTGATCTGGTCGATCCCCACTAATGGCACTTTCGATTAGAGGATGATAGTTGGTAGATTTGTTCTCGATCAGGCATGACCTTAACTGTTTGCTATGCCTACATCGGCTAAATAGCCGATCGCCTATGCTTTAATGCCTACTATGTGTCTCCATGATTCTATTAATGTGAATAGATCTGTGTACTTTAAAGGTTTGATTTGTTATCTTTATCACGGCTGCCATCGATCCGGTCAAACCCCACTATTAGAGATAATAGGTTAAGTCTGATAAGTTCATAGATTTATTCATATTAAATAGTCGGTTGTTCACATGCTATAGTTCTTTTTCACCTGAATCGGCTATTTCAGCTGATTCAGCCTGAGCTTTCACACATATAGCGTGTCTTTTGGAAAGCCTATCAACTTTGGCAAAACTGGTTTATCGAGTGCCAGTAGGTGACAAGATTCTTACATATACATTTAGGAACCTAGTGTGCTAATTTTGATCCTTGTAAAATGCATTGAAAAATGCTAACACACATGCACTACAAGTTCTACACTTTGTGGTTAGCAAGTTGGAAGCGAGGGCTAAGTGGTTGTGGACTAATAAGAAAAAGAGGAGATAGTCCACGACCTGGACGCTGGCCGTGGGGTGACCAGACTCACCCCGGCGCATCCAGGTCAATTATAGCAATGTGGGGCGCTATGGCCTGAGAAGGGCGAGGAGCGACCGGACTGCTATCATCAGTGTGTCAGGTCACTTCTTTAGGCAAGCGGACATAGGGGTCAGCATGTAGCCAAACGCGTAGTGGCTGCGTCAGGTCATAGCTGACATACGCTGATGTCAATAGGGTTCTCATAGGTAGAGACACGGGGAGCTGACCGGACTCTCAGGCACATCCGGTCACTCATGACCTGACACATCTAGTTGACGAAAAACATCTCTAGACTCTTACTGGAATTGAACGAACACGGCGTGGCTCTACATCAGGTGTGTTGGAGCAGCGCGTCCGGTCGGTTGTTTGACTGCGCGTTGAATGTTAAGTGACTATTGGCATCTGATGGCTAAGGTTTAAATGGGGGCACATGGCATCCATCAGAGCGACAGAATGATGGCCAACCGAAACACTGGGCTGCATCCAGTCAGTGTGTTCGGTCAGCTCGAGAGTGCTCAACAGCTCTTTGAGTCTTGGGGCTTTATAAATAGAAAGGTACCAGCTTGGGGCTCATGCTCTTGGCACATTGACATAGTTGACATCCTTGTGAGCCTAAGCAAACACCTCCCACTCATCTCTATCATTGATTCATCATCATAGTGAGATTGGGAGTGATTCCTAGTGCATTTGCTTGAGTGATTGCATCTAGTGGCAACTTGGGGATCATTGTAGCTGTGAATTTCTTGTTTCTCTTGGTGGTTGCTGCCACCTAGATGTCTTGGAGTAGCAGAGGAGCTTTGGTACAGTGTTGGTGATTGTTCGTGGCCGGCTCCGGTGATTGTAAGGGGTCTTGCACCTTACCCGGTGAAGAGCCACAATGTAGCTCTATTAAATTTCTCGTGTCATTGAGTTTCCTCACTTGTAGGAAGGTTCTTGCGGCGCCTCTTGTGGTGGGCTAGGTGTGTGATACCTATTAGCCACTGAACCACCAAGTGTTGATCGACACAACAGGGACTAGCGTGCCCACAAGCACGTGAACCATGGGAGAAAAATTAGTTGTCTCTTGCCCTTTGGTATTATCTCGATAATTGAATTGGTATTCATCTTGTGATTGGTTCATTCCTCGACGCGGCAGTATAATCATCATACTCACTCTTTTACATTCCTTGCAAACTACTTGTCAAGCTCTTTAGTGTAATTAGTTTTGAGAGCTTGTCTTGCTTGCTAGTTTAGTATCACCTAGGGGAGCTCTTTAGTGTAGACTTGTCGAGAGCACTTAGTGAGTAGTGACATAGCCATTGTTTGTGCCTAGTGATCATAGTAACTAGAATTTTTTAATAGGTGGCTTACAACCCATGTAGAGCTAGAGCAAAATTGCATTACGCCATTTAGTGTACTAACCTCTTTCTCTAGTGTATTTGTAGAAATTTTTATTGCCTATTCACCCCCCTATAGCCATTTAGGACCTTTCATAGGTGCAGCCCTGGATAGGTTTTCCGTGTTAATACATGTCAGCCTAGACTTGTCTTTACCCAAGAGCGTGATATTGCATCTCTTTTGTTCAGGTCTCAACATAGAAGTTGCCCTATACCTTGACATGACCATCAGAGGGTCATTTACACATAAAACTATGATGGAACAAAAGAAAATCTTTGCTCACATCCTAGAAAAGCATGCTTCTTCCAGTCACAAGAACCAAACTCCTCCAGGTGAAAGTCTTGTCGAGTGTTGAGGAGTCCTCATCTATTGAAACCAAACACATACGATCCCTAGGTTTGACTCATGAGCCCTCACCCTGAACCACGAACACCGAAGGAAAGAGTAATTCATCCTTCAGAGTTCCCTATTGAATTCAAGGATTATGGCAATACCTCAAAACACTTTTGGCACAATCCTCATGAGGAAGCTCCCCTAAGGTCGAACCATCGAAGAAATGGCTAATGGAAGTGAAACGTTCTTCTAAAGCAATTCAGAATTCTTTCACCTTACACTGACCATACCTTGTTCATTTAGGGGAACCACCATAGAAGCCCTTCACAACTCCATGGTCGAGACTAATATCATGTTCAAATTCCTTGCGGAAGCCCTTTTGGGCAAAATGCCGCTAGTCTCGACCAACAAGCTCTTCAAAAGTCCACTAGGACTCATCTTTGAGTGTTGTGGGATTGATGGGCCAAATCAAGGTTTTCATAGATTTCCACATCTTTGCCATCCTTGAGTTCGAATCTTCCTCATAGGCTGGCCATTGGAAAAACTTTTTCAAGAAAAATATCCCCTGTGGGAGCCTTAGTGAAGAGTTTGGGAAAACTGCCTCCGCCACTCACCTAGAAATTCCTAATGGTGGGGCATCTTCTCAATCATGACCCATTCGAGGAGGTGAAGTTCATATCCCCATTCGTTTCACATAGGTATCCTTCTAAAATAGAACATCCTTCATAACCCATGCTCAAACTTGAGCCATGTCCCTCTAGCCACCAAACGTTGTTCTCGATAGTGGTCGAGATTCAACGTTGCCCTTGGATGATATATCTTGTAAGAAAGAAAATAGTGCCATGGGCATCCCTATAGCACTGACTCTAGAATCTAAGAGGAAGGATTCCACTTACGAGCATGAGAGCTTCAATTTCGAAACACCTTTTGATTCATGCTCACTTTTGGAGTCTCTAGAGTTCAGTGTTGCTCAGCACTCAGTGCTTCTACAAGGATCGCAACCATCTCTTGATCCTCGTCTCCAAACTTTTTAGGAGAATGGTTGTGGATGCATATGTTTATCAGAAATATTGCAAATCCCGTAGTTGCATTGAGGCACTAACCTTGCAGCTTGAGCGATAATGCTTTATGCTTTATGGTAAAGCTAGGAACCATACCACCATTGATAGCTGCAAAATGAAGTTCCCATGGTCAAGCTTAAGAACATAAATTAAGTGCTACTAGGAGATACCCCTAGATTAACTTAAAAAATTATTAATTATTAATATATATATAACCTTTCTCCTTCAATAATAGCAAAAGCATGTTGTCAAGTTAGTATGAACCTTCGGGTATTCTTGGTTACTAACCTTTTTAGGAAGAGATCAAGAAGAAGAGGGGACATACAATGCTTGAGAACATGAGAAGCTACATCAACCATGCACATCGATGTTCTTTGATGATGGAACACACTCAAGAGAAGACCTTGACTCTACACACTAGACTTTTACATAAAAGTCCAAGTGTGGGGGAGGATGGTGAGAGTATCACTACAAGTTGCATCCATACCAAAGGCTATCCAAAAAATGATGTAGCCCTATCATGCTAAAGAAAAGAGAGAGAGAGAGAGAAAGCTGAAAAAATAGAGAGAAAAGAAAATAATATAAAAGAGAGAGAGAAATGATATATATATAAAGAAACGGATAAGAAGAAGAGAGAGAAGAGCATTCTCCTTTCCTAGACCTTTGTATCACTAAGGCCTATGGTCCACACACACTAGCCTTGGTGATAACTTGAGATGAAGCATACACAAGCCACTATTGTAGCAACTTCAAAATCTTCATCATATGCTACTAGTAAATACACTCAGGTATGCAAAGGTAAATAAAAAAATCACCAAACTCTTCTACTCATATCTGTCTTCATAAGAACACAACTTGATCATGCGAGTTCATGCTTCCCTTGTTTATGTTGTAAGCTCTAGGTTTGGGCGTATTAAGCTAGTACATCCATAGGCCTTTTTAAATTAAGCATGGTGTTTAGGTTAACATGGCCTTCATTAATAAAAAATTTAACTTGGTGTTGAATTTTGATTAATGAACTTTGAGTGATTACTTTCATAAACAATAGAGGTAACTCATGTTGGAGATGAATCAAGGCCTAGGTTTATTTTGTGAACTTTACATTACCCTTGCTTGAGTATACAAAGTTTGGTGAACAAATAAAAAAATGAAATATATTAATAGATAATAATCCTAATAATAATATAATAAAAAATAATAACAATAATAATAAAATGATTTAGGCTCCCCGGTGCTCAAATTGGTAGAGACCTTGTTTGTTTCCTTCTTTGTTTTTCTTTGATTAAACAAATAGGTACAAGAATAAGTGTGGGGGAGATCTCTCAAGCATAACTAACACACGTTCGAGATCTCCTACCAACATGTTGCACAACACCAAATGATCCAACTTACAGAAGGACGAAACAGATGATTCCAAGAGGATTGGCTGAACCTCTAGTTTAGCCAAACCATCTCTAACTTCTCGCAGCTCATTCTTCCTCTTCAACTGTTGGTTTATGCAACATTACCCCTCATCTCACTTAAAATTTGAAGTTTAAAATTGAAAATTTAAAAATACAAAACAATAATGCTTCATCTCCATGCTATCCTTGAATTAAGTTTGCATACTCTTTATTCCTTGCTAATATTCCTATACTTGTGAACAATTCATCATAGGGAACCCATGTTATCTAAGTAATTGGAATATGTGATATAGTAGGATGGAAATGAACCTTGCTCTCTCATATGAAGAACTTGGGATTTATTTAACAAAAGCAAAATTCAAATGGCATTCTCCTCAATGATGTTCAAATTCCTACCAAAGCCATATCTAGTGAATAGAACTTAAAACTTCCAAAATTATGCTACTTATTCCTGCATTGAGTTTTGTCAAGTCCTTGTTGACCCTTGTTGAGAAAGTTATCATGCACCCAAGATCAAGATCACGTACATCCACATACATAAGCTATTGCTACATGGGGAATACACTAAAACATACCTCCATCCACCAAAATATATACTCCTACATTGGGAGTAGACAAAAACATGTCTTAGAAATAAATACTCCATGTTCTACAAATAGTGATCTCTCTATCAATATGTGGTTTAAGAGACATGTGCTATGCAAAAGTATTGAAAAATGGGACACATGAAGGTCCCAAGGTATTGACAAAATAGGGACACATGAAGGTCCCACTAGAAGACGATGCGCTGGCCCGGCCGATTTATTCGGAGTCCCGCTGCAAGGAATCGAGGCAGATTTGGAGATCAAGCAAGATCCTAGGTCGGTTAGAATAGGAATCCTTATCCGGCCACCTATGGCAATTGTAACTAGGTTAGGATTAGTTTCCAGATCTGTAACCCTGCCCCCGGATTATATAAGGTGGACAGGGGACCCCTCTAAAAAACATCTCTCATTAACATACAACAATACAATCAGACTGTAGGACGTAGGTATTACGCCTTCACGGTGGCCGAACCTAGATAAAACCTCGTGTCTGTCTTGCGTCACCATCTTATTTGTAGCTTGCGCATCTGTCTACCGATAATCTACTACCTTGGGCATACCCCTAGGTAGACTGCCGACCATATTTCGTTGACAGTGGCGCGCCAGGTAGGGGGTGTGCATACTGCTCTCTAGGCAAACAAGATGGTCACTATCCCTGGTTCCATGGCTACGCCGAACGACCTCACATTCACCATCAGGCCTAGATCACTTGGACCACTAGCTCCGATGACTTCATCGCCATAACCACGGAGGAGGCGCGGATTCAATCTGCGTTGAACCACTGCTTCACCTACATCGGCTACAGGCTCCGACCACTGCTGGATCTAGCTCCGGCCACTCTAGCATCAGTCTTCAGCCACATGTCGACTAACCCGTCGTCCGCTTCCTCACTACAAAGGGAGGCAGATCGACTAACATCGACCTGCTCGACTCCATCGATCGGGTCGGCACGAAGCTTGCTGAAACCCTAGCTCTGGTAAGTTCGATTCAAAGTCAACCTAATGACTAGGTAACCACTACCCACAACAGATCTACCCGACCAGCTTGGGCCAGTCATCCTGCATGACTCGGTACGGATCTCGTGATCACATCTACTCCTGAAGGGCGCTCCGTTCGTCGCCGGCCTAGCCCCCATGATGGGTCTCCTGGCTCTCCGAGTACTGAAGCCTCGATGGAGAACTACCAGGCCTAGCCCTATGGCCTATGCAACTTCGTCAACATGGTCCAGATTGAGGATTATCAAGAAGGATTGGTCCACACAGTTCAAGAGGGTGGCTCAAGCTCCTCGTCCAGACATCGTGTCTAATGGCTCCATCCACACCGAGCTCCAGCATCATGACAATGAAGGTGTTGAATACAATCTGGATATCCCAGACCACTGCCCCTGGGATTCCCACGATTCCCATCCTTCCCACTAAGGCAAGGAGACTTGATCAACTGTTGTCAGTAATGATGAACCACCGACAGTTGGTGAAACAGAACAAGAAAGGCTGGCACGTGAAGCATGCAATATTGACCGGTTTAATCGCCGACAAATTAAAGCCGAGGCAGAAGAGGAGGCACAACGCATAAGGGTCCAGCCACGCGACCTTAACAATGCCTTTGATAGGGTGGGGGACAAGTAGGTCTTCAGGACTCCAAGCACCAACGTAGCTGTTGCTATGGTGATAATGCAACGACTACCTAATACCCCAGGAAACCCAGGAAGTTCATGATGATATACAAGCTTACCTGACGGCTGCTATGGCCCAGACCGCAGAGATTGTAAATCAAGCCCGGGCTCCATCCGTCTCAGTCGAATCAAGCCACAGCCGCCTAGTACTCAAGTCGCTCACTAGCCACCCAACCAACGTGGCTCACGCAACAATGACCCATCAGACAACCTGACAAGGTGGAAACTATGGCCATGATGGTGGTCGGGACGACAACCACCACGACTACCGGGACTGACAACCACCGAGACAACCACGACAATCGCCATGATAACCACGGTCGCTAGGGTTAACCAGGGTGGCAACCAGGATCGCCGTGATGGCAATAACGATCTCCGCCATTACCTCGGAGAACGCGATCTGCGCGATCGCATTAACCAAAGAGCCAACGATTATGCATCCCACGAAAGCTATCGCCGTATGGAATATGATACTACCCACGGCCCTCCGAGTTTGAAGCAGTTTACTCCACACCTTCGCCAAGTCATATGGCCCAAGAACTTCAAGCTCGAAAAACTTCAGAAGTACTGACGGCAAGGAGAACCCTGAATTATGGGTCATGCTCTATGAAACCGCATGTAGATTCAGCCATGGCTGACAAGCACGTCATGTCTAATTACTTCCTAGTCGCTGTCGGCCATGCAGGCCACCAATGGCTAGTCAGCTTGCTAGCAAACTACTTTGATTCTTGGCAAGAGCTCAAGCAAGCATTCATCGACAACTTCATTGCTACTTGCGAGCAACCCGGCAACAAATATGATCTGTAGCGGATTCGAGATCACAAAGATGAGCCACTGCATGAGTACTGTCCGACTGCTTCTCGGAGATGCGCATCAAGGTCCCATCAATCTCTGACAACGAGGCAATCGAGGCTTTCATCACTAGTCTTCGCTTCCACGATGCCCTAAGGGACAAGCTCCTCCGCAAGAGACCTGAATCAGTCACAACGCTCCTAGGCCACTGCTAAAAAATATGCGGATGCCGATGTTGCTAAAAAGATAATCATCGAAGAAGCAGCAAGGGTTCCATGCTCCGACCACCCCCCACACCACAACTGACTATCCGCGACAACCATGGTCAGAACTGACAATTTTGATCGCTGCAACCAGCGCAATGATTCACGCGACCACCATGACCAGCGTAATCAGCGGCGTAATCACCATGATGATTACAGGGGCAAGCATGCTCGGGAAGACGACGGCGAGGTCAACACCGTTAAAAAAGGTGGCGGACATCGCAACTACGAAGAAGACTACGCCAAAGCATTGAAAGGACCCTGCCAGCTCCATCCCAAGTCAAACCATACCATGGAGAATTGCCGTGTTCTCAAATCTATCTACACGCACCAACAGGCTCTAGATACATCCGACAAGCCTAACGACGCCGAGGAGCAGCATAACGAGGACAACGATGATGAAGACGCAGATCCCCGTGACAAGTATGTCAAGCCAACCGATCGCGTCCACACCATCATTGGAGGCAAAGTGTCCATCGAGACCAAATGAGAACGCAAGCTGCTCACCCACGCTTGCTTGAACGTGGCCAACACCGACAACCTCATCGACGATCCATTGCTCCCTCCTTAGTCTCACCGCGAGATCTCCTTCAGTAGAAATCGCCGATCCACGGCTCCCTCCTTGGTCTCACCGTGAGATCTCCTTCAGTAGAAAGGACCAATGGGCTACAATACCTGAGCTAGGATGTTTTCCTCTGGTCCTCGATCCTTGTATCAACAAGGTTTAGTTCGACAGAGTGCTGATTGACGGTGGCAGTTCCATCGATATACTGTTCAAGAACAGTTTGCCAGCCCTGAAGATAACCTAGGCAGATCTGAAGCCATACGAGGCACAGTTCTAGGGTGTTCTCCCCCAACAGAGCTCTACACCTCTCGGGCAGATCACGCTACCTATGCAATTTGGTACCCCGGACCACTTTCGCACTGACTACATCAACTTCATGGTCGCTGACTTTGATGGCACCTACCATGCTATCCTTGGTCGACCATCGCTCACCAAATTCATGGCCATACCTCACTATAGGTATTTGGTGCTCAAGATGCCTACCGAGAAAGGGGTTCTAACTCTCAGGGGCAACATATATGCAACTTATACCTACAAGGATGACAACTTCAAAATAGTAGAGGCTCATGACCTCTCTATTCGCATGGCCGAGACCACACTCGATGCCAAAAGACCTCAGCCAACCACCTAGAGATCCTAGAGCTCGAGGCCCCATGCAAGAACATCAAGTCCAAAGAGCACAAAGCGATCCAGCTGGTCGACGATGATCCTAGCAAAATGGCCCTTATCGGGGCCAACCTAGATCCTAAATAGGAAGACGCGCTCGTCAGGTTCTTGAGGAGCAATATGAGTGTGTTCGCATGGAAACCTGCTAACATGCTCGGTGTACCTCGGAACTTGATCGAGCACTCCTTAAATGTCGACGGCAAGGCCAAACCTATCAAGCAGAAGCTATGACGGTTTGCTCATGACAAAAAGGAGGATATTAGGGTAGAAGTTACATGGCTTTTGGCAGCCGGATTTATCAAAGAAGTGTATCATCCAGAGTGGTTAGCCAACCCAGTTCTTGTATGCAAAAAGAATAATGAATGGAGAATGTGCGTTGATTACACTGATCTCAACAAACACTGCCCTAAAGACCCCTTCGGCTTACCTCGCATAGATGAGGTTGTAGATTCAACTACCGGTTGTGAGTTGCTTTCCTTTCTCGATTGCTACTCTGGTTATCACCAGATCGCTCTTAAAAAGGATGACCAGATCAAGACATCCTTCATCACACCCTTTGGCACTTACTGCTACACAACCATGTCATTCGGGCTCAAGAACGCCGGGGCTACCTACCAACATGCCATACAGGCCTACCTCAAAGATGAGATAAAAGATGACCTCGTCGAGGCTTATGTTGACGATGTAGTTGTTAAAACTAAGGAAGCATACACCCTTGTTGATGACCTCGAACATACCTTTGCAACTCTTAACACATTCCAATGGAAACTAAACCCAAAGAAGTGTATCTTTGGTGTTCCATCTGGTATATTGCTTGGCAATGTCATCAGTCACGATGGCATACACCCTAACCCAGAGAAGGTAAAAGCTGTTTTGGACATGAAGCCGCCCAAAAAGGCTGAAGGATGTTCAGAAGCTTACCGGATGCATGGCTGCCCTAAGTCATTTCATATCAAGATTAGGCGAAAAAGGACTACCTGTTTTTCAAGCTGCTCAAAGCATCTGAGAAGTTTGAGTGGTCGGAGGAAGCAGATGCTGCCTTCACATAGCTGAAACAATTCCTTACATCACCTCCTGGTCCTCACTGCTCCCAGAGAAGACAAAACCCTCCTGCTTTACATTGCTGGCAACTAATCGAGTGGTCTCCACTGCCATGGTGGTCGAGCGCGATGAGCCTAGGCCACAGTCTACAAGGTACAATGACCAATCTATTTCGTTAGTGAGGTACTCAATGAATCCAAGACCAGGTACCCATAGATTCAGAAACTGATCTACTGCCATACTAATAACATCCCTGAAAGTTGAAACATTACTTCGATGGATATCGTGTGGTGGTCATGACCGAGTACCCTCTAGGAGACATCATTTGCAACAAGGATGCGAACGGGCGCATCATCAAATGGGCAATGGAGCTATGCCCTTTCTCCTTGGAATTTGCAAGCCGTACTACAATCAAGTCTCAAGCACTTGTCGATTTCATCGTCGAGTGGACTAGACTTAAGCACACCTACCTCTCAGGGGCCCAATGAGTATTGGAAGATGTACTTCGATGGCTCTCTCAACATCAATGGCTGCAAGAGCAGGAGTCCTTTTCATGTCACCATCCAAGGAGCAGCTCCGATACGTCCTTAGGATTTATTTCCCAGCGTCTAATAATGCCGCCGAGTATGAAGCGTGCCTACATGGTCTGCGCATTGCGGTCGAGCTTGGTGTCAAACATCTCTATGTCTATGGAGACTCGGCTCTGGTCATCAACCAACTCAACAAGGACTGGGATACGACCAGTGAAAAGATGGATGCATACTGCAAATCGATCAGAAAGCTAGGAAGGCAAGTTCTATGGCATCGAGTACACACATGTGGTCTAGGACAAAAATCAAGCAGCAGATGCGCTATCAAAGTTAGGATCATCCCTGAGCCAAAGTCCCACATGGCATATTTGTTCAAGACCTACTCACTGCCTTCCATCGAAGAAAGAAGATCCCACGGTCGACAAGCCTCCTAGACCAGCTATTAGTGGCTACTGGTTCTGGCATCGAACACCACCAAACCACCTCCTGACCACTAAGGAGCCTGACTAGGAGAGTACCTTTCATCAAGTACCTGATAGATGGTAGCGGTTACATCGATCGGACAGAAAATGAACGCCTGATGCGTCACAGTAAGCAGTATCTGCTCATCGATGGCAAATTGTGGTGTAAGAATGCGAAGGAGGAAATCTTGATGAAGTGTATAATCCTAGGAGGATGGTGAACATCTCCTAGACCAAATCCACTCTGGCTCCTATGGCAACCACACGGCCTTGAAGAACGCTGATTAGTAAGGTTTTCCGAGCAGGGTTCTATTGGCCGTCAGCCGTAGCCGATGTAGAGAAGCTAGTCCTGCCATTATGAAGGTTGTCAGTTCTTCGCCAAGAGAATCCATGTACCAGCACACTGAGATTCAGACAATACTAGCCTCTTAGCCCTTCGCATGCTGGGGACTAGATATGATTGGGCCTTTCAAACCAGCCCCTAGGGAAATTTACATGCGTCTTCATGCCTGATCGACAAATTTTCCAAGTGGATAGAGTACATGCCCCTGGTCAAGGCATCTTCAGAAAAGGCTATTGCGTTCATCGACCAGGTCATCCACCGCTTCGGCATACCCAATAGCATCATCACTGATCTGGGTACTCAGTTCACCGGGAACTGCTTTTTGGGACTTCTGCGATGAAAGGAGCATAGTAGTAAAATACATCTTGGTGGCGCACCCTAGAGCTAATGGACTAGGTCGAGCGGGCAAATGGTATGATCTTGGACGCACTTAAGAAGCAGATGTACAGATAAAATGATAAAGCTCTCGGAAGATGGCTCAAAGAGTTACCTAGCTGTGGTCTAGGGCCTCATAACTTAGCCTAGTCACAATACCGGCGTATCACCATACTTTATGGTTTATGGTGCTGAGGCAGTGCTCCCAGCAGATATAGCCTTCAGATTAGCACGAGTAGAGAACTTCGATGAAGACAAGGCCAATGAAGTATGGGAGCTAGAAGTGAATAGTGCAGAAGAGAAGCGGCTTCAATTCTTGCGTACGTACAGCCAAATACCTTGTTGTTTTGCGTAGGTACTATAACAAGAACAGTCAAGGAGCAGTTTCTTCATGGTTGGGGACCTGGTCCTGAAGTGGAAGACGAGTCAGGACTGGCGTTCACAAACTCACAACACCATGGGAAGGGCCCTTCATGATCAAGGAGGTTATGCAACCAACATCTTACAGGTTAGCTCACCTAGGACGGTACAGACGTACCCAATTCATGGCACATCGACAAGCTTAGGCGTTTCTATGCTTAACTACTGAGATATGTACCCCTCTTGTACTTTTGGTTTAATTCAATAAAGCTATTATGATTTCTCCGACAACTCTAATGTGTCACTTCAAACTCTACTCTTATTCTAACTCAACCAGTTAAAACCGACCACCATTCCTTCTCAGGTTTTTGGAGTAGGCCCTGTCTCCAGTTCCTCCCAACACGTGCATGGGATCCACTCTCTATGCTATGGGTGATCGACAGGTGCTCTCTGGTTTGACTTGTGTGTTTTTACGTGTGCACAAGATACACACCTCACACTCTGACCACAAGACAAACTAGGGCCATACAAACCTTTCAGGATGATGTGTTGACTAAATGGGTACAACCGAACAGAACGCTAACACGTTCTAACTTAGTTACACCAACACGATATTCGAGCTTAAATACGTTTTCTACAAAACAAACAAGCTTATGCTGATATACAGTTACGTTACTACAAGCTTGCCTAAAAAGGCCCAAGTTTACAATAACACAACTACATCTTCTTCTACAGCTATAGCCTATACTATTGGCTGGTCGAGGCATGCGGCACCTGCTGCTCGCTGGGCCTTACATCAGTGCAAGGGTCTCAGGGACTCTAGTACTGATCGAGCTAAGGAATGATGGCCCCACCGATGCCTGGCTAGTCGAGACCACAGGCTTCGCTGGTTGGCTTAAAAATGACGACGCCTCTAGCTGACTTGTTGATGGCGTTCCCTATACAGGTGGTGTCGCGCCTCCACACAGGTTAATGTCGCTAATTATTTTCACCGACAAGTCCAGCTGGGTCATCCGTAGTTCCTCAGCCTTGTCTAGATCTACCTCCTTTGGGTATCTAGCCTCCAGGCGCTTGAGATCGATCAAGGGGTAGTGAGCACATACCATACTTAGCACATGTGCGCCTGTGTACTCATCCGCCTCCTTCACAAACTCCTAGAACCATCCCCATGCCTTTTCGGCATCTCTCGATCAATCCTAGCTGCAGGCGTCCTTGGCACGTCCTCTGTTAGCGCCAGGATCGATGAGGTTAAGGACCGGCAAAATGCCCGTTGCCATCTCCTAGCACCGGTTTTTCCAGGTATCATGATCCTCGGAGATCTCTTGGCACTGCGCCTTCCAGCCGTCATGGTCTTTTATCACGGCCTCCAGATGCTTCTTCGCATTGATTTTTATAATTGCAAACTGTACATGCTGTTAAAATGCTATATTATGCCAAACTATAGTAGGCAACAAAAAAGAGCAATGGGGTTCTGTAAAAAAGTAACTTACCTATCCTATACTGTATTTAACCCAAGAGTTACGTTGTTTCATCTGCCTGAGATTCTTGGGAGACATGCACACGCATCATAGACGGTTGTTTTCACAGCCTCGAGATATATGCCAATATATGCGCCTCTTCGTTGCCAGTGTGAGAGGGCCCACACTGACACACCTACTTACAGGTGCCATGCAACTATTTGCTTGAAAAGACAAAAAGGTAGTATGACGTGCTATACCTGTCTACTTTTTTGACCAGATGTGTTAGTTTGGACTTGATAGAGCAAGTAAATAAATAAATACAAAAAATAATAGTACAAGAGGCATATA
Organism: Miscanthus floridulus; assembly: GCF_019320115.1. NCBI lineage: Eukaryota > Viridiplantae > Streptophyta > Magnoliopsida > Poales > Poaceae > Miscanthus > Miscanthus floridulus. The sequence continues at coordinate 64,464,633 of NC_089586.1, read as the reverse complement.
GTTTTTCAACACACTTCTCATGCTCGGGGACTATCGTGACTATCCTTGTGCTCAGGAACTGTCCAGACCACCATCATGCACGGGGACTGTCCAGACCACCATTGTACTCGGGGACTATCTAGACCACCATCGTGCACGGGGACTGTCTAGACCACCATCGTGCACGGGGACTGTCCAGACCACCATCGTGCTCAGGGACTGTTTCGACCACTCTAATGCTCGGGGACTGCTCCGACCACTCTCCGAACATTGCTTGAAGACTGCTCTCCTTGGCTACATGTGATTTGTACTCACATATAGTTGAGAGGCATTTATTTAGACCTTGCTACAAGGCTGATACCTCACCTTCCAGCAAGCTCGGGGACTACATCGGTACGATGCACCTGCCGGTGCATCTCGTATTGCTTGTACGACGATTGGATTCTCAACTTCAGTGTGAATTCTTTTTAGACCCTGGCACCACGTGCCTACATCACCTACTACCAGGCTCGGGGACTAAGTGGGCACACTTCACCTTGCGGTGAATGTGTTTATTTTATCGACCCCTACGCTCTGACTGTTGGCCAAAATTACTATTGTACAAGGGTCACTTACATTTCTTTTCAGAAATACAAGTGGGCACACTTGATCAGGAAAGAAATCTTTTTCTTTTTTCTTTAGAGCACCGTGCATTCTTCGGACAACCAGAATCTTCGGCTATAATCATGGTCTACTACTCTCTGTTCTAACCAGAATACTAGCACATTCGCTTGGTCAATGTTTCAACCAGTTGGAGATGACATGAAGATGGATCACATGAAGACGGATCGCATTAGCCGAAGGAAATCGAACGGCGTGTCGCAGCATAATACATGGTGCTCGGGGACTAGCTGTGGGGGTATTAACCCCTATACCCTTACAGCTAGGCTTGGGTCGGCCCGGACCAAGGGGTCTGGCCCTAGTAGAAGACGACACGCGGCTCGGCCGATCTGTTCGGAGTCCCGCACAAGGAATTGAGGCTAGATTTGGAGATCAAGCAAGATCCTGGTCGGTTAGAATAGGAATCCTTATCCGACCACCTATGGCAATTGTAACTGGTTAGGATTAGTTTCTAGATCTGTAACCCTGCCCTCGGATTATATAAGGTGGGCAGGGGACCCCTCTAAAAACATCTCTCATTGACATACAGCAATACAATCAGACGCTAGGACGTAGGTATTACGCCTTCACGGCATGGCCGAACCTGGATAAAACCTCATGTCTATCTTGCGTCACCATCTTGTTTGTAGCTTGCGCATCTGTCTGCCGATAATCTACTACCTTGGGCATACCCCTAGGTAGACTACCGGACCATATTTCGTGGACTACCAAGTATATAAAAAATGATGAGCACATGAAGGCTCAAGAAAAAGAGGAGAGAGAAATAGAAAGATGATAGCCATGTTCTCAAAACAAAATTTATGAGAGAGATCACTCATATCAAGGAGTATTCTATAGGTTTAAATTTGTATTATCCACACTTGCACTTCTTGATCTAAGGGTATGACATCTTTCTCCTTGGATCCAAGATTTGACTTAGCAAAATATGCATACTAAGTATGTCTTCATATCCTTCCCTACCCAAAGATCCATATAAGCTTTCTAGAAGTAGGAAAGAAACAAGGCAACACTTGCAATATGCCCTGGTGAGGAACCAAACACAAATATGAGTGATCTGAGTGAATCATTTGAGGAGCAAAGCTATATTTATGTTTTCAAAAATCAAATGAAAACCCAATTCTCTGAACTAAGTGATGCAAGGGGATTTGAATCTGTGCTATTCCATTATTCAATTACCCAAGATAATGTGGTAGACACTACAAAGTTTACAAGTGCAGATGAAGCTTGGAATAACTTGAATGCAGATGTCATATCAAGTAGATGAGCCATCGTAGTCCTTAACATTACTCAAGGACTGAGTAAAGGGCTAAGTGTGGGAGAGTTTGTTGGCGATCCTTAACTCACATTTTTAAGTGCCAACAATTATACATAATCCATGCAAAAAATAGCAAACTTGGTAAATAGGGTCTTACACTAACATATTCCATGAGTTTTGGGCGAGTTGATCATTTTTAGGACATATACATGGAATACATAAGAAAACACATCAAAAGGCGCAATCTAGAAAAGCGTAAAGCAGAAATGCGCAATGGAATAAAGGAAGAAGGCCTACCTACATATCAAAATGGGGCCAAGCATCGATGTGGGAGCGATCCTAGACCCTAGCTAGCAGCCCATAGCATGAAGGCAGTGCCTGAGGCAGGTTAGGCCTGGTGTAGCCACACCAGGGGCATGGACACATCGCCCCTAGCTCTACTCTGGCCCCACCTTACGCAAGCGGTGCAATCATTTCCCCTAGGGATCAGTTTGGGAGGTTTCCATGTTTATCTCCACTGAAGCTAACCTCTAGCTACTATAAAGAGAGGGTTAGAGCTCCACATTTCATAACAACACACAAAAGAGGAAGAGCACCAAAGAGTAGGCCCTAGCTAGTTCTAGAAGAGAAATAGGGATAGATGTGAGGGAGAGTTCGAGGAAGAAGTGCCAGGCTTGTCGATAACCTTCCCCCTCTTGTACCTCGGTGAACACTGGCTTTTTACTTCAACAGGTATTTAGTAAGTGTTCATGATTCCTTTGGTTATAAAAGTCTCTTGATTAGTTAAGCTATACATTTATTTGCTTGCACTGATCGTCGTCCATCTGCTGGTGGATGCTCTAGTAGAAAGGCCCTCGATAAAGATGGATAACCCTTGCTAGCGCACTAGAGTAGTAGTTGATAATATAGACATGGTGTCTAGGCTAGAGGCTACCTTCATTTGCCTTAAACTCTCCTATTGAGGGGTAGGCGGTAGGTGGTGATAGACCTATCCATCCTTTGTAATCCCCACTGTTCGAGTATGGCATAGAGCTATAGGCCGATATCGCTTGGTAGCCCAGGCATAAGCCAGTGCCCAAAGTAAGCAAGTAGGAGTAAAGTTTATCTATCCTTAGACCCTAAGCCATAGGAATCCTTTTGTACCCTCATCATCTATCCTTGTGATGTCCTTGGATGAATTAGCTAGAAGAAATACCTCCATTCCCTGTGGAAATACGATACCCTGAATACTTCTAGGTGAAAGCTACAATGGTAATACCATACACTTGTGGATTCTTTCTATAAACATTAAGAAATACCAACACCAGCTCTGGTGTTTTCTAATGTAGGGCAAAATTTGACCAAGGCCATGAAAGAATCAGTGACAATGCCACAACCATCCACCGAGGAAGGGTGACAAGCTTTCCAAAGGATTAAAGAGCTGATAGCGGCCGCTGCCGATAGCATACCAGCACCCAACGATGCGTTTGTTACTTGCAGCTGCATGCCCTAAAACTCGAGGGCTCAACCACCACACCGATCTAATAGAACCTCACACTATAATCCTAAATGTCGTCGAGGTCCTACCCTACGACCTAGGCAAAAATGGTGGTGGCCAAGGAGGCAGTGGGTGCGGTGGTGGTGGTGAAGGGCATACTACCAATGGGAGAGATCACGAAGATGACAGGACTAACAACGACTCAGGGAGTAGCTACTATTCTAACGGCAAGGGCAATGCTCATCATGATGGGAGAAATCCAAGGAACCGACTTGAACTAGAACCATGTGTTGTCGAGGATGACCTCTATGACTTGGTAGGACCCCACGCGTTTGGATACCAGATCCGATCAGCTCCGACACCCCACAAGTTTCGTGCTCCAAACGTTGATAAATACGATGGTGTGGTGGATCCGAAGATTTGGCTAGTAAACTACCACCTCACCATGAAAGCGGCATCCACACCAGACATATTTTTCATGATTCATTATCTTCTAATCTACCTCACTGATTCGGCCAGGAACTAGCTAAACAATCTTTGGGAAAGTACATTCAAGTGATGGGCCGACCTCGAAAAGGAATTCTATAATCATTTTGAGGGGCTTACACTAAGCCGAGCACCTCATAGAACCTCTTGGGATGCAAATGAAAGACCGGCAAGAGCCTCCGTGATTAGATCAAATGCTTTACACAGTGTAAGAACAAACTTAAGGACATCCCTGATGCTTGCATCGTCACTGCCTTTACCATAGGCATCAACAGTGAGGCCCTCATTCGAGACATCAGGCAAAGGAAGAACATGAGCCTGCATGACATGTTCGCTTTAGCCCATGAGCATGTCAATGGTGAAGATTGCTTTAATGCCAGCAATGGCAAATACAAGTCATGACTCACCGATGACGTGCACCAATCCTCTCTGACGAAGAAGGATCGTAAGCGTAGAGGTGAGCTCATGGCCAACACTATGAAGTAAGAAGGCAACAAGCCCAAGCAAAGCCATGGAGGCTAGGGGAAAATTTGATGAGATCATGAACTAGGACATGTCAAAACCATGGTTTCCTGGTGAATCATTTAGGCCAAGGACTGTCAGACCTACAAGTGTGAGATCATTCAAGCTAGCAAGGACAAGGTGAAGGGCGGCCGCCCAAAGAAGGGGAAAGATGGTGCCGATGAGGATGACAAAGATGGCTACCCCAATGTCGAGGGCATCATGATCATCTTCGAAGGCCCACAGGCCTACGAGGACCGCCAGTCGTGAGAAGGTAATCTGATGTCTCATCTTTACCACTACTCCTATAGTTCCTATTTATCTAAGATGGTCGGGGCACCCAATCACCTTCAATAGGGATGACCACTCCGATCATGTTATCAAGGCCAATCGAATTCCCTCTGGTTGTCAGCGTAGTCAGTAGGAGGCATCAAAATGATGAAAGTCCTGATGGGCGGAGGAAGTGGCATAAACATCATTTACAATGGTGCGTTTGAAAAGTTAAACATCGAGGTGAGCAAACCAGTGTCCCTCGCATTCTTCATTCCATAGGATCATCCTCAGACACTGGGTTACGCCCCTTGGCACAATCACTCTTTTAGTCACGTTCATTGACCAGGTAGACTACCACATGGAGACACTATCCTTTGAAGTCGTAGAGTTCGAGGGTCCTTACCAAGCAATCCTCGGCAGATCCCTGCTACACCTAGTTCATGGCAATCCCTAGCTACACCTACCTCAAGCTTAAAATGCTAGGCCCATGCAGTGTCATCACCATCGCGGGTAGGTTTTCAAGATGCTTATGAATGAGAGAGGCTCGGCTGTAGAACAGGCCCAATAGGATTTGATTTTGGATGAGTCAAAGCCCGCTGATGTGACTAAACAAGAGGCTAGCATAGAAACACCCTGACGCTTGCCCTAATCTCTAGAGTAGTGGTGCACTCTAGAAACCCCGACCTAGTGTCTTACCTCTTGATTCTACATTTTTAGCTTCAGTCGTATACCCTAGTGCCACAAGATGTACCCGATTTGCTCGAAGAAGCAAAGCCAGAGGAAGGGAAAGACAACTCGGCCACCAAGGATGACCCTATAACCAGGTCCTAAAGCCCAACGGTGCCTACCATAATAAAGCTTGGGTCAGCCCCGAGCGGGGGAAGAACAAAGACAACAAGTTTGGCTTTGCAAGTGCTATTAGTATGCACTATTTGTCATCTTCTTCCTTCGAGGAAAAAATATATAGCACACCTATCTTCTAAAGTTGCTATACACAAAATGGTCATACGCCCTAGACAACTTAGGAAGCACCTTTCTAAAAATGCCTCGGGGGCTATGCCTCATGCTCTATGCAACGCTTGCATAATCACCACCCTGAATAAAGTCATACTAGCCAGTCGATGATCCGTCGACATGCTCAGGGGCTATGCACAGATGGGCATGTCAAAACAATTGCTATGATTTGATTAGTCTTAGCACTCGAATACGTTAAACTAACCTACCCGAGCGCTCGAGGGGCTACTACTACCATCATGCAACCATCACATGCTCACGGTTTGCAAAGAATACTACTAGTCTACAAATCAAAATTTTATTCAGATAACACTTTATAACAAACCAATAGGACTCGACCTCAATGAGGGGTGTCCTTGATGACTTGCTCTATGTTAACAACCATGGCAATGGCACTAGCAACAACACCCAAATCAGCTATCAGCCACCTGACATCGACGTCCTGGGGCACTTTCACCCTCAACTGGGAACCCTAGGCCCCATCACACGTAGGTCGACCCCCAGCTAGAGACAAAGGTGGGCGGCGTCTAGGGCCGCTGTAGCCCCATGGCGAACACCATGTGCCATCACCACCCTGACTCATGCTGAGAGCCTACTCATGGAGGCAGGACCCTGTCAATTGCACCAATTCGATGGGGGCCTTCATCGCCCCTTCCTAGCTCCACATAGCAGTTGCTATTAATCCACACCATGGTGGCATCGCCACACTGCCTAGTCAGCTAACTCATCACGTAGATGAGTCACATCCACTAGCTTGCTAGCTAGCTCCTCATTGGCCCAGTGAAGATCTGCCACTCTAGCCTGAATAGTGCTCAGCTGCTCTTTCATCATTGAAAAAGGCAAAGATTCAAAACCTACCATTCCAAGTCAAGAAACAATTCTACAAACAATGAGGCAGAGTTCAACTCATAAGCGAGCTCAGCATGGGCTGCCACGTCGGTGGCCCTAGTGTTGGCTGCCTCCCCAACTATGGCACTGAGCATGGTCTCGACTGCCGAGAGGCGCTCCCTTAGCTCTTCCACCTCCCAGCATCCATCTCAGAGGGCCTATCCTATCATGGCCAGTTCCCCCCTCATGGTGTGGATGTCGTGCTCACCTTCTTTAGGCTCTTCATCGTTGGAAGAGGAAGGCGAGCCCAATGGTAACATGGCCCACATCACCGGTGGATGAGATGGTGATAGGGCCTCCTAGATGGCAGCCGACCATGGCATCGAGCGCACCGATGAGAAACTGATACACCAAGAGACACATGAGACTCCTCTCTATGAAGTCAACAACAAATCTATCCTCACCTACACCCCATCAAGTCCATGTGGAAGGCCTAAGTAGAGGGGGCATGCCCCTATATAGGTGTAGCAGAACCATCCAATTTATAAGAGCACAAGTACAATAGCAGCCCGCAAGCCGTCGCACTATCATACTTGAGCCCATATAAACCCGGTAGTCCATCGAGTGCCATGAAGGGTCTCGATTCAACCAATATATAACCAAGATCGTACATGATTCAACAAACATTTCACATGTTACATAAAGTTCACAAATATAGTTCCATACATTAGAGTATGATTAAAACTTATTACAAACCAAGTTTAGGTAAAATAGTAGCGGAAGCAATTAAAGTTTGAAACCAACATCTCCATCGTTGTTCAAATACTATGCCTAGCTCATGATCACAATCCCACAAAAGCATAAGAGAGGGATTAACAAGAGATGCCTTGCCCAGGGCCCCACTCCTCGTCCATGGTGGGATAGAAGCAGTTCTTACAGTAGCCATGATACATCGTATTATCTGCAACAATGGGAAATAAACCCTAAGTACAAGAAGGTACTCTAGCTCGACTTACCTATCATAAATCAAAAATAAAGTGACTCCAAGGATCATGCAAGGCTTTATAAGTGGAGCTAGCTTGACAACATTTTACATAAAAAGCCACTAATTCAACTATACCTTTTATAATTTGGTCATCAAGTTAATTATAGCTATTCATCTCTAGATTAGCGACTAACATATGCCAAACATGTAGTATAATGTTAATGATAGCATAATAGTAACCAAAGCCATTTAATATCTCATTCTTAGAACCATTCCACTTGCCATTAACACTATGATAGAAGGAAGCTCAGTTAAGTTTCTCACTATCCGAGAGAGATGATGATTCGAATCGATTTCAACCAGTGGGGAATTTATTCCTAACATAAACCTAGGTAGACTAGATCAATGGTCAACTTAGGTCGCATTTGGTACAACTCAGGTCTACATTTCATGGGTTCGATCAGCACCACAAAATCAAGGATGACCAGCTACCAGGGCATTTAGGCCCGGCCTACCCTTGGGCTAACGTCTAGCTCCCCACACATCCTTACTACCATCCAAAGTGTGCACTATTATAGAACGGGGCCTGTCCTAAGTTGAGCTACTCATCTTCACGGTCGAAATGAGTTATCTGGGCAGCTAAGTGAGAGGCATACGTTCAAAATGATCGAGGACCAATAATGGTATGGTCCTTAATCAGCGTAGACGGAATCACACGAGTCAACCTACAATAGAGACTCCATCTAGCCTCAATTTGCAACATCCATGGTTCTTTTACACAATAGAAAATATAGCCAACCGTGGTTCAGTGCCCACCTATATCTCGCAGGTGACAGGAAATCACCCGACTTCTACCGGTCTAAGTAAAGCTAAGCATATATTTGATCCTAGACCTACACACGGTTAAAGGTATATATCTAGACAAGGTAGTTCTATGCATCAAGTGTTTCTATCCAACTCTTATAACCTAATGCATCAAATATAAAAGACTCAAGTTATATTTTGTAGAACATGGGAGACTTAGAATGCTTCGGGGCTTGCCTTTGATAAAGGAAGTTGGCCTATGATCCGAGCACTCGGGTAGGTACTCACGAGCTTGCTCCTTCGCCTTCTAGAGCTATGGGCTGAGGTGCCTCCTGTTGTTCCTCTTCTTCTTATTGAATTCCAATAGAGTGATCCCCTCAGACGATCCTATATGCATGAGAAGGAAATAAGATATCATGGATGCATATATAATGACATGTATAATATGATATGATGTGATGAATGCATTCTCATAAGTGTTCTTAGCAGCATTTCATTAAGGTGATAATAAGTTACATTTTCTTTTACTGAGTAGGTGCATATCTCTTCTCTAGTAACTTAAACAAACACTTATGTAAATCATTTTCTAGACTACAAGATAGCAACCACTTGTTTTGACCATAACTAGAGTTATACACATCACAATAATATGGTTGTATATATTCTAGAAATCTTATGAAATTGCCTACAACTTTCTTTTAATCATCTTAATGTAATTCAACAGTTATCTAGGTCAAACAATTCAATCTTTCAGATCTGTCTAGAGAGCAAGCATTTCAGATAGCAGACTTCCGACCACCATAATTATCAAACCATAAGGTCTATGACTATGAAACTTTAATACAAGGTAGATAAGTAAGTTATCTACAACTTTATTATTAACCATCTTTATAGAAAATATCATTATCATCATGAAATCATCACCACAACAAAACTACATATGCAGTCATCTAGTTGAATTATAAAGCAATAATTAACTAGTTACCTATAAACAAATACTTCTAAGCCTCAATAACAGTATAAATAGATTATATGCATCACACACACCACAGAAAACATCATGGTTAAGCCTAACTAATTTATTTATATTCATTTATTAATTTCCTTAGATAATAAGGTGATTTATAGAGTAAATATTTCTAGTGCTCCATAAATTTAGAGAAAGTTATAGTAGGCTACACATGACCCTAATAGTCTACTGTACAAATTTCATGCTATTTGGATAAGTATAGCTACCTCTACAAAAATGACAAGTTACATATGCTTATTTTAGCAAAAATAGTTTAGCATAGAGAAACATGTCAAGCAAAAGATTTAATATTTTTATTACTTTCCTCCTAGCACAAGAATACTATGTAAAAATTTGTATGATCATATGTTATGTATTTTTACCCCTAATTAATTTCACTAAAATCTAGCAATTAATTAAGATTAAATAGGAAGACCACACTAAAAGTATGTCTACTATAGGTTTAGTATTTTTCCTATTTAAACCATGTTAACACAAGACCAGAAAAATTAGAATCACAATTTTATCACTTTCCTAGATTAAGTTATGCATTTTACAAGATATAAACTACATTAAAAGCACTTATCTTACTCAATTTAATTCTCCTAGAAAAATACCCTAAGTAGTAGATTTCATATTTTTATCAAATAGTACTCTTCATGATGAATCCAACAAAATTTGGTTCATCTCATTTGGATCCTCCTAGCTCTAGATATAATTTTTGCAAGTTAGTATTCAAATTTGTGAAAAATAAACAAAAACAACTAAACCCTAAATGCTAGGTGCATCCGATCTATACACCCCGTTGTGACTAACGTGTGGGTCCCACAGTCAACCTGGCCTCACATGATAGTGAAATAGAATAGAGGTAGCACTTTGACCAGTGAGAACTCGATGACTGCGAGGTCATCACCGTTGTGTTCCCCATCGTCACACGCATCTACTAGTACTCTAGGTTTGCTTGGAGGATCACCGGAGCTACCTCGCCGATGAGCATGGTGGCTCAGTGGCGATGTGCGATAGTCCTTTGGCCATCTCCAACGACAGCATGGCTAGGCGAGCATGGCTACAAAATCCATGAACCCTAGCAAAGCTCTATGACGTAGATCAAGACACTATGAAGCGACGATGAGGCTTGGCCACGTGCATGGTGGCGCGGCAGTGCAAGCACATCGGTGGCATGGTGATGTTCCGACGTGATGGCGGTGGTAGCAGGGGAATAGGGATATGGCATGAGCACCTATGACCTAGGGCAAAGATGGACCAATGAAGAAGAAAGTAGGAGCTGCAGTGGATAGGGCTGGCCATAGGCAAGCTTGGAGCTCGATGACGCACTGTGGCTATGGCGGCGACGGTGATGTGAAATGCAGCCTCATCGAAGCTCAAATGGTGGTAATGGTGAGTAAGCGAGGTGGAGCAAGGTATGGCGGAGCAATGGGTGTGAGGAATCATGGAATGCCATGGTGGCGGCAGTGCGTGAGCACAGCAGAGGTCGGCGGCGATGATGGTGGTGCTACGGTTCTGCTTCGGTGAGCGCAAGAGCAAGAGAGAGGTACGTGGCTCGGTGTCCACTTATGCCCGCTCCATCCTAACTAATGGTGCTATCATCAACGAACGGCCACTAGGTGGCGGCCGTAGCCTGCGCGTGGTCAGCCACGACAGTCGGCGCCACGCTGCTCTTAATCGGCCATCAAGCCAACTGATGGAGCATCTTCAAGCGATTACTACTCCTAATCCATGGTGCTTTAGCAAAAATTTCCTTAATAAACATTGTAGATCTATGTGAAAGGTACAAGATTGATTACAAGAGGTTTGTCTAATTCGTAATGGTTTTCAAACTACAAAGCTCTAAAGTGAGCTACTTTTAAGTCACAAAACAACATTTTGTTGGAACTTGTGAGCTCTATTTGACCATGTTAAACACTAAATTAGCTCATGACCCTTAAATAAAGTTTGTTACCCATGATGTGAACTACAACTTTTATTTAGGTCACATAGCCAGGCAAGCAATCTAATCTATTGTTCAGCTTTGGTCAAACTAGCATCATGAAAATGGCATTACAAAGTAAACCAACACTTAGAAGCAAAATTGGCTTAAGTCATGAATATAAACATTGTTCCAAATATCATTCTAGATGTGTCTAAGGTATTTTGGTGACCTCATAACCATCTCATGCATTGGTCACATATGATCACAACCATAATTAAGTATATGAGCAACATCACATGTGATAAAGAGAAGGTAAATGAAATGAAACTTCATATGCTCATGCTCATGAATGCTTGGATGATGCTTGTGCGCATGAAATGCAAATGCCAAATGCAATGCTTAACACTAGTTTGTTATAGCCTCTCCCCCTTATAGAAATGTTGTCTCGAGATTTGTAGGACCTACCATTCTTCATAAAAAAACGGGATAAACTTCTCAAAAATAATCCTCCCGTTCCCATGTGGCATCTTGTTCACTGTGGCTATTCCACACCTCCTTATAGAACTTAATGACCTTGCTCTAGGTTACTCTTCCCATTTTTTCTAGCACTCGGATTGGTTTCTCTTCATAAGTCAAATCTGATTGGAGCTTAATGTTGGTGGGTGCAATAGCTTCATCAGGAATGAAGAGGCATCTTTTTAACTAAGAAACATGGAAGATATTGAATATAGTACTCATCTTTGGAGGAAGTTGTAACTTGTAGGCGACATTTCCCTTCCATTCAATAATCTGGTATGGCCCTACCTCTCTAGGTGCAAGCTTCTTTTTACTCCAATCTGCACTCCCTTCATGGGTGAAACTTTTAAGTACACATAGTCTCCCACTTCAAAGGTTAGTGGTCTTCTCCTTTTGTCAACATGACTCTTTTATCTTGATTGAGCTGCTTTCATGTGTTGTTGGATAACACTGTACTTGTTTTTCAACTTCTATGACAAAATCTATGCCATAGTACCTCCTTTCTCCTGACTCAATCCAATTCAAAGGAGTTCTACATTTGCAACCATACAAGGCCTCAAAAGGAGCCATCTTGATGCTCTCTTGATAACTATTGTTATAGGAGAACTTGGCTAAAGGCAACCATTTTTCCCATGAACCCTTGGAGGATATAACATAGCTTGTCTTCTAAGATTTGATTCACTCGCTCAGTCTGTCTAAAGGTTTGAGGGTAATAAGCTGAGCTCTACACAAGGTTGGTCCCTAACTACTTGTGCAAGTGCTCCCAAAATCGAGCAGTGAATTGAGAGCCTCTATCTAATACAATGGTTCTTGGCACCCCATGCAAGCATACTATCTGAGCTATGTAGATTTTTGCATACTAATGCGGTCGATAGTTGGTTCTCACAGTAATGAAGTGCTACGGACATGGTCAGGCGGTCTACAATTACCCATATTGAGTCGAAACCCTTCTGAGTAGTCAGGGAGTCCAACAATAAAATCCATGCTGATTTCCTCCCACTTCCATCCTAGAATAGATAAAGGTTGCAGTAATCCAGCGGATTTCAAATGAATGGCCTTGACTCTACTGCAATTCTCACACCTAGCAACATAGATGGTGATCTCTTTCTTCATCTTGGTCCACCAAAAAAGGGTCCTCAAGTCTTGGTATATCTTGCTACTGCCTGGATGGATACACAACTTGGATGAATGTGCCTCATCTAGAATTTGATTTCTAAGTTCCTAGTCTTTTGGTACCACTAGTCGGTCCTCAAACCATCGCACACCACTTTCATCCAACCTAAAATGTTTGGTTTCCTATTCTTTCATCTTTCTCTTAATGTGAAATACACCTACATCTGTCTTTTGTACCTCGATGATTTTGCTTTCAAGTGAACAACTAATAGTGATATTGTGTAGCACAACAAGATGTAACAAATTAAATCCATCTTCCAACAAGACTTCTAAGGTGTTACAATGAAATTTCCAACTAAGTGCATCTGCTACAACATTGGCTTTTCTTGGATGGTAGTACACTTCCAAATTATAGTCCTTGATTAGCTCTAACCATCTACGTTGTCTCATGTTCAGCTCAGGTTGAGTGAAGATGTATTTGAGACTTTTGTGGTCAGTGTATATGTGACATATGTTTCCCAACAAATAATGTCTCCATATCTTCAATGCGTGAACAACTTTGGTGAGCTCTAAATCATGGGTGGGATAGTTGACTTCATGCTTTCTCAATTGCCGAGAAGCATAGACAATAACTTGGCCTTCTTGCATGAGCACACACCCCAAACCTATACCCGATGCATCACAGAACATATCAAAAGGCTTCTCAATGTCGGGTTGCTCTAAAACAAGAGCTATAGTTAGCAAGGTTCACAAAGTGTGAAAAGCAGCTTCACACTCCAGAGTCCAATTGAAATTTTCATCCTTCTAGAGTAGTCTGGTCATGGGCTTAGCTATTTTGGAAAAGTTAGGAATGAAACGACGATAATAGCCTGCTAACACTAGAAAACTCCAAACTTCATGAACTGGTTGGGGCCTTCCAATCCATGACCTCTTTTAGTTGGGTCTATAGATATTCCATTTTCAGATAAGATATGACCCAAGAAAGGTACTTTGCTCAACCAAAATTCATATTTGCTAAATATGACATATAATTTATTCTCCCTCAATCTGGACAAAATAACTCTCAGATGCTCTGCATGATCTGCCTCATTCTCCAAGTAAATCAAGATATCATTGATAAACACAACCATGAACTTGTCGAGCTTGGGCATGAATACTGAATTCATCAACTACATAAAGTAGGCAGGAGCATTTGTTAGTCTAAAAGACATGACCAAATACTCATACAAGCCGTACCTAGTGGAGAAAGTTGTTTTAGGTACATTCTCTGGCCTGATCTTAATCTGATGATAGCCTAATCTCAAGTCAATCTTAGAGAATACCTTTGCATTTGCTAGTTGATCGAACAAAATATCAATATGAGGCAAAGGATACTTGTTCTTAATGGTTACAACATTAAGCGGTCTATAATCCACACACATCCACAAGGATTTGTCCTTCTTCTTTACAAATAAAGCTGGACAACCCCATGGAGACGAACTGGGTCAAATGAGACCTTTGTCCAATAGTTCCTATAGCTAAATTTTAAGTTTGGCTAACTCATTTGGTGGCATCATATAGGGTCTTCTAGAGATGGGTGCTATACCTGGCACTAACTCAATCTTAAATTCCACATCCCTATTGGGCGGTAAACCCGACAACTCATCTAGTAATACATCAGGAAATTTACAAACTACTAGTATATCGCATAGGGTAGTGGCTTGAATAGCACAAGACAAGTTTTGAAGATCAAAACTCTAGGGAAGTGGCACTAGAAAAGCATTACTCCCCTTTGGTTCTCTCAACATAATTGTTCTAGTGGTAGTGTCAATGAGAACTCCATGACCCCTCATCCAATTCATGCCCAAAATCACATCTATTGCTAGTCCTAGCAATATTATAAGATCCATAGTGTACTCCATCTCTTGTATAGAGATGAGCACATCTCTCACTAATTGATTAGTAGAAATAGTGGCCCTAGCTAAACTTATACTATAACCACCCTTGTCTACCTCAATTATCTTTGGATGATGCTTAGATGCAAATGTTTGGCTCATAAATGAATGAGAAGCTCTAGAATCAAATAAAACAATGGTTGGGATGTTTGTTAACAAGAAACATACCGACAATCACAACTTCTCTCGTGGGAATTTCTTCCATGGATGTATAATGCATGTATCTAGGATGTGCTTTTGGATTGGCCTATTTCTGATTACCCTAGTTTTGATTGCCATTCTTCTTGGGATGGGGGCACTCCTTGGCCCAATGACCCAACTGATTGTAGTTGAAGCATGGCTGGTTATTCCTTGGTCCTGCTGAGCTTCCTTGGACTACATTGCCCTTAGGTATGGTAATGGTGAATGCCCTATGGAATGTCTTCTAAGGGTGATTGGATTGAGCTTTTGGCTGAGGAGGCCTATACTTAGGCGTTGGTGGACAAAATAGTGGCATGGTTGCCACTAGAGCTCTAGACTGAGATGACCCTGAGGCACCTACCTTAGCTACTCTTTTGCGACCCTTTGCTGTTGCATGCAAGTTGTTTTGATTCTCCTAGGTTAAGGCATCACTGACAAACTCATTATAGGTAGCACATCTTGAGTTGGCCATAGTTTCATTAGTTTGGTGCCAGGGCCACTCTTGAAGCTCTCTATTTTCTTTTCCTCTATGTTGACAAACTTTGGGGCATATCTAGATAGATTATTGAAGGCATGTACTCGGTAAGGGTTTTGGTCCCTTGAGTAAGTCTCATGAACTCAGCGACTTTCATGCGCATTAGCCCTAGGGGAATGTGATGTCCCCTAAAGGCTAACTTGAACTATTCCCATGTGACCTATGCATTTGTAGGTAGAGAAGACAAGAAATGGGTCCACCATATCCCTGTTGGTCCCTGTAGTTGATGGGACGCATATTCGGCCTTCAGATGCTCAGTAACCCTCAATAGATGAAACTTCTGCTCTATCGTGTTAAGCCACTCATCTGCTTGGAGCAGTACTTCAGCCTCTTTGAAGATAGAGGGATTAGTGTCTTGGAAGTCTTTGAATGAGCTATACTAATTTGGTTCTAGCCCATGATGTTGCTGGTGGGTCTGAGCGGTGTTTTGTGCAATGAGGCGCTGTGTCTCTTCCATAGCTCTATGATTTCCTAAAAATTGCGTGAAGAACTCATTCGCAAAAGGTGACAGTGGTGGTGGTAAATCACCATCATTGCCACCCTAGCTAGTGCCTACCCCAACACAGGTGTGAGTCATCTATAAAATTGCAACCATAAGTGATTATTGGTTGATGTCTAGAGATTGCAGATGAATTGTGTAATCATGCCGAATTAAAATTATTGGAGAGAATCTTAAATTCATACAATAAAATAGAGACATAATAATTCATTCTCGCAACATAACATCACCAATTAGATCACTTATTGTACTTGCAACACATTAACATGCATGTCGTATTTCACCAGTAAAATAAAACTAGAATTTTATCAAAGTTCAATCTGTAATGACACAACATGCAAACTGCTAATATTACACCAAAGTTATGTCATGGGTACTGAAGTTCAAACTACAAGTCCATTACATAAATAGCAGGGTGTTTACACCAAAATTTGATAGAAGAATTGCAGGGACTTAAAAGCTCCCAAGATCATGTCATCAAGGAATCGATTGCATGAAGGTTGGTATCAGCTGATTCGAATGCAACACTAGAATCGACTTTCTTTAGATAGCGCCAGTAGATAACAACAAAAGCTATGATCGGTGCTGGGAAAAAATATGTTGGACTCTACAAAAAGGGAAAGATTAGGGTCCAAGTTATCTTAAATTAGAAATGTTTTCTCTTAGGCCAAAAATTGTGATGAGTCGTGCTTAAGTAGGAATCATGCTTAGGTTCTGGGTATAAATATTGGACCTCGGCTATTGTAAAGGACACACAATCAATCAAATACAAGTTACTTACTTTTTTTGGCCCCGGCCACCCCTTAGGAGTAGGAGTAGAGTAGATCTTGGCGAGTTCTTCAGTGAGCAGGGCTGCATCAGTCCAGCCGACCTCTGGCTTGTCTATAAGTACCGTCAAGGCTTATACTTCTGTTCGTGCGGCTACATCGATCCGATCAACCTCCACTGTGACTCTGGTATAAGCTAGTTATTGACTCTTGTTTAGTTCAAGTATGGCTGCATCAATTCGGTCGACCTCTACTGCTCGAACTAGATTAAGGTCAAGTTATTGGCTCTATCTAAGGGTGGCGTCCTTCGGATAGATTCATTAAGTTACCTATATTGCTTATTGCTTTCATTATTTATTTAATTACAGCAATATCACTTTGCCCGATTGGGATTGATCTAGATCAGCCTTATATCCTATTTAACCCATCGTTTATTAATCTAAATTGATCTAATCTGCACTTCAAACGATGAGTTATGTTTTATTGGCTATTTTATGTCAATCTTGATCATGCATAGTGTGCGGTTAAAGCATGTCTAGTCTTGAATAGATCTATTGGCTAACGAGAACCGTTCCATGGCCCGTTATCATGGCCTGTGTGATTCTGCCTCACACCCCACTATTAGCACCGTGGAGTGGGGATCATTATTTGATAGATCTGTTCTTGATAGGGCATGACTTTAATTGTGCGTTATGCCTGAATTGACTGTTTTAGCCGATATCGAGTGTTTCACATGTGCAGTTCACGTCACGAGACCGTTGAAGTAAAGATAGGTTGAAAGATGTGTTAGCCCCATGATCCTATTATTGCATTATGGCCTGCATGATTTTGCCTCATGCCCCACTGATATTAGTAATAAGTTATGGTTGTTGAATTTATCGCTATTTCTACGGCCTACATGATTCTACCTCATGCCCCACTGGTCATAATGATGGATGAGATCTAATATGTTCATTTGATTTATCTCTATTAAATGGTTAAATGATGATGAGCTATTTCTTTTATATAAAAAGGGATTCGGTTACTTGCAGTCATTGGCTTAGCATAAACTGATTATTATTGACATCCTATTGCCATTGATTAATATTTGTCTAAATAACGAGATTCATCCTGAATGAATACCGATTTTCCTTCCATAACTCCATGAGCTTTAACTGATTTATTCTTATGAGTATGCTGGAAATGGCTATTTAGTCGATCTTCTTCCACATTGGCTCTCAGAGCCACACATTCGGGACTGTCTAGCAACACCGGCATGTTCCGCCTTAAATTACTAATTAGCTTTCTCTCCTTGTCAATTGCAGGGTCAAATTGACTGGCATGTCTCGGGAGGAGTGCATAGGATCGATAATCCCTACATTGAAGCTAGGTGAATCTCTAGCTCCATCGAGCAGACCCTTCCGGCTTGCTCGTGTGCACCGGCATGGGATGGAATTTTGTGCCGACACACATTCTAGCACGCAGTGAGACACCACAATCGTCATGGCGGTTCACAACAACAATGACATCCTTATGGTACATTACGAAGACCTACCTGATGGAGATAAAGATGTCATCGGTAAAGCTATAGTAGAATTTTAGAACAAATGTTTGTTGTCCTACACCAAAACACATGACAATACAATTGTTCAGAAATATCCACTACCTAGAGTTCTGTTGCATGGGAAAATAGATGCAGATGAGATTGAAGACAGGTGTTTCTTCACGGAAACTATAAACAAGTATGTTCATGATGCCATATCAAACCATAATGAGATTTTCTTGAACACATTCCATAACACCATGAAATAGGTGTTTCATAGGTTTCTAGTTGATCAGGTTAGACCGGCTTTTACAACATTCGACATCCGTCGACTCAAGGGACTAATCAAACTGGTACTAGCCGTCAAGAAGCAGCACCAGCTGGTAATGATGATGTTCAGGTAGTTCAGAGTACATCTGAACAAGCTCAAGGAGTTACTACAAATCAGATATAGTATAATCTTGGATTGTCAGTGCAGCATGTGCAATAGCCGGTGGGGCAAGGTCTGAACCAGGTGATTAATTTTGGCACATCAGGCCATGTACCATCGTCAGCTCAAAAAATAGCACCATCAATTCAAAGAATCCATAGAGATATAGATCCTAATGTCTATAACCAGAGACTTCAAGCAGCAAACCAGCAAAGGACCCAGTAGATAGAGATTCCATAGGGGTATCATTATGGCACAGATTATAACACCCTTCATATGATTCTGAATTCAAGGTATCAAGGCACATGAGATTTCAATCCACAGATGGGTCAGCAAGTGCAGAGAAATCCAAATTCACATGTTGACAAGTTGTTGCTAAAGGTGACCAAGATAATGAAGAATCAGTTTTGTCTAAAGCCAAAAGGGTTGACCTTCTCGTACAAACACCCATATCCAGAATAGTATGATTTGGTCGCTCTTCCTATAAATTATAGACTCTCGGAGTTTGCTAAGTTCACTAGCCAAGATAGCATAAGCATGATAGAACATGTCAGTTGGTATCTTACACAGTTGGGCAAAGCATCCGTTGAAGAGGCCCATCGAGTTTGTTTCGTCTCCTTGTCCCTATCAGGGCCAGCCTTCACTTGGTTTTCATCATTACCAGTCAACTCCATTGCCAACTGGGCTAACCTGGAAAAGAAGTTTCATACATAATTTTATACTGAGATTAGAGAAAAGAAGATTACTGATTTGACAACTATTAGGTAGAAAACTAACGAATCAGACACTAAGTTTCTTCAGAGGTTTCGAGAGACTAGGAATTTGTGCTTCTCATTAAATTTGGCTGATGATCAACTAGCCGCTTTGGCTGTTCAAGGGATGCTGCCAACATGGAAAGAAAACTGTTGGGACAAGAATTTGACAACTTGGGTCAATTGGCTCAATGAGTTGCGACGCTCAATAACTAATTCCAGAGTATGCGCAGAGATACCCGATTCTAGAAGAGTACCACAGTGGCCGAAGCTTATAATCCATATTCAGTCGATGACGGCTATGAAGATGAAGAAGAAGAGGTTGCCATGGCTAAATGGAATTGGGGCAAAAAGACAATAATGGTACCAAATCCTTGGAGAAAAGGAGTCGAGGAGAGCTATGACTTTGATGTCACAAAATCAGACAAGCTCTTCGATTTCTTGCTTGAGAAGGGACAGATCAAGCTGCCCGATAATCATATTATGTTGCCCCCTAATTAGTTGAAGAATAAGAAGGTCTATAAGTTCCATAATGCTGCTTCTCATTCCACTAATGAATGCAGAATTTTCTGGTAGCATATACAGAGGGCTATTCAGCAAGGAAGACTCAAATTTGATACGCCTCAAAAAATGAAAGTTGATGATAATCCTTTCCTAGGAGATCAAAACATGATCGATGCTAGGCTGCTCAAAGGAAAGACTAAGGTCCTAACATCAACCAAATCAAGAGAAGCTAGAACAGTCGATCCCAAGAAGCAAATATCAGCTGACGAATGCAGAGAAATTAGAAGACGTCGTGACAAGCAAAAGAGCCGATATGAGCAGGGAGAAATGTCAAAAGATGGGGCAACAAAGCCACTGGTTACATCTTGAATTCTCTTGAATAAATAGTAGCGGCAGAAGGAAAATGATTATCAGTGTTGGTTAGAAGAGCAAGAATACCAGCGTCAATAGGAAAAAGAGAGGTATGAAAGAAAGCAAGCTGAATCACATTGGAATTGTTCTTTCTTTAGACATTGTTGGAACAAAGGTTTGAAGTTGCCTACCAGGAATAACTGTCCAGAGTGCAATGATCAATATTGGGAGTTTAGACAATCTCAAGCCAACCATCAGTCTATCCATGCTCAAGATGCATATCATCATAATAACATGGATCGATGCTTAAAAATGGAAGTGTTCATAATCGGCTTAGAAAAAGAGTTGTTGATCAAGACTAGGCTGATTATGAAGAAGAAGGCAACGAGAGAGAATATGTTTGGCAGGAAGGCCAATGGTGTCTAGGAGGTTTGACAAGAAGCTAGAAGAGAAGGGTGCAATGCCTAAGGAATAGAGAGTTGGAATAGGCTCAGGCATCCGATAAACCTCAAGTATGGCATGCTAAGCAAACAGCCAATAGAAGGCAACCATCGGCTAATATTCAAATGGCTTTCCTGTTACCATCAGAGTTTAGAGCTCCGGCAGATCAAGAAGTTTGTTCGAATTTTGATGAATCAGAGTATGAGGATATAGTTGCTAAGTTGACGGTTATACAACAAGCAATATTTAATAAACCAGTCAAGCATCGGCACTTAAAAGCTTTATATGTGAAAGGTTTTGTTGATGGAAAGCCGATGAACAAGATGCTGCTGGACGAAGGTGCTTCTGTCAATCTCATGCCTTACACCACTTTTTGTAAACTTAACAAGGGACCAAGAGACCTGATTGAGACTGACATGATGCTTAAAGACTTTGGGGGTAATGCGTCTAAGACCCGGGGGGGCAATGAACGTCAAACTAACAATTAGGAGTAAGACTCTGCTTACCACATTCTTTATCATTGATGGAAAAGGGTCGTATAGTTTACTCCTTGGTCATGATTGGATTCATGCAAATTGTTGTGTGACATCGACCATGCATCGGTGTCTGATTCAATGGCATGGAGATGATGTCAAGCTGGTTCACGCTGACAAGTCTGTGAGTATCGCAACAGCCGATCCGGTCTTATGGGAACTAGGAGACTTTGAATGCTTTTCTGGCAAGATATGGGAAGGAGGCTTCGTTAGAGTCAATAATGAAAGCCAATAGCTGATCCAAGCAGTTGGCTTTGAAAATTTGTATTAATGGATAATCCAATAGATGGTACAGATGACAAACTAGGACATGGCTTCACATCGGCTGATGAATTAGAAGAAGTAGATATTAGTTCTAGAGATAGACCTAGGCCAACGTATGTAAGTGCCAAGTTGGATCCTGAGTATAAGCGAGAGTTAGTTGATTTATTAAATGAATTTAAAGATTGTTTTGCTTGGGAATACTATGAGATGCCTGGTCTAGACCGATTAATTGTTGAACATCGGTTGCCAATCAAACCTAGATATCTACCATTTAAACAAGCTCCAAGGAGATTCAACCCAAACGTGCTTGATGATATAAAAAAGGAGACTAAAAGGTTACTGGAAGCAAAGTTTATCCGGCCATGCCGATATGCAGAGTGGATATTGAATGTTGTCCTTGTGTATAAGAAAAATGGAAAATTAAGAGTTTGCATCGATTTTAGAGATCTGAACAAAGCCACACCCATGGATGGTTATCCGATGCTGATAGCTAATATGTTAGTAGATGCAGCAGCTAGGCACAAGGTTATTAGCTTCATGGACGGTAATGTAGGATATAACCAAATTTTCATGGCTGAGGAAGACATAGCAAAGACCGCTTTTAGGTGCCCTAGCACAATCGGTTTATTTGAGTGGGTTGTGATGACCTTTGGCCTAAAGAATGTTGGTGCAACTTATCAAAGGGCGATGAATTATATTTTTCATAAGTTGATCGGCAAGATTGTTGAAATCTACATCGATGATGTGATGATAAAATCCAAAGGGTACAAAGAGCATCTAGCTGATTTGTGGGAGACTCTGGAATGCACAAGAAAACATGGTCTAAAGATGAATCCTAATAAGTGTGCTTTTGGAGTGTTAGTTGGACAATTCTTGGGTTTCATGGTCCATGAGAGAGGAATCGAAGTTGGTCAAAAAAACATAAAAGCAATTGATGAGGTAGTTCCCCTGACTAGTAAAACAGAGTTACAATCTCTGCTTGGTAAGATTAATTTCATCAGAAGATTCATTTTAAATTTGTCGAAAAGAATTCTGCCATTTTCTCCCTTGTTGAAGTTGAAAAATGACCAAGAATTCAAGTGGGGTGACATATAACAAAAGGCGTTTGAAGAGATAAAAGAATATATGAAATGTCCACCTGTGCTGGTCCCTCCTCAGCAAGGTAAGGCTTTTAAGTTGTACATATCGGCTGATGACAAGACAATTGGATTGGCCTTAATGTAAGAGTTTGATGGAAAAGAGTGAGTTGTTTTCTATCTGAGTAGAAGGCTCTTGGATCTAGAGACAAGATATTCTCCCACCAAAAAGTTATGCTTGTGCTTATATTTCTCTTGCACTAAGTTGTGACACTACTTATTATTGGCCAAATGTATGGTTGTTTCCAAGGCTGATGTGATTAAGCACATGTTATCAATGCCAATACTAAATGGGAGAGTGGGAAAGTGGATTCTCGCGTTATCAAAATTTGACTTGAAGTACAAATCGGCTAAAGCAGTCAAAGGACAAATAATGGCCGATTTTGTCACCCAGCATCATAAGCCAAGCATTAATTATGTAGAGCCGATGTCTTGGATGTTATTCTTTGATGGATCATCAAGCAAGCAAGATGGTGGCATTGGTATTGTTATTATTTCACCTCGGGGGCAAGTTTTGAGTTTGCTCTTCCAACTGAACCAGTGATTACCAACAACCAAGCAGAATAAGCAGAATATGAAGTTATTCTTAAGGGACTTCAACTTCTTCATGAAGTAAAGGCCAAAGCAATTGAAATATTTAGAGATTCATAATTAATTATTAATTAGTTGATCGGCCTATATGAATGCAAAGAAGATACTTTGAAAGGATACTATGATGAGTGCCAAAAGTTGCTCAAGGAATTTCTTCATGTCTCTTTCCAACATATTCCGAGAGCACAAAACCAAGAGGCTAATCATCTAGCTCAAAGTGCATCAGGATATCGGGTGTTTCGAGAAGTCTTGAGTAGTGAAACCTCGAACGATGATTGGAGAATCGAAATAGCCGATTACCTTAGAACTCCATCATAAAAGTTGCCAGAAAGCTAAGATATAAATCGACTAGGTATGTTTTACCGGATGGTCAGCTATATTACAAAATAGTTGATGGAGTATTGCTCAAATGCCTAAATCAAGAGGAAGCTAAGGTGTTGATGGGTGAGGAGAATGAAGGGATATGTGGAGCTCATCAATTGGCGTATAAGATAAAATGGATTATTCGCAGAACTGGATATTTCTGGCCAACAATATTGGAAGACTGTTTTAAATATTACAAGGGGTGCTAGGACTGTCAACATTTTGGTAATGTCCAGAAATTGCCTGCATCGGCCATGAATCCAATAATCAAGCCATGGCCATTTCAAGGTTGGGGAATTGATTTAATTGGACAAATTTTTCTGCCCTCAAGCAAAGAACATAAGTTCATATTGGTAGCAACAGATTACTTCACTAAATGGCTTGAGGCAATTCCTTTGAAGATGGTAACCTCAAAGAACATGGTTGATTTTGTCAAGGAGCTGTATCATTTTGGGATTCCTCAAACTATAACTACCGATCAAGGGACAATATTCACATCAGAAGAGTTCGGAGATTTTGCTACCAGTATGTGAATCAAGATACTAAATTCTTCTCCTTACTATGCTCAGGCTAATGGCCAGGCAGAGGCATCCAATTAGATTATGATTAAGCTAATCAAGAAAAAGATTGTGGAACAGCCAAGGAAGTGGCATTCAATGCTTAATGAGGCACTATGGGAATATAGGATGGCCTATCATGGATCGATTAAAACATCACCTTATGAACTTGTGTATGGCCATAATGCAGTTCTTCCTTGGGAAGTTCAGACTGGATCGAGGTGTGTTACATTGCAAAATGATTTGTCAGCCAAAGTCTACAAGAATCTTATGATAGATGACTTAGAGGACTTGAGTTTCTTTTGACTACATGCTCTTGAAAATATCAAAGCCAATAAATTGAGGGTTGCAAAATATTACAATAAAAAGGTCAAGATTAAGCAATTTTTTGAAGGATACTTGGTCTAGAAAGTGAAATTGTTGATCAGGTCAAAGGATAGTAAGTTTGGCAAATGGTCACCTAATTGGGAAGGACCTTATCAGGTCAAACGTTGTGCGCCTGGTAATGCTTATATTTTGGAAACACTAAGAGGAGAGAAAGAATTTGGCAGAGCAAT
Source organism: Miscanthus floridulus (assembly GCF_019320115.1). Taxonomy (NCBI): domain Eukaryota; kingdom Viridiplantae; phylum Streptophyta; class Magnoliopsida; order Poales; family Poaceae; genus Miscanthus; species Miscanthus floridulus. The sequence continues at coordinate 64,439,887 of NC_089586.1, read as the reverse complement.
CAATGGGAAATATCTAAAGAAATATTACCCTAGCGTCTGGATTAATACTTGACAACCAATTTGTTTGGTCGTCGGCTCTAATAGCCAATACCAGAAAGGTATCGCCTCTAGTGCAAAAATAAACCCAAAGGGGTAAAAGCCGATACGATGTGTATCGCCTATAGGAGCAAAGCAAACACAAACAAAGTGATGCATATAATATGAAGTATGAAGCAAAGGAAAATCACTCAAGACGGAGAAATTGTTTGCTAAATATCACCTATTACAAACTACGGGCCAGAAAACACATTGGTTACTATATCATCGGCCTAGGAAATAAAGGCTATGGAGTTGGCGGCGCTGAAGAAATCTTCAACTAGGTGCTCATGATCCCTAGGGTGCACCATGGCTGGAAAACCATGGGGAAGAAACCAAAGTTCGTGGCTAGAACAGGCTTGCACAATAGCCAACGCCATGGCGGCACCACGACGAATGCCATGCAAAGCGACCTCCTTGACACAGTTCGGGATGTCGTGCAGGCAAACCACCGAGATGACACCTCTGGCATTGACAAATCCCACCGCATAATCCATAGCCAATCGAAGGCTTTCCAGTTGAGCGAACAAATCTAAAAGATTCAAAGGGGAGATGATCAAAATCTTGAAGATGAGATTGAGAGGAAGCAAAAGTTATGATAGATATCTCACCCACAATTCTAGCCTCAGCCTTGGCCAACCTATCCTCCACCGAATTGGCCTTGGGAGGTGATCGACATCGGACCATGGCCAGAGCCAATTCTATGAGGGAAAGACAGTCGGCGAGATTCTGGCCATGCCTATCGATGGAGGCGAGCAGGTCATCATTGTTGACCCACCTCCTCGGATAGTAGGGAAGCTAGTGGCGAGCTATTAATGAAGAGAACCTCGAAGGCCGAACGGAGTCGGCCCTATGCTTCAAAGTGGTAAAAGCATCACGAGTTGCACCCTCCTGGTGATGAAGGTGCTGGCGTGATGACGCAGATCCATTGAGGGCCACCTCAACAGACCTCTTGCTATTCTCCATGATCTCAAACCTATGGAAAAGTAGAAACCGCACTAAAAACATGAAAGGTTGAGATGAAGCAGGATGTTTTTCGATCCACAGTCGTGGCCCGTATATATAGCCCGGGAAGGTGAGAAGTTAGATTTCGCTGGGGGTGAAATTGAAGTCAGATACGGAAATGGATTGACACTCTAGAAATTTAGGGGATGGATAATGAAAAGATAGCAGATTCAAACTTATTGCTTCCCATAATTACAAAATATCATGGGATGGATACGAAAGATTTACATTGACCAGTGATCAACCCACCAAGGCTTCTTTGGATTGAAGGGAGTCCGAATCCCCACAGGGCCAAAAGTCATCATAAACTGAGTCACATCGTCCCGTTGATAAAATTATGCCTAAGAAGGGGAAAACCCACCTGCCTAACAGATGCCCAGCAGATTTCTTGGTAACTAGGAAACTACGGGAAAGAAGCCTATGGCTTTCTTGATGGGCATTTGATGGAGCAAACAAGGGGAAGGTGTCCACACATGTTAGCCCTTGCAAACACTAGAACAGCTCTGCGAGCATAGAGAGAAGACTCATGTGATATCATAAGAATTGTTCTAACCACAGTAGCTGATCCTCTTGCTCGATAAGGCGCTAAGATGAGTGACACAATCACCCTATGCACAAGAATTCTTCTAACTGCTCAAGATCTTCATAGCAAAAAGATAGACCATGGAGGGTCCGGCGGAGTCAGAGGTACTTGAGGGAGCAGATGGAAGAAAAACATAGCTGAATTGTTGAGTTGCTCTCGCTAGAGTCGGATAGACATTTTATAGTCAGTCTGGAAAGATAAATCCAAGCGCCCGTGAGGCAATGATGCTCTCATAAAAGTTTTGAAGCATGGGCTCATGAGCTGATATAGACAGTGACAAATGGTAGACCCCAGATCAAGATTCTCTACCCGTGACTACAAACCTATCGGGGGTACAGACGTGATAATTTTGGAATAAAATTATTTTTATCCCAAAATTGGGGGGCATGTGTTTACACCAAAATTTGGAAGAAGAATTGCAGGGGCTCGAAAGCTCCCAAGATCATGTCATCAAGGAATCAATTGCATGAAGGTTGGTATCAGCTGATTCGAATGTAACACTAGAATCGGCTTTCTTCAGATAGTGCCAGCAGATAATGACAAAAGCTACGATCGACACCGAGAAAAAACATGTTGGACTCTACAAAAAGGGAAAGATTAGGGTCCAAGTTATCTTAAATTAGGAATGTTTTCTCTTAGGCCAAAAATTGTGATGAGTCATGCTTAATTATGAATCGTGCTTAGGTTCTAGGTATAAATATTGGACCCCAGCTATTGTAAAGGACACACAATCAATCAAATACAAGTTACTTACTTTTTTCAGCTCCGGCCACCCCTTAGGAGTAGGAGTAGAGTAGATCTCGACAAGTTTTTCAACGAGCAGGGCTGCATCAGTTCAGCTGACCTTCGGCATGTCTGTAAGTACCATCATAGCTTATACTTCTATTCGTATAGCTGCATCAATCCAGTCGACCTCCACTGCGACTCTGGTATAAGCTAGTTATCGACTCTTGTTTAGTTCAAGTACGGCCGCATCGATCCAGTTGACCTCCACTGCTTGAACTAGATTAAGGTCAAGTTATCGGCTCTATCTAAGGGTGGCGTCCTTCGGATAGATTCATTAAGTTACCTATATTGCTTATTGCTTTCATTATTTATTTAATTATAGCAATATCACTTTGCCTGATTGGGATTGATCTAGATCGGCCTTATATCCTATTGAACCCATCGTTTATTAATCTAAATTGATCTAATCTACACTTTAAATGATGAGTTATGTTTTATCGGCTATTTTATGTCAATCTTGATCATGCATAGTGTGCAGTTAAAGCATGTCTGGTCTTGAATAGATCTATTGGCTAATGAGAACTGTTGCAAGACCCCTTTATCACGGTCTGTGTGATTTTGCCTCACACCCCACTGTTAGCACCATGGAGTGGGGATTGTTATTTCGTAGATCTGTTCGTGATAGGGCATCACTTTAATTGCCTTATGTGTGTTTTAATAACTGCTTAAATGATTTAGATAAATACCTAAATGTCTTATGTGTGTTTTAACATTGTTTGTCGGCCTTGGGACACCAAACCCTCTGCTATTCCTTGGCAACTTAAATAATTTCTTGATATGATTATATTTAACTTGCGGTTAATAACTAAAAGGACTTACTTAATTGTCCAATTAGTCAATGCATGTAATTAGGTCATGTAACGATCCTTGCTTATCCTGATGGTTGAACTTGTGAAACGCTAGTTAAATACCTTGCCTTGTTTGACTAGTATAATGTGATAAGTGTTGCTTTCTTAATAACCACATGATTAACTTATTTTTATAATAAATAAATTGGCTTAATTAGTATTTAGTTTTATGAGTGCCTTATAATGATCTTGAGTTAAGAAATATGTTAATCTCTTGCTAATCCATGTTAAGTTATGTCTTTCATGATAAACAACTAATTAACTTGAATGTTAATTAACTACAATGCTTTTATAATAAACAAACCCTAGTTCCTTGGTGAAGGAAAGTTGTACTCAACTTTCTTAACTTTGTTTAACTTCTGTCATGCACTTGAATGTCTCTCATCATGTAGTCCATCATGTTAAGCATATATCATTTATTAGGTGTAGCGTACGAGAGTGAGAAGGTCCATCCACCAGTGGTGTTGGTGCCTAGTATGACTACTAGATCTTTCTGTGGAATCTAACGTTCTCTACAATGTAGGCAAGCCCCGGAGCATAAACCCTTCTCTAGTATTTACAAAATTTATTACACTTTAAGTCTTGTGAGATGTGCATTATGTAATTAGGAGTTGCTCAAATACCATTGTTGCATGATTACCTTGATATTCAGGTATCCTGTCATACCCTACTAGTCTAAATAGGTCAATATCTCTTATGTTTAGTAATGCTTAGACTTTGATAGAAGTCGAATGATGGTTTCATCATTCAAGACAATAGGTTTACCTTGCTCTTCTCAACTCTGGTTATGGGTTGTGATATACCTTGGTTATGATAATATTAAATTGAGACCGGGCAGGTGGCTTGCATCGAGAATGGAGTCTCAATATAGTGCCTCCGTCTATGTCAATTGAGGACCATACCGTTGTAAAAGTGAAGTACCACCAGTCTACAAGATCTCGCTCCTTTATTGTCCAGCTACAAACGTTTGTAAGTGATGGTTGTGTTTTATTGTTACTATTGCCTTTATATAAATATAAATAGAAACTCATGTGCAATGTGAATAGAAGGAGAACAAGAGAAAGGCCGCAGAACACGATCAAGGAGTTGATGAACAACAAAATGACTTAGGACATGAATAATATGGTCGACCTGATGAAGATGTTAATGTTGTAGAAGTCTTCAAGGACTTCCATACCAGTACGAAAAAGGGCCTGAGCGATCCTACAAGAGTAGCAGTTGTAAGTACCTTCATTTGCTTTCCTTGAAATCTACTGAACCCATTGCCATAAAAGAAGGAAACACAATAGGAGCCTAATGCGGCAACATCATTTAATTTTGTAATTGCAATTTTACACCAATCAATATGGTACATATACATTATGCTTATGTAATCTCTATCGGTAGTAGGCTACAAAAGACCTATCCATTGTGCTTATGTAATCTCTATCAGCAGTCATCGGAAGAAGTCATATGCATTACTTGTTATGAATTAATCTCTTGGGTTTTTAATTGAAGTCCTCTTCCACTATCTGTAACCTAATATTTTATTGATTGAATTTCATGGGAAGCTATGCAAGCAGAACCTATTGCTAATGGGCAACAACCAATGACTAGAGCTTATGTTGTTTCTAAGGTCCTCTGCTTCTACCAGGGCAAACGCCCCTCCTAGGCAAGCAGTAAAAACCTTTTTTGAAGAATGCTGGTATCCTAAGAAGCTCCACCAAAGCAGAGACATTGGTTGAGATGACACTTCAAGAGTAGCTTGCTGGTGAATAAGAAAGTACATCTAAGCTAGTGGATGAACTAAAGGTGAGGATAGAAAAGGCTAAAAGGGAGCTTGAGGAATTCAAGCAACAGCAACGGGAGGAGTACAATAGGCTTTGTGAGCTAGTCTTGCACTTAAGCTCTCCTGGTAATTAACTCTTAGTCTTCAACTCCTATGGCTTGATGGCGTGAACATTTGTGGTCTGTTGTGTGGACGCATGTGATGGTTTGATATTGTGATACTTTGTCAGTGGTTTGCTGCTGACGTGCGAACTGTTAATTGTGGTTATTTGATTGCTAGGCTCAATTGTTATGTAGTCAATTAGTACAGTAGTGATAATCTCGAATTACTTCTATGATGAATTGATTGTACTCCACGCGGTAGAACCAGAACATGCCATGTCATCAAAATAAAAATGCGACACATGGAGGAACTAGTGCATGACACGTGAAATAGCTAGAGCATGACATGTGGGCTATTAAAAATCTGACATGTGGAAGGACATCATCGAGCCATGTGGCTGAATAAAAATGTGAAACATAGATGGACAGTGCCATGACGCATGGTCGAATAAGAAATGACCACGTGGACCAATAAAAATACACCACATGGTCCAATGAAGAAGTGACATGTGATCCAACCACAACACGACATGTGTGCCAGTAGAAAACTGACATGTGGAACAACAAGAAACCAACACGTGATCTAATAAGAACCTAAAACGTGTAAGAAGCAGGGATGGCCACATTGTGCAATAAGAAGGTGACACATACCCAAACCATTTCCAATGCAACCGGCTATAACATGTACACGTGGAAAGCATGTCCAACAGAAGCACCCACTAGCGTGGTAGCCCTCTGCCACGCATGCCAAAACAGTTCTATGACATTCTATTTTCATCACAGATCAAGCCACTTCTATGAAGATTTGCAAAAATTGTCATAAAAGTTCAAGGATGACGTGACTTCTATGACGGACCGTTTTTCATCATAAATTCATCATAGAACTAAAATTATGACAAATTTGGCTCCGTCAGTGACGAAAGCTATTCGTCATAGAAGTGGATATTCCTAGTAGCTCTTGCTACTACTTCACCATTTTCACTTGGTCACTACTACTTTGCTTGATCATCAAAAGGTTAGGCTAAAACGGTGGGCGCCAGTGTTGGTGTGGCCAATAAAGATGGAGGAGCGAAGGAGTAAATAAAGCAGAGAGGATAGTGAGTGAACCACTGGCCTAGCCCCCCTCTCCACCTCCCCCTCTCCCCCTTTTATAGGGGAGGTGGGAGAGGACGTTCTCTTCATACCCCTCAGTGGGGTTTGGTATTTACAAAAATGCCACTAAGGGCTACAAATGGACATCTTAGGTCTTGTATTTACAAAAAATGCCACTAAAGGTTACAAATGGACCCTAAATATTATTTGGTGAGACCTAGGCAATGTAATTGGGCTCTAAACCTGATAGTGGGTATCCCCAACATATGACACACCCCAACAATAAGTTTTCCACAACGCCGTCTATGACCTTGGATCAGGTGTCAACATCATGTCCAAGGTAACGTATGATAACTTGTTAGGAGTACCTTTGTCCCCTACCTTTATTCATTTATAGATGGTGGATCAAATAATTTGGATTTTAGAGGGACTAGCAAGAGATATCTTGGTAAAAATCCAAGATGACTATGTTCTCATCGACTTCATAATTCTAGACATGGGAGCCGATGAGGAAGTTCCTCTTATCCTTGGAAGACCATTTCTCAACACCACGAATGCTGTCATCTACGTGAGATCGGGACAAATCCATTTCTAATTTCTAGGATTAAAGGTAAAATATGTTTTCAATAGTTATAAAACTAACAAACAGGTTAAGGAGAACCGCCCCAATAGAAGGCCTCGCTCAACATTATATCAAAAGAATAAATCTTTGAAGAGAAAGCAGGAAGAACAAGTCAAGAAGGATGAACACGTCAAGCCAAAATCAAATCCAAAACCAAAACAGGTTTGGCGAAAGAAGGTATTGACACCACCAGAGTCACCATCTTTGAGATCCACTGAGGCACCTAAACAATGAAGCCGAAGGAGAAGTCCCATTCGAAGGACTTAAAACACCGAGCCCTCGCCATGAGGTAAAATCGGTAGCTATCCATGTTTATTTTCAAATGCTTGATTTTTTCAATTTTAGGATGCTTTTTCTTTTGCATTGCATTAAAAAAACTTTTCTACATAATATATAAGAATTATAAAAATTATAAAATTTGATATAAGTCAGGAACAAGCTTGGGGGAGATGCACCTCCATTATCCAGGTAAGTATCCTTTTACTTCAATTTTATTTAAATGAATAAACCTAAAAGTACTTAGTGCTAATAAAATAAAAATAGTGTGTATATTAATTTGTTTTAAATAATTAGGAGTCACTCATAAATAAAAGGAGCTTAAATTTTCTCTTCAATGCTCTTTTGATGGACATAATGAATAGATGGTCTATTGTAATTCCTTTCATGTACCTAGCTTTCCGTTTACGAGTCTCTTGAGTTTTGAATAAAATTAATTTGATATAAGGACTTGCTCTGAACCTATAAATCGTGGGTAGCATATGCTTAATCTAAGTCTAAGTAGTTGACGGACATGATATGAGATGGTCTAAGCTGCTATTTATCTTGTTCCAAAGTGATACTAAGTTTTGGAGTTTCTTTTCTAAAATGAAAAAATTATGATGAGTTCCTCTATGACAATTTAAATTCCTACCATAGCCATATATATTGTTCATGCTATGAAAACCTTCCACATATATGCTACTTGTTTTTGCATTAAGTTTTGTCAAGCATTGTGACCCTTATGAGGAACTTATCATGCTTTTAAAATCAAGATCATGTACGCACCACCCAAATATGCACTACAACTACACTAGGAGTAGGCGCAAAAACATGGGAGTAGGCGTGAAAACATACTTTCTAATTTGTCGGATTGTTTTGCTCCGGCAATATCCAGCAATGTGATCGCATAGATAGAATTAGATGGTAGCACATGAGACACAGAGATTTATACTAGTTTGGGGCGCAGTGCGCGCTAATCCCTACTCTGTTGGTGTGGGTGCTCTTGTATTCGTATGCTCAATTACAGGGGCTATTGCTCCTAGCTACGTAGTAGATTGAAATGGTGGAAGATGGATCCCGAGCCTAAGGTCCCTACCTTCCTTTATATAGGCAGGAGATGTAGGGTTACAGAGAGGACAATCGGGTTAATAGATTGAGTTCCAAGTTTGTTACATGATATGCACAATAGATTGATCCTAGCTATCATCCAGATATGCCTACCTTGGTTTGCCTTGATCTCCATGTTGGTCAATCATGTCAGCCCTTCTAGGCTTCCACCTTGATGGCTATTGGGCCGATAGCCCGGTGACGATCACATATACAGATGGTGTAGGAACCCCTATCCCATATATCTGACAGTAGCCCCCATAGGGCTTAATTATAAGCTATCATGTAGCTCCGGTCCTCCAAACATCACAATTCCCCTAGAAGTTCTACATACTATAAGTATCAGTGAGCACCTTTTAGTTGTTGAAGTTTTGAGCAGTGCAACTAGATTTGGGGAGCTAGTATGTTGTCGTTCAAGTACCGAGAGCATTTCTTGGGTAGCAAGAATCTTCTTCAAGCATCGAGTGGGGTGGTGGTATGTCGTACATCAAGGAACGTAGTTTCCCAACAGCTGTAAGTGCCTGGCTTAGGTGGTACACCTTATATCAGGAAACATAGTTTCCTAGGCATAGCCCTCAGGACGTTGTCAACGTCTCATTTGGGTGGTGGCACCCGATAACCGAAAGCTTGGCTTCTAGGATGTCTGTAGGCACCATGTTAGGGTGAAAACACCGCTGTACTCAGGAAGTCAGTTCCCAACATACTTCGGCATATAGTTAGTGGTTATGCATCATTAAGTCCGAGCTGTAGAGCAATAATGAGGATGGGGTAGATGCACCTCTGTTGGCATTTCTTAGTGCAATCACCAAGTGTGGAGGTTTTACGTCCATCCTCGGCAATGACACTAGAAATGCCTATTGGTATTTCTTAACACCATCACTAAGATTGAGTTAACCTTAGCAATGCCACCAAGAAATACCAACTATGATAATTCTTAACGATTATAGAAAATATCCACAAGCGCATGGATCTATCATTGTAGCATTTCACCCAGAAGTATTATAAGTATCGTTATTTATACTTCTCCAAAGGAGGGCAAGGTATAAGAGTCTAGCATGAGCATGAACAAGATTGCATACTTGCATAGTGGACCATAGTTCAAAGGGGTAAAATGGTAATTTAAGGATAGTGGACACACATCTAAGCCAACCTCAAGGATAAAAGGAAAACAAAAAATAAAAGAATGTTTCTAAGTGGAGCTGACATGTTCTAATATAGCCGTGCAAAAAACAAGTGATGATCATACAAATTACATGGTTAGAGCTAGACTGAGCATAAGATAGGTCAGGAGCCCACTGAGTACTGGTCTGCTAGCAACCTCGTGTGACGATTTAGACTCCTACACCCTACCTAAACATGGGGGATTACAAGGGACAGACAGGGCCATCACCACCTACCACCTACCTCTCAACTAGAGAGTAGGAAATGTATTCACCTATTTCTCCATACCCAAGCACCATGCTTGCGTACACAGAAACTACCCAAATTCCCTTGGGTCCCTGACCCTATGGCTCGACAGGTAAAGAACTTGGGCACACCCAAAGGCATGATGAACCGGCACCTCAACTTAGCTCTAATTCTACTCATATAAGTTATATGAATGATTATGCATAAAGTTCTACATGTCAAGATCATAACATACAAACTATATGCTAGTTCATATATCATGATTGTAACATGAGAACTATAGTCTTGTTCATATGCATTGCTATATTGTAAGTAAGAAAGCATGACTATGGAAGAACTCTTTATAGTATTCATACCAAGATGCCACTCTTCTTCCAATGAGGCAAGCCCTCCTTGATAGCTTTGCTAGCTCACAAAACTACTACTAAAAGCTAAAAGATTGCAAGACTAGGGTAGTGAGGTAGAGGTTCCAAATGATGTGTGTGTGAGAATGAGCACTACCCCTCTCTTAATACTAATGAGGTGGTCAGTTTGGCGCTAAAAAATAAGGAAACCACTGAGAACCGCCTATGCATTGCGGCATGCAACCACGGGAGGAGCGTGGGCTCGAGAGGCAGCGGCAGTGGTGCGGCCGTACCTAGGGTGCGACCTATAACACCCTAGTGTTAAGCATGCATTTGTCACTTGCATTTCATGAGCACAAGCATCATCCAAGCATTCATGAGCATGAGCATGTGAAGTTTCATTTCATTCACCTTCTCTTTATCACATGTGATGTTGCTTATATACTTACATATGCTTGTGATAATGTGTGACCAATGTGAGAAATGGTTGTGAGGTCGCAAAAATACCTTAGACATATCTAGTATAGTAAATGGAACAATGCTTGTATTCATGACATGGGCCAATTTTGCTTCTAAGTCCTAGTTTACTCATAATGTCATTTTTCATGATCCTACTTTGACCAAAGATTAACTAAAGCATATAGTGTTTGCATGGTAGTGCACCCCTAATAAAAGTTGTAGCTTATCTTATGTGGAACAAACTTTGTTTAAAGGTCATGAGCTAATTCAGTGCCTAACATGGTTAAATAGGGCCCACAAGAATCAATCAAATGATGTTTTAGGGACTTGTGAAATTTTTTGTCTTTAATGACTTACAATGGCATGATGATGGCTTATTAGTCGGCTTGATGGCTGGTTTGAACCGGCAAGCCACATGCATCATGGCCGACCGGCATCAGCGCACGTGCCACATGGTGGCCATATGTTGTCGCCAGCCCCGCATCGCCATGCTGAAGAGGAGAAGAGGCCGGGCGCTCACTCTCTACTCTCACTTGCGCTCTCTAGCTCTCGCTCTCGCTCTGCTCTCTCTCGTACTCACCGCACCAGAGCGGGCACCACACCCACACGCCACTGTCGAGCCTCCATCGACAACGCTCGCCGTCCTCGCTATACCTCTATCTGATCCATCATGCTCGTAGATCCTCCATCATCTCCTCTACCTCCCTAACCAACCACTACCACTGTTCGAGCCAAGGTAAAGGGGCATTTCATGTCATCGTCGCTGCCATGGCCACGGAGCACCACCGAGCTCTGAGCTCGCCATGGCAGCCTTATCCACTGCTCCTCCTACCTCTTTCTCCCCTAGTCCATCATCATATTAAGTCACAGTAGCTCATGCCATAGCCGGTTTAACCGCTACCGCCGCCGTCGTGTGGGAACACGTGACCACACCGCGCTCGCCCGCTAGGGCTGCGAGCTCAAGCTCGCCATGGCTGGCACCTACTAGGTCCTATTGTCCCCTCTAGCGTGTGCTTCCACATCTCCATTAACCCTAGCACCATGAACAAAGATGGAGATCTATCATGGACTGCCGTCTTGTCAGAACGATGACCTCACTATTGCCGTGCTCGTGCCGTCGTGCCACCATGCACGCGGCCATGCTCCTCCAGCGCTGCTACTAACCCTAACCTTTACCTGTTAGCCTTGCTAGGTCACTGTGAAGCTATAGCGGAGCTCACATGAGTCTTTCGTAGCCAGAGATGGCTGGTGCACCACCGCGCATCACCGCCGAGCCACCATGGCCATCGTCAAGCTTGCTCCGGCGAGCCTCTGAGTCAACCGAGGGTACCCCTCGATGTGGCTTAAAGAGACGTGTGTAGTGGTGGTGATGCCGTCACCGAAGACATCACCATCGATGAGTTCTCGCTTGTCAAAGCTGGTGCTCTGCTCTAGCTCGCTGACATGTGGGTCCCATTGGCTCGCGGAGCCCAGCTGTTAGTCAGAGTTTTAAATGTTTTCTTTATTTGTTTACATAGATTTAAATGCAAACTTCAAAAATCCATATCTTGTGCTCAGAGTGTCCAAATGTGGTGATCCAAATTTTGTTGGATTCATCATAAAGTGTACTATTTGATAAAAATATGAAACCTACTATTTGGGGTATTTTTCTAGGGCAATTAAATTAAGCTAGTAAAGTGCTTTTAAATTTTTTCTATCTTGTAAAATGCATAACCTGAGCTAGGGAAGTACTAAAATTATGATTCCAATTTTGTGGGTCATGTGTTGGCATTCTCTAGCTAGAAAAAATACTAAACCAATAGTGGGCATACTTAGAATATGGTCTTTCTATTTCACCTTAATTAAATGTTACTTTCTGGTGAAATTAATTAGGGGTAAAAATACATAACTTATGATCATGCAAATTTCTACACAATGTTCTTATGCTAGGATGAAAGTAAGAAAAATATGAAATCTATTGTTTAACATTTTTCACTAGGCTAAACTATTTTTTGTAAAAATAAGCCTATGCAACTTGTCATTTTTGTAGAGGTTGGTATACTTATCCAAATGGCATGAAATTTGTATAGTAGACTATTGTAGTCATATGTAACCTATTGTAATTTTCTCTGAATTTATTGATCATTGGAAATAATTATCCTTGAAATCACCCTATTATATAAGGAAATTAATAAATGCACATAAGTAAATTATTTGGGCTTAACCATGATGTTTTCTAGGGTGCTTGTGATGCATATGATCTATTGATATTAGTAGTTGTGCTTGTAATTAATTGGTTATAGGCAGCTAGTTAATTATTGCTTTATAATTCAATTAGATGGTTGCATGAGTAGTTTCTGTTGTGGTGACAAATTCATGATGATAATGATCTTTTTTGTGAAACTTGCCAATAACAAATTTGTAGATAACTTACTCATCTAGATTGTATAAAAATTTCATGCTCATAGGCATAATGGTTTGAAAATTATAGCTTTTAAAAGTCTACTGTAAGATTTGCTTGTCCTCTAGACATATATGAAAGAATTAATTGTTTGACCTAGATAGCTACTGAGTCACCATAAGATGATTATAAGAAAGTTGTAGACAATTTTATAAGATTTTTAAAAAGTCCAAGATCATATTATTTTGGATGTGTAAAACTCTAGTTATGGTCAAAACAAGTGGCTGCTGTTTTGCAATCTAGAAATTGCTTAAATGGAAATTTGTTTAATTACTAGAGAAGAGATATGCACCTGCTCAGTAAAAGAAAATTTATCTTGTTATCACTTTAAAACATTATTGTTAAGGACACTTATGAGTATGCATCTTATCAAATCATATCATATCATCCATGTCATTATCTATGCATCCATGATATCTTATTTCATGCTCATACATATAGGATCGCCCGAAGGAGTAACCCTACTAGAATTCAAAGAAGAGGCTAAGGAGAATCAGGAGACACCACAACTAGTAGTTCTCGAAGGCGAGGAGCTAGCTACTGAGGAACTTTTGGAGTGCCCTGACCACTAACCCACTTCTTTCTAGAAAGGCAAGCCCCGGAGCATTTTAATACTCCTATGTTTTACAAAATATCACTTGAGTCCTTTATGTTTGATGCATTAGGTTGTAAGAATTTATTTCAAAATACTTGATGCATAGAACTTCCTTGTCTAGATATATATACCTTTAACCCTGTATAGGTCTGGGATCAAATATATGCTTAGCAATGCTTAGACCGGTAGAAGTCGGGTGATTTCCTGTCACCTACGAGATATAGGTGGATACCGGAGCACAGTTGGCTATATTTGTTATCGTGGAACAGAACCATGGGGTAATATAATTGGAGGCTGAGTGTAATCTATGTGTAGGTTGACTCATATGATTCCATCTATGCTGATTAAGGGCCGCATCATTGGAGGCCCCCTTGTCATTTTGAACGCATGCCTCTCACTTAGCTGGCCGAATAACTAGTTCCGACTGCGAAGCCGAGTAGCTCAACTCAGATCGGGCCTTCTTCTATTAAAGTGCGCATAGTGGAGGTAGTAAGGATGTGTGGGGAGACGGTGTGAGGCCAAGGGTAGGTTAGAGTCTTGATCGACCTAGCATCTGGTAGTGTCCTTGATTGTGCAATGCTGATCAAACTCATGAATTGGACCTATGTTGTACCAAAGGTGATGTAAGGTGACCATTGATCTGGTCTACTTGGGTTTGTGTTAGGAATGTTGTCGAGCTAGTTGCAACTGATTCGAATCACCATCTCTCTTGGATAGTGAGAAACTTGACGGAGCCCCTTCATCGTAGTAATTGGATTATGGAATATGATGGTTCTGATGAATATGAAAATCTTACACTAGCTATGGTTACTATTGTTATGCTACTAAATGATATACCACATGTTTTGTATAGGTTAGTTGCTAATCTAGAGATGAAAAGCTATAATTAACTTGATGACCAAATTATAAAATGTATAGCTAAATTAGTGGCTTTTTACAAAAAATGGTGTCAAGCTAGCTCCACTTATAAAGCCTTGCATGATCCTTGGAGTCACTTTATTTTTGGTTTATGATGGGTAAGTCTAGCTGAGTACCTTCTTGTACTTAGGGTATATTTCCCACTTGTTGTAGATAACACAGTCTTTCATGGCTATTGTAAGAATTGCTTTTGTCCCGCTGTGGATGAGGAGTAGCCCCGGGCAAGGCGCTTCTACTTATATATCTTATCTATGATGCTTTTGTGGGTGGTGATCATAAACTGGCTTGTATTAAATAATGGTGTGAGATGTTGGTTTTAAAACTACTTTGCGTCTGCTATTATTACTTTATTTGGAACTTGGGTTGTAATAACTTTAATCGTACTCTGATGTATGGAAATGTATTTGTGAAGTCTATGTAACATGTGGCATATATGTTGAATCTTGTATGATCTTGGTTGTATGTTGGCGATGAATCAAGACCCTTCATGGTACTCGATGGACTACTGGGTTTATATGGGCTCAAGTATGATAGTGCGACCGCTTATGGTCTGCCATTGTACTTGTGCTCTTATAAATTGGATGGTTCTATTACACGCCTGCACACTAGTGGGCCCATCTCATGACCGCCTTCACGTGGTCGGTTCCTAGGTGGGCCTAGACCTTGTCCACATTGGTGCCCGACCTAGATTGGCTTTTGATTGGGCTTTTGCTTGGCTCCTTTGCACTTTTCTACTTTACGCTTTCCTATGTTGCGCCTTTTTGACATTTTCCCATGTATTTCATGTGTATGTCTTGTAAAATACTAAGTAGCCAATACATGTGGAAATATGTTAATAGTACATGCATATGTGTCATAAGTTTGTTTATTTCTCCTATTTTGGACTTTATTTGGTGGTCGGATTTAATTGATAGTGACCAACAACAACCTCCATCTCTCGTGGATTACTATGCCAATTGATTTTGTGGTGACCTAACATAGGTCGTTTGTTAACAAACACTAAGGGCATCATGTTTTTCTTCGAGACCCTTTAAGTAACGTGATCCAAATTTTTGTGAGCCTCATTAGTGGGAAGAGCGAGGACATTATCTCGGAACCCTGAGGCCAATATAAGAGTCTCCTAGGTTGGGAACTATTGGTATTTCTTAACACATACAGAAATAATCTGCATGCGCACAGAATTACCGTTGTAGCATTTCACCCAAAAGTATTCAGGGTATCATAATTTTCATAGGGAGGTCACCAAGAACCTTAGACACATCTAGAATGATATTTGTAACAATGTTTATATTCATGACTTAAGCCAATTTTGCTTCTAAGTGTTGGTTTACTTTGTAATGCCATTTTCATGATGCTAGTTTGACCAAAGTTGAATAATATATTAGAGTGTTTGCATGGCTATGTGACCTAAATAAAAGTTGTAGTTCACATCATGGGTAACAAACTTTATTTAAGGGTCATGAGCTAATTCAGTGTCTAACATGGTCAAATAGAGCTCACAAATTCAAACAAAATGCTGTTTTGTGACAATTTTTCTAGGTGTAGAATGCTGATTTTAGTTTCAAAGTAGCTCACTTTAGAGCTTTGTAGTTTGAAAACCACTATGAATTAGACAAAGCTCTTTTAATCAATCTTGTACCTTTCACGTAGCTCTACAATGTTTATCAAGGAAATTTTTGCTAAAGCGCCATGGATTAGGAGTCGTAATCGCTTGACGATGCTCTATCAATCGGCCTGATGGCCAATTTAGAGCAGCACCACGCAGACCGTCGTGGCCGACCACGCGCAGGCCACGGTCACCACCTAGTGGCCATCCACCGGCGATGGCCCCACTAGTTAGAATAGAGTGGGCATAAGTGGACACCAAGCCACGCGCCTTTCTCTCGCGCTCACTCTCTGCCTCGCCTCTCTCTCTTGCTCTCACGCTCACTGAAGCGGAACCACAGCGTCACCATCATCACCGCCGACCTTAGCCGTGCTCATGTGCCACCGCCGATGCACCTTGCTTGATTCCTTGCACCCACAGCTCTACCGTACCTTGATCCACCTCGTCGACTCACCATCTGAGCTCAGGTGAGGCCGCATTTCATGTCACCATCACCGCCATAGCCACGGTGCGCCACCGAGCTCCAAGCTCACCAGTGGCCAGCCCTATCCACCGTAGCTCCTACTTTCTTCTCCGTCGGTCCATTGTCGCCATAGGTCATAGGTGCTCATGTCATTTCCTAGTTCCCCACTACCATTTCCATCAAGCCAGAACATCACCATGCCACTGATGTGCTTGCATCGCCGCACCACCATGCATGTGGCCAAGCCTCACCACTACTTCACAATGTCTTGATCCATGCCGTAAAGCTTTGCTAGGGTTCATGGATGTTGTAGCCACGCTCGCACGGCCATGCCATCGCCAGAGATGGTTGGAGCACCACCGCACACTGCCACCGAGCCACCATGCTCGCCGGCAAGGTAGCTCTGGTGATCCTCTAAGCAAACCTAGAGTACTAGTAGATGCGCGTGATGATGGGGAACACAACGACGATGACCTCGTCGTCGGTGACCTCGCCGTCGGTGACTTCTCACCGGTCAAAGTGCCGCCTCTATTCTATTTTACTATCATGTGAGGCTAGGTTGACTGTGGGACCCATGCATCAGTCACAACGGGGTGTATAGATCGGGTGCACCTAGCATTTAGGGTTTAGTTGTTTTTGTTTATTTTTCATAGATTTGAATATTAACTTGCAAAAATTATATCTAGAGCTAGCAGGATCCAAATGAGATGAACCAAATTTTGTTGGATTCATCATGAAGAGTACTATTTGATAAAAATATGAAATCTATTGCTTAGGGTGTTTTTCTAGGAGAATTAAATTGAGAAAGATAAGTGCTTTAAAAGTAGTTTATATCTTGTAAAATGCATAACTTGAGCTAGGAAAGTGATAAAATTGTGATTCCAATTTTTCTGGTCTTGTGTTGACATGCTCTAGCTAGGAAAAATACTAAACCTATAGTAGACATAATTGTAGTATGGTCTTCTAATTTAATCTTAATTAATTGCTAGATTCTAGTGAAATTAATTGGGGTAAAAATACATAACATATGATCATACAAATTTTTACACAATATTCTTGTGCTAGGAGGAAAGTAAGAAAAATATTAAATCTATTACTTAACCATGATGTTTTCTCTAGTGTGTGTTATGCATATAATCTATTGATACTGTTAGTGAGGCTTAGAAGTATTTGTTTATAGGCAACTAGTTAATTATTGATTTATAATTCAACAAGATGACTGCATCTATAGTTTCTATTGTGGTGATGATTCCATGATGATAATTATATTTTCTATAAAGATAGTTAATAACAAAGTTGTAGATAACTTACTTATATACCTTGTGTTAAATGCTCATAGTCATAGGCCTTATGGTTTGAGAATTATGGTGGTCGGAAGTCTACTATCTGAAATGCTTGCTCTCTAGATAGATCTGAAAGATTGAATTGTTTGACCTAGATAACTGCTGAATCACATTAAGATGATTAAAAGAAAGTTGTAGGCAATTTCATAAGATTTCCAGAATGTCCACAACCATATTATTGTGATGTGTACAACTCTAGTTATGGTCAAAACAAGTGGCTATTGTCTTGTAGTCCAGAAAATGATTTATATAAGTGTTTGTTTAAGTTACTAGAGAAGAGATATGCGCCTACTCAGTAAAAGAAAATGTAACTTGTTATCACCTTAATGCAATCCCGCTGAGAACACTTATAAGAATGCATTCATCACATCATATCATATTATACATGCCATTATATATGCATCCATGATATCTTATTTCCTTCTCATGCATATAGGATTGTCCGAGGGGATCACTCTATTGGAATTCAACAAAGAAGAAGTGGAACATCAGGAGGCACCTTAGCCCATAGCTCTAGAAGGCAAGGAGCAAGCTCTTAAGGACCTACCCGAGTGCCTAGATGTCCACAACCATATTATTATGATGTGTATAACTCCAGTTATGGTCAAAACAAGTGGCTGCTGTCTTATAGTACATAAAATGATTTATATAAGTGTTTGTTTAAGTTACTAGAGAAGAGATATGCACCTACTCAGTAAAAGAAAATGTAACTTGTTATCACCTTAATGCAATGCTGCTGAGAACACATATAAGAATGCATTCATCACATCATATCATATTATACATGTCATTATATATGCATCCATGATATCTTATTTCCTTCTCATGCATATAGGATTGCCCGAGGGGATCACTCTATTGGAATTCAACGAAGAAGAAGAGGAACTTCAAGAGGCACCTCAGCCCATAGCTCCAAAAGGCGAGGAGCAAGCTCTTGAGGACCTACCCGAGTGTCCAAGCATTCTAAGTCTCCCATGTTTTACAAAGTATCACTTGAGTCTTTTATATCTGATGCATTAGGTTATAAGAGTTGGTTGGAAACACTTGATGCATAGAACTACCTTATCCAGATATATACCTTTAACACTGTGTAGGTCTAGGATCGAATATATGCTTAGATCGGTAGAAGTCGGGTGATTTCCTCTCACCTGTGAGATATAGGTGGGCACTGAACCATGGTTGGCTATATTTTCTATTGTGTAAAAGAACCATGGATGTTGTAAATTGAGGTTGGGCAGAGTTTGTGTTGTAGGTTGACTCATGTGATTCTGTCTACGTTGATTAAGGACCATACCGTTGTTGATCCTCGGTCATTTTGAATGCATGCCTCTCACTTAGCTAGTCGGATAACTCATTCCGACCATGAAGCCGAGTAGCTCAACTCAGGGCGGGCCCCATTCTATAAGAGTGCGCACTCTAGATGGTAGTAAGGATGTGTAGGGAGCCAGACGTGAGCCCAAGGGCAGGCCGGGCCTAAACGTCATCGCAGTTGGTCATCCCTGATTGTGCGGCATTGATTGAACTCGTGAAATATGGACCTAAGTTGTACCAAATGTGACCTAAGGTGATCATTGATCTGGTCTGTCTGGGTTAGTATTAGGAATAAATTCCTAGCTAGTTGAAATTGATTCGAATCGCTGTCTCTCCCGGATAGTGAGAAACTTGACTGAGCTTCCTTCTATCATAGTGTTAGTGGCAAGTGGAATGGTTCTGAGAATAAAATACTAAATGGCTATGGTTATTATTGTGCTATCATTAATAATATACTACATGTTTGGCATAGGTTAGTCGCTAATCTAGAGATGAATGGCTATAATTAACTTGATGACCAAATTATAAAAGGTATAGTTGAATTAGTGGCTTTTTTATGGAAAATGTTGTCAAGCTAGCTCCACTTATAAAGCCTTGCATGATCCTTGGAGTCACTTTATTTTTGGTTAATGATGGGTAAGTCTAGCTAAGTACCTTCTTGTACTCAAGGTTTATTTCCCATTGTTGTAGATAATACGATGTATCATGGCTACTATAAGAACTGCTTCTATCACGCCGTGGACGAGGAGTAGGGCACTAGGCAAGGCATCTCTTATTAATCCCTCTCTTATGCTTT
The DNA here is from genome assembly GCF_019320115.1 of Miscanthus floridulus. Taxonomy (NCBI): domain Eukaryota; kingdom Viridiplantae; phylum Streptophyta; class Magnoliopsida; order Poales; family Poaceae; genus Miscanthus; species Miscanthus floridulus. The sequence goes on along the minus strand of NC_089586.1, from coordinate 64,419,960 downwards.
TGTGGGATTGCGATCATGAGCTGGCACAGTATTTGAACAATGATGGAGATGTTGGTTTCAAACTTTAATTGCTTTCGCTACTAGTTTACCTGAACTTGGTTTGTAATAACTTTTAATCATAGTCTGATGTATGGAACTGTATTTGTGAACTTTATGTAGTGTGTGACATGTCTATTGAATCATATATGATCTTGGTTGTATGTTGGTTGAATTGAGACCCTTCGTGGTACTCGACAAACTACCAGGTTTATATAGGCTCATGTATGACAGTGCGACCGCTTGCGGGCTGCTATTGTACTTGTGGTCTTATAAATCAGACGGTTTTGCTACAGCTGGCATTAGACCAAGATTCAACATTAATTGCCACATGTTTATTTAAAAGAAAGGTTTTTGTTTTTCCAAAACCAGTTTTGGCAACTGATATATATATAGGTGCATAAACCTAAAGTTTGAATCTAGAGTGTGCCAGTGATCACTTCCTTTATGCCCAGTTAAGGATTTTAGGTGGCTAATTAAGTACTAACTTGGGGGTTTTCAATTTCGTCGTCCATACGGCGTGCTATTGTATGGATGCCATTCACTTGAGTGGTAATGTATGGATTAAATGCCTCTATGCCCAAAGTAAGATGCCACTCATCATCACAGTGGCATGACCGAAAGATGTGAGCGTGCGGTCTAATGGGGAGAGTTAGCTTTGATACTAAAGTATATATATGTCTCATATATATACGGAGGTATTTAATTATGGGTTACATTTGATATGACTATATATGCATATTTATATGTATATATGGGACGTATTTACTTTCAGGTAGCTTTGATATGGAAGTATATATATGGGTATATATATGGAAGTATTTAGCTTGCAACCTAGAGCCCATATTTTTATTTCTGCATATATACTTGTGGGGATGGGCTGAAATAAAATTTTTGTGCAGGTACACTAACAGCGAAACGTGTAGCCCAACTAGCTATGTTATATATGAGAGAATGCATGTATGCCACCGTGTATGCTGTTAGAAGTTTAATTCTCATAAGTTTGTGAGGACGTATGGAACGTGCATGCATCATGATAAATCATTATTACATACTTGCATTGTTCCTCCCCTTATAAGTTTCTTATTCTATTAAGTAACTCTTTTCTATTATAATGTTGTTCTCACAAGAGTTGAACCATTTTGTTGGTACAAATGGCAACATCATCTGGGAGTGAGACCTTCCTTGAGATGTATGGTACCCCTGCCCTGCTTTAAAGGGTCCTACATTTTGTGGGATATACCAAACTACCCCTCTATTTCTGGAATGAGGTATACCTAGAAGGACAGCCATGATATGAGGTGCAGCTAACCATACCAGCTCATACCCAAGCATCCCCGTGGTAGGAGTGGAAGGTAGTATCTGAAGGAAAAACTCCTTGGGAAGGTGCCTAGGTAGTTGCTTTTGTGGTTCTAAGCCAAATATGTCAGCAGCACGAGGATGAGCTTACCGGCAGTGTCGCTGGTACTTTTCCTTAGGTGGATCCATCTATAGCAGTATGGGCACAGCGCAAACGTAATGCATTGATCTAAGACCTAGATGAGCGGGCAGATAGTTGTAGTCCCGCTATGAGTGCAATGTTTGCCGTGATGAAGATGTTCTACACTCATTAGGATACCCAGGACTTCTAGTAGGAGTCATATACCACTTACATGGATAGGCTCATGAAGGCTGAAGCTGCATAGCATAAGCTGAGGAAGCATGTTCACAAGCACAAAAAGGTAGCAAGTGAGGCTCGATGGGACACCAACCAAGCTTATGTAGCTTTGGGAGAACTCCACACTCAGATGGAACAGGTCGATCAGCAGAGAGCTGCTGCCCAAGCGACAAGAGCTGATGATCTAGCAGTGCTAGAAGGCCTACAGGAGCAGCTAGAGGCCGCTCACGCCAAGGCACTCATAGCTACACGCCAGCGGATCCAAGCAAACAACCTTGTGGCCATGGCAGAGCAGCATGAAACAATGCCAAAGCTTAGCCTGCAGCAGGACCGAGTCGAAAGGGACTTGCACCAACAACTTGCACATACCCAAAACATGGTAGTTGATATTTAGCATAAGGTGCATTATCTAAACAACCAACTGCACCCGCTCCTTGATGAGGAAGAAGAAGATCTAGAGATGTTAGTTGAAGATGACGGTTGGGAGGAAGAAGAAGTGGATCTAGAGGATGAGGATGATGCTATCTTCGACCTCGATAGTGAGCATGCTAAAGAGTAGAGCCATTTAGTGACTGGTTTGAAGAGCTAGTTGTAACCCTATGTCGACACAAAATTCCATCCTGTGCTGGTGCACATGAGCAAGCCGGTTACTCGATGGAGCTAAAGATCCACCTAGCTTCAACATAGGGATTATCGATCCTGTGCACTCCTCCCAAGACGTGCCAGTCAATTTGACCCTGCAATTGATAAGGAGAGAAAGCTAATCAGTAATTTAAGGCGAAACATGCCGGTGTTGCCAGACAGTCCCAAATGTGTGGCTCTAAGAGCCGATGTGGAAGGAGATCGACTAAATAGCCATTTCCAGCATACTTATAAGAATAAATCAGTTAAAGCTCATGGAGTTATGGAAGGAAAATTGGTTATCGTTCAAGATGAATCTCGTTATTTAGACAAATATTAATCAATGGCAATAGGATGTCAATAATAATCAGTTTATGCTAAGCCAATGACTGCAAGTAACTGAATCCCTTTTTATATAAAAGAAATAGCTCATCACCATTTAACCATTTAATAGAGATAAATCAAATGAACATATTAGATCTCATCTATCATTATGACCAGTGGGGCATGAGGCAGAATTATGCAGGTTGTAGAAATGGCGATAAATTCAATGACCCTAACTTATTACTAATATCAGTGGGGCATGAGGCAGAATCATGCAGGCCATAATACAATAATAAGATCATGGGGCTAACACATCTTTCAACCTATCTTTACCTCAACGGTCTTGTGACATGAACTGCATATGTTAAAACACTCGATATCGGCTAAAATACCCAATTTAGGCATAGCGCACAATTAAAGTGATGCCCTATCATGAATAGACCTATCAAATAACAATTCCCACTCCATGGTGCTAACAGTGGGGTGTGAGGTAAAATCACACAGGCCGTGATAAAGGGGTCCTGCAATAGTTCTCATTAGCCAATAGATCTATTCAAGACCAGACATGCTTTAACTGCACAATATTAAAACACACATAAGACATTTAGGTATTTATCTAAATCATTTAAGCATTTATTAAATAAAGAAAAGGCATTTAAACACACTTAAATTAATTAACAAATTTATAATTGTCAAAATAGTACCAAACTTTTTGTGGAGGCAGATATAAGCACATAACATTTACACAAAAAGTTTCAGCGTCATAGGATTAATATTTTTATTTATAAAAATCATGCAAGATCCATTTTATAATTAAAAGAGATATTTTTTGAGCATAACACAATTACTGAAAATGACCAATTCATATTTTTCCATGGTAGAGCATATCATAGTAAGGCTACACATAAAATTTCACATTTTTATCACACTCCAATAATTCATTATGAAATTAGCAAGAATCTACACATAGTTATATTTTCAAAAAATCTGAAATGGATCAAGATCTTTTCTCACTCGCCCCCTTCTTGCCCATGGTCACTAACCAATGGAGCCTATGGTCAACCCGGCCTTGTCCACTTTGACCACGGGCGCACCGGCGGGTAAGTGACATAGCTCACCTGCAGAAACTACCTCGACGAACTCCCCTTAATCCCGTGCATCTCATCTAATCACCAGATAGTCATCAAGAGTGCCACAGCGAGCATGGCGGTGACCTAGGTGGCCTGACGGTGCTCCGATGCAGTGGAGCTGACCGATGGCATGGTCAACGGTGATGGGCAAAGCACCAACGTGCTCCTAGGATCCCGCACACACGTTAACGTTATTAATTGAATGAGTTAGAGTTAGGCTCGAGCTCAGCCACGTTCATGGCAGGACGACGAAGCAATGCATGGCCTCTCGACAGCGCAGCGACTACTACTTGCCCTAATTGGCCTAACTAAAGCGTGCTACATGTTGCAGATACTCACCATGACCCGCCATGCCCAAAGACTGAAGCAAATGCAGATCAAGGATGGCTGCCATCGAGAAGGACAACGATAGCGGCGTAGACTGGGCGGTGAAGTGGTGTCCTAGTGCATCCTATGTGGTAGATGTTAAAACAAGAAGCCTATGAGCACCACGACATCACTAGGAAGCCAAAACAAGAATTTGAATGAAGAGAGCTACAGCAAGGTGAGTTGGCCACAATGAGGTCGAGCTTGGTGACCATGGCAAGGTCACCACGGTGGAAACTAGCGCCTGCGGTGATTGCGGGGGTGAGAGGCGATGCGAGTAGGTTGGTGAGGTGCGCGAGGAGTAGGCAATGTTGTGGACGTGAGCTAATGGCGCATGGTGATTTAAGGGCGTGAGCGAAGCAACGAGGTGCGCCAGCAGCTGCTCAAGCGAGCCATGCAGGCAGTTGTGTCCCTACATGCGTGAGGGTGGCGAAGGAGGTCGGCATGTTGGCGGCAAGTAGCTCGGTGGCACCTGCTTCCCTCTATGACACTATAGCCCTAACAGCTCAACTTCCTCTCCCAATTTTGTCGCAATTCCATGCTGAAGCACGGTGATCTTCCTTAACAGAAGTTGTTCATCTATCCTTGGTCTGCAACATTGCTTTAAGGTATAGGATCAAAAGAGCTTGGGATTTTGAGATTTTGAATTTGAAAGATAGGTACTTTGAAACTAAAAACAGGATTTCAGTTCTACGGTTTTGTAAACTGTTTTGATCAACAAACTTTGACATTTTTATTAATGGTGAAATAGTGATCAAACAAAACAACCAATTCCTCAATACCAAAGCTCCAACACCATACCAAGCAATAGAACAAAATTTGGACAAGTTTTATTCATGAAAATTGATTTAATAAATCCTAAAAAATTGAACATAATTGCTGTTTTTAGGACAGCTAAAAATGCTAAGTGGGGGAAACAACATTCAAATTCTATTCTTGAAGCTCAAACTTAACATGTTTAATTCAAAAACATCACCAATCTTTCATTCCATATGAAAACACATACTTAGTATGACAAAGTTTATTTTAACAAAATTTTATTTGTTTAAGCAAATTCTCATACATAAATTTACAAAAAAACCTTAATTGATAATGATGTTAACATTTCATGCAACATATGAAACATCACATATGCAACATATGAATGCTATAATTGAAACATTTAGTGCATGTATGACATGATATTTGATGATTATGCTTGATGATGCTCATGATCAAGTTTTAACTATTTTTTAACATCTGGGATGTTACAGCTGGCCATACTCTGGGGCAGCTTCTTATGGTTGTTGGGGTCTGAGATGAGGTCTTTCTAGGAGCGATAGACACATATGCAGCTGAACAAGGATCGGGCGGGGAGGCTATGGAGGATCTCGAAAACGACATCCTACATGAGGCTAGCCAGTGCGTTCCTCTTGTTGGGGGCCTCCTCCATTTCATCAGTGTGCAGTACGATGAGAGCTTCCTTAGTAATGAGATCACTAAATAGGAAAATAATCCAACAAAGATCCATCAGTTAAGTCCACAACTCATACCAAAGTGCAACTATTAACAATTTTCATGGTATGACCTCATGTAAATCTAGAGTAGGACCACATAGATATATATAACTCAAACTAGAGTAGCAGTTAATGGAGTAGTAACCATTACAATTTTAGCAGTTAACTGAGCTTCCTCAGTTTTCACAAGTAGAATGTCAATGAACAAGTGGTAGTGATCATCATTGGCATCAGTAGCAACATGTGCAGCTTAAACATTATTGGCCTCAGTGATGTGAATGATGGACACAAAGCATTAATTTGCTTTCGATGCCTTTCTCTTGTTTGGAACCAAATGGATAACTTGGTTGTCAACAAGGAGAAGACACAAAAAGCAAACATATAAGCTGCATCATAAAACATCCAATAGCCATGTAGACATTATTGGCATAGAAATGTGGCCTTAGATATGTTACAAGTTCAAAATACCATGAGGACTCACTGGTGGCATTGGAGCATACGAAATAGAAATGTAGAATCAAGCAAGCACTGGACAGAAAAAAGTTTAAGGCAGAAGCGAAGGGCCTATATGTTTGCCAAGATAGATAGGTATTGTTGGTGTTTCAAGTTGCCACCAAATAAATTTCTAATATTGTGCGTCTGGCTCAGATGGTGTGCTAAGAGGACATGAGGTTTATACTCGTTCAGGCAGAATGTCCCTATGTCTAGTTCATTGCTGTTGCCCGTGTTACTACCACTGAAAGTTCGTAGTAGGGCTAACAAACAGGCAAGAGAGGGAGAGGTCCCAAGTCTTTGATAGAAAGGATGAACGGGTGTCGAGAGCTTAGTTGCTGCTCAGTTGTATGTTCGGGGTCGATGAATTGATCAGATTTGAGTCTCCTGTGGTGTGTTGCGATGCGTTCCAATTGTTGGTCCGATGCCACATAATAGGATGCCCTGCTTTCCTGTTTCTAGGCCAAGGGAAAGCAAGGGTTATAGTGGGGAAAAAGGAGAGATAGAAGGAGAAGAAGTCCTCCAGAATCATCGGGTCCTTCTTTTCTTCTATGCAGGTCCCACCGACCCTATAGACATCAATAGGCACAGCTTCACATCATGGCCTTGTCCGTCACTGGTGCCATGTGCAGATGTCGTGTCCCGGTCATGGCACTCCACTCTATCCTAGTAGACATCATGGCGAACTGACACGCCTATCAGTGTTCATATGAGGGTTAGGCAGAACAGCACTGGTTCGCCCGATGTTATTCCTGATGTGAATCCTCAGGTATGGCCCATCACAGCCACTAGTTATATCGAGGCATGCTAGTCACCTCCCTAGTGTTAGAGCTTTGACCCAGGCCCATACACTTGGACCTAGAGTGGTCGGTGGTGGTATGGGTCTCTGTCGGGCAAGACGGAGTCCCTAGCCTCGGGGTTGGTCGAGGCAGAGTTCCTCCCCAGAGGCCCAGAGAGGTGGAGTGAAAAGCCAAGGCTCGGGCGAGGCGGAGCCCAAACCCAAGGGTTAGGTGAGGTGGAGCCAACCCTTAGAGGTCCAGCGAGATAGAGCTCGCGGCCTTAGTGTTGGGCGAGGTGGAGCCACCCCTCAAGGGTCGTGCATGGCAGAGTACGTGGCCTTAGTGTTGGGTGAGGTGGAGCCCACCCTCAGGGGTCGAGTGAGACGAGCCCACAACCTCGGTGTTGGGCAAGGTGGAGCCACCCTTAGGGGTTGGGTGAGGTGGAGCCCATGGCCTCGGTGTCGGGCGAGGCGGAGCCAACCCTTAAAGGTCGAGCGAGGTAGAGTTTGCGCACCTAGATGTTGGGTGGAGCTGTAGTCACGCTCTAGACTGCTCGGATGAATCAATGTTGATGGTTATTAGCTCCTCCTCTTTGGGTACCCTGGTATTGATCCCGGCAGTAGCCCCTGAGCCTACAGAGGAGTAGAATACTCCTTCGAAGGTTTTTCCAAATGGGAGGACTCTGAGGGTCTTGGCCTCCTTTTGTTGCCCATGGCATGTCCTGAGGATAGTGATTCCCTCTCATCGAGGTTAGACCCTTCGCTAGTATGGCGATGAGATTTTGGTGGGTTGTTAGCTAGCTAGTTCGAGTGGGGTCCTAGTATCCCAGTCGCTTAGATCTAGCTAGGGTTAGCTTGGTGACCGACTTTAGATTCTCAGTGATCAATCCATATAGTTCTCGGGTCTGTTGGACTGGTCCCAAGGGCTCTCTGCCTTTCTTCAGGGAAAAACCATGGATCATACCCCGCCGAGACTTGATCATTGTCTAGGATGCCTGTGGCACTCATGCGCCTTGGTACTGGTCGCTTGCTAGCCCATCCCTTACCCTAAGGGCACCCAGAGCAGTCGTCAATCCCATCGATGGGCCAACCTTCAAACTCCTAGGCCTAGATGGACCATAGAGGTGTTTTTTGACCTGTATTCCTCTTACTTGTGACGAGTCATGGCCCATCTAGAGAGGTGAAATGCCTGGCAAGTTTTCCAAGGGAATGGACAGACATTGCGTGCACACTTCCCGCGGCGAGACATTATGGCTGATTGTGGCAGGCATGGAGATCCAAGCGGGCAGTTAGTTTCCTTGCATTCGTACCCCTATAAAACCAAAGGGTTCGCCCCCTGGGTTTCATACCTTGCATCCTTGCCTCCGCAACTACGACCACCGCCACCAATCGCCTAGGGTTCCCTATCTTCGCATCCCCCATGCCATCGAGCCCGCATCCAACCGTCCCCATCTCCAATGGATCTGTGGTGTCGTTCTAACATCACCTTCCAATGCATGGAGGGCCTCATCCATCGTGGTCTTCTCCACGCATGGACCTCGACCGAGGAGTGGCTGTTATTCAGCAAGGAGGATCTATCGTCACCACCAGATGGCTATGTGGTGTCATTCACCCACTTTCATGAGCATGGGTTCATGACCCCCACCCACATATTTCTTCGAGGGCTGCTGCATTACTACAAGATTGAGCTACAGCACCTCAATCCCAATAGGATCCAGCACATGGCGGCGTTCATCGCCCTGTGTGAGGGATTTCTAGGGATCAGCCCCCACTTTGATCTATGGAGGTACTTCTTCGCCGTCACCCTCTAGAAGAAGAGGGAGAAGAGCGGTAGGTAAGAACTACACATGCCAATGACGTGCACTGGCATCCAACTTTGAAACAACTAGGTCGGTGAGTACCACCAATGCGGTTGTCCACATCCAACAAGGGGTGGCATTCGTAGTGGTACTACCTCAAAAATGGCGCTGCCGCCCCTCTACTATAGTTCATTGGCCCCCTAATTGAAGAGGCCTAGAGTCATAGAGGAAGTGTGACATTCTGGAGAAGGACAAGAAGAAGATCTAGGACCACATCGCTGTCGCAGAACCGACCAATTTATAAGAGTACAGGTACAATGGCAGCCCGCAAGCGGTCGCACTGTCATACTTGAACCCATATAAACCCGGTAGTCCGTCGAGTACCACGACGAGTCTCGATAAACGATTTACAACAACCAAGATCGTACATCATTCAACATACATGTCACATATTACATAAAGTTCATAGATACATTTCCATCATCAGAGTATGAAACAAAGTTATTACAAACCAAGTTTAATGGATAAAAGCGGAAGCAAATTAAGTTTGAAAGTAAAGTTTCCAACATAGTTTAATACAGTGCCAACATACGATTATAGTCTACAAAAGCATGTAGAAGGATTAATAAAGAAGCCTGACCAAGGCTTACTCCTCATCCACAGTGGGATAGAAGCAACTCTTACAATACCCATGATAAACCGTGCCATCTGCAACAATGGGAAAATAAAACCCTGAGTACGAGAAGGTACTCAGCTAGACTTACCCATCACAAACCAAAAATAAAATGACTCCAAGGATCATGCAAGGCTGTATAAGTGGATGTAGCTTGACAACATTTTGCATAAAAAGCAATTAACTAAATTATACAATTATAATTCTATTATCAAGTTTAATTGTGACCATCCATCTCTAAATTAGCAACTATCCTGTGCCAAACATGTGGTATATCATTTTAATAGCATACAATAGTAACCATAGTAGGTATTGTAATTCCATGTTCATTCGAACCATCATGTTCCATAATACCATTAATACGATGTTGGGACTAGCCAAGTTTCTCACTATCCGGGAGAGACGGCGATTCAAATCGATTTCAACCAATTGGGAATTTATTCCTAACACAAACCCAGGCAGACCAGATCATTAGTCGCCTTAGGTCACCTTTGGTACAACCCAGGTCCACATTTCGCGGGTTCGTACCGCACTGCACAATTAGGGACACCAAATGCCAGGACGTTTAGGCCCAGCCTGCCCTTGGGCTTAGTCTGGCTCCCCACAAGGAGCGCACAACAGAACGGGACCCGGCCTGAGTTGAGCTACTCGGCTTCACGGTCAGAACAAGTTATCTGGCCAGCTAAGTGATAGGCATGCGTTCAATCTTGTCAGAAGCGCCAACAATGGTATGGTCCTTAATCGGCATAGACGGAATCATATGAGTCAACTTACCATAAACTCCGCCCGGCCTTGATTTACTTTTACCCCATGGTTCTTTTCCACAATAACAAATATAGCCAACCGTGCTTCGGTATCCACCTATATCTCGCAGGTGACAGGAAATCACCCGACTTCTACCGGTCTAAGCATGGCTAAGCATAAATTCGATCCTGGACCTACATAGGGTTAAAGGTGTATATATCTAGACAAGGAATTCATATGCATCAAGTGGTTCCAATCAACTCTTATAACCTAATGCATCAATCATAAGGACTTGAGTAATATTTTGTAAAATACTGGGAGACTTAGAATGCTCCGGGGCTTGCCTTTCAGAAAGGAAGTGGGGCGGTGATCAGGGCACTCTAGAAGCTCTTCTAGGTTCTGCTCCTCACCTTTGGGAGCTGCGGCTTGAGGATTCTCCTGCTGGTCCCCTTCCTCTCCTTCGTCGAACTCCAGCAACGTTATCTCTTCCATCGATCCTAGATGCATGAGTGTGACATGAGATAGTGCGAATGCATACATGCCGACAGGTATAATATGATGATACATGATGAATGCGTTCTTGTACATATTCTTAACATCATGGTGCTGAAGTAATAACAAGTGTTTTCACATTTTACTGAGTATGTGCATATCTCTTCTTAATTACTAAATCAAACACTTCAACAATTCATTTACTATACTACAAAACAGTAGCTACTCGTTTTACTCATAACTGGAGTTCTACTTGTCCAAATGCTGTGATCTTAGACTTTATGGAAAGCTTATGAAATTGTCTACAGCTCTCATTTAATCACCAAAAGCTAATTCACACTTTAACTTAACCAAAACAGACAATCAATCCAGTGCTGTCCAGAAATTCCAGAGAGCAAGCATTTTGGAATACTAACTTTAAACAGCTGTAACTCCTAAACAATTTGGCCTATTGCTCTAAAATTTTAACACAAGATACATGAAGAAGTTATCTACAACTTTGTTATTAACAAGTTTTACAGTAGAGACCATTATCTATACGAAATCATCTATGCAATCAAAACTACATATGCAGTTTTGTATTCGAATGATAAAGCGATAATTAGTCATTTGTATACAATCAATGGCTTCTAAATTTTACCACTGACATCAACAGTTACTATGCATCATAAGAACCATAGAAAACATCATGCTTAACCACAATCTAATTATTTCAATGCCTTTCTTATTTTAATTAAGTAATTAGGGTAAATAATAAACATATACCAAATGTGCATCATAAATTCTTAAAAATTTACAGTGGCTTACTAATGCTACCAATAGACAATTGTAAAAGTTTAATTCCATTTTAGCAAGTGAAACACCCTACACAAAAATGACAAGGCAAAAAGGCTTAAAATAGCATAAATAGAAAACCCTAGTGAAAAGTGTCAAGCAACAGATTTTATATTTTTCTTAGCATCCATATGGTACTAGGACAACCTCCAACAAATTTCATGAATATTGGATTCATAAATAATTTATAAAAATTCATACAAGGATCACCTAATTATAAAAGGAAAATCAATAACTACAAATCCATACATGCAATGACCCTCAAATTTTTACCAGAGCTTATATTTGTCAAAAACAGCTTACCACAAAACTTTCATAATTTTTGGAGCACAGGAACTCTAGATATAAAATAAACAAGTTTACATACATTTAGAAACACATTTCAAGTTTCATTTTAAATCTTCCAGAAATTCTACTACAAATGCTAATATCATATTTTTCATAAATACTAAACTTCCTAAGGAACATAACAAAATTTGGTTCACAATTTTTGAATCTACATAGCTCAACTTATCTATTTTCAAAGATGCACATAAAACAGGAAATAAATGCACTAGCTTCAGTACTACTATCACTGACAACGGGGACCCACTGGTCAGTCAGACCCACGCGTCAGCAAAACAAAGCAGGGCAGCAGCGCTGCTTCGACATGGGATGGCCACGGCTCGTCGCCGACGAGCTTTCCGGCGAAGCCAAGGGCACCAACACGATCTACTAAGCAAACCACATCGGATGGTCTAGGTGGTGGCCGTGCAGGTGCGGTGGAGCGGGCTCGTCACCGGCCATGGCAGCACGGCGGCGCTGCTCTATGGTGTGCCGACCGTCACCGGCCACGGCGAAGCATGCAACAGCATCACGGCGACCAGGTGACTCTATCTAGGCGACTTAGGCGGTTGGAGATGCTTCGACGAAACACGGCCACGGTGCGGTGGCGCGGAGGTCGGAATGCGGCGACGCTGGTCATCATGTTCCACACGGGTGAGACCACCAATGGAGGTAATGTCTTAACACAAGCTAATACCTATCATAACCAAGCTCTAATGCCAACAATCGAAAGAAATGTGCATGCGAGCCGAGCGGTGGCAAGCTTGCCGTGGAGGCGGCCATGGCGGCCGAGGTTCTGGTGAGAGGGGAAATAGGCAATATGCCCTCACCGAAGCGCAATTGATGCAGCCAACATGTCGAGGCTGTGGAGGTGGATGTGGTTCAGCTACGGTGAAGATGGAGATGGCGGTGGTGTGGTGTAGCGCACGCGAGGCGACAGCGGAGGCAAGGCGGTGCTCGGCGGCTGCTGCGGTGGCTACGCTAAGGCGAAAGAGGAAGCCGAAAACGAAATGGAGAGCGCAGGGTAGTGTGGGTGAGCGTTGGGGCTGATAAGGCGTGCTTAGGCCCGACACAGCTACGTTGGGTAGGACACCGGCGATGCGTGGCCAACTTCGCGTCCACGCGGTGCGCATGCTCTGTGATGGTCGGCCACCGAAGAATGGGCGATTCAGTTTGTTAGTGTTCGCAATGCTAGGCCTGACAGCGTGGTTTGGTGACGCTCGTTCTCCTAAACCATGAAGCAAAATCGAAAATAATCTAAATCAAACTTGTAGCTCTATGTACCAGCTTCAATTGTTCTTAAAGGATCATGCTCCAACTCTCAACTGACACCGAGTTAAATCATCTCCAAAGTAAGCTCGTCAGACTGTCAAAGCATCCAGACTTAGAAATATTTGCTAAGTGTTAGAAATAGTGCATTATTTATTTTTGTGAGCTCCAAAAGACTAAGCTATGCACCTTATCATCTCATGACCCAAAAATAAAAGTTGTTCCCCATATCAAATACTACAACTTTGCTTTAGTGACCACCTACATGCAAGGTCTCTAGTATATGATTCAAACTTGGTCAAACATGCTTCATTCAAAAGATGACTTGTACTTGAACCATGACCTAGTGACCCATTTAGCCCTAGCCATGAATACCAAAGCTGTTCATAATGATCTTCTAAACATGTTTAATCTAATTGTAAGGTCACACACTCATTTCATGCATTGGTCACACATAGGGCTATCTAGGTCAACACATATAACATCACTTAAGTGCTTGATCATGAAAGGTGACTTTCATGAACAATGTTCCATTTGTTAACCTAAGTGTAGCTAATGTGTTTTAGTGACTCACATAAACCATTTACATGTATTCACTCATGATCATATGCATATACACATGGAAACATGAAATAACAAGCAATGTTGCAAATGTTTCAAACACATGTTTCAATTGTAAAAGCTTAAATATGAATGCTTGATGCTCATGCTCATGCAATGCAAGTCAATTTATGCAAGGCTAATACCTAGGGTGTTATAGACCCTCCCCCTTATAAAAATCTCGTCCTGAGATTTGCAAGACCTACCATTCTTGGAAAAAGGCGGGATAAACCTCTCGTAAATAATCCTCTCGTTCCCACGTAGCATCTTGTTCACTGTGATTGTTCCACACCACCTTATAGAACCTAATGATCTTACTCCGTGTTACTCTTTCCATCACTTCTAACACTCGGATTGGCTTTTCTTCATAGGTCAAATCCGATTGAAGCTTCAGGTTAGTGGGTGCAATAGCTTCTTTAGGTACACGAAGATATTTCTTCAACTGAGAAACATGGAAGACATCAAATATTGCACTCATCTCTGGTGGAAGTTGTAACCTATAAGCAACATTTCCTTTTCGTTCCATAATCTGGTATGGCCCTACATATCTAGGCACAAGCTTCTTTTTCATTCCAAATCTCTTCACCCCTTTCATGGGTGATACTTTCAAGTATACATAGTCACCTACTTCAAAAGTCAGTGGTCTTCTTCTTTTATCAGCATAACTCTTTTGTCTAGATTGAGCTGCCTTCATATGTTGTTGGATAGCATGCACTTGCTCTTCAGCTTCATTGACAAAGTCAATACCAAAGTATCTCCTTTCACTGGGCTCAATCTAATTCAACGGAGTTCTACATTTTCTACCATACAAGGCTTCAAACGGAGCCATCTTGATGCTTGCTTGATAACTGTTATTGTAGGAGAACTTAGCCAAAGGTAACCATTTCTCCCATGAACCCTTGGAAGATATAACACAAGCTCTTAGCAAATCTTCTAAGATTTGGTTCACTCGCTCTATCTGTCCAGAAGTCTATGGATGGTATGCCGAACTTCTGATTAGCTTAGTTCCCAAAGCCTGGTGTAAGTGTTCCCAAAAATGAGTTATAAACTATGGTCCTCGATCTGAGATTATGGTCCTGGGTACTCCATGCAACCTCACATTATGAGAGACATACAGCTCAGCATATTTCCCAACTATATACCTTGTGTTCACGGGTATAAAATGTGCTGACTTGGTGAGACGATCTATAATGACCCATATAGAATCATGACCTTGCGGTGTCATTGGAAGGCCTGTGATAAAGTCCATACTGATTTCTTCCCATTTCCAACCTGGAACAGTCAATGGCTGGAGTAATCCGGCAGATTTCATATGAACAGCTTTTACTCTGCTGTAGTTGTCGCACCTAGCGACATAGGCTACGATCTCTTTCTTCATCTTAGTACACCAAAAATGGGTTTTCAAATCTTGGTACATCTTGCTACTACCCGAATGGATAGACAATTTGGACGAATGAGCTTCATCTAAAATTTGGTTTCTAAGCTCATGGTCTTTTGGTACCACAAGTCGGTCCTCAAACCATAGTACACCCTTTTCGTCTAATCTGAAATGCTTGGTTTTTTGCTCTTGCATTTTTCTCTTGATGTGACTTATACCTACATCTATCTGCTGCAGTTCTATGATTTTGCTCTCAAGTGAACAACTGATCATGATATTGTGTAGTACAATAGGATGTAACAAATTGAAGCCATCTTCTAACAATGCTTCCACAGTGTTACAATGAGATTTCTGACTGAGTGCATCTGCTACAACATTGGCTTTCTCTGGATAGTAATGCACTTCCAAATTATAGTCCTTAATCAGTTCTAGCCATCTTCGCTGTCTCATGTTCAGCTCTGGTTGGGTAAAGATATACTTGAGACTTTTGTGGTCAGTATATATATGACATACATTGCCCAACAAGTAATGTCTCCATATCTTTAATGCATGAACAACTGCTGTGAGTTCCAAATCATGTGTAGGGTAGTTGACTTCATGTTTTCTCAACTGCCAAGAAGCATATGCAATAACTCTTCCTTCTTGCATAAGCACACACCCCAAACCTATTCCTAATGCATCACAAAATATATCGAAAGGCTTCTCAATGTCGGGTTGTGCTAAGATAGGCGCTGTAGTTAATAGAGTTCTGAGGGTGTGAAAAGCTACTTCACATTCTAGTGTCCAATTAAACTTTTCATCTTTCTAAAGTAGCCTATTCATGGGCTTAGCTATCTTTGAGAAATCTAGAATGAAACGACGATAATATCCTACTAACCCTAGAAAACTCCGAACTTCATGAACCGAAGTCGGGGCCTTCCAATCCATGATCTCCTGTATGTTTGATGGGTCTATAGAGATTCCATCTCTTGATAAGATATGACCTAAGAAAGGTACTTTGCTCAACCAAAATTCACACTTGCTAAATTTTGCATATAGCTTATGCTCCCTCAATCTGGATAGAACAATCCTCAGATGTTCTGTATGATCTGCCTCATTCTCCGAATAAATCAATATATCATCGATAAACATGACCACGAACTTGTCAAGCTCGGGCATGAATACTGAATTCATTAGGTACATGAAGTAGGCAGGAGCATTTGTTAGTTCGAAAGACATAACCAAATACTCATATAAGCCATACCTAGTAGAGAAAGCAGTTTTAGGTATGTCCTCTGGCCAGATCTTTATCTGATGATAGCCTGATCTCAAGTCAATCTTGGAGAATACCTTTGCCTTTGCCAACTGATCGAACAAGATGTCGATGCGAGGCAACAGGTACTTGTTCTTGATGGTCACAGCATTGAGTGGTCTGTAATCTACACACATTCTCAGTGACTTGTCCTTCTTTTTCACAAACAATGCTAGACAGCCCCATGGAGATGAACTAGGTTGAATGAGACCCTTGTCCAATAGATCCCATAACTGAATCTTAAGTTCTGCTAACTCATTTGGTGGCATTCTATATGGCCTTCTTGAGATAGGTGTCATACCTGGCACTAACTCAATCTTAAATTCCACATCCCTATCAGGTGGTAAACCTGGTAACTCCTCTAGAAATACATTCGAAAACTCACAAACCATAGGGATATCACAAAGGGTAGTGGTTTGGATAGCATAAGCTAAATGTTGGAGTTCAAAATTTAAGGAGAGTGGTACTAGAAAAGCATTCCCTCCCTTGGGTTCTCTCAACATAACAATACGAGTGCTAGTGTCAATGAGGACACCATGATCCTTCATCCAATTCATGCCTAAGATTACACTTATTGATAACCCGGGTAATATTATCAAATCCATTATGTACTCCCTCCCTTGGATATAGATGAGCACATTTTTGACTATCTTATTTGTAGAAATAGTAGCCCCCGCTGAACTTATATTATAACCACCCTTGCTTACTTCAATTATTTTCTAATCATGTCTAGATGCAAATGCTTGACTCAGAAATGAATGAGAAGCTCCCGAATCAAATAAAACAATAGCGGGATGCTTGTTGACAAGAAACATACCCACCGTGACAACTTCTCCTATGGGCACTTCCTCAATAGCGGTATAGTGCACGTATCCCGGACGTGCCCTTGAGTTTGCCTGCCTCTGATTGTTCTAATTCTGGTTGCCATTCTTCTTTGGGTGGGGGCATTCCTTGGCCCAATGCCCCACTTGATTGCAGTTAAAACAGGGTTGATTACTCCTAGGTCCGGTGGAGCTTTCCTGACCGCCATTTCCTTTAGGTAAGGCAATAGTGAATGCCTTACAGAACGCTTTCTGAGGCCTGCTGTTCTGAGCTTTTGGTGGTGGAGGCCTAAACTTGGGTGCAGGTGGACGGAACTGTGGCCTAGCTGTTATAGGAGCTCTGGACTGTGAAGATCTGGAGGCACCTGCCTTGAATGCCCTCTTGCGACCCTTAGCGGCCGCATGCATGTTATTGTGGTTTTCCTAGGTCAAAGCATCACTAACAAACTCGTTGTAAGTGGTGCACTTGGAATTGGCCATGGTCTTCATCAGTTTGGTGCCTAGACCCCGCTTGAAGCTCTCTATCTTTTTCTCCTTAGTATCCACAAAACCTGGAGCATACCTAGATAGGTTGTTGAATGCGTGCATATATTCTGTGAGGGTCTTTGTCCCCTGTGTGAGCCTTATAAATTCAGCCGCTTTCATGCGCATTAGGCCTAGGGGAATATGATGTCCTGAAAAGCCAACTTGAACTGCTCCCATGTTACTCGCACATTAGCAGGTAGAGAGGACAAGAAATATGTCCACCAGACCCCTGTTGGTCCCTACAACTGGTGGGACGCATACTCAGCCTTCAGGTGCTCGGTGACTCTTAGCAGACGAAACTTCTGCTCAATGGTGTTGAGCCACTCGTCAGCCTATAGTGGTTCTGATATGAACCCGCTAGGGTTTATGGACGATCTTTCGATGAGAGGCGTGAGATCACTCGATTTGGTGGATGGAGATGACGTTCACGGCCCGACTACAGCCTTCCAAGACCGCGCCTTAGCAACCGATACACCACCTCCAAAGGCCGTCACGATCTTGTGGAGCGCGACAACCAGCCACTAGGGCTCCCGTCCTACAAGCAATCGAAGAACTAGCAAGAACAAGGAAACAGGCACTGAATTTGCAAGATGAAATTGAAAGCCTCAAACTGAATCTTATGATGAGTGGGGTTCCGAAGACAAGGAGACGGGCGGCTGGATCAGCATGCGCGCCTACAAGCAAGTAGCAAAGGCTAAACTTGATCTAAACAAAACCCAAGTGTTCCTGGTGGCGGCTAAGGGGTATATGACGTGTGGAGGATGACCACAAGAGAGTTTGGGTCGTGCTCCAACCCTAGGACGCGTCCCTACTGGACTCTAAACGATACAAGCCCATTGGGCTAACTTAAGGTGGCGCAGCACCCTGGACAGAATAGACCTCTCGGTGATTTTTGGACTGTTGACGCCGTTTCTGAGCAGGTATGAGTATGAGGTCAGATCCGTATGAAAGTAGACTTTATTAGCTTTCCAACAAGTCCAGAATCACCCCAATCCAACTCCGTATGTAACCGTGGCGACCGTCGCAAGTTGGAGGTGTGCTGCAGTCCGAATCCAGCCTACGCGAGTCCTTTTCCCTTTCGGTCTTCTCCTTGATTCCTAATCAAAACAAGAGTGCACGTGTCTCCAAGATCTAAACAGGATGGACAAGAGCTCAAGAAGGAACTCACTTGATGATTAAGTGTTCGAGCACGAGCACGGGTAATAGGACCAGCAGGTGTCGGCATGGACGGCGTGGATGTATGATCGGTGTTGATGTCCTCATCATCCTCCCTTTCTTGAATTTGAGTCGTCCTCGACTCAAGCTCATCTTCCTCACCCAAATAAGGCTTCAAATCTACAATGTTAAATGTGGGACTAACCCCAAAATCTGCAGGAAGATCAAGCTTATATGCATTCTCATTTATTCGTTGCATCACTTTAAAAGGACCATCCGCTCTAGGCATCAATTTAGATTTTCTTAATTCAGGAAACCTATCCTTTCGCAAATGCAACCAAACCAAATCTCCAGGTTCAAGAATCAATTCCCTTCTACCTTTATCTCCAGCAAATTTGTACTTAGCATTCATGCGCTCTATGTTTTCTTTAGTGGTTTCATGTAGTTTTAGCATCAATTCAGCACGTTGCTTAGCATCAAAATTCAACTTTTCAGAACTTGGCAATGGCATTAAATCAATAGGAGCACGTGGTAACAAGCCATAAACAATCTCAAAGGGACACATCTTCGTAGTAGAATGCAGCGAACGATTATAAGCAAACTCAATATGAGGCAAACAATCTTCCCACATCTTAATATTCTTCTTTAAAACAGTCCTTAACATAGTAGACAAAGTTCTATTCACAACTTCAGTTTGACCATCAGTTTGGGGGTGACAAGTGGTGGAATTGGATTGGGTGGTGTTTTGTTACAAGAAGGAAAACCTGTTGCATACTTTAGTGAAAAATTGAGTGGGCCTATTCTTAATTATTCTACATATGATAAGGAATTATATGCTCTAGTGCGGACATTAGAAACATGACAGCATTATTTGTGGCCCAAAGAATTTGTTATACATTCTGATCATGAATCTTTGAAGCATATTCGTAGTCAAGGAAAACTGAATCGTAGACATGCAAAATGGGTTGAATTTATTGAATCTTTTCCTTATGTTATCAAACACAAGAAAGGGAAGGATAATATCATTGCAGATGCATTGTCTAGGAGATATACTTTGCTGAATCAACTTGATTACAAGATCTTTGGGTTAGAAACAATTAAAGACCGATATGCTCATGATGCTGATTTTAAAGAAGTGCTGCTGCATTGTAAAGATGGGAAAACGTGGAACAAATTCATCCTCAATGATGGGTTTGTGTTTAGAGCTAACAAGCTATGCATTCCAGCTAGCTCCGTTCGCTTGTTGTTGCTGCAGGAAGCGCATGGAGGTGGCTTGATGGGGCATTTTGGAGCGAAGAAGACGGAGGACATTCTTGCTGGTCATTTCTTTTGGCCAAAGATGCGACGAGACGTGGAGAGATTTGTTGCTCGCTGCACAACATGTCAAAAGGCTAAGTCCCGGTTGAATCCACACGGTTTGTATATGCCTCTTCCTATTCCTAGTGCTCCTTGGGAGGATATTTCTATGGATTTTGTGTTGGGATTGCCACGGACTAGGAAAGGGCGAGATAGTGTTTTTGTGGTTGTGGATCGATTCTCTAAAATGGCACATTTCATACCATGTCATAAAACTGATGATGCTACAAATATTGCTGATTTGTTCTTTCGAGAAGTTGTTCGCTTGCATGGTGTGCCAAATACAATTGTTTCTGATCGTGATGCTAAATTTCTTAGCCATTTTTGGAGAACTTTATGGGCCAAATTGGGGACTAAGCTTTTATTTTCCAGCAACTTGACACAACCGATGCAACCGACGACTCAACAAGCCCTAACTAGGTAGCACTAGCCACGGCCCAAAGGTCTATAGGATTGTAGGAAACTAATCTACTATTTTTTTTGGCTTTTTGGGACTGTAGGAAAAATAAAAACAGCGAAGAATTACAAGTCTCTCACCGATAAACCTTGCTCTAATTACCAATTGATATGAACCCGCTAGGGTTTATGGACGATCTTTCGATGAGAGGCGTGAGATCACTCGATTTGGTGGATGGAGATGACGTTCACGGCCCGACTACAGCCTTCCAAGACCGTGCCTTAGCAACCGATACACCACCTCCAAAGGCCGTCACGATCTTGTGGAGCGCGACAACCAGCCACTAGGGCTCCCGTCCTGCAAGCAATCGAAGAACTAGCAAGAACAAGGAAACAGGCACTGAATTTGCAAGATGAAATTGAAAGCCTCAAACTGAGTCTTATGATGAGTGGGGTTCCGAAGACAAGGAGACGGGCGGCTGGATCAGCACGCGCGCCTACAAGCAAGTAGCAAAGGCTAAACTTGATCTAAACAAAACCCAAGTGTTCCTGGTGGCGGCTAAGGGGTATATGACGTGTGGAGGACGACCACAAGAGAGTTTGGGTCATGCTCCAACCCTAGGACGCGTCCCTACTGGACTCTAAACGATACAAGCCCATTGGGCTAACTTAAGGTGGCGCAGCACCCTAGACAGAATAGACCTCTCGGTGATTTTTGGACTGTTGACGCCGTTTCTGAGCAGGTATGAGTATGAGGTCAGATCCGTATGAAAGTAGACTTTATTAGCTTTCCAACAAGTCCAGAATCACCCCAATCCGACTCCATATGTAACCGTGGCGACCGTCGCAAGTTGGAGGTGTGCTGCAGTCCGAATCCAGCCTACGCGAGTCCTTTTCCCTTTCGGTCTTCTCCTTGATTCCTAATCAAAACAAGAGTGCACGTGTCTCCAAGATCTAAACAGGATGGACAAGAGCTCAAGAAGGAACTCACTTGATGATTAAGTGTTCGAGCACGAGCATGGGTAATAGGACCAGCAGGTGTCGGCATGGACGGCGTGGATGTATGATCGGGGTTGATGTCCTCATCAGGTTCCTCTGCCACCTTGAAGATAGGAGGCTTTGTATCCAAAAATTCCTTGAATGTACTGTGCTGATTTGGCTTGGGCCCTTGTTGCTGTGGGTGGCCACGAGTGGTGTTCTGCGCGATGAGGTGCAGATCTTCCTCCATTGTCCTTTGGCTCCCTAAGAATTGGGCAAAGAACTCCGAATCTCAAATTCATACCATAAAAACAGAGGCATAATAATTCATTCTAGCAATATGACACCACCAATTTGATCACTCATCGGACTCATAGCACGTTAATATTCAAATCATGATCTCAGATAAATCAACTGGAATTTGCATTAGCATTTAACCAAACGTGTGATAGTCATGCAAATAACAATATTACATGATAGTTCAATTCACCAACACCAAATTCAAACTACAGGTCCATTACATAACCAATGATGATACATTAAGCACTTCTACTAAGTACTAAGCGATCTAATCCTCATCATGATCATTATTGAGGTCAGAGATAAAATCATCTCCTTCCTTAGGCTCCACCTCTTCCTCTTCCTCGTCCTCATCTTCATCTTCATTCATATTTGGACCATCTTCTTGCCCATCAAGGATTGGGTTTAGCTGGTTGTTCAAATAGTGCACTTCATGCTGAAGGTTCATCACTTGAAGTTGAGCATGTGCAAGCTGCTGACGTAAGCCCCTTTTGGCACGGTCCTAGGCATTACTCATGTCATGGTGCCTATCCCTTTCTATCCTTACGGCAGTGACACGGTTTTCTACTGCATCTCGCTGACGTCTAGCTGTGGACACCTCAGCATGGGCGGCCTCCAACTGCTCCCGTAATCCTACAAGCAATGCTTGATCATTAGCTCTTGCTTCTTGGGCTGCTACTCTCTACTGATCCACTTGCTCCATTTGGGCATGGAGAGTGCCCAAAGCTGCATAGGCTTGGTTAGATTCCCATCAGGCTTTACTTGTGGCTTTCTTTTGCTTGCGCACACACTTCTTGAGCTTATGCTGTGTGGCTTCAGCTTTCATGAGTTTGTCCATGCAAGTGGTGTATGATTCCTGTCAGAAATCCCTGGTGTCCTGGCGTGCACAAAACATCTTCATCACTACAAACATGGCACTCATAGCGGGACTAGAGCTGTTTGCCCGCTCATCCCGATCTCTGATCAATGCATTTTGGTTGCGTTGTTCCCATATTGTTGTGGACAGGTCCACCCAAGGAAACATACTCGCTGCACTGCCAATAAGTGCATCTCCATGCTGCTGGCAGATTTGACTCAAAACCTCAAAGGCCACAACTTGGGTAGCCTCCAAAGGACTTTTCCCTTCCGATTCTGTCTTCCACTCCTGTCAGAAGGGTGCTTGGGTGTGGGCTAGTATAGTTAGCCACACCTCGTACCATGGCTGTCCTTCCAAGTACTCTTCATTCCAATGATAAAGGGGCGGTTCATGGTACCCCGCAAAGTGCATAACTCTCCATAGTAGTGTAGGCATTCTGAAAACCATCAGGAAATTCTCACATCCAATTGGTGCTGCCATCTGTACCATCAACATGTACAATTTTGTGAGAGATAAGGCTATAATGGATAAGAGTTACATAACCGAGTAAGAAATTTATAAGGGGAGGAACAATGTAATTATTTGAATGATAATTATCATGATGCATGCTTGTTCCGTACGTCCTCACAAACTTAGGAAAAATTATTTCTAACGACTTATACGGTGGCATACATACATTCTCTCATATATAGCATAACTAGTCGAGCTACATGTTTCGTTGTTAGTGTGCCTGCATAAAAGTTTCATTTTAGCCCATCCCGTAATTAAATATGCAGAATGTAATTCTAAATACTTCCATATATGTATACCCATACATATACTTCCGTATCAAAGCTACCCGATAACAGTTTATACCCACAATTAAATACGCACCATATACACATGCAAGCATGCATACATAGCCGTACCAAAGCTAACTCTCCCCGACCGCACGCTCACATCTTGCGGTCATGTCACTTATCATCTTACCTTGGCGTAGAGGCATTTGATCCATACATTACCATTCAAGCAAATGGCATCCATACAATAGCACGCCGTATGGACGACGAAAGTAAAAACCCCCATGTTAGTACTTAAATAGCCACCTAATAGTCCTTAATTTGGGTATAAGGAAAGTGATCACTAGCACACTTTAGATTTCAAATACCTATTTATATAGCTATCAGTTGCTAGAAAAGGTTTTGGAAAACAAAAACTTTTGTTTTAAATACACATGTGACAATTAACGTTGAATCTTGTTCTAATACTAGCTGTCGCAGAACCGACCAATTTATAAGAGTACAAGTACAATATCAGCCCGCAAGCGGTCGCACTTTCATACTTGAACCCATATAAACCCGGTAGTCCGTTGAGTACCACGATGGGTCTTGATAAATGATTTACAACAACCAAGATCGTACATGATTCAACATACATGTCACATATTACATAAAGTTTATAGATACATTTCCATCATCAGAGTATGAAACAAAGTTATTACAAACCAAGTTTAATGGATAAAAGCGGAAGCAAATTAAGTTTGAAAGTAAAGTTTCCAACATAGTTTAATACAGTGCCAACATACGATTATAGTCTACAAAAGCATGTAGAAGGATTAATAAAGAAGCCTGACCAAGGCTTACTCCTCATCCACAGTGGGATAGAAGCAACTCTTACAATACCCATGATAAACCGTGCCATCTGCAACAATGGGAAAATAAAACCCTGAGTACGAGAAGGTACTCAGCTAGACTTACCCATCACAAACCAAAAATAAAATGACTCCAAGGATCATGCAAGGCTGTATAAGTGGATGTAGCTTGACAACATTTTGCATAAAAAGCAATTAACTAAATTATACAATTATAATTCTATTATCAAGTTTAATTGTGACCATCCATCTCTAAATTAGCAACTATCCTGTGCCAAACATGTGGTATATCATTTTAATAGCATACAATAGTAACCATAGTAGGTATTGTAATTCCATGTTCATTCGAACCATCATGTTCCATAATACCATTAATACGATGTTGGGACTAGCCAAGTTTCTCACTATCCGGGAGAGACGGCGATTCAAATCGATTTCAACCAATTGGGAATTTATTCCTAACACAAACCCAGGCAGACCAGATCATTAGTCACCTTAGGTCACCTTTCGTACAACCTAGGTCCACATTTCGTGGGTTCGTACCACGCTGCACAATCGGGGACACCAAATGCTAGGACGTTCAGGCCCAGCCTGCCCTTAGGCTCAGTCTGGCTCCCCACAAGGAGCGCACAATAGAACAGGACCCGGCCTGAGTTGAGCTACTTGGCTTTGCGGTCAGAACGAGTTATCCGGCCAGCTAAGTGATAGGCATGAGTTCAATCTTGTCAGAAGCGCCAACAATGGTACGGTCCTTAATCGGCACAGACAAAATCACATGAGACAACTTACCATAGACTCTGCCCGACCTTGACTTACTTTTACCTCATGGTTCTTTTCCATGATCGCAAATATAGCCAACCGTGCTTCGGTATCCACCTATATCTCGCAGGTGATAGGAAATCACCCGACTTCTACCGATCTAAGCATGGCTAAGCATAAATTCGATCCTAGACCTACATAGGGTTAAAGGTGTATATATTTGGACAAGAATTTATATGCATCAAGTGGTTCCAATCAACTCTTATAACCTAATGCATCAATCATAAGGACTTGAGTAATATTTTGTAAAATACTGGGAGACTTAGAATGCTCTGGGGCTTGCCTTTTAGAAAGGAAGTGGGGCGGTGATCAGGGCACTTCGGTAGCTCTTCTGGGTTCTACTCCTCGCCTTCGGGAGCTATGGCTTGAGGATTCTCCTACTGGTCCCCTTCCTCTCATTCGTCGAACTCCAGCAATGTTATCTCTTCTGTCGATCCTAGATGCATGAGTGTGACATGAGATAGTGCGAATGCATACATGCCGACAAGTATAATATGATGATACATGATGAATGTGTTCTTGTACGTATTCTTAAAATCATGGTGCTGAAGTAATAACAAGCGTTTTCACATTTTACTGAGTATGTGCATATCTCTTCTTAATTACTAAATCAAACACTTCAACAATTCATTTACTACACTACAAAACAGCCGCTACTCGTTTTACTCATAACTGGAGTTCTACTTGTCCAAATGCTGTGATCTTGGACTTTCTGGAAGGCTTATAAAATTGTCTACAGCTCTTATTTGATCACCAAAAGCTAATTCACAATTTAACTTAACGAAAACAGACAATCAATCCAGTGCTATCCAGACATTCCAGAGAGCAAGTATTTTGGAATACTAACTTTAAACAGTTGTAACTCCTAAACCTTTTGGCCTATTGCTCTAAAATTTTAACACAAGATACATGAAGTTATCTACAACTTTGTTATTAACAAGTTTTATAGTAGAGACCATTATTTATATGAAATCATCTATGCGATCAAAACTATACATGCAGTTTTGTATTCGAATGATAAAGTGATAATTAGTCATTTGTATACAATCAATGGCTTCTAAATTTTACCACTAACATCAACAGTTACTATGCATCATAAGAACCATAGAAAACATCATGCTTAACCACAATCTAACTATTTCAATGCCTTTCTTATTTTAATTAAGTAATTAGGGTAAATAATAAACATATACCAAATGTGCATCATAAATTCTAAAAAATTTACAGTGGCTTACTAATGCTACCAATAGACTATTGTAAAAGTTTCATTCCATTTTAGCAAGTAAAACACCCTACACAAAAATGACAAGGCAAAAAGGCTTAAAATAGCATAAATAAAAAAAACCTAGTGAAAAGTGTCAAGGAACAGATTTTATATTTTTCTTAGCATCCATATGATACTAGGACAACATCCAACAAATTTCATGAATATTGGATTCATAAATAATTTATAAAAATTCATACAAGGATCACCTAATTATAAAAGGAAAATCTATAACTACAAATCCAAACATGCACTGACCATCACATTTTTACCAGTGCTTATACTTGTGAAAAATAGCTTACCACAAAAATTTCATAATTTTGGGAGCATAGGAACTCTAGATATAAAATAAACAACTTTACATACATTTAGAAACACATTTTAAGTTTCATTTTAAATCTTCTAGAAATTCTACTACAAATGCTAATATCATATTTTTCATAAATACTACACTTCCTAAGGAACACTACAAAATTTGGTTCACAATTTTTGAATCTACACATCTCAACTTATCTATTTTCAAAGATGCACATAAAACAGGAAATAAATGCACTAGCTTCAGTACTACTGTCACTGACAACAGGGACCCACTGGTCAGTCGAACCCACGCGTCAGCGAAACAAAGCAGGGCAGTGGCACTGCTTCGACACGGGTTGGCCACGGCTCGTCGCCGGCGAGGTTTCTGACAAAGCCAAGGGCACCAACACGATCTACTAAGCAAACCGCGTCGGATGGTCTAGGTGGTGGCCATGTAGGTGCGGCGGAGTGGGCTCGTCGTCGGCCATGGCGGCACGGCGGCGCTGCTCTACGGTGTGCCGGCCGTCACCGGCCACAACGAAGCCCAATGAAGCGCGCAACAGCATCACGGTGACCAGGCGACTCTATCTAGGCGACTTAGGCGGTTGGAGATGCTCTGACGAAACACAGCCACGGTGCAATGGCGCGGAGGTCGGAACGTGGCGGCACTGGTCATCGTGTTCCACGCCAGCGAGACCACCAATGGAGGTAACGTCTTAACACAAACTAATACCTATCCTAACTAAGCTCTAACACCAACAATCGGAAGAAAGGCGCATGCGAGCCGAGCGGTGGCAAGCTTGCTGTGGAGGCGGCCATGGCGGTCGAGGTTCCGGCGAGAGGGGAAAAGGCAATACGCCCTCACCGAAGCACAATTGATGCAACCAACACGTCGAGGCGGTGGAGGTGGATGTGGTGCAGCTACGGTCGAGATGGAGACGGTGATGGTGCAGTGCAGTGCACGCGAGGCGACGACAGAGGCGAGGCGATGCGCGGAGGCTGCGCTGAGGTGAAAGAGGAAACCAAAAATGAAATGGAGAGCGCGGGGCAATGCGGGCGAGCGTTGGGGCTGATAAGGCGCGCTTGGGCCCGACACAGCCACGCTAGGCAGGACGCCGGCGACACATGGCCATCGTCGTGTCCATGCAGCGCGCATGCTCTGCGACGGTCGGCCACCGAAGAACGGGCGATTTAGTTTGTCAGTGTTCGCAATGCTTGGCCTAACAGCGTGGTTTGGTGACGCTCGTTCTCCTAAACCATGAAGCAAAATCGAAAACAATCTAAATCAAACTTGTAGCTCTATGTACCAGCTTCAATTGTTCTTAAAGGATCATGCTCCAACTCTCAACCGAGACCAAGTTAAATCATCCCCAAAGTAAACTCGTCAGACTGTCAAAGCATCCAGACTTAGAAATATTTGTTAAGTGTTAGAAATAGTGCATTGTTGATTTTTGTGAGCTCCAAAAGACTAAGCTATGCACCTTATCATCTCATGACCAAAAAATAAAAGTTGTTCCCCATATCAAATACTACAACTTTGCTTTTGTGACCACCTACATGCAAGGTCTCTAGCATATGATTCAAACTTGGTCAAACATGCTTCATTCAAAAGATGACTTGTACTTGAACCATGACCTAGTGACCCATTTAGCCCTAGCCATGAATACCAAAGTTGTTCATAATGATATTCTAAACATGTTTAAGCTAATTATAAGGTCACACACTCATTTCATGCATTGGTCACATATAGAGCTATCCAGGTCAACACATATAACATCACTTAAGTGCTTGATCATGAAAGGTGACTTTCATTAACAATGTTCCATTTGTTAACCTAAGTGTAGCTAATGTGTTTTAGTGACTCACATAAACCATTTACATGTATTCACTCATGATCATATGCATATACACATGGAAACATGAAATAACAAGCAATGCTACAAATGTTTCAAACACATGTTTCAATTGTAAAAGCTTAAATATGAATGCTTGATGCTCATGCTCATGCTCATGCAATGCAAGTCAATTTATGCAAGGCTAATACCTAGGGTGTTACAATCGCCGCCATCTAGATCCTAAAGGAGAGCGGCCTGAAGGGGTCAGGCATCATTGGGGCCTACCACTCAAGGAGGGTGGCACCATTGATGATGCGTGTGCTCCCGCTATATGCGATGGCGCCCGAGGCATCACTCGATGGAATGGTGCTTGCTGAGGGAGCGCTCCCCCACTCCGAGCTCACGCAACGCATCAAGGAGGTGATGGAGCCTTCGTGGGATGTTGCGGGTGCCCCCCTCGATTTTAGCTTCCCGGTGCCAAGACATCCTCCGATGCGGCCAGACCTAGGCCACGTCATCTTCATAAGTTTCCTCTCCTCATACCTCCTATTCATTTGATTTACTGACCTCTTGATACTAACTTTGAGAGGGACATGACCAGCCGAGGGACCTCATCTTCATGGACCACCTAGCACTATTGCCGAGGGATTTGTCCATGAGGGTGGCAAATTGCGCCGCCGGGGAGCGGCTGAGGAAGGCGAAGGAGGATAAGAGGAAGAAGAAGCAGCAAAAGTTGTAGGTATGGGAATAGGGGGAGGACACTGATAGGTATGGGAAGAGGAAGAAGAAGGATGTGCTGATAGGTATCGGTTTGTCCTTGTAGGAGTTGGGACCCTTCTTGTTCTATGGAGGGGAGGGCATGTCCGGGGAGCCAGCTAAAGTGGGACATACCGTCGACCTCCCTCAAGAGTCAACCGGTGTGGGGGTATTAACCCCTATACCCTTACGGCTAAGCTTGGGCCGGCCTGGATCAATGGGTCCGGTCCACCTGAAAGACGACGTGTGGCCCAGCCAACCTGATCGGAGTCCCGCACAAGGAGTCAAGACAGATTTGGCGATCAAGCAGGATCCTAGTCGGTTAGAATAGGAATCCTTATCTGGCCACATATGGCAATTGTAACTGACTAGGATTGGTTTCCAGATCTGTAACCCTACCCCCCGGACTATATAAGGCGGGCAGGGGATCCCTCTAAAAAACATCTCTCATTAACATACAACAATACAAATCAGACGCAGGACGTAGGTGTTATGCCTTCTTGGCGGCCGAACCTAGATAAAAACCTCGTGTCTGTCTTGCGTCACCGTCTTGTTTGTGGCTTGCACATCTGTCTACCGACAATCTACTACCTTGGGCATACCCCTAGGTAGACTGCCGACCATATTTCATCGATAGTGGCACGCCAGGTAGGGGGTGTGCGTACTACTCTCCAAGCAAACAAGATGGTCATCGCCTCTGGCTCCATGGCTACGCCGAATGGCCTCACGTTCACCGTCGGTCAGATCACCTGGACCACCGGCTCCGACGACTTCATCGCCATGACCATGGAGGAGGCGTGGATTCAGTCCGCGCTGACCACTACTTCACCTGCATCGGCTATGGCTCCGACCACGATGAGTATGGCTCCAACCACGATGGATCTGGCTCTGACCATGGTACATCTGGCTTCAACCACGCCTGCATCATCAGCCACGCCGACAACTCGTCATCCGCTTCCCCGCTACAAAGGGAAGCAGATCGACAACACCGACCTGCTCAACTCCATCGATTGGGTCAGCACCAAACTCGTTGAAACCCTAGCTCTGGTAAGTATGATTCAAAGTCAACCTAACGAGCAGGTAACTGCTCTCCACAACAGATCTACCCGACCAGCTCGGACCAGTCATCCTGCATGACTTGGTACAGATCTCGTGGTCATATCTACTCCTGAAGGGCGCTCCGCTTGTCGCTGGCCAGCCTCCGTGACGGGTCCCAGGCTCTCTGAGTACGAAGCCTCGATGGAGAACCACCAGGTCC
Source organism: Miscanthus floridulus (assembly GCF_019320115.1). Lineage (NCBI taxonomy): Eukaryota > Viridiplantae > Streptophyta > Magnoliopsida > Poales > Poaceae > Miscanthus > Miscanthus floridulus. Next base: position 64,389,410 of record NC_089586.1, on the reverse strand, counting down.
AGCCCTATGGCCTGCGAAATGCTGCCTCTAGCTACGCGTATAACCTATAGCGCCGCTTGGATCTATGTTTTATGCACCGACCTCGGCCGAAGCCACACGACCTCGTCAACATGATCTGGACTGAAGATTATCAAGAAGGATCCATCCACATAGTCCAAGAGGGCGACTCTAGCTCCTCGTCTGGCATCGCATCTAAAGCATTTGTACACACCGAGCTTCAGCATCACGAAGACGACGACACCAAGTACGATCTGGATCTGCCAGGCCACGCCCCGGGGTTTTCACAATTCCCGTCTTTCCCGCCAAGACGAGGGGATTTGATCCATGTTGTCAGCAATGACAAACCGCCAGTGGTTGGCGAAACAGAACAAGAAAGGACCGCGCGCAAAGCACGCAATATTGACCGGTTCAATCGCCGACAAATCGAAGCCGAAGCAGACCAGGAGGCGCGATGCATAAGGGTCCAGCCACGCGACCTCAACGATGCTTTCGACAGGGTGGGGGACAAACAGGTCTTCAGGACTCCAAGTGCCAACATAGCCATCGCCATGGCAACAATGCAACAGCTACCCAACACCCCAGAAACCCAAGCGGTTCGCGATGAAATACAAGCCTATCTGACGGCTGCTATGGCCCAGACCACTGAGATTGTAAATCAAGTCTGGGCTCCATCCGTCTCAGTCGAGTCAAGCCACAGCCGCCAGCTTCCAAGTCACTCACTGCCACTCAACCCACATGGCTCGCGCAACAACGACCCATCAGACAACCATCAAGGCGGAAACGGTGGCCATGACGGTGGTCAGGATGACAACCGCCGTCAGGAAGACAACCGTCGCGATGTCCGGGGCGATAATCACCAAGACAACCGCGACAATCGCCACGATAACCGCGGTCGTAGGGCTAATCTAGATGGCAATCGAGATCGCCGTGATGGCAATAACGATCTCTGCCATTACCTCGGTGGACGTGATCTATGCGCTCGCATCAACCAGAGAGCCGACGATCGAGCATCCCACGAAAGCTATTGCCGTATGGAGTATGACACTGCCCATGGTCTACCGGGTTTGAAGCAGTTTACTCCACACCTTCGCCAAGTTATATGGCCCAAGAATTTCAAGCTCGAGAAACTTTAGAAGTACAACGGCAAAGAAAACCCCGAATTATGGGTCATGCTCTACGAAACCACGTGCAGATCAGCCATGGCTGATGAGCACATCATGTATAACTACTTCCTAGTCGCTGTTGGCCATGCAGGTCACCAATGGCTGGTCAGCCTGCCGGCGAACTACTTTGATTCCTGGCAGGAGCTTAAGCAAGCCTTCATCGACAATTTCATCGCTACTTGTGAACAACCGGGCAACAAGTACGATCTGCAACGGATCCGAGATCGAAAAGATGAGCCACTGCGCGAGTACGTCTAGTGTTTCTCAGAGATGCGCATCAAGGTCCCATCAAGCTCTGACAATGAGGCAATCAAGGCTTTCATCACTAGCCTCCGCTTCCACGATGCCCTAAGAGACAAGCTCCTCCGGAAGAGACCTGAATCGGTCACAGCGCTCCTATCCACCGCTAAGAAATATGCGGACGCCGACGATGCCAAGAAGATAATTATTGAAGAAGCAGCAAGGGTTCCACGCTCTGACCACCCCTCACACCACGACGACTATCGCGGCAACCGTGGTCGGAACGATAGTTTTGACCACCGCAACCAGCGCAACGACTCTCGCGACCACCGCGACCAACGTAATCAGCGGCGTAACCGCCGTGACGATTACAAGAGCAAGCGTGCTCGGGAAGACGACGGCGAGGTCAATACCGTTAAAAAGGGTGGCGGACGTCGTAATTACGAAGACGACTACGCCAAAGCATTGAAGGGGCCCTACCAGCTCCATCCTAAGTCAAACAATACCATGGAGAATTGCCGCGTTCTCAAGTCTATCTATACGCGTCAACAGGCTCCGGATACATCCGACAAGCCTAACGATGCAGCAGAACAGCGCAACGAGGATAACGACGACGATGATGCAGACCCTCATCACAAGTATGTCAAGCCAACCAATCGTGTGCACACCATCATCGGAGGCAAAGTGTCCATCGAGACCAAGCGGGAATGCAAGCTGCTCGCCCGTGCTTGCTTGAACGTGGCCAACGCCGATAACCTCCTCGCCGATCCCTGGCTCCCTCCGTGGTCTCACCGTGAAATCTCTTTCAGCAGGAAGGACCAATGGGCTGCAATACCGGAGCCAGGACGTTTTCCCCTGGTCCTCGATCCCTGTATCAACAAGGTCTAGTTCGACAGAGTACTGATCGACGGCGGCAGCTCCATCGATACACTGTTCAAGAACAGTCTGCCCACCCTAAAGATAGCTCAGGCGGATCTTAAGCCATACGAGGCACAGTTCTGGGGTGTTCTCCCTAGACAGAGCTCTACACCTCTCGGGCAGATCACGCTACCTGTGCAATTTGGGACCCCAGACCACTTCTGCACCGACTACGTCAACTTTGTGGTCGCTGACTTCGATGGCACCTACCATGATATTCTTGGTCGACCGTCGCTCACCAAGTTCATGGCCATACCTCATTATAGGTATCTGGTGCTCAAGATGCCTACCGAGAAAGGAGTCCTAACCCTCTGAGGTAACATGTACGCCGCTTACACCTACGAAGACGATAGTTTCAAAATAGCAGAGGCCCACGACCTCTCTATTCGCATGGCCGAGACCATGCTCGATGCTAAGAAGACCTCATCCGACCACCTAGAGATCCCAGAGCTCGAGGCTCCACGCAAGAACATCAAGTCAAAGGAGCACAAGGTGATCCAGCTGGTCGACGGCGACCCCAACAAAACGGCCCTTATCGGGGCCAACCTGGATCCCAAATAGGAAGACGTGCTCGTCGAGTTCTTGAGGAGCAACGTGGATGTGTTCGCATGGAAACTTGCCGACATGCCTGGTGTACCTCGGAACTTGATCGAGCACTCCTTGAATGTCAACAGCAAGGCCAAACCTATCAAATAGAAGCTACGATGGTTCGCTCGCAACAAAAAGGAGGCGATTAGGGTAGAAGTTACACGGCTTTTGGCAGCCGGATTTATTAAAGAAGTGTATCATCCGGAGTGGTTAGCCAACCTGGTTCTTGTACGCAAAAAGAATAATGAATGGAGAATGTGCGTTGATTACAATGATCTCAACAAACACTGCCCTAAGGACCCCTTCGGCTTACCTCGCATAGATGAGGTCGTAGATTCAACCACCGGTTGCGAGCTCCTTTCCTTTCTCGATTGCTACTCTGGTTATCACCAGATCGCTCTCAAAAAGGACGACCAGATCAAGACGTCTTTCATCACGCCTTTTGGCCCCTACTGCTACATGACTATGTCATTCGGGCTCAAGAACACCGGGGCTACATACCAACACGCCATTCAGGCCCGCCTCACAGATGAGATAAAAGACGACCTTGTAGAGGCCTATGTGGATGATGTAGTTGTCAAAACCAAGGAAGCACATACCCTTGTTGACAACCTAAAACGCACCTTTGCAGCCCTCAATACATTCCAATGGAAGTTAAACCCAAAGAAGTGCATCTTTGGTGTTCCTTCTGGTATATTGCTAGGCAACGTCGTCAGCTACGACGGCATATGCCCTAATCCAAAGAAAGTCAAAGCTGTCTTAGACATGAAGCCCCCCAAAAAGGTGAAGGATGTCCAGAAGCTTACCGGATGCATGGCTGCTCTTAGCCATTTCATATCAAGATTAGGAGAAAAAGGGCTGCCGTTCTTCAAACTACTCAAAGCATCCGAGAAGTTTGAGTGGTCGGAGGAAGCAGACGCTGCCTTCACGCAGCTAAAACAATACCTTACATCACCTCCGGTCCTCACTGCTCCCAGAGAAGACAAAACTCTCCTACTTTACATTGCGGCAACCAATCGGGTGGTCTCCACTACCATGGTGGTCGAGTGCGATGAGCCGGGCCACGCCTATAAGGTACAGCAGCCAATTTATTTCATCAGTGAGGTACTCAACGAATCCAAGACCAGGTACCCACAGATTCAGAAACTGCTCTACGCAATACTGATAACATCCTGAAAGTTGAGACATTACTTCCATGGATATCGTGTGGTGGTCATGACCGAGTACCCTTTGGGGGACATCATTTGCAATAAGGATGTGAACGGGCACATCGTCAAATGGGCAATGGAGCTATGCCCCTTCTCCTTGGAATTTGCAAGCCGTACTACAACCAAGTCTCAGGCACTCGTCGATTTCATCATCGAGTGGACAGACTTAAGCATGCCTGCCTCTCCGGGATCCGATGAATATTGGACGATGTACTTCGACGGCTCTCTCAACATTGATGGTGCGGGAGCAAGAGTTCTTTTCGTGTCACCATCCAAGGAGCAGCTCCGGTACGTCCTCAGGATTTATTTCCCGGCATCTAATAATGCCGCCGAATATGAAGCATGCCTGCATGGTTTACGCATTGCGGTTGAGCTTGGTGTTAAACGTCTCTATGTCTATGGAGACTCAGCTCTGGTCATCAACCAACTCAACAAGGACTGGGACACGACCAGCGAAAAGATGGACGCATACTGCAAATCGATAAGAAAGCTGGAAGGCAGGTTCTATGGCATCGAGTACATACACTTGGTCCGGGACAAGAACCAAGCAGCGGATGCGCTATCAAAGTTAGGATCATCCCGAGCCAAAATCCCACATGGCGTATTCATCCAAGACCTGCTCACGCCTTCCATCGAAGAGGAAGTTTCCACGGTAGTCAAGCCTCCAGACCAGCAATTGGTGGCTATGGTTCCGGCGTCGAGCACCATCAGGCCACCTCCGACCACTCATGAGCCCGACTGGAGAGTACCTTTCATCAAGTACTTAATAGATGGCAGCGGTTATACTGATCGAACAGAAAATGAGCACCTGATGCGTCGCAGTAAGCAGTATCTGCTCGTCGATGGCAAGTTATGGCGCAAAAACGCAAAGGAGGAAATTTTGATGAAGTGTATAACCCAGGAGGAAGGTGAACATCTCCTGGACCAAATCCACTCTAGCTCCTGTGGCAACCATGCAGCCTCAAGAACACTGGTCGGTAAGGCTTTCCGAGCAGGGTTCTATTGGCCGTCAGCAGTAGCCGACGTAGAGAAGCTAGTCCGCCACTGTGAGGGTTGTCAGTTCTTCACCAAGAGAATCCACGTACTAGCACATGAGATCCAGATGAATCCAGCCTCTTGGCCCTTCGCATGCTGGGGACTAGATATGATCGGGCCTTTCAAACCGGCTCCTGGGAAATTTACATGCGTCTTCGTGCTGATCGACAAATTTTCTAAGTGGATAGAATACATGCCTTTGGTACAGGCATCCTTAGAGAAGGCTGTCACATTCCTTGACCAGGTCATCCACCGTTTCGACATACCCAACAGCATCATCACCGATCTGGGAACTTAGCTCACCGGGAACGCTTTTTGGGACTTCTACGATGAAAGGAGCATAGTAGTAAAATACGTCTTGGTGGCTCACCCTAGAGCTAATGGACAAGTCGAGTGGGCAAATGGCATGATCCTAGACGCATTGAAGAAGAGGATGTACAGAGAAAATGACAAAGCTCCTGGACGATGGTTCAAAGAGTTACTAGCCATGGTCTGGGGCCTCAGAACTCAGCTCAGTCGAAACACCAGCGTCTCACCATACTTTATGGTTTACAGCGCCGAGGCAGTCCTCCCACCAGATATAGCTTTCAGATCAGCACGGGTAGAGAACTTCGACGAAGTCAAGGTCAATGAAGTACGGGAGATAGAAGTGAACAGCGCAGAAGAGAAAAGGCTCGATTCTTGTGTACGTACGGCCAAGTACCTTGCTATTTTGCGCAGGTATTACAACAAGAACGTTAAAGAGCGTTTCTTCATGGTCGAGGACCTGGTCCTGAAGTGGAAGACGAGCCAGGCTGGCGTCCATAAACTCGCAACCCCATGGGAGGGACCCTTCATGATCAAGGAAGTCACACGACCAACGTCTTACAGGTTAGCTCACCTAGACGGTACGGATGTACCAAACTCGTGGCACATCGACAAGCTTAGACGTTTCTATGCTTAACTACTAAGATATGTACTCCTCTTGTACTTTTGATTTACTTCAATAAAGCAATTATGATTCCTCCGACCACTCTAATGTGTCACTTTGAATTTTATGGTTATTCTAACTTAGCCAGTGAAAGCCGACCACTACTCCTTCTATGGTTTTCGGAGCCGGCCCTGTCTCCGGTTCCTCCCAACACGTGCATGGGATCCGCTCTCTACGTTACGAGTGATCGGCAGGTCCCCCTTGGTTTGACTTGTCCGCGTCTACGTGTGCACAGGTCACTGTACCTCACACTCTGACCACATGACAAGCTAGGGCCGCACAAACTTTTCAGGATGATGTGTCGAGCAAAATGGTACAACTAAACAGAACGTTAACATGTTCTCACTTAGTTACACCAACATAAAGTTTCAAGCTTAAATACGTTTCATACAAAGCAAACAATCTTATAATGATATACAGTTATGTTATTACAAGCTTGCCTGAAGAGGCTCAAGTTTACAATAACACAACTATGTCCTCCTTCTATAGCTCTAAGCCTATTACATTGGCTGGTCGGGGCGCGTGGCACTTACTGCTCACCGATTTCGACATCCTACTCGAGTCTCGTGGACTCTTGTGCTAGTCGAGCTGAAGGGGATGGCCCTGCCGATGCCTGGCTGGTCGAGACCGCAGGCTTCATTGGTTGGTTTGCAACTGATGGCATTTCCAGCTGACTCGTCAATGGCGTACTCTGTACAGGTGCTGTCCCACCTTCACACAGGTTAATGTCGCCAATTATCTTTGACGACAAGTCCAGCTGGGCCGTCCGAAGCTCCTCCGCCTTATCTGGGTCTACCTCCTTTGGGTACCCAGCCTCCAGGCACTTGAGATCGATCAGGGGGTAGTGAGCACGTACCATGCTTAGTACATGGGCACCCGTGTACTCACCCGCCTCCTTCACGAACTCTTGGAACCATCCCCACGCTTGTCTGCATCTCTCGACCAGTCCGAGCTGGGGCATCTTTGGCTCTTCCTCTATGAGCGCCAGGTCAATAAGGTCGAGGACGGGGACAATGCCAGTTGCCACTTCTTGGCACCGTTTCTTCCATGTGTCCTGCTCCTCGGTGGCCTCGAGGCATCGTGCTTTCCAGCCGTCACGCTCTTTGATCATAGCCTCCAAATGCCTCTTGGCATTGACTTTTAAAACTGAACACCGTATGAGACGTCAAAATGTTATGGCACGACAAGACAAGGCGGGCAACAGAATGCGAAAGGTGGTCTAGAATACTTACTTTTTAGTTCCTCCTTCATTTTGGTGGTGTGGTCCTGGAGTTGAGACTGGCTGCATGCTAGTTTCTCATTGTCTTCCTTCAGACGACCACACTCTACGGTCACGCGGCTATTCCCCTCTTGGAGGCGGGTTACTTCAGCTTCTAAGCCTGCATTACAGCTGTCACTACCAACAACACAACAATACGTGTTACACACTTGCTGGGATAAAGTAACAACTTACTTATTCTTTCCCACTCTTTGTTACTAAGCTGGCTGACTAGGTTCTAGTTTTGTGCCTCTAGCTCTGCCCTCTTCTGGTTGGTGGCTTCAAGTTGGCGGTGCAAGTGTTCCACCTCGGCCACTAGTTCTTTATTATTCACCATGATCCCCTCAATCTGGTCGAAGCACCTCTTTCGGTACTTCGAGGTCTTCATCAAGTCCTGCTCATAAATAAGCTAAGTCAGACAGATCGACTACATAACAGGGTCAAGTGGTCAAGCCAAACATACCTGGACTTCTGTCACCAGACGCTTTGCCGCCCTTTCGACTCTTAGGGTCTCTTCGACCTCTGGGATTTCTTCGTGCATAACCCATTTGTCGTTCCACCAGCGCGACACATATACATGTTGTCGCTTATCTTGGGGACAGCCCAGGACCTCTTCTACTTCGTCCTCTTTAGCCTCCTGTTCGGGGGGCGGCGCTGGTCTGGAGTCTGCAGTCTCTGCGACCACCATGGCTTTTCCACGAGCCGTTGCATCTGTAAGAGTGCTCTGTGCCACTTCCGGCTACTGCTCCTTGGCTTGATCCGGCTCCCTTGGTGCCAAGGTATCTGTCTCAATAGGGTTTGTGCTTGGAGCACTTGTACTCTGCTCGGCTATCTTTTCGACCAGCCGCTCAGGGACTAATGTCTGGTCATCCGCCTGCTGAGGTCCTGGCAGAGTTCCTTCTACAGGCTCCTCCACGGCTGGCTGCTGGGCAGTTTTCCCCGCCATTACTGGCGAAGTTGTGCCGCACCCAGCTAGCTGGTCGGGGTTCTCGGTGGACGCCGACCTAATATATCAGAGAAAAGTTCAGAAGATAATAGTATTCAATACAAATTACAAGCTTACATCAAAGTTATAGATACTTACAGCTTCGAAGCGCGGAATGATGTGGCGAAGGAGCGTCTCCTCGACTGCCCCTACTCCGCGTGCTCGGCAGGTTCCACCAAAACTTTTTCCACCACCAGTACAGGCGTCGGGGTTTGATGCTTGACATTTCCTTCGTTTGTCCTCTGTGTTGCAGTGGTCGGTGATGCGATCACTGCTGGCACAGAGGAGCCACCCTGCTCCGTCGACCCCATTTGTCTCCTCCTCTTTCGAGGGATGAGCCGGAAGATGTCCGCATCCTCTGCTTCGTCGTCCGAAAGGGGGAAGATGGCTTGGCGTCGTTTGTTGGCAGCCGGACGCTTGCCAGCGGCTCTGGTCGAAGCATCCTCCACAGCCTCGAGTGCCGCCCAGTGGACGTCGTCGGTCCTGGCGCTGGTCTGGGCAGCTGGGCCAGCAACTTGTGGCCAATCCACACCGGGGGGCGGAGACACGAACACTACTGCCCGGTCACGACCATTACTCTGAGACACATAACGGAGACAACAGTTAATTTCTTGTTACAACATGATTCTACAGGTAAAAGGAAGCATCATTTACCTTTGGGGGAGGTCAGGCCAGCTTGAAGGCATGCTCGATGTCGTTCAACCTGACATAATTGGGATCGGTCAGGTTGAATAGCTCCCCAATCCTGGCCTTGATTTCTGTCTTGTCGAGCGCCTCTTTCCTGGTCCTTGTTGGATCTGCGCTCCCCTAGTACTCGAAGCTAGGATGTACCCTCATCTGGCAGGGCTGGATCCTTTGGCTGATGAAGTTCCCGACCACACTTGGGCCATCTAGCCTTCCCCACAGGATCATCCTGAGTAGTTCGGTGATCTGCTCCAAGTTCTCGGGCTTCTCCGACCAGCTGTTCTTTTTCTCCGGAATCAGCCCCACGTCGCACAGGGTGATGGTGTTCGGCTCTTCATGGATGTAGAACCACTTCTTGTACCACTCATCTAGTGAGGTGTTCTAGGGGCAGTGCAAGTATTGGGCTTTCATACCGTCGCGCAGATTCAGGTAGACGCCTCCGGCTATCTTCGAGCCACCGCTCCCTTTCTTCCGAAGATAGAACAAGTGGCGAAAGAGGTCGAAATGGGGCTGGAAGCCACCATAAGCCTCACAGAGATGGATGAAGGTGGAGACAAGAAGAATCGAGTTGGGATGCAGATTGCAAATCCCAATCTCGTAATACAAGCAGAGACCCTGAAGGAAAGGGTGCACTGGAACCCCAAAACCCCGTTTGAAGAAATCCTCAAACACCACAATCTCACCTGGTTGTGGATCGGGGAAGCTTTCTCCTTTCGGCGCACGCCATCCCATGAGTGCCTTGTTGTGGAGTACTCCCATGGCGACGAGGTCTTCGATGGTCTGCTCATTGCTCCGTGATTTCCACCACTCCTTCACCATGACTCCGCCTTTCTTCTGGGCGTCTCTCTTCGCCATTAGTCTATCCTTACTAAGTGGGTGGATGCGGTGGCAAGGGGGATGGCGATGATTTTTGGAGAAATAGGGTTCGGCAAGAGCAAGAAGAAGGTTGCGGCGGTGAATGACAATGCGGAACGGTATGAGTAACTTACCAGATCTATATTATAAATAACAAAGAGCTCCGTCATTTTGTCCACCAGAGATTATTGGGAGACGTGCGCACGCGTCGCAGATGGTTGTTCACACAACCTTGAGATCTATGCCAATAAACGCACCCCTTCGTTACCAGTGTACGCGCCTCTTCGTTGATAGTGTCAGAGGGCCCACACTGACGCACCTCCATACAGGTGCCAAGTGACTGTTTGCTAGAAAAGAGTAAGAAGACAGAATGACGTACTGTACCCATCTGCTTTTTTTGACCAGACGTGTCAGACTAGACTTGGCAGAGAAAGGAGATAAATAAATACACCAAATAAATACATCAATGGCGTTCGTATTTTCGATGCTTGTTTTGTGATCAAGGATGGATCAGACTCCTACAATGCTCGGGGACCGCCCAGACCACTGTCGTGCTTAGGGACTGCCCAGACCACTGCCATGCTCGGGGACTGCTAGACCACTGCTGTGCTCGTGGACTGCCCAGACCACTGCCGTGCTCGGGGACTGCCCAGACCACTGCTGTGCTCGTGGACTACAAAGACCACTACCGTGGTCGGGGATTGCTCCGACCACTAACGTGCTCGGGGACTGCTCTGACCACTGCCGTGCTCAGGGACTGCTGCGACAACTGATGTGCTCAGGGACTGTCTCGCCCACTCCTCAGAGAATGGTTCTCCTTGGCTACATGTGATTTGTACTCACATACAGTTGAGAGACATTTATTTAGACCTTGCTACAAGGTTCATACATCGCCTTCCAACAAGCTCAGGGACTACATCGGTACGATGCACCTGCCGGTGCATCTCGTATCGCCTGTACGATGATTGGGTTCTCAACTGAACTGGGAATGCTTTTTAGACCCTGGCACCACGTGCCTACATCACCTACTACCAGGCTCGGGGACTAAGTGGGCACACTTCACCTTGCGGTGAATGTGTTTGTTTTTTGACCCCTACGCCTCTGATGATCAAAGACGCTATGCTTCAAGATGCACTTACATTTCTTTTCAGAAATACAGTGGGCACACATCATAGGAGGAAAATCTTTTTCTTTCTTCTTAAGAGCACCATACATTCTTCGGACAACCTACTTCACCGGCGATGACGGTGGTTAGAAATGTTAAGAACTCAAGCCTTACTTGTCGGAGAAGGTTAAAATGGCGTGTCTCAGCATAATACATGGTGCTCGGGGACTAGCTATGGGGGTATTAACCCCTATACCCTTACGGCTAAGCTTGGGCCGGCCCGGATCGATGGGTCCGGTCCACCCAAAAGACGACGTGCGGCCCAGCCAACCTGATCGGAGTCCTGCACAAGGAGTCAAGGCGGATTTGGCGATCAAGCAGGATCCTAGTCGGTTAGAATAGGAATCCTTATCCGACCACATATGGCAATTGTAACTGACTAGGATTGGTTTCTAGATCTGTAACCCTGCCCCCCGGACTATATAAGGTGGGCAGGGGATCCCTCTAAAAAACATCTCTTATTAACATACAGCAATACAAATCAGACGCAGGACATAGGTGTTACGCCTTCTTGGCGGCCGAACCTGGATAAAACCTCATGTCTGTCTTGCGTCACCGTCTTATTTGTGGCTTGCGCATCTGTATGCCGACAATCTACTACCTTGGGCATACCCCTAGGTAGACTGCCGACCATATTTCATCGACAACCGGGGTGGGAGGCTCTGCCGCCACGCATGAGGCACCAGCGAAGGTGGGTGGCTCCACCATCGCATCCCAAGATCCAAGGGGAGTGAGCCTCTCTGCCTAGGAGCAGGGAGCTGGCTCGAAACAGCCTCGCCCCGATGAGGCAGAGCAGAGGTTGGGGGGTTCGCCCCCCAATCATATCCACTGCCCTATGGCGCTGAGGTGAGTCATCAGCTCCTCTGTTTTTCCTATTTTGGTTAGATTTCATTATGACTTATGATTTTCGTCTCTTGTAGCATCGAGAGGCAGCATAATCCTTTGGCGCTGGCGCCAAAGAAGAGCATCACCCTTTAAGTGAGGTGGCAGCCGTCGGCTGGCGTCGTGCCCATTTTGGGTGGGAGCGGGGCTAGCGTGACTACATCGCTGACCAGTCAGGTGCTGCCCATGGTGGCGCTTGTGCCATCAATAGGATGGGTAGATGCAGGGGCTCAAGGGACACCTTTAGAGGTCATAGAATAGCCAACGATGGCGGCGATACCATTGCTAATGACCTGGCAGATGGGGCTGTCGACCACGCTCACGGCGCTGACTATGGCAGGCGTGATGTAGTCGGTCAGGACCCTAGTGACATAGATGGAGGTGGCGATGGCTATGACAAGCGGGTCACAGCTAGATGCTATCATGGTGGCACCGAGGAACCAGTGCAACCCACACCATTGGTGGCCCAGGTGATGGCATCTAGCATGGGCCAGACAGAGGGGGAAGCAGCCACGGGGTCCCTAGAGGTCATGGTGCTGGGAGAGCAGTCAACGTCTATACCACTGACCCCATCCATCACCGGAGGGAGTGTCTTGGTGGGGACATCACGGCGAGAAGGGTTGGCGATGATCGGAGCCGGTGGGGAGCCATCCGTGGCCCTGACTTCGGTGGGCAGCGACTCGCCTGTGTGGGGTGAGCCCCTACTCTAGTGGAGGAGTTTAGAGAATCTGATGTCGATGCTCTTCACTCTCAACGATGTCGTAGAGAGTATGGAGTGGGAGAGCCTCGATGTGGGGTCGCATCCATGCTTGAAGCCCTAGACCATGCCCGAGGTGCCTTGCATGATGTTGTCGTTCCCTCCAGCTGCATATTCGCTTGACCCTACTTCTCTCCTTTTTCCTTCACTATATATTTTTTGTATTCTGACCATCGTCTCCTTTCAATCCCTTATCACTCACAGCCGAGAGAAGTCTTGGTTCCTTCATGAGCAGAAGGAAACTTAGGACCGCTTTGTCGAGGAGGCATGACTGCATGGGGAGGTGACCGCTCAGCTTATTGCCATATAGCAGAGGGTGGCCAAGCTAACTCCCCTCACCAAGGAGGCGGGCAGTCTTCGGTCACAAGTGGCCAAGGCTCGTCGTCATGCTGACGAGACCAAGAGGGTGTTCGAGGCCCTATCAGTGAGATCGTGGAGGGACGATGAGGAAACCACCAAGCTTAGGAAGGAGCGGGACAAGCTGCTCTAGGAGGACGCCAAGACCCACCAGTGGATCCTCGACCTTCTAGCCAAGGTTGAGAGGGAAAGGGAGCTAAAGCTAGGGGCCGAGGAGAAGCTCATGGCCTTGGATAAAAGGGTGAGTCTGGACGCCGCATCGGTCACCCAGCTACGCAAGGAGTTGGATGAGCTGCTCCAAACCATGGAGAGGCTTCGTTCAGAGCATGGCATAGCTCATAAGGAGTGTGACCAAGCCCTTTGAAAGCGTGATCAGGCCTGCCAAGAGTGTGATGACACGCAGCAGAAGGTCGGCTCCCTCTAGGCCGAGCTTAGAAAAGCGATGACCTAGTAGCTGGAGGCCGAGAGCATCTCTATCGGGCTAGCCATGGATCTCATTGAGGTGAGGAGGAATCTTCAGGTAGAGAGCGATGAGCTCGGTATCCTAAGTGCCACCCTTAGAGTGGTCTGTGATGACCTTGAGGTGGTGCGGTCGGAGGGGACCAGCTCGTTCGTGGCCCATGCTATCGAGATCACGGCTTGGGTGCACCAGCTCAAAAGGAATGCCCTTTGCACTAGGGTTAATCAATCCTTCATGATTACTTGTTATCATTATGAGGACAACCTCAACCTAGAGGTGATGAGCCATGGCTTCGTGCCTAGCTATGAAGCCTATGTGCTGGAGGAGATGGAAGCAGCAGTGGCTCCCCTTTCACATGACCTAGTGGATAGGATATAAGACATAGTTCTCCCCTAGAGGGGCTAGTTAGTCAGATAGGTTGAATGATCATTATTGTAATCAGTGGATAAGTGCTGACCCATGTGTATCGTTTAAACAAACTAGTCATTTTGTTTTGAACAAATTTGTTTTTTCTTCCCTTTTTATGTGTGAAAAAGGGGTTCATGCATTCTGGCCCTTCCATTTGTTAAGACCATAGAGCTCGAGGCATAGGAGGGAAACTCTAATCACGCTGGTAAGCAAGAGTACCGTAGCCAATGGGGTGTAGGCTTCTTGCAGTACGACTAGCCTTGATCAATCATTTGTTTCCATAGACCTTGCTACTAGGTTTAACGTGAGGAAGGGTGTCGGGCGCGGTGACTATTTTAGATAGGGTGTATTTGTACCCTTATTAGCCCCTGAGTTAGATCCGTCACCTTGCCATTGCTGGGGTCAGGTGTCACTAAAGATCGAGGAGAGGATAGCAAAATTAGTAAGAGAAAACATCTCTTGTTTTCACACGTATCCCCTCCCTAGGTTCTAAGCCATCGTTCTACGACCACATGTTCGGTCTCCTCGTGAGTCCAACTTTCCTTGAGCCCCCACGCATAGTAGGGGTCTATTCAAGGGTTGGCTCATCTTTGTGATCATCACCCTATCCATAGTTTCCGCAACTAGAGGGGTTGAGCTAACGTCACTTGCCTCAATGGCTCGAGGGACGCACTCGGTGAGCTCGCTAATAGGCATATTCGAGTGGAGTCTGGGTCCGTCATTGGTGACGGGGTCAGCATAGCCCTCATATGGCATTCCACTGCTCCTTAACTTGCCTCACGGTAGATGCCCAAGCCATTCCGGAGGGCGACTCCAGTGGCCCGATGGCCTCCCCTCAATGGGGATTCTGTGGGGTTGGCTCGAGGTTAGGATCGAACGAGAAGGTTGAGATGACCCTATTCGCTTCTAAGCGGGTCGGGCGAAGGCTTTTGGGGCTCATCTGCGTTTTCTCCCCTGGCTCTGTTTGACGCGAGGCGGCCTAGGGCCCTTCGTGGGCTAGCCTTTGAACCTCGGTAGATGGACTCCCAATTTTGGGTCAGGTGGCTCAAGCCCCTGAGCCCTATGGGAGTCGGTAGGGGTCAGCCAAATTTCATGCGTCACCCCATCCTCAGTTTTCGCAACCAGAACAGCTGAGCTAACGACACTTGCCTTGATGGCTCGAGTGTCACACTCGGTGAGCTCGCTAATGGGCACGTCCAAATGGAATCCAGGTTCATCATGTGCTAACGGGGCGGCATAGCCCTCATGTGGCATTCCACTGCTCCTTAACCTGACTCCTAGTAGATGTCCGAGCCATTTGATTGGCTCAGGTGGCTCGTTGGCCTAGCTTGAGGTTAGGATTTTATGAGAAAGGTCTAGATGTCCATGTCCTCTTCTGAGCAGGGTCAGGCAAGGCCACTGGGGCCCATCAAAGTTTTTCTCCCCTGGCTCTATTTGACACAAGGTGGCCTCGAGCCCTTCGCGGGCCAGCCTTCCAACTTTGGTCGGTCATCGCTCATGTCGAATGAGACGACTACCGCTTCATGATGCGACACCAAGCATTGAGATGCAATAACTGCATATGCAATGCTTGGATGTATGAGATTAATGTATGGATGAATGTATGAATGAATGTGTGGATGAATGTATGAATGCTCACGTATTATAAAAGTAAAGTGGGGGCTGGTAAAGTTACCTCGGTGGCTCGAGTGATGGGTTCGGGGAGCCCTTACCAGATATGTCCGTGTGGGATCTAGGTCCGACATTCATGATGAAGCTAGCGTAACCTTGATGGCACAAGTGATGGGTTCGGAGAGCTCTTTACTAAACAAGTTCGAGTGGAGTTTGGGCTCATCGTTCGTGACAAGGTCAGAATAACTCACGCGGGGCGTCCTGCTGCTCCCTACCTGTCCCTCGGTAGTGGCCAAGCCATCCGATCAACTTGTGTTACCTGCTGGGATAGGACTTACCTAAAGAGATAGGGGATTTGAACATCCTTCCCAAAATCTTAGTTAGACAAATAAGCTAGGCGACGAACTTGTGATAAATGGACAACCTTTTAGATTTTGTTATGGCCAAATAGTTTTTAGCCCTTCTCCCCCTTTCGTATAAAAAGGTTGGTGCGCTTTGACCCATTCTATTTGTCAAGGCCGTATAGCTTGGGGTGCAGGTGAAGAAATTCCGATCACGCTAGTGAGTAAAGACTCTATAGCCACTAAGGCATAGGTTTCTCATAGTCTGACCAGTTTTACTCAGAGTTTGTTTCCATATCCCTAGCTTCTAGGTCTCAATGTGAGAGGGGGTCAAGCATGGAGAATGTTCGCTAGATGGATAGCCTCTTAAATGCGTACCGACTCTTTCCGTGGCTAAGGCCAAAAAGCCCAGGGTGTAGAAAAAAACTCTAACCACGCTAGTGAGCAAAGGCACCGTAGCCGCCGAGGCGTAGGTTTCTCGTAGTCCGACTAGTTTTACTCAGCGTTTGTTTCTGTAAACATCGCTTCTAGGTCTTAATCGTGAGAAAGGGTCGAATGTAGAGACTATCTACCATATAGATATGCTCGCATTAGCCCTCGAGTGAGGCTCGACCCCCTGCCGTTGCTAGGGTCAGGTGTCACTAAAGGTCAGGGAGTTCGATAGCGAAACTAATAAGAGAAAGTGTGTGTTTATTAAGGGTAAAAGCGACATAGCTGCTCAATGTTTAGGCATTGGCGAAGACCTCGTCGTCGATGGTCTTGAGCTTGTAGGCGCCTAGTCGGAGCACCTCCGCAACTGCATACGGCCCCTCCCATGGCGGGGAGAGCTTGTGGCAGTCCTTGCTGCTCTAGATGAGGTGGAGGACCAGGTCTCCAACGTTGAAGGCCTAACCCCACACTTGACGGCTATGGTACCAGCACAACACTTGTTGGTACTTGGCCGAGCGAAGGAGGGCCACGTCGCGCGCTTCATCTAGCTAGTCCATGGTGTCCTCGAGGGACGCCTTGGCTCCCTATTCATCATACTCCTTGACCCTTGGTGCTCCATAGTCGAGGTCAGTCAGGAGGATAGCCTCGGAATCATAGACCATGAAAAATGGTGCGTAAGGCCTGGCTAGGGTCATCCTCAGGATCCAGAGCACCGTAGGAAGCTTCGCGACCCATCGTCTGCCAAACTTGTATTTGTAGGACCATGTCATTCACACGCTTGACCTGCCCGTTCATGCGGGGGTGTGCCACGGCGGTCCAATCGACCTGGATGTGGTATTCATCATAGAATCGGTGGAACTTCTTTTCGGTGAATTGCATGCCATTGTCCGTGATGATGGAGTTCGAGACTTCGAAGCGATGGACGATGTTGAGGAAGAATAGCATGGCTTGCTCAGACTTGATCATGGAGATTGGCCAAGCCTCTATCCACTTTGTAAGCTTTTCTACGGTGACAAGCAAGTGGGTATAGCCCCCGAGCGCCATTTTAAGAGGTCTAACTAGATCAAGCCCCCAGACCATGAATGGCCATGTGATGGGGATCGTCTAGAGCGCTTGGGTTGGTAGGTGAGTCTGCTGAGCGTAGTACTGACACCCTTCGCAGGTGCGCACAACTGGCTTAGCATCAACTACTATGGGCAGCCAGTAGAAGCCTTGTTGGAATGCATTTTTGACCAGGGCTCTAGGTGTGGCATGGTGACCGTAGACCCCACCACGTATATCACTAAGGAAATGCTTCCCCTGTTCGATGGGGATGCAACGTTGTAGGATCCCAGTATGGCTTCGCTTGTAGAGCTCGCCCTCAATAAGGACAAAGGACTTGGCATGATGCTGAGCCATCGAGCCTCTGTCTTGTTCATTGGCAGTGCCTCATAGAGGAGGTAGTCAAGTTAGAGAGTTCTCCAGTTGACTAGAGGGTTGGGCTCTGTCGTTGGGTCCTCTTTGAACTTCATGACTTCAGGGTCGGATAGAGCCGACGGTTGATCAGCCCCCAAGCCTAGGGCGGGTGGCCTGTCATCAGCTTGTTTCGGCCCCTCATAGCGAACCGAAGGCTTATGCTGATCGCTGGCATAGAGGCCTGTTGGCATCGGCTCTCGGTCGGACGCTGCTTTTGCTAGCGCGTCAGCGGTCTCGTTGAGATGCCTTGGAATGTGGTTGAGCTTGAGGCCGTCAAACTTGTCGGGGTGCTCTGGATGAGGTATGCTAGAGAGAGCGGCTCCCCTCCGGCAAGCTACACCATGACATTGGTGAACGAGAAGGTGAGGTGGCGCAGGTCTTCCCGGGATGGCCAGAGCCCCAGGAAGGCATTGAGCTGGCGCTCTAACCTCCCATAGTCGAAGTCGAGGAGCTGGTTGCTCCCAAGGGCATGGGACTCCGATGCGTGCAGCTACAGCTCCTCAAGGGCCTCTGCAATCGTGTCGAGGCCGGTGGAGTGGAGAGGTCAAACAACGGCGAGAGCCATCGCCAACTCTCCCTCCTTCGTGACGATGAAGTCTAGGTCCCTGAAGCGCACGTGTGTGCCCGAGACCTAGCTGAGGTTGTGACTAGCCATCCGAGGCCTGGTGTGGATGTAAAGACGCACAAAAGGCCCCTACTTGGCATGCCAACTATCGGTGTTTCAAGTTGCCACCAACAAGTAAATTTCAAATATTGTGCATCTGGCTCGGATGGTGTGCTAAGAGGACACGAGGTTTATACTGGTTTGGGTAGAATGTCCCTACATCTAGTTCATTGCTGCTGCTCGTGTTACTAGCACTAAAAGTTCATAGTAGGGGTTACAAACAGGCGAGAGAGGGATAGGTCCCAAGTCTCTGATGGAAAGGATGAACAGGTGTCGAGAGCTCGGTTGCTGCTCGGTTGTATGTTCAGGTTTCAAAAAATAGATCGTATTCGAGTCTCCTGTGGTGTGTTGCGATGAGTTCCAATCGTTGGTCTGATGCCCTCTAAAAGGATGCCCTGCTTTCCCTTTTATACGCCTATGGAAAGCAAGGGTTACAGCAGGGGGAAAAGGAGAGTCAGAAGGAGAAGAATTCCTCCAGGATCGTCGGGTCATTCTTTTCTTCTATGTGGGTCCCACCAACCCTGTAGATGTCAACAGGGACAGTTTCACGTCGTGGCCCAGACTGTCACTAGCGCCATGCGCAGGCGTTGTCTCCTAGTGGTGGCGTTCCACTCCGTCCTGGTAGACATCATGGTGAATTGACACGCCTATCAGTGTTCATACAAGGGTTAGGTAGAACAGCACCGGTTTGCACGACTCTATTCCTGATGTGAATCCTCTGGTATGGCCCGTTATGGCCACGGGTTATATCGGGGCATGCCGGTCACCTCCCTGGTGTTAGAGCTTTGAACCAGGCCCATACGCTTGGACCTGGAGCGGTTGGCGGCGGTATGGGTCTTCGTCGAGTGAGACGAAGTCCCTAGCCTCGGGGTCGGGCGAGGCGGAGTTCCTCCCTAGAGGTAGGGCGAGGCGGAGTGCAAACCCAAAGCTCGGGCGAGGCGGAGTTTGCGAGCCTAGAGGTCAGGTGGAGCTATAGTCGCACTCTTGACTAATCGAATGAATCAATGTTGATAGTTATTAGCTCCTCCTCTTCGGGTACCCTGGTATTGGTCCCCTATAGGTATAATCAAGCAAGCACTTGACAATTAACAGGCCTAGTTACACATAGGCATTTACAATAAGAACACTAAACATATGCATAAAACCAAGATACCAGCAAAAAACCAACCAGTGTCACCTCCTAGTTCTTTTCATTAGCATTAGCCTAACTCGATCTATAACGCTACAATGTTTCTTGTATACCTCATGTTCAAGCAAGGACCAAAACAGTGAAGCGAACAAGAAAATACGAGAAAGGAGACCCGCGGATTGGATCTGTCGCCTCTATTGCGGCACACGACGGACATGGACGCCAATACCGTGCCCTCCACCGTGAAGACCCACCGCCTAGCCTCCAAAAGGATGTCTGAGCCACCATAGCACATCAGGGATCCGCCACCGCCGCAAGTCCAACGGGCACAGATTTGTTTTCACTTGCAGGGGAAACGACTAATATATAAGTCAACCTGTCCACATAGAGAATATATACTACTATTAGGACTCCAAAGACATGTCAACACAACTAGGCATCTAGCACAATGGTGAAGATGGTCTATTCCTTGATCTAGGTACCGAGTTTGACTCCCAAGTCTCATGGTTTTTTTGAGTTTCAATTTATTAAATCCCACGGCAACAAATGACACGCAAGCCGTCGGGTCCCATAGGTCGGATGGGGATGGAGAAAGGTCCCATAGGTACACATGACACATGAGCCATTGGGTCCCATAGGTCAGATGGTCCCACAGGTCAGATAGAGATGGAGAACGGTCCCACAGGTACACGTGAAACATAAGACATCGGGTCCCACAGGTCAGATGCTGAAGGATCCCGCATGTACACGTCAGAAGGAGAAAGGACCAAGCAAAGACTTTTATGACGAATTACAAGCGTTACGGATGAGTAACTGCAGGTCCCATAAGTACACGTCGGATGGAGAAGGGTCCCACAGGTACATGTCGCATGGTGAAAGGATCGAGCGGAGACTTTATGATGAATTGCAAGCGTCATGGATGAGTAACTGTAGGTCCCATAGGTACACGTCAGATGGAGAAAGTATAGTGCGGAGATCTATGACAAAGCTGTTCATTACAGATAGAATATTGTTCATCACAGATGTGTAATTAGATCAATGACGAAGCCCTGTTCATCATAGGTTTAAACAAGATCATCACAGACGAGTCGCGCGAGTGATCTGTGACAAAATCCTGTGCTCTTCTATGATGTTTTTTGTGATAATGCCTGATTTCGCCATAGAAAGGAGGGTTATAGGATCGTCACCATTGATCTATGATGAAATAGAAATATTCGTCATAAAAAACGATTTTATATGACGGTTTTGGATTCATCATTAAGATTTTTGTTATAGAAGTGGTTATTTCGAGTAGTGAAGCAAGCCAAAGGGGGATATTTATCTATTTAACATCTTTAAGGATGGGACTCCTCCGTTTACTAGTTTTATACGGGCTCATAAAGATTTGCCACCACAAACAGTAAACCTCCTACGTCTTTGCCAGTTTGCTGATGTGGCACGCCACGTTGGCAAGCCAGTGTGGCAGTGCCCCCGAGAGCTCCAACTTGACATGGGAAAAGACCTATTTACCTCTATTGTTTCTCTCTCCACTCACTGTCGCATGGGCTCCCGACGTTAGTTCCTTCTTCAACCTCCATCCATCTCCAGGTAGCGACAGGAGGGGAGGATCTTGTGCGGTACACGTCCTCGGTGTGCAGTAGCCTAGATGTGCGGCCTCACTCGCAACAGCCTCGGCTAGGCATCGGCGGCGCCCTGGCCACCGTCCCTAGCTACGAGGTGTCCTCTCCCTCTCTAATCTCGCCTCTCTCTCTCTCCCTCTGCCCAGACTGCCACAGCCGTAATGCCATAGCCCAAGCCAAGCACTGAGCTCCTATGGCCATGGCCGCCGCCAGCGAGCTCAACACCACCAACGTTCCGAGCCACCTGCAGCGTCACCATCCTCAACGAGCACCTCTTCGACCTCACCTACACTTCCTATAGCCCACGGGCATGGACGGTGGCTAGGCAGCCGTCGTGCGCCCAAGCCACGGGCCACGCGCCCAGGCTGCTGCGCGCCGAGGATGCGGCGCGCACGAGCTCCTCCCCTCCCCTCACTATGTGGTGATGCATATAACTGGAGGTTGAAGAAGGAACCGACATGTGAAGCCCACGTGTCAGCGAGTGGAGAGAGTGAAACGACAGGAGTAAATAGATCTTTTCTCGTGCAGAGTTAGGGCTTCTAGGGGTGCTGTCAAGCTGGCTTGTCAACGTGTCGTGCCACGTCAGTAAAAATAATAAAAACGTAGGTGCTTTCCTGTCCCGCGTGGCAAATCTTTAAGAACCATGTAAAACTGGTCAGAAAAGTGCCATCAGTAAGGATGGAAAATAGTTAAATATGTCGCCAAAGGGTGCGGCGAGCGAAGGCTGCCGCGTGCTAAATCATCGCACCAGCACGCATCTCGCTCACATCCCAATCGTTCCAGCGAACTCGCCACGGCGGAGGCGACGACGGTGCGCAGGTCTCGCGGCCGGCAAGGCGAGTCCTGCGCCGGGGCCTCCTTTTCGCCCTCACCCTGGCAGCTCCGTCACTTCGCGAGGCGCTGCGCGATTTCGACCAGCACTCTCTCCGCCGCAACAGAAGGGCCCCGCTTCTACCTTCGACGCCCGAGGGATCACGGCCTCCGCCGCGTTTCTGCCTCCAACTCCCGCGGGATCCTGGCCTCCGCGCGCTTCTACCTCTAACGGCCCCCATCTTCAAGTCCGCCAGCACCCCTGGATGCGGCGGCGATCCTTTTTGGGAGTATGATGGGTGGGTCGACGCACGCGCCCAGTAGTGAGCAACGATTCGAACTGCCTCGCGGCTCAACTTTTCGGAACATCAGCGATAAGTTAACTATTTCGCATCAGGAAGAATGTGTTATACCCTGCTCAACCTTTCGCATAAAATCAGATTCTGTCACCGGACTAGCCTTTTTTGCAGGAGTCCCCAAGGACCGGTTGAATCAGTATGCTGTTTTCATTTCAGGAGTGCCAAGTGCCAGCCAAACACCAGTCTTTTTGAGGTGTTTCTGGTTGGGATGGATTGCTTGTGGTAGCGGGACGCTTTATTCAAAATCTCAGCTCATCCAACTCGTTTTGATGGGTTTTTGATATTTCAGAGACACTCAGATTGCCTGCTGTATTGTTTCTGAAACTTTGATTTTCAAAAGTAGCAACCAGTCTGCAGTACCTTGGTTCTTGTCTCTATTTCAGTTTTGACGCCTCTGTAGCTAGTCATCCTGGGGTGGCATTTTCAGTACAATATTTTTTCGGACTGCCTACAATAGCAACAGAGTAAGTGCACAATCCCGAACTATGTAATTCCTCAGGTTGGTGACAAGTCCCTTTCAAGACACAGAAGTTAATCGTTTAAATAGGCGCTGCATTTTCTTTTGGGTCAGCACCAAGCTCTTTCACTACTTTTCGGTTTAGCACCTGTTTTCTCCGTTTTCAGTCAGTGCAAAGTCTCTCTGTATTCCTTTCGTTTGTCAGGTCTGAACTTGTGTTATAATATTGCTCCCTGCAATAGTAGCTAGCCGCACCAGCGTCCAAAGATAAAAAAAAAAGGACAAATACTAGCTCTTCTTACCTCTCCCAAAAAGGTCATAAACTTGCTCGCCGCGCTTTGCTCTTACTTAAGCCTGTCTTCGATAGGATTACAGTATCAGTGGCACTTTCAAAATTCTTGACCTCGTCAATTTTTTGTTTCTGCAAACTTGCTTTCATATTCCACAATATAAACGCATCGCAGTTTCAACTTTCAATCTTTCATTTTGCTTAGTCTTCATCTAACCTTGCAGGATTAACAAGGGGTCAGTGATTTATTCTCCTTTAATACTCTGAAATTTCTATCCTCAACATTGAGCTAGATGGGCATGAGTAAGATTTTCCTAATCTCATTGTTTTAGACTTTCTGGCTATAACGTGTGTAGGAACTTGTGACGCCAAATAGGGGGTGAATTAGACAACTTAAAATTCTATTTCTAACTATGGCCTCTAATTCCACCTAGTCAAAACCTATGCAAGAAAATAATACATCTAAATGTGCAACTATGGTTTTGCTAGATGTGTTGCTATCTCTACCGTAAAAGAGTTATGCAATCTAGATTTCAATCCTATCAACTGGCCTATCACTAAGCTAGGAAACGTAAGCACACAACCAAGATAAGCAATATAAATGTGGAAGCTAAAGATGGGGTAGAGATGCAAATTCTCGTCGACGACTCCGGTATTTTTACCGAGGTATCAAAGAGCGCCCAAACTTCTCCCTAGTCCTCGTTGGAGCCTCTCGCAAGGAATCCCTCGTAAGGGCTAAGCTCCCAGTCGGGTAACTCCATGGATAGCCTCGGGCCTTTCCCATGCGCAAGTGGTCCGGTGTGCCTTCTGGCAAGCCTCTCCCGGACTGCTCTCCTCCGTCTTCACTATCAAGCTTCCAGCCGAATCGCCTCGGGCCTTGTTCCCTTTTGTACACGGTGGCAGCTACACCACAAGCACAGTTGGTATGGTCTCGTAAGACTACAAGCCCCGCAAAGTACTAGAATGGTGCGCGCAAGCACATTTGGATGAGAGCTATGCAAGCCTCACTAGCAACTAGACCTAAGCCTAGAGCAAGCACATATGAGCATGGTCTAACTAACCTAAGCACTTCGCAAACTATCTACGCTAATCACCAAGTGATCTTTAAGCCCTATGCATGTGGAGAGCAAAAATGTGGTGCAGGAACACCCCTCTACCTTCCCTTTGCTCCTTAACACCTCAAATGGCCGGTTGGGGCACATATATATAGCCCCCATTGTAAATAGAGCCGTTGGAGACCAATTTGTAGCTTTTCTATAGAGGACCGACGCTCCTATGGTAGCACCGGGCGCGTAAGGTCATGCCACGTCGACTAGCCATTTTACTTGTTTTCTATGAGCACCGGACACACTTGTGAGGATCGGACACTCGGGACCGGACTCGACGCTACTATTGTACACTTCGTGGCGAATTTTGTGAGCACCGGACGCACTTGACCAGACTCTCCTATGGTGACCGAGCCACGCCGAAGGGCAGCGCCGGGGAGCCCTCGAGCCTTGGTGGCTTGGGGCATGTCTTCTTGTGCCCGGTCCTTGGTCGGCGCCTAAGGTCGGGCGGAGGCCAAGGATCGGGTCCAGGCTCTGTCAATTGCGAGCCTGAGCGTCGAGCAGAGCTGGCGGGCTTGCACAAGCTCGCCTTGATTCTTTGACCTGAGGGTGCGCACAAGCGTAGCCGATGGGTATAGCCCCCGAGCCCTCGGGCCATCCTAGAAGGGTTGGTCGGGGGGTCCGTCGGTCGGGAACCTTTGATCCCGAGGCTTAACATACCCATATGTTAGGATCTCGACGAAGGGCTGAACTTGATCTTCTGGAGACCAAACTTAGCCATGACAGGGATGTCTTCCTCTGACTAGAGTATGGTGCCCTACGTGGGGCTCTTCCCCAGTGTGACGGGGGTGCTTGGCAATCGGGGTTGAGTGATGGTGGTGCTGACCCCCTTTTTGACATATGTTGTGTGAGTTTGTGATCCGAGTGAGGGTTCGGCGAACATGTCTGGGAGTTGCTGGCCTTGGGTCCGGAGACACCCTCTTTTTTGATCTAGGCCTGCCATGGGTCAGGTGATCAAGAGTGTCTAGGCTCTGGCTTGGGGCCAACTGATCACCCAGCGCGCCACGCCCTTCTGGGGGCTTCGGTAGTAGGCCCGATCTTCTCAGATCGCCTTCTTGGGCCGACCTTTGCAGCCATAGTTTGGGGCATAGGGAGCGCGCCGAGCTTGAATGGGGGAACCCTCGCTGGGTCCACTACTCAGCGGTTTCTGACCTAACTCCAAGGAGTTGGTTAGTTTTTTGGGTGCGTGCTGTTCGGGCGTCCATCGATCGGGAGGCCGGGCTTTCTCTGTCTATGGATTTGGCGTTGCCTCAGAGGCCATCGTCGGGCCTTGAAGTTTTCTGGTGTTTTGGTGAGCTCATAGCTCATAGCTGTTATTCCCTCATGGGGCTAGGCCACTACAACAATAGCCTTAGTGGCCAAAATTATTGCGCCCGTGCTACTAGCGGATAAGCCCGTGAGAACCCCGAGTTTATAGTCGTTCCATGCCTCGGTCATGTCCCCTTGGGGGAGATTCTTGGCTTCCTAGCCGAGCCTCTCGTTCGGTTCCTAAGCCTGTTCTACCGGGCTCGGGGGCTCTCTGCCTCCCTTGGTGGTTCACTTTGAGCAGCACTAAGCCGGTACTTGGATATCACACTCATCATGATAGTCAGGACGCTTCTAGGCATCTCAGCTACAGCTGGTGGGCTCGTCTCCTGAGTGTCCCTCTATTGGTATTTCTTAGCGTAAGCGAAAGAATTCGCAAGCTCATGGATATACCGTCGTAGCACTTCACCCAATAGTATTCAGGGTATCGTATTTTCCCAAAGGAATGGATGTGTAAAGCCTCTTAGCTAGTTCGCCCATGATAACAAGAAGAAGGATAGCTCAAGTAGTCAAGTTTTTCTAAGGATAGAGATCCTAAGTTAAGATAGCTTTGCCACTATTGACTTGCATCGGGCACCGGACAACACTTGGTCTGCCAAGCATTGCCGGCCTACAACTCTACACCATACCTAGACATGGGGATTACAAGGGATAGACATGGTTGTCACCACCTATCGCCTACCCCTCAACCGTGGAGTACAAGGTAAACGAAGGTAGCCTCTAGCCTAGACACCACGTCTGTGCTATCAACTACTACTCTAGCGCTCATGCAAGGGTTATCCGTCTTTATGAGGGCCCTTCTACTAGAGTATCCACCATAAGGATGAACGATGAACCCATAAGTAAATAATGAACAAAGATAACTTTCTTAAGATATCAATTCCAAAGTAGAACACAAACTTCTTACTTCAACTAGTAAGACGGTCGTAGAGCTACAAGTGAAGGAGTTGCTAGCTCCGACACTCCTTCCACTAGGTGTAGCGAGTACACTAGGGGAGGTTGCTGACAACCCCAACACTTCTCCAACTCTTCCCTATCTCACTCCCTATTATTCTAGCTAAAGCCTAGGTAAGAATGAAGCTCTTCTTCTCTTCTTGCTCTATTGTTGTGTGTTGTAGAAGGGGGGGTTGCCCCTCTATTTATATGAGGTTTGACGTGGTGTAGAAGCTAATTCTGGCACAAAGACTGGTCTCCACTGCCTCTGCATGGCGCCATGTGACCGCAATTTGAAGGAGCGGTAGAGAGGCATCGGTGGGGGTTTGCCCGCCCCCTGGCCTAGCCCTCTCACCACCGCCTTCACGTGGTGGGTCGGTGATGGCTCCTAGGTTGCTCCTTGGTGGGTATTTTGTTGGATAAACTTAAGTTGATGGGCTTCTCTTATTATTCCTTTATGCAAATCAGCGTTGGAAAGCGCCTTTCGGTGAGATTTTCCATGCATTTTTGTTTATGTCCTGCAAAATACTTAAACACCAAAACTTGTGGAGAATGTGAGTTAAAAACCCTATTTCTAGGTTTTGGTATTCATTATTTGTTTGTTTTGTTAAAATGTTGGTGGTAGGAATTGAGTTAAGCACCGCCAACAAGCTCCCCCACACCTAGTCCTTTTCTTGTCCTCGAGTAAAGTTCTAAGGACTAAGCGGGTTCATCTCCTTGATTTTGAAAATCTGCATACTAGTTATTTCGAGCTTCACTTGAACCTCTGAACTTTCAGGTGTCTACCAAAATATCTTAGGTAATTGAAAAATGAAACATCTTGGATTCAAATTTACTCACTCCATCCTTGCTCAGAAACTTGGGTTTTTGTATGGTTTTTGAAAGTGTAAAGATAGCTTTTGTTCCATGAATGATTCTCTCATGTCACTCAAGTTTGTAAGTGTTTCCTTACCAAGGCATATGTTGCATGTTTGCCTTCTTTTGAATCATTCTACTTCTAAAAGCTTATTTGGAGCTTTGCGTAGGGATGAGATTCGAAGCACACTTACCTTTTATATATTGTAAAGTCAAATTCCAGATCCACTGGAGAGAAGAGTCATACTCTTAGATAAAAAATGTGCAAGTGTGTGGAAATATGGTGGAAAAATACTCCTTTATTTGAGATGATCTCTTTCTCTAGCTTCTATTTGGAGACAGGGCTTGCATTATTTTCTTCTTTCTATGAGCCTTCATATGCTCATCATTTTTTTCAATGCTTTGGAACCTTCATGTGCCCCATTCTTTTCTTCCTGTTTTTTCCAAAACTTTGGGACCTTCATGTGTCCCATTTTTTTCAATACTTTTGCATAGCCTTTCTGTCTCTTACTAGAAATATGCTAGGGAGATCATATTTAGAGCATGGAGTATTCATTTATTTGGTGATGGAAGCATGTTTTAGCGTATTCCCAGTGTAAGAATAGTTGTGATATGTGGTGTGTCAGTGTTTCGAACAAACATCGGCTAGTAAATTTATAATTGTTGCGCATTAGGCTCGGATGGTGCACGAAAGGACACAAGGTTTATACTAGTTCGGGTTGAATGTCCCTACGTCCAATCTGCTGCTGCTCGTGTTATTAGTACCAAAAAAGGTTCGTAGTAGGGGGTACAAATGGTCAAGAGAGGGAGAGGTCCCAGGTCTCTGATGGAATGGTCGAAAGGGCGCTAAGAGCTCGGACGCTACTTGGCTGTATGCGTGATGCGTTGTGTGTGTTGAACTGATCCGTCAAGAGTCGGTCCATTTGGTGGGGAGCCCTGCCCTCCCTTTTATAGGCCAAGGGGGGAGCAGGGGTTACAGATGGGAGAAAGAGGAAAATGCTGAAGGTATAGAAGGTCCTTTGAGGGAGCCGGATCTTCCTTTTTCCCTATGCCTGCCCTGCTTAACACGACAGGCTGTGTCAGAGGTGGCGTGTTCGTTGATCCTCGTAGGCCATGCCCTGACCTCATTTAGCAAGTGGGTGCGTCCCATCCTACATCGGCGGATGGTGCGGCGTGCCGGAGAGCTGAGCTATGACCCCTCGGGTGGTAATAGGGGAAGTGACCATACATCCGTCACTATAGATGATATGATTTCTATCTTGGACCATAGTGGCTGTCGTATGCCTATGTTAGTATCCGCGCCCGAGGACTGAAGGTGGTGCCTACTACACTGTGGGACAAAAGTCGGCGTCTACAACACTATTCAGGCACTGTTACGTCGGAAAGGGCTTAAAGCGCCCATCCCATCATATCCTGATGGTACCTTCCTGCAGGCTTGCAGGGCATGGTCCTCGGCACTACGTTTGACTTGAATGTCCTATCGTACCATGTGCTTGTCATCATGAAGGAGCAGGGTGCGATCGTCGGGCGAGGCAGAGCCCACCCTCGAACGTCGGGCGAGGCGGAGCTAGCCCCTAATCATCGGGCGAGGCAGAGCCTGCCCTTGGACGTTAGGCAAGGCGAAGCCCACCCTCGGACGTTGAGAGAGGCGAAGCCAGCCCTTAGCCATCGGGCGAGGCGGAGGCTAGCCCTCGAGGGTCGGATGAGGCGGAGCCCGCCCTCGGACGTCGGGCAAGGCGGAGCCAGCCCTTAGCTGTCGGGCGAGGCGGAGGCTAGCCCTTGGGGGTCAGGCGAGGCGGAGCCTGCCCTCGGACGTCGGGCGAAGCGGAGCCAGCCCTTAGCCGTCGGGCGAGGCGGAACCAATCTTCTATCGTTCGGGCAAGAAGCATAGTAGTGTTCTTGTCTGACTGGAAGCATCAACATTCGATGGTCATTAGTCCCACCTCATTGGGTACCTCGGTATTAGGTCCCCGACAGTAGCCCTCGAGCCCTCGGGTGATTCGGATAGAATCGCCCAAAGGGTATTTTGATTTGCCAGAGGGTGCGCGCGAGCGCACCCGTCAGGTGTAGCCCCCGAGCTCCCAGGTGATTCAGATAGAACCGCCCGGGGGGTAATTTCGGATCCCTCGTGAGTAAGGCTATGGGATTCGGTTTTTGTCAGCTGCATAGTTTTAAGGGAACCCTGGTATCCTGTTCGTGGGGATTTCATCCAGGGTTAGCCTAGCTAGGCTCGATTGTGGATCGAGACCCCCCTGCTGCTCGTGTACCTAACTCCTGGTTGCTTGTGGGCCCATCCCTCGTTGGGATGGCTGTCGAGACTATTAGGTCGGCCCTTGGACCCGTATTCCTTTGGTGGGAAAAAGAGTCCTGGTCTACCTAGGGAAGGCAAACCATCCGGCGTGATTTTGGTGGGAAAGGATAGGGATCGCGGGCACATATCCCACGGCGTGACGCGGTGGTGTGTCGTGGTAGGCTTGGAGATCGAGGCAGAAGGTTGCCTTTCTCGCATCCGTCGCCCCTACAAAACCATGGGGTTTGCCCCTAGGGTTTCATACTTTGCCTTTTCGCCTTCGCATTGTCAACCTCCGCCACCAATCGCCAAAGCCTCCCACACTCGCATCACGGCCGCCATCAAGCTCGCATCCACATCGCAGCTGCAGTCGAACTCGCATCCACCCCCTCCTAGTCGTTTCAATGGAGCCGTGGAGCGGATCCAGTATCACCCCTCATCGCCTAGAGGGCCTCGTTCGCCGTGGCCTCCACCGCCCGCTGACCACCATCGAGGAGTGGCGGCTGCCCGATAATGAGGATGTGCCATCACCGCCCGAAGGGTATGTCATGTCCTTCGCTCACTTCCATGAGCAGGGATTCGCCATACCTACTCACAAGTTCCTTCGGGGGCTGTTGGATTACTACCAGGTGGAGCTACAGCACCTTACCCCCAACGGGATCCAGCACATGGCGGCATTCGTCGCCATGTGCGAGGGGTTCTTGGGGATTGATCCTCACTTCGACCTGTGGTGGCATCTCTTCGCCATCAATCTTCTAAAGAAGCGGGTCAGCAAGTAAGAGCGGCACGCGCCGGTGGGATGCGTCGGCTTTCACCTCCGCAACAACCAGGTAGAAGCATACCCGTTAATGCATCTGTCGACCTCCAACAAGGGGTGACATTCGCAATGGTTCTATGTCAAGGATGACGTCGCCGCCCCCCTGCTAGTTTTCTCCGGGCGTGTCATCGAGGAGACTCCATGGTCGTGGAAGTGGGGCGTCCTGGTCAAGGAAAAGAAGAACCTCAACGACCTTCTCGCTGCCCTCCAAACTTTGAAGGACAGGGGCATGAAGGGATCGGGGATCATTGGCACTTACCACGCGAGGAGGGTGGCACCGCTGATGGCACGCGTGCTTCGCCTGCACTAGATGGCGCCCGGGGCATCGTTCGAAGGGATGGCACTTGTCGGCAAAGCGCTCCCTCCCTCCGAAGTGGCACGGCACATCAAGGAGGTGATGGAGCCTTCAAAGGACACTGCTGGCGTTGTCCTTGATTTTGTGTTTCCAGTGCTGGGGCATCCCCCAATGTGGCTGGAACCAGGTTTTATTGACTTCATAAGTTTTCTTTCTCCGTACTCCTTTTTTACTTGAATTTCTGACCCCTTGAAGCTAACCTTGTCTATCGGTAGCGTGTCGCGGAGGAGGTAGTCGAGGTAGAGCGTTCTCCAGCCGTCCAGAGGGTTGGGCTCTGTTGCTAGATGAGCTCCATGACACCGGGGCCAGGCGGAGCTGTCGGTTGGTCAGCCCCGGGGTTGGATCAGATGGGCCATCATCGGCCCGCTCTGACCCTTCGTAGCGCACCGAGGGTTTGTGTTGATCGCTGGCAAAGACGCCCGCTGGTACTAGTTCTTGTCCGGACGCCGCCTTCACAAGTGTGTTGGCCGCCTTGTTGAGGCACCTTGGGATGTGATTGAGTTCGAGGCCGTCAAACTTGTCTTCCAATCGTCGGACTTCTTGGCAGTACGCAGCCATCTTGGTGTCATGGCAGCTTGACTCCTTCATGACTTGGTTAATGACTAGATGAGAGTCACCCCGAATGTCGAGGCATCGGATGCCCAACTCGATGGTGATGCGTAGGCCATTGACGAGTGCTTCGTATTCGGCCACATTATTTGATGAGGGGAAATGGAGCCGAACCATGTACCTCACGTGGACCCTAAGGGGTGATACGAAGACCAACCCTACACCGGCGCCCTTTTTCATCAGGGATCCATCAAAGTACATCATCTAGTACTCTTGATCGATGACCGTTGGTGGTGTTTGGACCTTGGTCCATTTGGCGATGAAGTCAGCCAATACCTAGGATTTGATCGCTGTTCGGGAGGCATATGTGATGCCTTGATCCATCAGCTCAAGTGCCCACTTTGCAGTTCTTCTCGTGGCATCCTGGCTCTGGATGACCTCGCCGAGGGGGAACGATGTCACAATCGTCATAGGATGTGACTCGAAGTAGTGGCGCAGCTTCCTCTTGGTGATGAGGACGGTGTAAAGGAGCTTCTAGATTTGAGAGTAGCGTGTTTTGGAGTCGGATAGTACCTCACTGATGAAGTACACAGGGCGCTTGACCTTGAGGGCGTGCCCCTCTTCCTCCTGCTCTACTACTAGGGCGACGCTGACCACCTGCGTGGTGGCCGCTATGTATAGCAGGAGGGATTCTCCATCGCTTGGAGGAACTAGGATCGAGGGCCTTGTCAGAAGTAGTTTAACCATGTTAAGCACCTCCTAGGCCTCGAATGTCCACATGAAGTGGTTGGCTTTCTTCAAGAGCCGATAAAGGGGGAGTCCTCGTTCGCTGAGGCATGAGATGAATCGGCAGAGGGCGGCGAGGCACCCTGTGATTCACTGAACACCCTTTATGTTCTGAATCGAGCCCATCCTTGTGATGGCTAAGATTTTCTCTGGGTTGGCTTCGATGCCACGCTCGGAGACAATGAAGCCAAGCAGCATACCCCTCGGGACCCCAAAAACACATTTCTCGGGATTGAGTTTGATGCCATTAGCCTAGAGTTTCGTAAAGTTTGCTCAAGATCGGTAATGAGGTGTTCAGCCCATTTGGACTTAACTACGATGTCATTAACGTAGGCCTCAACGGTTCGCCCGATGAGGTCCCCAAAGCATCTGAGTATACATCGCTAGTACGTAGCCCCAATGTTCTTCAGACCAAACGGCATCAAAACATAGCAGAACGATCCGAAGGGGGTGATGAAAGACATCGTGAGTTGGTCGGACCTTTTCATCATGATTTGATGGTAGCCGGAGTATGCATCAAGGAAGCAGAGGGTTTCGCACCATGAGGTAGAGTTGACTATTTGTTCTATGCATGGCAAAGGAAATGGATCCTTTGGGCACGCCTTGTTGAGGCCCGTATAGTCAACACACAGCCTCCATTTCCCACTCTTCTTTCATACAAGGACGAGATTGGTTAACCACTCTGGGTGGTGTACTTCCCTTATGAATCCGATGGCTGACAGGTTTGCTATCTCCTCACCGATGGCCATGCGCTTTTCCTCATCGAAGCGGCGCAGGCATTGCTTCACTGGCTTGGAACCTAGATGGATTTTTAAGTTATGCTTGGCGACCTCCCTTGGAATGCCTGGCATATCTAAGGGTTTCCACACAAGGATGTCTTTGTTGTCATGGAGGAAGTCGATAAGCACGCTATCCTATTCGGAGGAGAGTGTGGTACCTATGCGTACCATTTTACCCTCGGAGCTGCTGGGATCTATGAGGACCTCCTTGGAGCCCTCTGTCGATTCAAATGACCCGATCAACTTCTTTGCATCAGGAGCTCCTTCGGTGACCTCCTTGAGGGCAGCGAGTTCCCCAGAGGCGACGATGGACGTGGTGTGGCCACAGCACTTGACCTCGCACTCGTAGGTGCGCTGGAAGGAGGTGTCGACGGTGATGACCCCATGGGGGCCCGGCATCTTCAGCTTGAGGTACATGTAGTTGGGGATGGCCATGAACTTCGTGTAGCATGGATGTCCCAGGATGGCGTGGAAGGTTCTGGGGAACCCAACCACCTCAAAGGTGAGGGTCTCTGTGGGGGTATTAATCCATATACCCTTACGGCTAAGCTTGGGCCGGCCCAGATCGATGGGTTCGGCCCACCCGAAAGACGACGTGCGGCCCAGCCAACCTAATCGAAGTCCCGCACAAGGAGTCAAGGCGGATTTGGTGATCAAGCAGGATCCTGGTCGGTTAGAATAGGAATCCTTATCCGTCCACATATGGCAATTGTAACTGACTAGGATTAGTTTCCAGATCTGTAACCCTGCCCCCCGGACTATATAAGGTGGGCAGGGGATCCCTCTAAAAAACATCTCTCATTGACATACAGCAATACAAATCAGACGCAGGACGTAGGTATTACGCCTTCTTGGCGGCCGAACTTGGATAGAACCTCGTGTCTGTCTTGCGTCACCGTCTTGTTTGTGGCTTGCGCATCTGTCTGCCGACAATCTACTACCTTAGGCATACCCCTAGGTAGACTGCAGACCATATTTTGTCGACAGTGGCGCGCTAGGTAGGGGGTGTGCGTACTGCTCTCCAAGCAAACAAGATGGTCATCGTCTCCGCCTCCATGGCTACGCCGAACGGCCTCACGTTCACCGTCGGCCAGATCACCTGGACCACCGGCTTCGACGACTTCATCGCCATGGCCACGGAGGAGGCGTGGATTCAGTCTGCGCCGACCACTACTTCACCTGCATCGGCTATGGCTCCGACCATGATGGGTATGGCTCCGACCACGATGGATCTAGCTCCGACCACGGTACATCTAGCTCCGACCACGCCTGCATCATCTTCAGCCACGCCGATAACTCGTCGTCCGCTTCCCCGCTACAAAGGGAAGCAGATCGACAACACCGAACTGCTCGACTCCATCGATCGGGTCGGCACCAAACTTGCTGAAACCCTAGCTCTGGTAAGTGCGATTCAAAGTCAACCTAACGAGTAGGTAACCGCTCCCCACAACAGATCTACCCGACCAGCTCGGACCAGTCGTCCTGCACGACTTGGTACAGATCTCGTGGTCATATCTACTCCTAAAGGGCGCTCCACTCATCACCGGCCAGCCTCCGCGACAGGTCTCCGGCTCTCCGAGTACGAAGCCTCGACGGAGAACCACCAGGTCCAGCCCTACGGCCTGCGAAACGCTGCCTCCAGCTACGCGTATAACCTACAACGCCGCTTGGATCTGTGTTTTATGCACCGACCTCGGCTGAAGCCACGCGACTTCATCAACATGATCCGGACTGAGGATTATCAAGAAGGATCCGTCCACACAGTCCAAGAGGGTGACTCTAGCTCCTCGTCTGGCATCGCATCTAAAGCATCTATCCACACCGAGCTTCAGCATCACGAAGACGTCGGCGCCAAGTACGATCTGGATCTGCCAGACCACGCCCCGGGGTTTTCACAATTCCCATCTTTCCTGCCAAGACGAGGGGATTTGATCCATGTTGTCAGCAATGACGAACCGCCAGCGGTTGGCAAAATAGAACAAGAAAGGACTACGCGCGAAGCACGCAATATTGACTGGTTTAATCGCCGACAAATCAAAGCCGAAGCAGACCAGGAGGCACGACGCATAAGGGTCCAGCCACGCGACCTCAACGATGCTTTCGATAGGGTGGGGGACAAATAGGTCTTCAGGACTCCAAGTGCCAACGTAGCCGTCGCCATGGTGACAATGCAACGGCTACCCAACACCCCAGAAACCCAAGCGGTTCGCAATGAAATACAAGCCTATCTGACGGCTGCCATGGCCCAGACCACAAAGATTGTAAATCAAGTCCGGGCTCCATCCGTCTTAGTCGAGTCAAGCCACAGCCACCAGCTCCCAAGTCGCTCATAGCCACTCCACCCACATGGCTCGCGCAACAACGACCCATCAGACAACCGTCAAGGCGGAAACGGTGGCCACGATGGTGGTCAGGATGACAACCACCGTCGGGAGGACAACCATCGCGACGTCCGGGATGATAATCACCGAGACAACCACGACAATCGCTGTGATAACCACGGTCGCAGGGCTAATCTAGATGGCAATCGAGATCGCCGTGATGGCAATAACGATCTCCGCCATTACCTCGATGGACGCGATCTGTGCACTCACATCAACCAGAGAGCCAACGATCGAGCATCCTATGAAAGCTATCGCTGTATGGAGTATGACACTGCCCACGGTCCGCCGGGTTTGACGCAGTTTACTCCACACCTTCGCCAAGTCATATGGCCCAAGAATTTCAAGCTCGAGAAACTTCAGAAGTACGACAGCAAGGAAAACCCCGAATTATGGGTCATGCTCTATGAAACCGCGTGTAGATCAGCCATGG
Source organism: Miscanthus floridulus (assembly GCF_019320115.1). NCBI lineage: Eukaryota > Viridiplantae > Streptophyta > Magnoliopsida > Poales > Poaceae > Miscanthus > Miscanthus floridulus. The sequence continues at coordinate 64,353,725 of NC_089586.1, read as the reverse complement.
CTGATGAGCACGTCATGTCTAACTACTTCCCAGTCGCTGTTGGCCATGCAGGTCACCAATGGCTGGTCAGCTTGCCGGCAAACTACTTTGATTCTTGGCAGGAGCTTAAGCAAGCCTTCATCGACAATTTCATCGCTACTTGTGTACAACCGGGCAACAAATACGATCTGCAACGGATCCAAGATTGGAAAGATGAGCCACTGCGCGAGTACGTTCGGTGTTTCTCAGAGATGCGCATCAAGGTCCCATCAATCTCCGACAACGAGGCAATCGAGGCTTTCATCACTGGCCTCTGCTTCCACGACGCCCTAAGAGACAAGCTCCTCCGAAAGAGACCTGAATCGGTCACAGCGCTCCTATCCACCGCTAAGAAATATGCGGACGCCGACGACGCTAAGAAGATAATTATTGAAGAAGCAGCAAGGGTTCCACGCTCTGACCACCCCCCACACCGCGACGACTATCGCGGCAACCGTGGTTGGAACGACAATTTTGACCGCCACAACCAGCGCAACGACTCCCGCGACCACCACGACCAACGTAATCAGCGGCGTAACCGCCATGACGATTACAAGAGCAAGCGTGCTCGGGAAGACGACGGCGAGGTCAATACCGTTAAAAAGGGTGGCGGACGTCGTAATTACAAAGACGACTATGCCAAAGCATTAAAGGGGCCCTACCAGCTCCATCCTAAGTCAAACCATACCATGGAGAATTGCCGCGTTCTCAAGTCCATCTATACACGTCAACAGGCTCTGGATATATCCGACAAGCCTAACGATGCAGGGGAACAACGCAACGAGGATAACGATGACGACAATGCAGACCCTCGTCACAAGTACATCAAGCCAACCAATCGTGTGCACACCATCATCGGAGGCAAAGTGTCCATTGAGACCAAGCGGGAACGCAAGCTGGTCGCCCGTGCTTGCTTGAACGTGGCCAACGCTGACAACCTCCTCGCCGATCCGCGGCTCCCTCTGTGGTCTCACCACGAAATCACTTTCAGCAGAAAGGACCAATGGGCCACAATACCTGAGCCAGGACATTTTCCCCAGGTCCTCGATCCTTATATCAACAAGGTCTAGTTCGACAGAGTACTGATCGACGGCGACAGCTCCATCGATATAATGTTCAAGAACAGTCTGCCCGCCCTGAAGATAGCTCAGGCGGATCTTAAGCCATACGAGGCACAGTTCTAGGGTGTTCTCCCCGAACAGAGCTCTACACCTCTCGGGCAGATCACGCTACCTGTGCAGTTTGGGACCCCGGACCACTTCCGCACCGACTACGTCAACTTTGTGGTCGCTGACTTCGACGGCACCTACCATGCTATTCTTGGTCGACCGTCGCTCACCAAGTTCATGGCCATACCTCATTACAGGTATCTAGTGCTCAAGATGCCTACCGAGAAAGGAGTCCTAACCCTCCGAGGTAACGTGTACGCCGCTTACACCTGCGAAGACGACAGTTTCAAAATAGCAGAGGCCCACGACCTCTCTATTCGCATGGCCGAGACCATGCTCGACGCTAAGAAGACCTCAGCCGACCATCTAGAGATCCCAGAGCTCGAGGCTCCACGCAAGAACATCATGTCAAAGGAGCACAAGGTGATCTAGCTGGTCGACGGCGATTCCAGCAAAACGGCCCTTATCGGGGCCAACCTAGATCCCAAATAGGAAGACGCGCTCATCGGGTTCTTGAGGAACAATGTGGATGTGTTCGCATGGAAACCTACCGACATGCCCGGTGTACCTCGGAACTTGATCGAGCACTCCTTGAATGTCAACAGCAAGGCCAAACCTATCAAGCAGAAGCTACGACGGTTCGCTCACGACAAAAAGGAGGCGATTAGGGTAGAAGTTACACGGCTTTTGGTAGCCAGATTTATCAAAGAAGTGTATCATCCGGAGTGGTTAGCCAACCCGGTTCTTGTACGCAAAAAGAATAATGAATGGAGAATGTGCGTTGATTACACTGATCTCAACAAACACTGCCCTAAGGACCCCTTTGGCTTACCTCACATAGACGAGGTCGTAGATTCAACCGCCGGTTGTGAGCTCCTTTCCTTTCTTGATTGCTACTCTGGTTATCATCAGATCTTGTTTGTGGCTTGCGCATCTGTCTGCTGACAATCTACTACCTTGGGCATACCCCTAGGTAGACTACCGACCATATTTCGTCGATAGTCTTAGTCCTGTAATTGAACTAATCCCCAAAGGTAATGGGCAGATCGATCTATCCTAGTGACATGGCCTGCTTCCCGGGCACGATGCTGTGGAAAGGCGCTTGGATTGGGCGGAGGTGCGTTCGGTCGACGCCCATCACATCGAGCGTCTTTGCATACATGATGTTGAGGCCACTGCCCCCGTCCATCAGGACTTTGGTGAGGCGCTTTGGGTCGATGATCGGGTTGACTGCAAGCGGATACCTTCCTGGGTGTGGGACGACATCCGGATGGTCGGTCCGATCGAAGGTTATGGCAGACTCCAACCACCGGAGAAAGGGAGGTGTGGCCGGTTGGGCCATGTAGACTTGGTGGCGTGCGACCTTCTAACAACGTTTGGAGTCGTAGGCCATTGATCCCTCGAAGATCATGAGGCAGCCGTCTAGCATTGGAAAGCCGTCGTCCTTCTCCTCGGCATCGTCCATAGTGGGGGTAGGTTCCTTCCCTTGCTCCCCTTTGTTGGAGCCTCCGGACAAGAACTTCCGCATGAGGCTATAGTCCTTGAGCGGATGCTTTATGGGAAAGGCGTGGTTCGGGCATGGCCCCTTGAGCATTTTTCAAAGTGGATCGAAGCGCCCTCCGTGGGCTTCCAACCACCCTTGCGGTCAGCAGTAGCCATGAGTGGGTCCTCACGCCGTTGCTTCTTATTTTTTCTTTTAGCGGAACGATTGGAGGTGCCTTCACCAACACCCTTGTCTCGCCTTGCCTTGCCCACAAGGCAATTGAAGATTGCTCCGACCGCCTCTTCTCCTGAGGCGTGGCTAGTGGCGATATCTAGGAGCTCCTTGGTGGTCTGTGGGCCCTTGCGTCCTAGCTTATGAACCAAGGACTTGCAGGTCATCCCGGACAGGAAGGCTCCTATCACGTTGGCCTTGGCGACGTTAGGGAGCTCATTGCACTGTCGGGAGAAGCATTGGATGTACCCATGGAGGGTCTCACTGGCCTTCTGGCGGTAGTTTTTGAGGTCCCATGGGTTCCTAGGGCATTTGTACGTGGCCTGGAAGTTTCCCACAAAGATCTACTTCATATCCGCCCAACTCTAGATTATGTTGGACGGTAGGTGTTCCAACCATGCCCGAGTCGAATCGGCCAAGAACAGTGGAAGGTTATGAATAATGAAGTCATCATTATCCGCACCACTGGCTTGATAGGCAAGCCGATAGTCTTCAAGCCAAAGCCCAGGGTTTGTCTCCCTCAAGTACTTAGGGATATTAGTAGGTGGTCGATACCTTGGCGGGAATGCAGCATTGAGGATGTGTCAGCTAAAGGCCTGAGGCCCTAGGAGGCCAAGGCTCAGGCTCCGGTCCTCGCCGCTATCGTAGCGTTTGCCGCATCAAGGATGATAGCCGTGGTGGGCTCCTTCCCTCAGGTCGCTGTAGGTGCGTCTATGGGCATCGAGGGTGCTGCGGGCGTCGCGGTTGTGGCCGAGACATTTATGTATCGGGATTGCAGCACGTTGCCCACCGCCTTGCGGCGCTTGGTGGACCAATGCGTCCTTGGTGGGGCGCACTGAGGGCATACGCTGGCTGGCATCAGGCTCGTGTCACCAAGACAACGAGCTCTCTGCCTGCTGTGCTGCCACACGCTCAAGTAGCGTGCGAATTTCGTGGTGGACCCGATGATCCTCGGGCGTCGCGACCTCTGGGAGGCCATGAAGTAGGGCCGTTGCGGCGGTGATGTTCTAGCTTGCCCGAGTGAAGTGAGGAAGGGTTTTGCTATCAGCGATGATCCTTTGGTTTACGTCACGGGCCATGACACGTGCGTGCCCACCATCTCCGTGGTGCCTGATCTCCTCATCGACCTCCACGTACTCCCGAACAAGCTGTTGTCTGGCTTCGTCTATTTCCCGCTTTTGGGCTCTCAGCTGCTCCACCCCTACGTGAGGTGGGGCCATTGTCCCCCTCTCGGTTGCACCACCGAGGTTGCCTGCCGGGGTAGTCTCCTCCGTGAAGATGCTTTCAACATGTCCCTCAGAGGTTTCTGCCATGAAACATTCCTGGGAGGGATGATGGCTCCCCCTGCCGGAGTCAGAGCTAGAGTCTGACCTCGGCCCCTCCAAGAGGAGGCCATGGAGGGATTCCGCAATGCTTTCAATCATCCCTATGAACTTGTTATTCGTGGGGATGGGATTGTGCGCTGTGCCATAAGGTGGCTAATGGTCGCCGCGGCGTTGCGGAGACCGAATGGAAGCGCCGCCGGGGCGCTCCGTGCGGAGTGTTCCAGAGAGAGGGTGAGGTGGCGTGGGTCCTCCCTGGATGGCTATGGTCCAAGGGAGATGCTGGGCTGGCGCTCAAGCCTCCCATAGTTGAAGTTGACGGAGGGGAGAGACTGGACGGCGGCGTGGGCCAGCGCCAACTCTCCTCCCAGCGTGACAATGAAGTCCAGGTCACTGAAATGCACGTGCGCGCTCGGAACCCAGCTGATTGTGTGGTTAGCCATCCGAGGCCTAATTTGGAACGCACAAAGGCCCCTACCTGGCACGCCAACTGTCGGTGTTTTGAACAAACACTGGCTAGTAAATTTATAATTGTTGCTCGTTAGGCTCGGATGGTGCACTGAAGGACACAAGGTTTATACTAGTTCAGGCTAAATGTCCCTACGTCTAGTATGCTACTGCTCATTTTATTAGTACCAAAAAAGGTACGTAGTAGGGGGTACAAACGGTCGAGAGAGGGAGAGCTCCCAGGTCTCTGATGGAATGGTCGAAAGGGCGCCAAGAGCTGGGTCGCTGCTTGGCTGTATGCGTGATGCATTGTGTGTGTTGAACTAATCCAACAAGAGTCGGTCCCTTTAGTGGGGAGCCCTGCCCTCCCTTTTATAGGCCAAGGGGGGAGCAAGGGTATAGAAGGTCTTTTGAGGGAGCCGGGTCTTCCTTTTTCCCTGTGCCTGCCTTGCTTATCACGGCAGGCCATGTCAGAGGTGGCTTGTTCGCTGATCCTCGTAGGCCATGCCCTAGCCTCATTTAGCAAGTGGGTGCGTCCCATCCTACACCGGTGGATGGTGCGGCGTGGTGGAGAGCCAAGCTATGACCGCTTGGGGGTAATAGGGGAAGTGACCATACGTCCGTCATTGTAAATGATGTGATTTCTATCTTGGACGTAGTGGTTGTCATATGCCTATGTTAGTATCCGCGCCCGAGGACTGAAGGCAGTGCCTACTGCACTATGGGACAAAAGTCGGTGCCTACAACACTATTTAGGCACTGTTACATCGAAAAGGGCTTAAAGCGCCCGTCCCATCGTATCCTGATGGTACCTTCATGCAGGCGTGCAGGGCATGGTCCTCGGCACTGCGTTTGACTCGAATGTCCTATCATACCCTGTGCTTATCATCATGAAGGAGCAGGGTGTGATCGTCCGGCGAGGCAGAGCCTGCCCTTGGACGTCGGGCGAGGCAGAGCCCACCCTCGGACGTTGGTTGAGGCGGAGCCCACCCTCAGACGTCGGGCGAGGCAGAGCCAGCCCCTAGCCATCAGGCGAGGCAGAGCCCGCCCTTGGATGTCGGGCGAGGCGGAGCCCACCCTCAGACGTCGGGCGAGGCGAAGCCAGCCCATAGCCGTCGGGCGAGGCGGAGGCCAGCCCTCGGGGGTTGGATGAGGCGGAGCCCACCCTCGAATGTCGGGCGAGGTGGAGCCAGCCCTTAGCCATCGGGCGAGGCGGAGGCCAGCCCTCGAGGGTCGGGCGAGGCGGAGCCCACCCTCAGATGTTGGGCGAGGCGGAGCCAGCCCTTAGCCATTAGGCTAGGCAGAACCAATCTTCCATCATTTGGGTAAGAATCGTAGTAGTGTTCTTGTCTGACTAGAAGCGTCAACGTTCGATGGTCATTAGTCCCACCTCATTGGGTACCCCGATATTAGGTCCCTGACATGGTGTGTACGTGAGTTTCGACCTTCGGAGCATGAAAAATCTCTCAACAGGGGTCACAAAACTTGACAAAACTCAACACAAAGTAAGAGGCAAATGTAGAAGGCTTTTGTCAAGAATGGACACATATGGCTCTAGTAGTTATTTTGCTATCATTCAAGGAACATGCTATTTGAATTTTGTTTTTTCAAAGATAAAACCCCAAGCATTTTGCAAGAAAAGGTAAGTTTCATGTCATCCTACTATATCTCATTCGTCAATCACTTAGATAAAATAGGGTCCCTATGATAAGTGTTCACAAGTTTTTTAGGAATATTAGCAAGGAATAAAAAGTATGTAAATTTTTTTAATCATAGGATGAATGGAGATGGAGCGTCACTTTTTTTAGTTTTGCATTTTTAAATTATTTAGTTCTAACCTTTATTTTAAAATATAAGGAGTGAGGATGCACAAACCAAAATTTGATTATGTTGACCTCTTGTGCATCTTTTTGGGAGTTGAGTGTTTGAGTGTGCCTTCTCCCCCACACTTGTTTTGTACCTATCTTATTTGAAAAGAAAACACAAAAACAAGTGTAGACAACAATTCTATAATCTTTATTGAATTTGAGGTGTATTTATTTAGAGTTAGGAAGTTTGTTAAAAGCAATTAATTTCATTACATCTATTTTTTCTTTCAGATTATATGAAGGCTTCAAGAAAACTTTAATCGTTGACCGTTTACCTTAAAAGCATTACCTTTGTCGTCTTAAATTGTGATCGTGCCATGTGATGACGTGTTGTGATGGTGTACGGTCCTTTCCATTTGCTTCGGAGTTTTCCTTCGCCGATAGCTTGACTTTGGAGTTGAATAGTAGTACCTTATCTCCTTCCTTGAACTCTTTTTGCTTGATTCGGTGATCGTGCCATCTTTTGGTTCTTTCTTTATAAAGCTTGGCACTGTGGTAAGCCTTCTCCCTCCATTCTTCTAGCTCGGCAATTTGCTTTTGTCGGTTTCTGACGGTTAGTTTTACATCCATATTCTAGCTCTTTATTGCCCAGTGAGCTCAATGCTCTAGCTCGACTAGTAAGTGACAACTTTTTCCATAAACAAGCTGGTATGGTGACATGCTGATGGGGGTTTTGTAAGCTGTCCTATATGCCCAAAGTGCATCAGGTAGCTTGTCCTTCTAGCCTTTTCCCATCTCATTGACCGTTTTCTATAGGATGTTTTTGATCTGCTTGTTCGATGCTTCTGCCTGATCGCTTATTTGAGGATGATAGGGTGTGGCTATGTTGTGCTTTGATCCAAGCTCCTATAGCAAGTTTTGGAAGGTCTTATCAATGAACTGAGATCCTCTGTCACTTTATGACCATCTTGGGTGTTCCAAAGCGAGGGAAGATCACTTCATGGAACATCCTTTAGGCATGCTTGGCATCAGCAGCTCTGCATGGTAAGGCCTCCACCCATTTGGATACATAGTCAATGGCTATGAGGATGTACTCCCTATCACGGGATTTTGGGAATGGTCCCATGAAGTCAATGCCCCAAACATCAAATATCTCTATTTGAAGCTTGTAGTGCAGGGGCATTGCATTGCGAGCGGTGATGCTCTCATGCAGCTGGCATTTTCAACACCTTCGGATGAATTCTTTGGTGTCTTCGTACATCATAGGCCAAAAGAACCCGCACTGCCAGATTTTGGCTTGTGTGCGGAATGCTCTATAATGGCCTTCATACAGTGTTGCATGACACTTTTCTATGATTTGTATCCCTTCCGTCGTTGGTACGCACCTCCTCAACAAACTGTCAGAACACACCCTGTATAGGTATGGGTCATCCCAAAGGTGATGTCTACTCTCGGCTTGCACTTTTTTCTTATTTTCCCCTAGTGGTACGTATCCTACAAGCATGAAGTTCACTATGTTTGTGTACCACAGGTTGGAGTCCGTCACCTTCAGTAGCATGTCGTCGTGTAGGAAGTCATTTATTGGTAGTTCCTTTATGTTAGTGACTTGCATACACGACAAATGATCCGCAACAGTATTTTCTATTCCTTTTTTATCTTTTATTTCAAGGGCAAATTCTTGGAGTAGAAGTACCCATCTTATTAGTTTAAGTTTAGCGCCTTTCTTAGTGAGCAAGTATTTTAGTGCAGCATGATCAGTGTAAACGATAACTTTTGCTCCTACTAAGTAAGACCTAAACTTGTCAACAGCAAAAACAACTGCTAGAAGCTCTTTTTCAGGTATAGCGTAATTAAGCGGAGCTCCTATTAGCGTTTTGCTAGCATAAACGATCACATGATGCTTCTTTTCTTTGGTTTGGCCAAGGACCGCCCCAATAGCGTATTCACTAGCATCACACATGATCTCAAAAGGCAGCGACCATCGAGAGGCTGGATGATTGGTGCTGAGATGAGTGCTTTCTTGAGGGTATGGAAAGCATTTAAGCACTCATCGGTGAACTCGAAAGGCGCATCCTTAGCTAAAAGGTTTGTGAGGGGTCTAGAGACTTGTGAGAAGTCTTTGATAAAATGTCTATAGAACCCTGCATGACCTAAGAAGCTACAAATTCCTTTTATGTTCACAGGGGTGGTAACTGCTCGATAACCTCGATATTGGCCTTGTCTACCTCAATCCCCCTCTCAGACAAAAGGTGTCCAAGGACGATGCCATCTTAGAACATGAAGTGGCACTTTTCCCAGTTAAGTACTAGGTCTTTCTCTTGGAATCATTGCAAGACTTTGTCTAAGTTCTCAAGACAATGATTGAAAGTTTCCCATAGACTGAAAAATCATCCATGAAAACTTCCATGATTTCTTCAATCATGTCTGAGAAAATAGACATCATACATCGTTGGAACAAAGCAGGTGCGTTGCACAACCTGAACGACATTCATCTGTACACATATGTTCCATACGGGCAAGTGAATGTGGTCTTGCTTTGATCATCAAGGTGAATAGGAATCTGAGGATACCCCGAATACCCATCAAGGAAACAGAACAAAGAGTGCTTCGTGAATCGCTCTAACATTTCATCAATGAAAGGCAATGGGAAGTGATCTTTCTTTGTAGTCGAGTTGAGTTTTTGGTAATCTATACACATCCTCCACCCCATGATGGTTCGTTGTGGGATCAACTCATTTTTGTTATTTTCAACGACCATCATGCCCCCTTTCTTAGGCACCACATGGACAGGACTAACCCAGTCGCTATGTGGTACTGGATAAATAATCCCGGCGTGAAGAAGTTTTAGGACTTCCTTCTTCATGACTTCCCGCATCGCATTATTGAGCCTATGTTGTGGTTCTTGTGATGGTGTGCTTGCAGGATCAATTGGAATGCGATGGGTGCGAAGTGTTGGACTTATCCCTTTAAGGTCTTGAAGTGAATACCCAAAAATAGACCTATGTTTCTCAAGAACGGCGATGAGTTTGGCTATCTCCTCATCAGTAAGCTTGTCACTTATGATTACAGGAGTTTTGGTGTCGCCTTTAAGAAAAGCATAACATAGGCCAACAGGTAGGGGTCTAAGATCAACCGAAGGGCGTGCTGGTACTTCCTCCTTGGGAAGATCTTTGGTCTCACCTAAGTCGTCCTCCTCTTAAATGAAGAGTTTGCCATCTTTCTCTAAGGCCGTGTTGGGAGATTCAAAGGGTGAAACGAACATGACCTCCTCGGGCAGCTATGGATAGGGGAGTGATTCTGCCATCGGGTTTTTGGCTTGATTGATAGGAATGGAAAAAGTGTCCCTCCCCAGCTTTATGTTTAGGTCCCTTGGTGTGGGTGGCTCTACGAAAAGTTTTTCTAGGGGATGCCCTATCATGATGTTGAAATCTTGGATGTAAAAGATATTGAAATCAAGGGCCATTTTGACATTCTCATGATGCATTGTTATGTTGTGCAAGATCCCACATCCCTTTAGGCTGGACCATGGGGCAACCCTAAGAGATTTGTTTGTTGGAGCAAGGGGTTCAGCACCTAAGTAGGTGTGTGCGAAAGATGTGAACATGAGATTTGCTATGATAGTAGGATTCTAAAGCACGTCCACCATGGTTCTATAGATTTGGCATTGGATGGTTAAAGAAGGGGTGCGAATCTAAATTTCTTCAGAAGAAAGCTCCACTTCTTCTACCCATTTGCAATTTAGGATAGAAGTCAACTCCCTAAAGGATTCCCTGAGGAATTCTTTGTCTAGAGGGTCAAGGGAAGTGATAGGAATTGGTTGTCTTTTTTGTATGAGTATTCTGAGGTATTTCCGAAATCTTCATGAAATTCATCCTTGAGAAATGGAAATTTCAAAGGTTGGAAACCTTCCTCTAGAGTTTTTGGTCCGGGTAAGGATCTCTAAATGGGAGGTATTAGTTTGGCCTTAGTCGAAGAGACTTCCTCATGGCTTGACTCAAGCTCTACATGGAGGGGTTCTAGGGGAGGAGTGTTCTCTAGAATGCAGTCTAGTAACGCTTCTCCTTCTGCTATGGTTTTATGGTTGAACGAACCTTTGGCAGCGATATCAAGCTATAGGGCAGACTCCTTGCTAAGACCTAACCAAAAAAGTTGTAACAGCACATGGTTTGGTATAGAAATGTCTGGGCCAGAGTGTGCTAGGAGTGAAAATCTGGCCCATGCTGCACCTATGGTTTCCTTCTCTTTTTTTGGAAATTGAGAACCTCTTGTCATAGGTGAAAGCATCTAGGCCCCTAGTTGGGTTTCAGTGATTAATGACAATACGTGATTACTGTGACTAACATGTGTTTTACAGAGACAATTAAGTTAGGTCACGGTAATGGAGATTGATTGGGCTATCATGGTGGTCATGCCCCTATGATGGAAATCATTTTGGTTTTCAAAGGATGGATGACAAGGTTAAGGATGGACTAGTTCTAAGTGTCGTTTGGTATTAAGGAGACACTTAGAGTAGTTTAGGACTTTGTTTTTCCTTTGGCCGCACTATTAATGGGGGTATGGACGGGTAGCTTGACCTAGGTGAGTCTAGTGAGTTAGGTGTGGTGCACACTTGCTAAATCTAGCACTAGGTAGCTCCTAAAAAGCCCTTAGATCCATTGGAGCAAACTTCATTAATGTATGATCGAGAGTTGGAAGTGAATGGAGGGTCAAATGCTGACTAGACACTAGTTCTGGAGTGACCGGACGCTGGCACAGAGTCTGGTTAGTTCATTTGATCAAGGTGATTTCATCTGGTGCGACCGGACGCTGAGAGGTGAGTGACCGGACGCTGAGTCCCAGTGTCCGGTCAACTCCAGTAAGGTTCCAGAGAGGGAAAATCATGACCGGACATGTCCGGTCAGAACTTAAACACTAGAGTTTGGGGAGAAATGACCGGAGCGTCCGGTCAACAAGACTTGAGCATCCGATCACCCCACAGAGGCACATAACGGTTCATTTTGAACACGGGTGTATAAATACTTCCTCCATTCGTGTGTGGGGGTACTTTTGCTCATTCCAACAACTGAGAAACACCCTTGAGAGTGCCAAGAAGAGCAAGGTCCTAGTGAGGTGATTGAGATTTGAGAATCCCAAAGAGAGCCCTCATTAGTGAAAGCAAGAGTAGCAAAGTGTGCATCCACCCTTCTCATTAGGCTTGTCGTGGTCAAGTGAGAGTTTGTGTTTGTTACTCTTGGTGATCGCCATCACCTAGATGGCTTGGTGGTGATTGGGAGTTTGGTGATCATCCGGCGGAGCTTGTGGATGACCCAACTCGAGTTGTGAGCGGTTGTGGGTGATTCACCGCGATGGAGTGTCAAAGAATCAACCTGTAGAGAGCACTTGATCCTTGCGTGGATCAAGGGGGAGCTACACCCTTGCGTGGGGTGCTCCAACGAGGACTAGTGGGGAGTGGCGACTCTCCGATACCTCAGCAAAACATCGCCGCGTTCCTCCTTCTCTCTTTACTTTGAGCAATTTAATTCTTGTCATTTATATTCATAGAATTGCCATGCTATAGTAGGATTGGAACATAGGTTGCTAAACTTTTGTGCGGTAGATCAATAGAAACACTTTGTAGGCACAAGGGGTTAATTGGGCTAACCATAAGGTTTAATTATCACAAAGAATTTTAGAATTAGCCCAATTCACCCCCCATCTTGGGCATCTTGATCCTTTCAATTGGTATCAAAGCCTCATGCTCACGTATTTAGGCTTAACCGCCTAGAGAGATGTCTCACGGGGATGGACCTCCTCCTATCTTTGAGGAGGATGATTTTTCATATTGGAAAATCCGCATGGAGGCATATCTAGAAGCTCTAGATGTTGGAATACTTAGAACCGCCTCATAAGGTTTCCCAAAACCTCAGGATGCCACACACCTATAAGGCGATGAGATGAATTACGAGAAATGGAATGCAAAGGCTCAAAACACCATCTTTAGAGGCCTTTGCAAAGATGTGTTCAACTAGGTGAGGAACCACAAAGACGCCCATGCACTGTGGTTGGATATTTGTGCACCAAAAGATCGCCAAGATGCTAAAGAAGCTCAACAAGAGTGGCATCAAGTTTGATGGCAAGAAAAAGAAGTTCTTCACTAGCTCTAGAAGGAAGCCAATCTCGGAGATGGATTGCTATAATTGTGGAGAACTTGGTCATCTAGCACACCCATGCACAAAGCCCAAGAAAGACAAGTACAAGAACAAGTACAAGGTCAAGAAAGATGACTCAAGTAATGAAAAAGAAGATGAGAAGAAGAAGAAGAACAAGCCATATAAGAAGAAAGATGGCAAGAAAAAGGACTTCCACAAGAAGAAGAAGAATGGGAAGGCCTACATCATCGGTGATTGGATCACGGACATTGATTCATCAAGTTGCTCATCCGATGATGATAGTGATAATGAGAAGGTGGCCGCCATTGTGATTGACTCTTCATCATCTTCACCGACATCACCGCTATCATCCTCTACACACCTATGCCTTATGGCCAAGGGTGAAAGAAAGGTATCAAATGATGATGATAGTAGTAGTGATGATCATGCTAACAATGATGATTGTGATAGTGATAGTGATGATGATGAATTTGAATCACCTTCATATGATGAACTTGTCAAATTGCTAAACAAATATACTAGGATCATTAGAAAGACTAGAGCTAAGAATGACAAGTTAGAAGCTAAGAATGATTCTCTTTTAGCTAAATGTGATATAGCCGAAAAGGCTAGTGTTGAGCTTAGAGAAGCAAATGATGCTATATCATCCAAACTCAAGGAGCTCAAATCTTCTAAGAAAGAGCTTAAAGAAAAACATGATAAACTTGAGAGGATACATAATGAGCTCATCACTAGCCATAATATACTAAAAGAAGAATATACTACTCTTAAGATTAATCATGATAATCTTGTCATTGCTCAAGAATATTTATCCAATGAGCCATATGATGCTACTAACGATATGTTTAAGATTGATATAGCTACATCATGTGATGATTTGATCATTGAGAGCATTGAGCAAAGTTCTAGTAGCAAGGGCAAGCAAGTGGTTGAGACCGATAATTATGATGAGTATGTCAAGCTCAAGAATGATAATGAGAAGCTAAAGAAAGATCTTGAAGAGCTCAAAACCACCAACACTATAGTGCTAGAAACTCTTGATCATGATGGTGACTTGATTCTTGAGAATGATAAGCTCAAAGAGAACAAGAAACTCAAGGAAGAGAAAAACAATGATGCACTCAAGGAAGAGAACAAGAAGCTCAAGTTGGAGAAAGAGCATCTCAAGATTGGATTGGGCAAGTTCACAAGAGGCAAGCATCTTCAAAGTGAGCTACTAATGAACACCATCATGAAGATGGATAGAAGTGGCATTGGGTACTTGGCAAACCAAGAGAAGAAGGCTCAAGCTCAACAACATCACAAGTCAAAGCCAAAGCCAAAGAGATGTTTTGAGTGTGGACAAGAAGGCCACTTTGCCCATGAGTGCCAAACTCCACCACAACCCTTGCCCATGCATGTTAGACCTCTTGCCTTCAATGCTCATTACATGCTTAGAAAGGATTCTAGTGGATAGATGAAAGTCATGTTCTTAGGACCTCCCAACAAGAATAGGCCTAAGAAAATTTGGGTAGCAAAGTCACTTGTTGAGAAGGTGAAGGGCCCTCAACAAGTTTGGGTTCCTAATGCTTGATCTCTTGTGTGTAGGTGAACTACAAGACCAGTGGAAGTCATTGGGTTATTGATAGTGGTTGCACACAACATATGACCAGTGATCCTCGTATGTTCACCTCACTAGATGAAGAAGTAGATGAACAAGAAAGAATCATGTTTGGAGATAATTCAAAGGGCAAGGTTAAAGGATTGGGCAAAGTGGCAATATCAAATGATCATTCAATCTCAAATGTGCTATATGTTGCTTCATTGAGCTTTAACTTGCTATCCATTGGACAATTGTGTGATCTTGGCTTCTAATGCTTGATCACTGAGAAGGAAGTTGTTGTATCTAAGAAGGATAATGATCAAGTGATATTCAAAGGATTTAGATACAACAACCAATATTTAGTGGATTTCACCTCCAAAGATGCTAACTTGAAGACATGCCTATTCACCAAAACAACACTTGGGTGGCTATGGCATAGAAGACTTGCTCATGTTGGGATGAGCTCACTCAAGAAGCTAATGAAGAATGATTTGGTGAGAGGGTTGAAGGATGTGAAGTTTGAAAAGGATAAGCTTTGTAGTGCATGTCAAGCCAGCAAGCAAGATGCAAATAGTCATCCAACAAAAGCTTTTATGTCAACCACAAGAGTGCTAGAACTTCTTCACATGGACTTATTTGGACCAACAACATACAAGAGTTTGGGAGGAAATCTTTATTGTCTTGTGATTGTTGATGACTATTCAAGATACACATGGGTATTCTTCCTTCATGACAAATCCGAAGTTGCATCATGCTTCAAGAGGTTTGCCAAGAGAGCACAAAATGAATTTGAAGTAAAGCTCAAGAAGATTAGAAGTGACAACGACAAAGAATTTGACAACACAAACATAGAAGCCTATTGTGATGAAGTTGGGATCAAGCATGAGGTCTCCAGAACATATACTCCTCAACAAAATGGTGTATTTGAGAGAAAGAACCGAACTTTGATCACACTAGCAAGAACAATGCTTGATGAGTACAACACTCTTGAAGCTCTATGGGTGGAAGCTATCAACACCGCATGCTATGCATCCAACCGCCTATTCCTTCAAAAGTTTCTTGGCAAGACACCTTATGAGTTGCTCAATGAAAATAAGTCGAACGTCTCCTTCTTTAGGGTGTTTGGTTGCAAATGCTACATCTATAAGAAGCAACAACACCTAGGGAAGTTTCAAAGATGTGATATTGGTTTTCTTGTTGGTTACTCATCAAAGTCCAAAGCACATAGAGTATTTAATCATGCCACCGGCTTGGTTGAAGAAACATATGATGTGGAATTTGATGAATCTAACGGCTCCCAAGGAGCACATGAGAATCTTAATGATGTAGGTGATGAACCATTAAGGGAGGCCATGAAGAACATTCTAGTTGGAGACATCAAGCCTAATGATGATGAAGATGATGTACAAGTGATCAATCCTCCTTCTTCATCAAGTGTGCCACAAGATGGTGAAAAAGATGGGGGAGTAGAAAATGAAGACACTCATGTCTCCCATGAGCAAATGGTGGTATAAACACAAGATGTTGATGCTCCACAACCTCCCCCTTAAGTGGTTGATAGAAGAAATTCACCTCTACTACAAGCTCATCCACAAGATCTCATCATAGGGAGTCCATCAAAGGCAGTAATGACTCGTTCTCAAAAGCTTACTTTATTTATTGAACATCACTCTTTTGTCTCTTGCTTTGAGCCTACTAAGGTAGAAGAAGCTCTTCAAGATCCGGATTGGATAAACGTCATGCATGAAGAGTTGAACAACTTCACTTGCAATGAAGTGTGGACTCTTGAAGAGCGACCACAAGGTGCAAGAGTCATTGGAACAAAGTGGGTGTTCCACAATAAGCAAGATGATCAAGGCATTGTTGTGAGGAACAAGGCAAGACTAGTTGCAAAGGGGTTCTCTCAAGTTGAAGGTTTGGATTTTGGAAAGACCTTTGCACCGGTTGCAAGACTAGAAGCCATCTGTATCATCCTTTGCATATGCATCACATCATGAAATGAAACTATATCAAATGGATGTGAAAAGTGCATTTTTAAATGGCTTTATTAATGAACTAGTCTATGTTGATCAACCTCCCAGGTTCGAAGACCCTAGATATCCTAATCATGTTTATAGGTTGTCCAAGGCATTATATGGGCTTAAGCAAGCCCCAAGAGCTTGGTATGAGCGCCTTTGGGACTTCCTCATTGAGAAGGGCTTCACCATTGGGAAGGTCGACATCACACTATTCACCAAGAAGCTTGATGGACATATCTTTATTTGTCAAGTGTATGTTGATGATATCATCTTTGGATCATCAAATGAAGAATCTTGCAAAGAGTTTGGTGAATTGATGTCGAAAGAGTTTGAGATGTCAATGATTGGAGAGCTTACATTCTTTCTTGGCTTTAAAGCCAAGCAAATGTGAGAAGGGATTTTCATCTCTCAAGAGAAATATACAAATGATCTTCTCAAGAGATTCAAGATGGATGAATGTAAGCCAATCTAGACACCAATGCCAACTAAAGGACATCTCGACCTAGATGAGGGAGGTAACACGGTTGATCAAACTCTCTACCGCTCTATGGTTGGTAGCTTGTTATATTTAACAGCATCTTGGCCCAACATCATGTTTAGTGTGTGTATGTGTGCTAGATTTCAAGCTAATCCTAAGGAAACTCAATTGATTGCCGTTAAAAGAATCCTTAGGTATCTTAAGCACACACCAAGCATTGGCATTTGGTATCCCAAAGGAGCTATATTTGAATTAGTTGGCTATTCCGATTTAGATTATGCCAGTTGCAAAGTTGATAGAAAAAGCACATCCAGAGGGTACCATTTGCTTGGTAGATCACTTGTGTCTTGGTCCTCCAAGAAACAAAATAGTATGGCTTTGTCCACCGCCGAAGCGGAATACATTGCAGTGGGTGCTTGTTGTGCACAAATACTTTATATGAAACAAACTTTGCTAGACTATGGTGTAGTTCTAGAAAAAGTACCTCTTTTGTGCGACAATGAAAGTGTGGTAAAACTTGCAAATAATCTGGTTCAACACTCTCACACCAAGCACATAGACATCCGCCATCACTTTCTTAGAGATCATGTTGCAAAGAATGATATTTCATTAGAAGGTGTAAGGACCGAGGATCAATTGGTGGATATCTTCACTAGATGAGGCGACTTTTTGTCGATTGCAGAATAAGCTCAATATTCTTGATTTTATAACTTCACTAAAAATGAGCTTGTGTTGTCCCTTGCATTGCATTGTAATATACAACATGTTTACCTTATGGTTATGCACTTAGGGCTTGTCTAACATGGTTAAGATAACCGTCTTAAAGCATGTGAAGAAGCTTAACCTTGGATCAAACTTGACAAGCAACTAGATTTACTTTCAAGTATTGCATTGCATATGCATGAATGTTGTTTTGTTGTTTATGTTAAATTGCCCTCTTATTGCCTATTTTCTTAAAAAGAATTATAGCCTAAGGCAAAATATTTTAAAAAATTTGAGGGTTTGAAAGAGGTCACTCACATCAGTCCCAATTGGTGTTTATATGGATCTTATTGAAGTTGGGACTTGATTGGGAATAGGCAGCACAAAGGACTTTGAAGATTTGTTGGAAAAAGAGTGATCAGACGCTGCATTAGACTCTGATGTCTAGCGTCTGGTCAGTTCATAGGAGGTGAACCTGCTGTGATGGTGTGACCAGA
This sequence comes from Miscanthus floridulus, assembly GCF_019320115.1. Taxonomy (NCBI): domain Eukaryota; kingdom Viridiplantae; phylum Streptophyta; class Magnoliopsida; order Poales; family Poaceae; genus Miscanthus; species Miscanthus floridulus. The sequence continues at coordinate 64,335,821 of NC_089586.1, read as the reverse complement.
CTCTGTTGTTCAGCGTCCGGTCAGATGGTGGTTCAGTGTCCGATCAAGTGAAGGCGATCAAGGTAGTGAGGACCAAACTCTAGCTGCGTCTGATCGAGGTTCACCAGACGTGTCCGGTCGTGATTCCAGGGGTTTTGGACCTCTTTGGAATCGACCAGACTCTAGGTGGTAGCGTCCGGTCATTGCCACCAAAGCGTCCGGACAGTAGATATAGTGCGGGATTCCAACTCTTCTCTGTTTCCTTTCTCGTCACGTTGGGGGCCACTATTTAATCACGCTGGTGTTTTGACCTAAAGCCACATCAACCGACATCACCGCCGCACCTTCACTACTCGCCGCGCATCTTGTGCCTGATTCGTCATGCCTGCACTCGCGCAGCCGCGCCGCCCTACTCCAGTGCCGGCGCCGCCACACAGTCGTGCCTCCCCGCGCCAGCAAGTCGCCCTACTACACCACCGCACCCACGCCGTAGCTTGCCCACGCTGTACATAGCGCCGCCATGCCCCTGCCCTGCTCTAGCGCCGCCATGCCAGTAGCCCCAGTCACGCGCACATGTTGCATTGCTCCTCATCGGCGACCTAGCCACTGCCTCCACATCTTCTCAGTCGTCGAACTTCGTCGAGCCGGAACCCTAACCCTAGCCAATTCGGTGGTTCCCCACGTGTCATTTTTCTTCTCTTCGGATCACTGGTTCGTCAGGTAGAAAGCCCTCGATTCTAATTTTGTACCTAATGCTTGCTTCTTAGGGTTTCATATCTCTAGATATGTTGTAATTATTCATAAATCCAATCTATTCTAACGTGCAGCAAGTCGGTGTTTCTAAGGTCTCAGTGGTAGTTGACAGTCAACTCGGGGCCAAGCTCACGAGTACGGAACAAGGCCAAGCCTCGGAAGTGACAGTTGGCAGTTGATCTTTGTCAGTGGCAGTTGTTCTTTTCAGCTCCATCAGATGGCTCATGCCAAGAATGTCAGAGGAGGTCCCAGTGATGAGGATCCGAGGCCCCCACCTCGCCTGCCTATAGATATAAAAGGCAAGGCGACGAGGAAGCTTGCAATGAGGAAGCGCAAGTACCCTGATGCAGATATAGTGAGAGCAGCCACAGTTGTAGAGGCTGTAGAGCACGTAGAGAGAGGAGGTGCTAGGAGTGGTGTTGTTATTGCAGATCAGCTTTCACCAACACAGAGGGCTACACTTGAGCAGGTTGAGCGCTATCATGGTGGTCCAGCTAGGACTATCATGGTTGGAGGACGGCGTGTGGTTATTGATGAGAGTCAGCCTCAGGGGGAGTCACAGTAGTAGCCACAGCCAGTAGATCAGACTCAGGAGGGAGAGCATGCCGAGAAGACAGAGCAGGCACCTCAGCCATAGTTACACCGCTCTAGTCGTACCCGTGCTCCAGTCACACCAAGGCCAGAGACACAGCGGAGGGGTTCTCGTCTGCGTCCTAGACCACAGGGTCCGCCTTTAGTGACTCATCTAGATTTGAGGGCTGCCACAGCCAAGTAGGTGCAACAGCTTAGATTTGTGGACTTTGAGCAGTGGTTCCCACCGAGGAGGGATGACCGAGCTTCAGAGAGCTTCTACACACCACTATAGGAAGATTTTTATAATGCATATCTTAATAGTGGGGTAGTATTCAGATCTCAGAGGGTGTGCAACATTGAGTCCATTATAGTAGCAGCTAGAGAGCATATTCACCCTTACCTATCTTACCTACCAGGGCTGACAGATTTACTTGGATGAACAGGCTTGTATGTTCCATCTTGGGTCCGTGAGTTCTATGCTACACTTTGGATTGACCCACTGCACAGATTCATTCACTTTGCTTTCAGAGGCAGAGATTATAGGCTAATGAGCTCTAGGGTCAGAGAGATACTTAGACTTCAGAAGCAGCCCATCCAGCTACATGAGGTTTGCTATGGACAGACAGCGCCTCCCAGACGCCCTCACAGTGGTCTTGTGCCCCATACAGATCTAGTCCGCCATTACTTCATAGAGCCTTTCGGCGAGGGGTCGAGCAGGACACCCAGTGATCTCACTCCTATTGCTAGAGTGCTTGACGCTATTATGAGGAGGACACTGCTTTTGAGGATGGGTTATCATGAGGGCTTGACTCGCATACAGCTATGGCTACTGAACTCTCTAATGTAGCACACTGTGTTTGACATTTGGGATCTCCTTCTATCAGAGATGGAGGATACTATTGCAGAGGGATTCAGGGGTCATAGGCAGCTACCATATGCTTACTAGATTACATTCTTGATCCACAGGGCAGTTACTATGAGGCCACCTAAGATGCTGGTAGAGTATAGTGGTGCTATTACAGAGTTCTCTACATACAACATGACTCAAATGATCTGCCATAGTGCAGTGAGGACTCCTAGCTAGCCGCACCATCATCCAGAGGTGCCAGAGACTATAGCTCAGCAGGATGAGACCATTAGGGGCATAGCAGCTACAGAGGAGGAGCAGTTAGATGCTTAGCGGGAGGGGATGGTCATGAGCGACCCTAGTGATAGCTCAGATGATGACTACCATCCTATCCCTCATATGCCTCCACGATGACATGACCATGAGGCTGGTAGCTCTAGTTCAGCTCCACCTGCACCATAGATAGATCTCGCTCTACTTGCTATACTTGAGCGGATGAGGTAGGATCAGGCTCGCTAGGCTCAGGAGACCGCTGCTACATTTGCACAATTTCAGACTCGGCAGGATGAGTTACAACGACAGCAGTAGGCGATCCAATAGTAGCAGCAGGCTATACAGCAGCAGCAGCTTCTCATGCAGCAGCAGCTTTCTCATGCAACAGCAACTACTTGGGTTTATGCAGCATGTAGTGACAGCTAATGGGGCTCCACCACCACAGCCTTCACCCCAGCTTGGTCAGCCTACCACCACTTCTATGACTCTAGCTTTCTAGCTAGTGGGCTTCAGAGTCAGGGACCACCAGCACCATAGTTTCCTTCACCTATAGAGCAGGTGTCCCAGTGGTTTGCTTCGCCAGTGCTAGCCCTGCAGTTCACACCTCTTCATATGGGCTTTACTCTGCCTCAGAGTTTGTTAGTGCTCACCCTAGTTTCTAGGAGCCTTTGGTGCTTCATTCAGTGAGTTGACAGGGCAGCCTACTCCGCCAGAGCTATATGTCCTAGGTCCTTCCATAGTTGCACCTATTACCGGGACTATAGAGACACTACCTTCGTCAGTTGCATCATTAGAGCAGGCAACGCCAGTTATAGATACGACTCAGACCACTTCAGCATTGCTTCCAGCACTTGAGGGTTAGACTGCTCAGAGCTTAGGATCAGATGATGATGGCACATAGTTCTAGCTCGCTCCTCGCACCTTAGTGCCCGACTCGTCCGCTGTAGCCCCGCCGACCGACCCTTAGGTTTTGGTGTTTGACGCCAAAGGGGGAGAGGGATCGAGTATGTTAGTCTTAGGGGGAGCGTTACATTTAGGGGGAGTCTATCTATTAGCTTATAGCTTATCTATTACATTTGGAGTTTTATGTGTGATACATTATGCATTCATGTTTACTATTATGCATTGAACTACTTAAGTGTGATCGTAATCGTGATATTAATGTGATCGTGATATTTATGTGATATGTGACATGTGTGCTCTCTACTTCAAATTATTTATATGTCATATCACTTGTGTTATGCTCATTTGCTTTGCTTCTGCGTTTTACTCCGATGCAAATGAGCCTTATTACTTGTACTCATGCTTATTTCATATCTTTTGAGTACATCATGTTGCCTTGGGTCATATAAGCTTGCCTAACACTTTTGTTCTTATTATCAAAAGCTTATATGAACCAAGCATGTTAAAAACCTCATCTCTTTCACATACTCGAGGTGGTATTGTCATCAATCATCAAAAAGAGGGAGATTGAAAGCATCTAGGCCCCTAGTTGGGTTTCGGTGATTAACGACAATATGTGATTATTGTGACTAACATGTGTTTTGCAGAGGCAATTAAGTTAGGTCATGGTAATTGAGATCGATTAGGCTATCATGGTGGTCATGCCCCTATGATGGAAATCATTTTAGTTTTCAAAGGATGGATGACAAGGTTAAGGATGGACTAGTTCTAAGTGTCATTTGGTGTTGAGGAGACACTTAGAGTAGTTTAGGACTTTGTTTTTCCTTTGGCCGTACTATTAAGAGGGGTATGGATGGGTAGCTTGACCTAGGTGAGTCTAGTGAGTCAGGTGTGGTGCACACTTGCTAAATCTGGCACTAGGTAGCTTCTAAAAAGCCCTTAGATCCATTGGAGCAAACTTCATTCACATATGATCAAGAGTTGGATGTGAATGGAGGGTCAAATGCTGACCGGACGCTGGTTCCAAAGTGACTGGACGCTGGCGTAGAGTCTGGTCAGTTCATTTGATCAAGGTGATTTCATCTGGTGTGACCAGACGTTGAGAGGTGAGTGACCAGACGCTAAGTCCCAGCATTCGGTCGACTCTAGTAAGGTTCCAGAGAGGGAAAATCATGGCCGGACGCGTCCGGTCAGTGCTGACCAGACGCTGTCTAGCATCCAGTCACAACTTAAACACTAGAGTTCGGGGAGAACTAACCAGAGCGTCCGGTCAACATGACCGGAGCGTTCGGTCACCCCGTAGAGGCACATAACGGTTTGTTTTGAACATGGGTGTATAAATACTTCCTCCATTCGTGTGTGGGGGTACTTTTGCTCATTCCAATAGCTGAGAAACACCCTTGAGAGTGCCAAGAAGAGCAAGGTCCTAGTGAGGTGATTGAGATTTGAGAATCCCAAAGAGAGCCCTCATTAGTGAAAGCAAGAGTAGCAAAGTGTGCATCCACCCTTCTCATTAGGCTTGTCATGGTCAAGTGAGAGTTCGAGCTTGTTACTGTTGGTGGTCGCCATCACCTAGACGCCTTGGTGGTGATTGGGAGTTTGGTGATCATCTGGCGGAGCTTATGGATGACCCAACTCGAGTTGTAAGCGGTTGTGGGTGATTCACCACGACAGAGTGTCAAAGAATCAACCCATAGAGAGCACTTGATCCTTACATGGACCAAGGGGGAGCTACACCCTTGCATGGGTGCTCCAACAAGGACTAGTGTGGAGTGGCGACTCTCCGATACCTCGGCAAAACATCGCCACGTTCCTCCTTCTCTCTTTACTTTGAGCATTTACTTTGAGCAATTCAATTCTTGTCATTTACATTCATAGAATTGCCATGCTAGAGTAGTATTGGAACATAGGTTGCTAAACTTTTGTGTGGTAGATCAATAAAAACACTTTCTAGGCACAAGGGGTTAATTGGGATAACTATAGGGTTTAATTATTGCAAAGAATTTTAGAATTAGCCCAATTCACCCTCCCCTCTTGGACATCTTGAACCTTTCTGTAGAGAAGTGATTCGAGATATAGGGAAGAACATGAGACAGAACATGTTCCTCAATTCTTTCCAATCTCTTTTTACCTTCCCTATGTTATGGGCGTACCACTGTTTTGCCCTCTCATCAAGAGAGAAGGAAAAAATCTTCCACCGAAGAGTTTCATGTCACGTGCCTAAAATGGTTAGGCATGCACAGAGCTGCTCAAATTCCCATAGTTGAGCGAGGGCAGAGTTCATAGCTAGAAGTTGTGATTGGTTTTGATGATTGTGGTGCCTCTAAGAACTCACCCTTGCGAGCAGAAAGTTGATGAATTGTTTTGTGCTCCATTGGAAAAAGAATAAAAAGAAAAGAAAGATAATGCACCAGAAATGTTTGTTGGTATTTCTTAGCGTAAGCGAAAGAATCCGCAAGCGCATGGATATACCGTCGTAGCACTTCACCCAGAAGTATTTAGGGTATTGTATTTTCCCAAAGGAACGGATGTGTAAATCCTCTTAGCTAGTTTGCCTAAGATAACAAGAAGAAGGATAGCTCGGGTAGTGAGGTTTTTCTAACGATATAGATCCTAAGTTAAGATAGCTTTGCCACAATAGACTTGCTTTGGGCACCGGATAATACTTGGTCTACCAAGCATTTCCAGCATATAGCTCTACGCCGTATCCGGACGTGGGGGTTACAAGGGACAGATAGGGGTGTCACCACCAGCCGCCTACCCCTCAACCATGGAGTATGAGGCAAACTAAGGTAGCCTCGAGCCTAGACACCACGTCTATGCTATCAACTACTACTCTAGTGCGCATGTAAGGGTTATCTGTCCTTATCATGTCCCTTCTACTAGAGTATCCACCGTAAGGACGAATGACGATTCCGCAAGTAAATAATGAACAAAGATAACTTTCTTAAGATATCAATTCCAAAGTAGAACACGAACTTTTTACTTCAACTAGTAAGACGATCGTAGAGGTACAAGTGGAGGAGTTGCTAGCTCCGACACTCCTTCCACTAGGTGTAGTGAGTACACTAGGGGAGGTTGCCGATAGCCCCAACACTTCTCCAACTCTTCCCTCTCTCACTCCCTATTATTCTAGCTAAGGCCTAGGTAGGAATGATGCTCATCTTCGCTTCTTGCTCTCTTGTTGTGTGTTGTAGAGGAGGGGTTGCCCCTCTATTTATACAAGGTTTGAGGCAATGTAGAAACTAATTCTAGCACGAAGACTGGTCTCCACCGCCTCTACATGGCGCCATGTGACCGCCATTCGAAGGAGCGATAGAGAGGCGTCAGTGTGGGGTCGCTTGCCACCTGGCCTGGCCCTCTCGCCACCACCTTCACATGGTGGGTCGGTGATGGCTCCTAGCCTGCTCGTTAGTGGGTATTTTGCCCGGATAAACTTAAGTTGATGGGCTTCTCTTATTATTCCTTTGCGCAAATCAGCATCGGAAAGCGCCTTTCGATGAGATTTTCCATGCATTTGTGTTTATGTCCTGCAAAATACTTAAACACCAAAACTTGTGAAGAATGTGAGTTAAAAAACCTATTTCTAGGTATTGGTATTCATTATTTGTTTGTTTTTGTTAAAATGTTGGTGGTAGGAATTATGAGTTAAGCATCACCAACACCCTCGCACTTCAGTTTTTCTCTCGGGGCAACCTTAAAGCTCAGGTGAGTCAGCTTTGAAACCCGGGCGACGCCCCCCACCTTTTCTAGGGGCGTCCCTTGCGCCCATCTGAGGGGTGAGATCCTACCAGAGGGTTAGAGGTATGGAAGTGAAATACAAGAAGAAACAGGCTATGGGTAAAAATGACGTAGCTGTTTGATATTCCATGCATTGTCATATTCCTTTCCCGAATGTCGCTGATCTTGTAAGCGCCTAGCCGGATCACCCATGAGACACGAAAGGGACCTTCCTAGGGCACATACAACTTGTGGCCCCTCTTGGATGGAGTCACTCTCCAGAGGACGGGGTCACCTACAACAAAGGAATGCTCGCGTACCCATCTGACATGGTAGCGGCAGAGCATGTTGACATCCGCCTTGTGCTGCTCCTCAGCCGCTGCTCGTCATAGAAGTGGATCCAGGGGGTATTGAAGTCAAGGTTGGAGGGGATGACCGCTTCAGCCCCATAGATGAAGAAGGGCGTGTAACCGGTCTAATGGTTTACGCTCATCCTGAGGATTGATGTAGATGCGGGTTTTGATCCCCTAAAGGACCAACCCATTAGCGCGCTTGACTTGGTCGTTGGACTCATGGTGATAAACCAAAGCCCAATCCACTCGAATCCACCAGGCGTCGCAAAAATCTAGGAATTTGTGACCTATGAATTGAGTGCCATTATCGGTAATAATGCGATTGGGAAACTCGAACCTATAAATGATGTCCTAGACGACCTTGGCTACCTGCTTCGACATGAGGTTCACGATGGGTCAGACCTTGATCCACTTAGTGAACTTGTCGATGGCGACTAGGAGGTGGTCAAAACCTCTAGGGGCCCTCTTGAACTCCTCGACCACGTCGAGGCACCAGACCGCGAATGGCTAGGTGATGGGAATCGTCTGAAGCACCTGTGCTGGCAAGTGGTTCTGCTTGGCATAGTACTTGCATCCCTTGTATGTCCTGACAAGGTCCCGAGCATCAGTGAGGGCAGTTGTCTAGTAGAAGCCATGTCTGAAAGTTTTTTTGATGAGGGCCCTCAGAGCGGCGTGGTGCCCATAGATGCCAGTGTGGACGGCGAGGAGTAGCTTCTTCCCTTCCTCTAGAGAGACACATCAAAGGAGTATCTTGAAGGTGCTTCGATGATAGAGTTACCCGCTCATGAGCTGGTAGCTCTTGGCATGTCAGACCAGCCTTCAGGCGTCGACAACATTGGCGGGGAGGACCCCTTGCTTTAGGAAGTCGAGGAAGGGCATTGTCCTATCCCCCGAGCCATTCGGTGGTTGGGGGAGCCCTCCTCTGATCCATCTGTCGTGCCTCTACGCTCCCTTCAGGTTCTTGACTAGCTCCATGTCCATGATCACAGAGATCTTCTTGGGGTTGATCTTGATGCCGCTCTCAGAGACGATGAAGCCTAAGAGCTTCTCGGTAGGGACTTCGAACACACTTCTCTGGATTGAGCTTGATATGGTTGGCGTGGAGGTTGGAAAAAGTTTCCTCTAGATCGGCGATCAGCCACATGGTGACCTGGGTCTTCACGACAATGTCATCGTCGTAGACCTCCAAGTTGTAGCCGATTTGGTCCTAGAAGCATTTCTACATGCACCGCTGGAAGGTGGCCTCAACAATTTGGAGGCTGAAGAGCATGGAGGTGTGTTGGCATTTCTTAGTGCAATCATCAAGTATGGAGATAGAATCCATCCCCAGAAACAACACTAGAAATACATGTTGGTATTTCTTAGCACCATCACTAAGATTTGAATAAATCTTAGCAATGCCGCCAAAGAACACCAACACGATAGTTCTTAGTGATTACAAAAAATATCCGCAAGCACACAGAACTATCGTTGTAGCATTTCACCCAAAAGGATCTAGGGTATCATTATTTATATTTTCCTAAAGGAAGGCATGCTGTAAAGATTCTAGCATAGATATGAACATGATTGCATGCTTGAAAAGTGAACCAAAGTTTATAATCGGGGTAAACATGGTATTTTTAGGATAGTAGACACACACTTGGGCCAACCTCAAGGATAAAAGAGAAACAAAGAATAAAAGAATGTTCCTAAGCGGAGCAGGCTTGTTCTAATATAGCCATGCAACGAACAGTTGATGATCATACAAATTACATGGTTAGAGCTAAAGCTAGGTATGAGTTGGGTTAGGAGGCCACCAAGTACTGGTCTGCTAGCAACCTCATGTGACAATTTAGACTCCTACACCCTATCCGAACGTGGGTGATTACAAGGGATGGATAGGGCTGTCACCACCTGCCACCTACCCCTCAACCGTGGAGTAGCAAATGCATTCACATGTTCCATGTACCTAGGCACCACGCTAGATTACATAGAAACTACCCAAGTCCCCACGGGACTATAACCCTATGGATTGACAAGTAAAAGACTTGGGCACACCTGAAGGCACGATGAACTGCCACCTCAACGTAGCTCTAATTCTAATCATATAAGTTATATGAATGATTAAGCAAAATGTTCTACATGTTAAGCTCATAACAAAGAAACTATATGCTAGTTCATGTCAAGATCATAACATGAAAACTATACTCTAGTTCTATAGCACAACTATATTGATAAAATGACAGCAAGGCTTTGGAAGAATTCTTCATATTATTCAAACTAAGATTTCTTTTCTTCCAAGGAGCCAAGCTCTCCTTGGTAGCTTTGCTAGCTCCAAAGACAACTAAAACAAAAAGTGTACAAGTGTGGTGTGAGGTGTAGAGGCTCCAAATGGTGTGTGTTGAAATGAGAGCTCTCCTCCTCCTTATATACTACTCCATGGTCTATTTGGGGGGAGGTAAACATGGAAACATCCCAAAATCGCCTCTACATGTAATCAATGCACCGCTAGAGCGAGGTGGGGCCAAGCAGGGCTAGGGACGGTGTGGTCGCACCCTGGGCTAGCCCTCTTCACCACCGCCTTTACCTGGTGGGTCTCTTGGTGGGCTTGGAGCGCAGCCTTGGTGAGGTTTGGCCTAGATAGGTTGGTTGGATGGGCCGTGTTCTCATTCTTTAGTATTAGATTTGCATTACGCTTTGTCTAATGGCATATTTCGATTATAATTCCATTGTATTCCAGTATAAGTCCTACAAAATAGTAATCCTATAGTACAAGCAGAACCATATCAATCATAAGGGCATATGTGTCATAAGTTTGTTTATTTCTCCTGTTTTAGATCTTAATTGATGGTCGGATTTGGTCATTAAGGACCACCAACAAGGTGTAGCAGAAGGCACCGAAGGGGGTGATGAAGGACATGGCCAGTTGATCCGAGGGATCCATCAAAATCTGGTGGTACCCAGAGTACATGTCCAGAAAGCAAAGAGCCTTGCAACCAGTGCTTGAGTCGACCACCTGGATCAATCTGGGGAAGGGGGAATGAGTCCTTCGGATAGGCCTTATTGAGGCCCTTGTAATCAACGCACATTCTCCACTTCACATTCTTCTTCTTGACCAAGATGAGATTGGCTAGCCAATCGGGGTGTTGGATCTCTTTGATGAAGCAAGTGGGTAGGAGTCTAGCGAGCTCCTCATCGATCGCCTTCTGGTTTTTCTCATCGAAGCGATAGAGATGCTGTTGCACCGATTTGGCATTAGCCTTGATGTTGAGCGAATGCTTGGCAATCTCATGAGGGATGTTGGGCATATCCTAGGGCTTCCACGTGAAGACATCTGCATTGTTGCGAAGGAACACTATAAGGGCAGCTTCCATGTCCAAATACATGCTAGTGCCTTTATAGAGCTGCTTGTCAGGGTCTTGCTAGAAGGCCTAGAATGTCTTTGTGTCACTGTCCTAGCGGAATGCAATCGCAGGGTTCCCCATCATGCTAGGCGTGGTTTCCTCCTTCGATTGGTGCCAAATTTGAGCGAATTTGGTAGCGGCGACATTGGTCGCGGCAAGGGCTATGCCCTTTTGTTTGTAGAGGTAGGCCTTGGGCGTGGAGGAGGTTACTGTAATGACCCCCTACGGTCTGGGCATCTTGAGCTTTAGGTAGCCATAATGCGGGATGCCATGAACTTCTCATAGCAGGGCCACCCTAGCAAGGCGTGGTAGGGACTGATGAAGTCGACCACCTCAAAGTCAAGGACCTCCTTTCAAAAGTTGGTGGAATCCCTGAATGTGATGGGGAGCTAGATGTTCCCAAGGGGAATGGCTCGGATGCTGAGTATAACCTTGAAGATGGGGGCTCCGCTAGGGCAAAGGCTTTCTCTCAGGATCCCCATGCAGTCCAAGGCATTGGCGTAAAGGATATTGAGGCTGCTTCCTCCATCCATCAGCACCTTCATGAGGCATGCCTGCCTGATGATGGGGTCGACGACAAAGGGAAAATGACTTGGGCTAGGCACATGTCAAGGGTAGTCATTCTAGCTAAAGCCAACCAAGATCCCCAACCAGCGAAGACGCCGATGAGGTGCCAGCCTTGCCATGTTGACATCTCATAGAGTAGCCCCCGGGGGCACAGAGAAACCTGGGGTGGCCCTTCACCAAAGATCATGCGGTAGACCTGAGCTGTGCCGAGAGTGGGCTCCCCTGTGGCTTGTTCCCCCATGAACTGGGGAGGACACCACCCGCCTCAACAGATCGAAACAGTGAGCAGAGATCCTCTTCTCCTTGGAGGTGACCCCAAGGGCGAGCTCCGAGCTCAAACCATAGGGCCCCCCGTTCATAGTGGATCTACACTAAATCTAGCAGGAGCGTGTTCTAGGGCTAGGCCTTGCCAGTCCTAGGAGGGAGAGCGGCACCAAGGACTCATTGTCCACCAATGTAGCCTTGTTGAGTGGACAAATCTCATCATAGCAGTCGGCGACATAGACAAGGCTCCCTAAGTGGAGGACCTAGCCCGGAGCGAAGGCGCCAGCCGTGATGAAGAACTCGCTGGGGAAGCGGATGCCGTTGTCTGGAGCGGCAGCGCTTTCTCTAGCCACAAGGAGGGTGGCTCCTACACTGTAGAGCCTGAATCACACTTGACATTGCCCCCTACCTAGCACACCAGCTGTCACAGGGTCAAAATCATAGCAAGCATTGTTGTTCAAGGTGGTGTCAGAGTACGTGTCTCTGGTGGCTCCGGTGGACTCAAGAACACAAGAATCATAGAGGGGACGCAATGGTTTATCCTAGTTCGGGCCAATCGATGCCCTGCATCTAGCAGCTAATGATCCTTATACTCAAGAGCACCCAAAATCGGGGGGTTACAATAGAGTGTATAGGAGAAAGAGAGAGATTTGGTAGAGGATAGCTCGGTGCTAATCCTAAGGTTGCCTCACCACCGGTGGAGTCTTCCACTCATCGGAGAAGAGGAAGACGACGGATGTGGGGAAGGAGCTCTCGGTGGCCCTCTCTAGGTTGCTCTGCTCTTGGTGCTGAGCATGAGCAAATCAGTGTGGAATGGAATGATCTGTCTTGGATCGTCCTCTCCCCTCTCTAGGATCTGACCTATCCCTTATATCTCGGGATACGTCAGGTACATGGTGGTTTGGGGGTTGAGCCTATGGTCTACATGTGTTAGAGTCTAGGAGCGTCTTGTAGCAACATGCTGTGGACTATGGCATTGTTGTGGAGCCAAAGAAGCTCTAGGTGTTGTCCGGCTGCTCTGTTCTGGCACACTGAGTGTCAGGCTGTGTTGGCTTGGACTGGCCTCCCTAGGTGCACCTTCTGGAGGCTTCCTGGTGGCAAAGGATGCTAACTTGAGGGGCTGACGCATGGGCCTAGGAGCCCCTAAGCCTCTAGAGGCCATGGAGAGGCTTGTCTTCTTATGTCATGCCCCATGCATGACCCTGTCAGGGGAGCGGTTGATAGAGCCACGCCCATGGGGCAGTGTCGGGGAGCCCTAGAGCCTTGGTGGCTTGAGGCATGTCTTCATTTGCCCAGTCCTTGGCCAGCGCCTAAGGCTAAGCAAAGGCCAAGGATCAGGTCTAGGCTCCATCGATCGGGAGCCCTAGGCTCAGGCATGCCCCGAGCATGGAGCAAAGACCGTGGGCTTGCTCGAGCTCGGCCTGATTCCTTGACCTGAGGGTGTGCACAAGCGTACCCAATGGGTATAGCCCACGTGCCCCCAGGCAATCCTAGAAGGGTCGATCGAGGGGTCCGCTGGTCAGAAACCTTTGATCTCGAGGCTTAACATACCTATATGTTAGAATCTCATCACCAGCCTTTCTAGAATTTTTATCTTATCATATTATTGCATGTTTTTTGCAAAATAATGCATCTAATCCTGTCCCCTAAACTTGAACTATGTGTTCGTTTCCACCTTCAATAAGTCGTTCCACTCTATAAAAGGTATTCAGGGATCCAAAATCATGATCATGCTTTAAGTTCCCAAATTCTCTCCCCACAGCTTATCATAGTGCACCCTCAACAAATTTATATGTCGCCGCTCCTGCCTCACCGCCTTCCTTTTCGACTCGACCGAGACGCTCTCATGTTGGAATTAAAATGGGTTTGGCCCATATAAGAAATCCTAAAATTTCTAAGAAAATCTCAAAGTCCGACTGTCACATGTCTAATGATGACCTTGACAGATGAGAGGACCGGCTGGGGGCTGATCTGGTGGCTAGGTGGCCAGCGGTGGTGAGCTAGGCGGTAGCCTGGCTAGCTAGAGTGGCAGTGGCCTAGCTAGAGAGGCGCTGGCCTAGCTAGCGGCTGCTAGAGGAGTGGCACAGGGAGTGGTGGAAGGGAGGAGAGGCGGCGGCATCGGTAGAGAAGAAGGAGGTGGCAGCAGATAGAGAAGGGAGAGGGGAAGAGGGAAGAGATAAAAGGGATTAACCCTAAACTTGCTTGATTTCTCATTAACTGCCTCCCTCATATATTAAAGATATGAAGGCACGCCGAATCGGCGGCCTTCTAGGCTGTCCACGTCAGTTCTTTTTATTTGATGCGTTAGATCGAAATTCTACGACTCACATGAAACGCATCTAGACCGCCCAGGTGAGGCAGTAACGTGTGACATGCATGGCCGGTGCCTAACGCGTACATCCATACTGGTGGGCCGTCCTCGCTTTGCATGCATGCATCGTCGATTTGTGTGCCCCATGGCCGCATCCAGTCCTCATTTCCGGTTCTCATCCCATCCCCGTCCCCATCTCCATTCCTCCCCTCCTCTCTCTCCTCTCCGTGCGCTCTGTCTCCTCTCCGCGCTGTCGTTCTCGCTCTCTCCCTCACTCCTCGTCGCCGCCGCCGGGGCTCCCCACACCCTGTGCGCGGCGCAGCGGCGTTCCCCGGCACGGCGCCATGGTGCGCCGTCCAACGCCGGTGTCCGCGGCCGCGTCCGAGCCCCTGGTCTCGCCCGGCCCTGCCTCGTCCCGCCGGTCCGCGTGTGGTCGACGAAACCCTACCTGCCTCTTCCTCTCCGTCGGCGGCGGCGGCGACGAAACTCGGCGCCTGGATCTGGTGGTACCTCACCGTCTTCCTCTCCTACCCCGACGCGGGCCGCCGCTGATGAAGGCCCGCGCGCAGGAGGCGGCGGCCGCCGACGCTGTGGCAACGAAGGTACGGAACACCAACCTCGATGCGGCGATAGAGTCGCTCCTGAACGTCGAGAAGCAGATGAGGCTGGCCGGCGATGTCGCCGGCACGCGGAAGGCCGTCATCGACATCGTCGAGCTCTGCTACAAGGCCGGCGCGTGCAAGACGCTCAACGACCAGATCGTTCTCCTCTCCAAGAGGAGAGGCCAGCTTAAGCAGGTTCGGGTCTCATGGTCGATTTGTGTGCCCCATGGCCGCATCCAGTCCTCATTTCCGGTTCTCATCCCATCCCCGTCCCCATCTCCATTCCTCCCCTCCTCTCTCTCCTCTCCGTGCGCTCTGTCTCCTCTCCGCGCTGTCGTTCTCGCTCTCTCCCTCACTCCTCGTCGCCGCCGCCGAGGCTCCCCGCACCCTGTGCGCGGCGCAGCGGCGTTCCCCGGCACGGCGCCATGGTGCGCCGTCCAACGCCGGTGTCCGCGGCCGCGTCCGAGCCCCTGGTCTCGCCCGGCCCTGCCTCGTCCCGCCGGTCCGCGTGTGGTCGACGAAACCCTATCTGCCTCTTCCTCTCCGTCGGCGGCGGCGGCGACGAAACTCGGCGCCTGGATCTGGTGGTACCTCACCGTCTTCCTCTCCTACCCCGACGCGGGCCGCCGCTGATGAAGGCCCGCGCACAGGAGGCGGCGGCCACCGACGCTGTGGCAGCGAAGGTATGGAACACCAACCTCGATGCGGCGATAGAGTCGCTCCTGAACGTCGAGAAGCAGATGAGGCTGGCCGGCGATGTCGCCGGCACGCGGAAGGCCGTCATCGACATCGTCGAGCTCTGCTACAAGGCCGGCGCGTGCAAGACGCTCAACGACCAGATCGTTCTCCTCTCCAAGAGGAGAGGCCAGCTTAAGCAGGTTCGGGTCTCGAGTATTCACCGCCTTGCTCTTACATCTTCGATTGGGTTCTGTAATTAGTATATGTGTATGAGACCCTTTGGAGGTGCTTTAGTAATTAGTTTGCTTGTACGAAGGCAGACCGGCCTTTAGGCTTCAAATTTTCGCCGCATAACGCGCTACTGAAGTATTTTACTACCGTAGCTTTGTTGTACTTTTGGTGTTGGTTCGAGGTATTGACCCCAAAACATCTGTTGAACTCTTGCCTGTTAAAAGAAACTGTACTTGAGAAAGCTTTCTGAATCGAAGTTGCCTGTTTAAACTAATATAGTGGTTGGTCGGAGTATGATTTATCCATCCAATAAATATTTGATGCAGTTGTAATTATTAAGAAAGCTAGAAATACATAATTTCTTACTTTTATACATTCTTTCTGCCTGCAGCGGCCATTGATTTGCAGAACATTTTGTGTTTTTGTTTTTTGATGATTTAGTTCTACTTAACAATGCTGACTGGTTTTCCTTTAAACGCAACGCCACTCACCATTCTTCCGCGTTGACTATGAAGCATGCGCATGATGTGCTTACTATTTTTTGCTTTACATTCCTTAGATTGCACTATGTGTGCAATCTGAATGCTCTCATCCATGGCCATAGTGATGTCTAGATGTATGCTGATGCAATTCGCTTGAATTGTTATCCATTTGGTTGTTCGTTAGGGTACTTATTTTCTTAGCATCAGCGAATAATTGCACTTCTGGAGTTTGCATTGTTCCTATCCGTTGTTGAACAACCGCAATGTGAAATCTTTATCTGCAACATTTTGCTTTGACCTTTAGTTGCTTGGGCATACAGTTGCCAGTTTTGAGTCTTATTCACAATCATCTTGAGCAATGTTTTGCCCATGACCAGAACACTTTAGATCAATCTATTAAGTATAATGTAAGTAGTTCTTTATTACTTGCTTTCAAATGGGAGCCTACGCTGTACCAAAGCATTACTCTAACTATTTATCTTGCTTTTCCAGATTCATAAGTCATCTTTGGCTATTTGTTTACCTATAAATTGATAAGCATATAGAAAGGAACGCTGACCATGTATGTCACTTGCTACTTTTTGTTTACTATCCACTTATATTGCTGTCGCTTCTGTTTATCGCAGGCCATAACTGCTATGGTTCAGAAAGCAGTTGACTACATTGATTTGACACTAGAGATTGACACACGCATCGAGCTAATCAAAACACTGAGCAGCGTCTCTGCTGGCAAAGTGAGAATTTTCCATCTTGATGATTTTTTTCCCTTTCAAGATTCCTTTGCACTATGTGTGCAATCTGAATGCTCTCATCCATGACCATAGTGATGTCTAGATGTATGCTGATGCAATTCGCTTGAGTTGTTATCCATTTGGTTGTTCGTTAGGGTACTTATTTTCTTAGCATCAGCGAATAATTGCACTTCTGGAGTTTGCATTGTTCCTATCCGTTGTTGAACAACCACAATGTGAAATCTTTATCTGCAACATTTTGCTTTGACCTTTAGTTGCTTGGACATACAGTTGCCAGTTTTGAGTCTTATTCACAATCATCTTGAGCAATGTTTTGCCCATGACCAGAACACTTTAGATCAATCTATTAAGTATAATATAAGTAGTTCTTTATTACTTGCTTTCAAATGGGAGCCTATGCTGTACCAAAGCATTACTCTAACTATTTATCTTGCTTTTCCAGATTCATAAGTCATCTTTGGCTATTTGTTTACCTATAAATTGATAATCATATAGAAAGGAACGCTGACCATGTATGTCGCTTGCTACTTTTTGTTTACTATCCACTTATATTGCTGTCGCTTCTGTTTATCGCAGCCCATAACTGCTATGGTTCAGAAAGCAGTGGACTACATTGATTTGACACTAGAGATTGACACACGCATCGAACTAATCAAAACACTGAGCGGCGTCTCTGCTGGCAAAGTGAGAATTTTCCATCTTGATGATTTTTTTTCCCTTTCAAGATTCCTTGTTTTTATGTGTGTAATCTGACAGCTGTTCGTCAGCAGATTTATGTTGAGATAGAGAGAGCAGGATTGATCAAAAGGCTTACTAAAATCATAGAGGAGCAGGGACAGATTGACGAGGCTGCTGATTTGATGCAAGAGCTTGCTGTAAGTTTGCACTGCACTAGAATTGAGGACATGTACTTCCATATTATGTGACAATGTTTCTGTCATTCTTTAGTACTGTTTGTCGGTTCTGACCATCCATGGCTGTTACTACCAGGTTGTTTATCAGGTCGAAACATTTGGTTGCATGGCCCAGACAGGAAAAATTGCTTTTATTCTTGACCAGGTATTATGGCAACCTATTATGTTAATCACTTTGTATTCTTACTAAATTGCTGATTCATGCAAAACTTTCTATTATTGTTGTCTAGATCCTTTAAGCACTTTGTATCCGGTGATGTCCTTTCCTATTTATAGTGCAATGAAAGATGCCTCATCTCCAGAAGATGAAGATCACAATGCTCTTGACGAGACCAGCTGTAGACACCTATTTATGTGTTTGCATAGCTGTGGCATGTTAGGTTGTTGCCCAGCTCTGTGTTTTGAAAACTTCATGCCTGCAGTCATGAATTCCGACCATGAACTGTGGTGTACGACTCGATAGACTGGTCATGTTTGTAATGAATGGTTGTATGATGTATGGATAAATAGAACCACGATGTCAGGGCGCAAGCTCTGCTATACGTGATGCTTATATATTCTGTGCTATGTATCTAATGATATCGCATCCTTTATCTTGGGTACTGCTACAATAGTTATATTGATGATGCCTATGCTTGGTGTCTTATCCATATTTGTCGTTTACAACTTGTTTCCTGTTTACACCGAACGGTATGGGATGATCTGTTGTCCCGTCCGATCCCACGATGCGCTGAGCCTCACCAAGTGGTGGACCTTTAGATAAACTTCCACAGCTGGAGAGGCTCCTGAGGGAGGAGTTCCCGACCCTAGAAGACCTCAGCAAGCCAAATGAGAAAGGCCGAGAGACGGCAGAGAAAGGAACTCGCATCAGTTTGGTCCACAGGCCGGGTGCACGGGCGCCGGGACCATGGCGTGCCATTGGCATCCATCCACGTGCAAAGGAGAAGGACAGTTATGGCGGCAGCGACGGTCATGTGAATCCTTGGACGGATTCACCTGCCTCAGTTAATTTTCTACCGCACGGCCGGCTCGCTCCCTGATTGGATTGCATCCATCGGACGGATGGTTGGCTACCTCCTCGGATAGCAACAGTGCGTGGATGCATGTTCCAACCTTGGTTGGCCTCGCCATCGGTGTTGTGCGCCATGCCCATTTGCTTGCTTGCTAGCGAACCCGGCGGTAAACAGTTCGCGACATGGAACGGCGGCGTCCGTGAGTGCATCATTGACGGGTTCATGAGACAGGTCTCGCTGTAGTAAACTCGGCCTCATAAATCCGAGGCCATGCTTGCTACGTAGGCTTTTTATGTAGCCCATTGGTACGTATATGCTTTTGGTCCTTTGATTGGTAGGAAAAAGGCAGGGCAAACAGAGTCACTAAATCTGAAGTACGGTTATTAGTGTTACAGAGCAGTTCCACGTCATCACGGCGCTTAAACAATCCGAGAAGCACACTGTACATATTGTTCAATCATAACGAACTTTGGCAATACGAGAATGTCCACAGGAGTTGGCCTGGTTTGCTGCTTACTGGAGTACTTTCCACAAACTGCCAAGAGTAAAGCCGGCATCTGCCTAAAAGTTACTACTACTCTACCTGGCAATATTACTCCATACTCCCTCGGTCCCAGAGGGAACGGAAGTCTCGGCTAGCGATTAGTCAAACAATCATGAGCTCTGCCTTAGATTTATATAAACTATTTTCATATTTGTATCCGAAAAAACCCCGAAAAGGATTAGATGATGGCCAACCGTATTTAAGCATTTCATCGCTCATAAAACACAAGGTGCAACCAGCGCCAACGCACCGTACATGGTCCCTAATTTATAGTCCTTTCTAACTTTAGTTTTGACCACGCTTATTTTCCTATATAAAATCCAAGCAAGCTAAACAAAATTAAATCGCTTGAAGCTATTTATGCAAACTGAAACTTTAGGGTGCTATAGAAGAAGGCAAACTATTTGAGCCTTTGGTGAGGATATATAACACATTGAGCGACATGAGAGTACTATCCGAGGAGCTTAACTTTGTTTTGCAAAAAAAATTGAAAACATGAGAAGTAGTGCTTTGTCAAGTTGTTCTATCTCTCGCCGAGCTCTAGAATCCACCGCCATTACTTAGAGCAGTCCAATCATTAATGGCGGTGGATTCTTGGCATGCGTGCCATGGTGGTCGCCACGCATGCGAGTACGGCTGTCTGCATGCTGCTGGGCCCTTGCTGTGCATGCATGTATGAGCCATCTGCCTGCGCCTTTCACGTAAACAACTTTGCTGCTATCGGCACTTACATAGCTGTGCTTCCACGTGTTTTTTATGTAAAAAAAACTATTTCATAAGCAAGTGGTCACATTAAATGATGTACGGTTCCTCTCATGGTACCCGCCATGCAGATGGACGGTGGCGCCTACGAAGCGGCGCTGGATTGTCGCATGCATGGGCGGTGTCTGATTAGCATGCTGGTCGGCATGCATCCGAGTACGCGTGCATGCACACTGCTGGGGCCGTACTTTATTAAATGATGTACGGTGCCTCTCATGGTACCCGGCATGCAAATGGACGGTGGCGCCTACGAAGCGACGCTGGATTGTCGCATGCATGGGCGGTGCCTAATTAGCATGCTGGTTGGCATGCATCCGAGTACGCGTGCATGCACGCTGCTGGGGCCGTACTTTCTTTGCATGCATGCATCGCTGGTCGATTCTTATGTGCACGTTCCCTTATGCAGTGCCCTGGCCCCAACCCGTCCTTGTTTCCACTCCTCGTTACCTGTTTAGTCCACCAATATCTGTGGGTGGTTACTCACTCATCATGACAAAGATGCTTGGTCTAGTCGATGGCTAGGATGGTTTGTTTAGAAGAAGAATGACTCTACTTGCGAAGCTTCATCCAAACCAGGGTTCGATCGTATGATCGTGGTTTATTAGGGCTTATATAGGTGATGTTCCATGACATCATGGTCTCAGCTAGGGAAGTTGGTTAGGTTTCCTCTGCTCGTCCGCTGCTTGCCCAGCTTTGCCTGCCTGCATACCCGGCTGCTGGGTTCCTGCGACCAAGCGCTAGTCAGGCCCCAGTTCGGCGCCGAGGCCGGTTGCCTGTCTGCTAGCCCAGGCCCCGCCCCGGTCTTGCCGCTGGCCCCTACCACCTGCTCGCGGGCACCTCCAGGCGGAAGCCGCGCGCTTGCACCTCTGGTAGGTTGGGCCCTACCCTGCCAGGCAAGTCGGCCGGTTGCGGTGTCACCGTATCCAGAAAGCCTTAGATGTTGCCCGCACATGCCCGAAAAACATAGTGCTACCAACACATGTAAAACCTATTATGCGAGCCCTTGCTTCCATTCTTAGAACCGCAATTAGTTCCTGCCCACGCATTGTTTGCGTGCTGAAAAGCGAGAGATGGATACCATACCAGCGGTGCATGCGCACAGTTGGCCCGTGTGATGCAGTAGCCTGGTTTGTTACTAAAACAAGGTCTAATTTGATGCAGTCGTATATTACAAACACCGATATATTACAAAAGTCGATAGACGTGTAACGACGTATCTGATTACAGACCTATGCTCTCCATACTGGCTCCCAGCTGTACGCTCCTCCTCCGCTGCGTATGCGTCAAAAAAATGGCGCGCGTATCGGGCGGCCCTTGCGTGATGTCCTCGGAAGCGCTGAGTGGCTAGATGCAGCGGCATCCTCCACCTTGAATGGGTGCTTGGGCAGGCCAACGTCCTGTGCCGTGTGAGTTGCAGCCCCTTCCTACACAACAATACCTCAAAGAAATGATCAGCAGGCTTAGGGCCATGACTGTTTATTAAAAGCGAGGAAACAGGCACCTACATGTTTGCACCCAATGGAACAAAACTTATATGCGCTCTTCAGTCTTCGTCTGCAACCAACGCATGCAGACATCCAGTGGTACCGAGGCTTGGGCCTAAACACCGAGCCTTTACTACCAAACCATTTCTTGAGGTAGACGACTTTGCACCCTGTTACAGACACACTGTTGCACCCCCGATATGTCAATAAGACTCGACACATCTTGTACACGTAGCACGTCTCTCGTTGCTTTCTTTAGCACCTGCATGATGAGTTCGGCGGTTATTCAGTTCAACATAACCTACTTAGGGATAGCGATAAAGAAATGCTTAGAGTTGTGTATAAAGGGGGAATCCTAGAACCTGTACGGTCCGGTGGGATACATGGTCTGCTCGGCAGTGTAGGCACAGAGCTTGTTGATGTGGTGCTTGGCAATCCAGGCAGATGTAGTTGCAGGCTCTATGGTGTAGTGGGCATGGCTGGCAAAACTGGTTACCAACCAACGCTGCCATGCGCTCGGCGCCTAGCATGCTGCACAGTGTCTGTTCTAGACTCTAATAAGGGGACTCGATTCGCAGGATGCACGAACTGTCTGCGCACTGCGGTTCCGAGAATGACTACTTAAGGGACTTGGTGGTATTGCTATATTGGACAAACTAGGGTACATCATAAATGGCAATCGTATACTAGAGAACCTGTGGTGTCCCATAGATGTGGACAACCCGAGTGGTATATTGGACAAACTGTCATATGCCATAAATGTGGACAAGGGAGGGGAGTTATGACCTACCAAACCGTACCTTGTCCTGTTGCTTGCAGCCACCTCCAGAAGTAGCAGATGTGATTGTGACAGCGCTACACGGGGGGCCCTGAGGCCCAGCTTCGCCTCCACTACACTCTGCCGCTGGGTCTATGGTTCGGCGCACAGGGCAGTTGTGGCTCTGGTGGGATCAGCAAGCAGCGGCGGCAGGCTCCTTAGTGAGCGGCGCTCTTTTCTTTTCTTGCTTTATTTTGTAAATTAGAAGAAAATCAGAAAAAGACCTGCTAGGAGATGGGTTCTACGCATTTCAGTGATTATTGGAGAGCTGAACATACAGGTTACAGCGGAAGGGAAAAACTGGAAGTAACTTAGTACTTCTAGAGCTAACTGCATCTAAAACTATGCACAACACCAACCAGCCTAGCACTGTAGACGATGCTTGTCAAAGCTTATCGATATTATCATTGGTTCTAAACTTTCCAGTCAATGGCATGCTTGGGTTTATAATATTGTGGGTACCTTCGCATAATTTAAGAAAATAGTGGTGGTTGTAGGGAGAACCTTCATTATATCGCTGCATTTCTCATGATGGAAGACCCTCCACAGTTTGAGTGTCGCTGCAGTGCAGGTCAGGCCTTTGGAACCAATAGAGGATTTACAGCAGCACCTCTCACCAGAACAACATGCGTATCTAGAAATGCTTACAGCTTCATCGTCCCTGTAAACAATACCAGTCATAGAAACAGGGAAAAGAACATAAGGTCAAACCAATATATCGCTAAGGAGCATATAGTAGCTAATCTAAAATGTAGATCTTGTTGAATAAAGCATACAACAAACAGGTGAGAAGATGAGTTGAAGAGCATTTTGTGGGAGTGTGAGCGTGTGGTTTGTAAGGGTTCTTCCCCTTCCCCTTCTTAATATAATGATAAACAGATCTGCTGCATTCTTGGTAAAAAAAACTAAAGTTAGCAACATACAGATTGTTTTCAAAAAAAGGTTCTTGTTCAGAGATATAAAATGGGAAAGCTATTGTCATCAGGTTGTGAGCCAAATATCAAACTCTGGATGTCAGACAGATAAAAGGAAACACCAAATTGCACCCTAGGCTTCACCTATATCATACGAGTGTAGGCCCAAAACGAAACCCTGCTTATGTCCCTTACCTAGATTGGGGAACTTCTGGTCGCACAAGCTCGGTGTGAATCTGGACACCTGGAGATTGTGGATGTAGTTCCCCAAACGCTGCAAGCTGAGGTAGCTCCTTCTCAGGCCCTTTTAGACATTTGCGAGTAGAACTGGAGATAGCAAAAAAATAGTAGATCTTATTGTAATCAGCTAGCTTCAAATCAATGTAATCCGAAAAACATATTCCGCTGGCCAAATTTGGTTCTTTGCTGCGATGGTTCACAGTACAGCTGGGTGTCGGTGCCATGGCTAACGCATGATTTGTTGTTGAGTATGTAAAGATCAGCCTTGTGCCTAATAAGCAGTCAAATTACAAGCTTCACCGCTTGTTGATCAGTTGTGGGCACACCAGAGGCTTGTTTCTCCAGCGGAATTCAGCAGGGACCAAGAAGTTTGCCTTTTCGAATGGTTGTCTAAAAAAAACAGAAACTGATGTCTGCGCCTGTAGTTTCGCTTCAGAACTGTGGCCACATGCTGTCGTGCGCCTGCGCTACCATCAGCAGGGTGAAAGGTCTGGTATACAAGGAGTGCCTAATGTGTATGCATGTAGGCGGTAAAAAATGTGGTCCTCTGTGCACACGTGCGCGTAGTGAAACCGGCACAGGCTCCTAAAAATCTATTTAGGGTGGGCGCCCAAACCTATGTACGGTATGGCCCAGCTGAGGTGCACCTGCTACACACTGACATAGACTCTTAGAAGGCTATGTAAGGTGGGAGGCGCCGCCTAGAAGGGTCCTCAAGTGAACCTGGCAGTGGACAAAAGGTACATTTCGTGTGATCGCGGCCGCGCATGCACCCACTGGGCCCTAACGTCTTCGTACCCATGCACTGCATGACCATCCAAACGAGCATGCGCGCCTTATTTAGTTTGGACCCCACTCCCATTGATGAGGTCCTTGCACCTACTGGTAGCGGAGGCACCCATGCCTCATCCAAGCCTCCAGCTCTTGCCTATATAAGCACGTGGCCTGCTGCCCGGTGCTTCATCGCTTCCTGCCATTGCTTGCAACTGCCCTCCTTGTAGTTCACATAGCGTGGCCCTACAGCACCTTGATCTGTTGTTCCTGGGCTTTGTTACACTAAAACTGTCACGTAGACACGGTGGGCTTTCGCAGGAACAGCTAATGGCGTAGTCAGCACAGCCTGCCTAGGAAGCACGACACAATAGGTCTGTGCTGTGAACCTATCGTAATGAAAGATTCTATAAAATTAACGCCTAACTATGAACGTGCCGAGTTGCTTGACAAGCCTTTGAATTAGACGCCGCTTAGTCAGCGTGCGCATATGAACGTTACAAGCACATTCTGTGCATATAGACGTGTTCTGATCATGTACGAACAAAGCGTTTCACTTTGCCAACGTGTGTTTAGCGCTTGATCTCGATCCTGGGAGGTGGCGGCTGTACCCTTGCTCGTGGCCTTGCTGCTGTGCATCTGGTTTCCTGTTCTCTTATTTTCTTTTCCGTCTGTTTGCGTGGGTCCTCTCCTCTCCTAACCTTAGTCTCGTCGTTCTGCAATTTCTGTGGTGCTCCGAACGATGTGTGCAGGCACACATTGATGGCACATGGAAGGAGCTTCCTCTAGCCGGGCAAGCAAGAGGCAGCGTGGGGAGAGTGCAGCTTCAGTTCCAGGTGTTTGGTTGCTTACCTTACCGTGTCCCTTTCATTTACGCTAGTCCCAGCACTAATTAGACATTCCTCGCTCTGGCTGTCTTCCCTGCACTCCGCCTCTAGGTATAGTTGAGGGGACACCACGTGAGAGGCAGCAACGTCCAAGTTCTAAAAGACGGCTAAAGAAAAAAGGTTGGTTGTGTACTTTCTCGTTTGTATAGGTGTGTGTGCGTAGGTGTTGCGTTGCTTTCCCCTTATGTTAACGTGCGAGTTTTGATTCCATACGCAGGAAGTTCCGGTGGGCCTCAGCAAAAACCAGGTGCCAATATATGGCCTACAAGTCTACAATTACCCTACAGACATATGTACTAGGTGGTCATAACATAGATTCTTGGGTTGTCTGATGGCTTGTGCCTTGTCCAGATTGCCTTTCCATCGAAACTTCGTATTACGGCCCTCCAGCACATGAGTGCCAGCACTGTGGTGCGCAGTTTTGGTACCAAGAGCGTGTTAAAAGGTCATATCCAGGTGACGCAGGCACTGTTCGTTCCCATCTTTGCTGCAGAGGAGGCAAGGTCAGTTTACCTTTCCAAAAAGACCCTCCTCCATTCCTAGATGGGCTGTTGAATCCGAATGGTGGTGTTCTTTCCAAATATTTTATCAAATCTGTTCGCTCCTACAATTCTATGTTTGCTTTCACATCGCTTGGTGCTAAAATTGACACAGGTGTAAACAAGGGGCCTGGTCCATATGTGTTTAAGATTAATGGTCAGGTCCACCATAGAATTGGCTCTTTGCTGCCAGATGAGGGTGCGTCCCCAGTTTATGCACAGCTCTATATTTTTGACACTGAAAATGAAGTTCAAAATCGAATGGCGATTTTTGATAGGCATAGGGAGTCTGACGATGGTAGGCAGGTTGACAAACGGATAGTTGAAGGCTTGGTACGAATGTTTGATGAATCAAATTCATTGGTAAAATCATTTAGGGCAGCTGGGGACTTACTGGTACATAGTCAGTGTCAACCGTTACGTCTTAGGCTGTTACATGATAGGTCCAAGAACGCGCCCCAGTATAGTGCGCCGGCAGGGTCTGAGATAGCTGCTTTGATAGTTGGGGACTTTTCTGAGGAAAAAAAGAGCCCAGATATAATCGTTCAGGCTAGGGGTGGCGGCCTTAAACGAATTAGCAACCTACATGCAAACTATATGGCATTGCAGTACCCGATTTTGTTCCCTTATGGGGACCAGGGCTTCAAAATAGGAATTAGGTACAAAAGGTCAGCGCCCTTGAGGGTTGGAGCTAGAGGCGCGGTGACAATGCTTGAGTACTATGCTTATAGATTACAGCAGCGTAGATGTGAGGCAACGACGTTGATACGTGGTGACCGATTATTCCAGCAATATATTGTTGACGCCTTCGCATCCGTGGAGGAGAATAGGCTTAGGTTTATAGTTAGAAACAATAGGAACCTGAGGTCAGAGGTGTACAAGGGCCTCGAGGATGCGCTTCGCAGGGGTGATGTTGATGGCAGTGGCCTTGGTAAGAAGGTTATTTTGCCTGCTAGCTTTACAGGGAGCAAACGGTATATGGTTCAGAATTACCAGGATGCAATGGCCATCTGCCGATCATATGGGCCTCCAGATATGTTTATTACTTTTACATGTAATCCAAAGTGGCAAGAAATAGCTGATGCCCTTACATTTGTTCCAGGACAGAGGCCTGACGCTAGGCCTGATATAGTTAGTCGAGTCTTCAGGCTAAAGGTGGCCGAGCTTGTTTCTGGGTTGAAGAAAGGAACTTATTTTGGGAAGGCGCGTGCAGGTATAGCTGGCAATTCCCACCCTCCATCACTATATTTCCTATTTGGAAAAGAGTCTTCCCTAGGCATCTAGTGGATGCTTACTGCACAATGGATTTACCAGGGAAAACTATTTGGGTAGCTGACTTGCCTAGGTGTGGTCCCATATGTTATTCCTTACCATCCAGTTAGGCACATACACCGAGACAGTCTCCCATGGAATGACTTCTTTGATTGCCTACC
The DNA here is from genome assembly GCF_019320115.1 of Miscanthus floridulus. NCBI lineage: Eukaryota > Viridiplantae > Streptophyta > Magnoliopsida > Poales > Poaceae > Miscanthus > Miscanthus floridulus. The sequence goes on along the minus strand of NC_089586.1, from coordinate 64,308,832 downwards.
ATCGTTCTAATCCTGATACCGCCGTTTCCTGTTTCAGTGCTCTACACCATCGAGTTCCAAAAGCGTGGCCTGCCCCACGTTCATATCCTGGTTTGGCTTGAAGGTAACACTAAAGACCCTCATCCTTCTTTTATTGACTCAATAATATGTGCAGAGATACCGGATAGGGCATGTGACCCACTAGGTTATAGTCTTGTCGATGAATTTATGGTGCATGGCCCTTGTGGTCAGCTGAATCAGAAATGCCCGTGCATGAAAAACAACAAGTGTTCCAAGTTCTTCCCAAAGGGCACTCAACAAAACACGATTGTTGGTGAGGATGGCTTTGTGCAGTATAGGCGCCGTCCTGGCACAGGGCACTTTGTCGAGCGATACGGTGTTAAACTTGACAATGATTGGGTTGTCCCATACAATATGACGTTGTTGAAAAGATTTAGAGCACATATAAATACTGAATGGTGTAACAAGACACATCTTATAAAATACTTGTTTAAGTATATTACAAAAGGGCCGGACCGTGCTAAGGCTGTCATTGAAACGTGTGCATCTAACGTAGCTGGGGACAGTTCGCACGCTGAGGTTGGTAGTAGCTGCCATAGTGCCCAGCCATTAGATTCCCAGAGGCAGGCTGAGGATGTCGATGAGGTCCGTGAGTACATCGATTGCCGCTACCTATCTTCGCATGAGGCTATCTGGCGCTTGTTTGAATTTGATATTCACTATAGGACTCCTGCGGTGGAACGGCTGGCTGTGCACCTTCCTTTCATGAATAGCGTTGTTTACCCAGCTAACCAACCCTTGTCTACTATTGTACATGACCATAGTTACATGCAGACAACCCTCACTGAATGGTTTTCTGCTAATAGGAAGTTCCCATGCGCTCGAGAGTTAACGTATATAGAATTCCCAGCAAAGTGGGTCTGGCATAAAAAGTACAAGGAATGGCGCCCACGCAAGGGGCCTACAAAAATTGGTAGAGCTATATATATCAATCCTAGTTGTGGTGAGCTGTATTACCTTCGTATGCTCCTCAACGTTGCCAAGGGTGCTACTTCCTACACAGACCTCCGAACTATTAACGGTGTTCTATATCCAACATTTAAGGATGCGTGTCAGTCTATGGGTCTTCTTGGCGATGATAGTGAGTGGCGTGAGGCCCTTAGGGAAGCATCTATGTGGGGATCATCTGCTCAGATGCGTCAACTTCTTGTTACTATAATCCTTTTTTGCTCTGTCTGCGACGCAGCCTCCCTCTTCAATGAATTCTATGAATATTTTACTGATGATATACTTTACAGCATAAAAAGGGTGGTGCAACTGGCTACCTATAATGTTCCAAAGGATCAACTAAAAAACCATGTATTGCTTGAACTGGATTCCTTGTTTGTCAAAAACGGTGGTTTAATGACTGATTATGGTTTACCAGAGCCTGATCGAACCATGCGTAGTAGAGTTGCAAATAGGCTTTTAGCTGAGGAACTAGCCTATGACTGTGAGGATCTCGTGCGAATCCATGGTACCCTCGTTAGTCAGCTGAACGTTGAACAGAAAAAGGTTTATGATGTTGTCACACAGTCGGTCTATAGGAAATCAGGACAATTTTTTTTTGTGTATGGATGCGGTGGCACCGGCAAGACATTCCTTTGGAATGCGATTATTTCGCGCCTGCGGTCCGAAAGACTTATCGTCCTCGCTGTGGCCTCATCTGGAGTTGCTTCCTTACTACTGCCTGGAGGCCGTACTGCCCATTCCCGATTTAAAATTCCTATAGTCATTGACGAGTCGTCCGTGTGCAATATTAAGAGGGGAACTTTTCTTGCCGACTTAATAGCGCATAGCTCTTTGATCATATGGGACGAGGCGCCCATGACCCACCGACATTGCTTTGAATCTTTAGATCGTAGCATGCGTGATATTCTTGGGGAGACAGACTCGTCGTGTCTTAATAACTTGTTTGGTGGTAAGACCGTGGTGCTCGGCGGAGATTTCCGCCAAGTGCTGCCTGTGGTCGAGGGCGGCAGCAGGTTAGACACCATTGATGCGTCCATAACTAACTCTTATCTATGGAAACATGTTAAGATCCTAAAGCTAACAATCAATATGCGCTTACTTGAGATGTCTTGCAATGGTTTGCCAACTGATAAGGTGAGAGCATTTAGTGATTGGGTGTTGAGTATTGGGGATGGCACTGCTGCGGGTAGTAATCATACTGATGATGGAGACTCTGAGCTGGTTGAGATACCTCATGACATCTTGGTTCCAAAACTTGGGTCCCCTATTGATAATATCATAAGATGTACCTATCCCAACTTAGACACATTGTACTCGGACCCAGACTACTTAAGGGAACGGGCTATCATTGCTCCAAAAAATGATACCATCAATGATATTAATAACTGCAGTCCTTTCTTTAATCCCAGGAAGTGAAAAGGTATACCTTAGTTCTGATTCTTTGGTTGAAACCTCCAAGGACCATGGTAACGCAGACCTACTTTACCCTGTTGAATTCCTAAACTCCCTACAATTCAAGGGCATTCCTTCTCATAAACTTATGCTTAAGGTTGGGTCGCCCGTAATGTTGCTGCGCAATCTAAACCAGAGTGCTGGCCTTTGCAATGGTACACGTCTTATAATAACCCAGTTAGGTGACCGCGTGTTGGAAGCTCAGATAATAACTGGCTCTCACATTGGCGACAAGGTTCTGCTCCCTAGGCTTTCGTTGCACGTGTCAAGCACTAAATGGCCATTTGTTCTTAGCAGACGCCAGTTTCCAGTAAGACTGTGCTATGCAATGACTATAAACAAGAGCCAAGGGCAAACTTTGCATAGCGTTGGCCTATACCTACCGCGCCCAGTTTTTTCTCATGGGCAATTGTATGTTGCTATATCCCGTGTCACATCTAGAGATGGGCTGCGTGTTTTGATTGACGACAACACAGGTCTAGCCTCTAACCTTACTGAAAACATTGTGTACAAAGAAGTCCTTCGGACGCTCTGGTAAATTGTTTGCCCCTATATATGGTGGCCCCACGCCTTTTCAGTCCACGGTCTCCTATCTTAATTGTGTTGTGGTGCTTCATTTAATACAATTCTTTTCCTTTTGGTGATGGCTCTCCACCAGATGGAGTACACCTTGGTATCACAGATTAATCCATCAAGGCACAATTGGACCATCAAGGTTAGAGTTGCTAGGATGTGGAAACTATCTTCGACTTCTAAGTGGAAGGGTGTAACTGCCATGGAACTTGTTCTGGTTGATGAACAGGTATGTCCCTTGCTACATGCGGGTACATGCTATTTCTCTTTAACTGTGTCCATGCAATCTGAGACTCTCTACATCAGGGCGTGGGTATTACCGCTTGCATCGGGCATAAAGACCTTAACAAATTTGCTGGTTCTTTAGTTGAAGGCAGCTCCTATATGATTAAAAAGTTCCAAGTTAGCAAGCAGGCAAGGAAGTATAGCCCTGTACCGAACCCACAGACAATTTATTTTACACCGTGGACTGTTGTAGAGGAGATACCTACAGAGATGGCCGCCCAGCTTCCCCTTTATGTTTTCAATTTTGTGGACTTTGAAGAATTAACTTATAGACGGGGGAGCGGTCATGGCCTAGTAGGTATGCACTGCCCTTGCCTTGCCTGTGCAAGCTCCCTTTTCCTATTTTCCCTGATTTACTTCACAGGTAACGTGGTGTTTGCATTCCAAACAGATGTTATCGGGCAGCTTGCAGTCATACATCCCGTGTTGCGATCTAGTGGCCTAAATGGTGTGTGCGTGCGGCGGGTGGTGGAGCTACGTGACTTAAGGTTGGTTCCATGGTAGTTTATGAGTATTCTGGTTAGCATCAATTTATTGTGTCTATGCTTGCAGCGACCATCTCTTACAAATTACATTATGGGGCGAGCATGCAACTTCGTTTGAAGACCAGGACCTTATTGAAACCATTGATAAAGATGAACCTGCTGTGATGGTTTTTGCTGGGGTGCAAGTGAAGCAATACTTAGGTGCATGCTATTTATCGTATCGTTTCTATGTATCCTCTGCATTACACCTAGTTCCTGATATAACCTGTCCAGCCCACCGCCAACGTAGGTGCCACAACATGTGCGAGCGGTGATGGCACTAAATGGTACATGAACATTGACCTTCCAGAAGTGAACGCTTTTCGTGTTAGGTAATATGGCTTTCCTGCTGTTCAACCTTTACTGATTTGCAGGGTGTGTAAATGGCTGTTGTCCTTGTCTTTAGTTTACAAGGAAGAGGCTCCGAAGTTGTGTTCCTGCCCGGCGATGATGATGCAGACGCGGGTTTGGGTGATGAAGCAGGCGCCAACAGGAAAACTGTTGCCGAGCTCCTAGCATTGGATCCCCACGACAGCAATGTATTGCCTCCTTCATACCAATTACCTATATGCCCTACTCACGTCGGGTTAATACAATTTAATCTGCCCTTCCATGTAGGCTGTTCGTTTCACCTGCGACGCAGTTGTAAGAGAAATAGACGTTTCCAATGGTTGGTGGTATAAAGGTTGCAATACATGCAAGCGGGGGTTGAAGGCTACTTTCGATGGCTTTGAATGCACTAACTGCGATGAGGGTAAACCAGTGGTTGTTCCCAGGTAATCCTTGCTTCAGACGTAACTGGTCCTACCCAGGAAACAAAGGCCGCTAACTTATTTCTAATGTGCCTTCTTCTTGCCTACCCAAGCTATAAGCTAAGTGTGATCATCGAGGATAGCACTGGCCGCGTGAAAATATTTCTCTTTGGAGGAGTAGCTGAACAGGTTGTCCGGCGGACTGCTGCTGAGCTTGTTGAAGAAAGCTCATCCAATCAAATTTTGCTGCCTGCACCCCTTCGCGGCCTTGTTGGTCGGAAGTACGTCTTCCAGGTGGTTATCAGTGAGCAAACGTTTAGGACTGGCCAGCTTTGCTTCCAAGCTAGGAGGGTGTTTCCCGATCCAACGGTTGGTCAGGCTCGTGGTCCCACCGAACGTTCGCCGCATCGTCCTAGGGATACCAAAGCTATGGACAAGATTGGGACATCAGGTGTTGCCTCTGGAAAAGATGATCAGACACATGTTCTTGTCGTTCCTGAGGTTCCTAAGAACGCAGACGGTGGCTCGACCCCTCCTCCTACCCCTGCCGCAGTGGCTAATACCAAAACCTCATCCAGCAAGGGGAAGGAGGTACCCTCTGATGTCCATGAAGAGCATGGGTATGTACCTTTGTGTACTAAGTAGTTTAAATCATTTGCCATATCCACGTATTGCACTCTTCACACCCCTCGAAATTAGTTTAGAAGGTATTACACTAGGTCCCTCCAACATTGGACGTTAAGTATGGCTATGGTCACCTTCCCGGGTGGAGTACGGACCCTGTATGGCTGATTTGCTTATATAGTTTTTCTTGCAGAACTATTCTAGGCAAGAGACCGAGGTCTGCTCGCAGGGATTTATTCCCTGCAAAGAAAGCCGGAGCAAGGTAGCCTATTCGTTCTTATACTATTTTAGCTTTGGGTTCCATCAGTTTGCTGACAAAGTGTTTCTAATTTCCAGCGATGAGTAGGCCTACGTGCTTGGACTCCACCGTCAACCCCCTGTGGCTACACAGCTTCGACCAATGAATCTGATGCTGCTCTATGCGATCCGTGTTGGCGCCATAGTCGTTGTTCCAGTTTTAGGCGTGTCATGTACTGGGTAGTGTCCCTTTGTGGTATGAACTTGGCCTATGAGTCCTTACTTATGTTGAGCTTTGGAGAGCCCTGGGCTCATGTATCTATTTGTTCGCTATGTCAGTTTAGTAGGTAGGCAACTTTATGTTTTTGTCTTAGGTGCAGTGCCTAAACTAGGGCCTTTACCTGTCGGCCAGAGTGCCTTGGTGCTGTGTTGCCACCAGGCGTCTTCGGTTGGTGAGCAAATGGTCTGTATGCCTCCCTATTTGTTTTACCTCCATGTGTGCTGGCTTCAGGTCAATTAAAGTGTTCTGTCTAATTGTCTTCCTTGTGAACGTATCCAGCTCCTTGTACATTATACTACTATCTATGCAGTGCCTGCACTCGCACCTTGAGTCCTATGTGCTAATAAGTTTTTATGGTTTGGTCTACATGGGGATTGTACCTCTTGGCTGTGCTCTGTTTGGTGAATGTAAAAAAAATAGAAAGCAGGAAATTTCGGTCATGGAGATTGTGGAAATCAGGATAGTAGAGTAGGGGCGATGAATGCTGACCTGATTGTTTTGCTGTTTCTGCCGTTTAGCAGTATACATTGCCTAGTTGCCCAGAATTTGGATGGCCTGTGCATGAGAGCCCTGCCAAAAAAATGCCAAGGATCAAAGTGAGATGTTTAGTGCGTACGATGGCTGCGCTTTACCGTTCTCACCATTGCGTATGTTTAGCTGATGCCAGATCCTATTATTTACTCTAGCCATAAATGTGGTCATGCAAGGGGAGTTATGCCCTACCTAACCGTACCTTTGCCTGCTTCTCACAACTTCCTGCATATAGTGTTTCTGTTCCTCGATTCGGGTGCCCCATGCAAGGCATTAGATGCACTGTAAATTCCTGCCGCCGGCAGTAAATTCCCTGCATGCAGGTGAGCAGCTGATATTTACTCTTGTGCATGTACAGGAATGCAGTATCTGATAGAGATCTTCCTACGTGTAAATGAGTAGCTGATGGTAAATTTGTAAGGGACAGAAACACATCTATCATGTGGGTTTGTTAAGACAAAGTTTGTGGAATGGTCCCTATCCTCGGACCCTCTACAGCGACGCATCTGCCGCATATGGCCTTCCTCTCACCGACCAAAAAGGACGCAGCATGGCCTATCGATGGAATTAGGTTTTAATTGGTTAGCACAGTCCCTGAACCACTCTACCCGTTTACCTCTATGGACAGTCCGTTATGATGGCTTCTAAATGTCCCATCCATCCAGCTGTGCAAGGGTTTACAAGCTACATGAATGTATTGTTAGATATGTTTCTTTGTGTGTGTGCAGGTCATGACACCTTGCCGAATGAGTGTGTGCCTGCGAGATAGGTGCCTGTTAGGTGCTGTCGTTTTTTGTGGGGTGCAAGGTCTAATACATAAAGGGTACCTAGCGTGTGTTTTGTCATGGTGTGGGTGGATGCATGTACCCCGCCAAAATAGTAGTTCTCTGTGCTCACGTGCGCACAGAGCTAACTGCGGTGTGAGACAGCTGAGGTGCACCTACCACGCACGGTGGCGTTCCTGGAGTGCATCTCATTGAAGGTGGCTACTGTTAGCAGTAACAGCATCTAATCGGCTAGCCCATCCTTGTCGTGCATGTAGTTCACCTACCTGTGGGTTCATGTAGGTCGGCAATACTACACCTGTGCAAGCTTCTCTGTTTATATGCCAGGTTCCGTGTCTAGGACTGCACTAGCAGTCTGCAAGCAGGCATAGCTCAGCGGTGGGTACTTCAGCCTTCCAGATCTTTCCTTGCGATAGGTTCCTCCTGTAGCTGCGACAACAGCGCTTTCTGTGGTCCATGTGCCAGGATGTGGTCCCGTGGATAGAATGCAGAAACACACAGTGGCAAACTATTCATGTTACTTTCACCGGTTTTATGTTATTTGGTCCTCTTCTCAGAGCTTAGCGTGTGCTGGTCTGAGTTTTTATTTGGGACAAATATATCTACGGCCATGGCCTCGTACCTATATTTGCTTTTGTTTTAGATGTAGAAGGTATGTGGCCTATGTATGCACTACTGTATGTTATATATCTCACAAAGTAGGTTCCCACTCATCTAGTAGGAGCATGGATGGGGGTAAGAACATCATCATCAATATAAGTCTGTGTGGTTTGCTCCCCAGGAGGGTTGTACCTCTTGGCTGTGCTCTGATTGGTGAATGGGAACAAAAGAGAGAACGGAAAAGTTTCGCCGCTGAGATTGTAGAAACAAGGATGATGGAGTAGGGGTTGTGCTTTACCAGTCTCACTACCCCCTATGTTTAATTGATGCCAGATCTTATTGTTTAGCATGTCCATAGGTGTGGACAAAAGGAGGAGTTATGAGTAACCTAACCGTACCTTGTATTGTCGCTCAGAGCGGCCTGCATGCTGTGTTCCTGTTTTGCGTTTCATCTGCCTCATGCAAGGCATTAGATGCGCTGTAAATTCCTGCCGCCAGCTGTGAGCTTCCTGCACGCAGAGAAGTAGCTGGTAGTATTTTTTTCCCGTGCAAAGAAATGCACTAGCTGATAGTAGTTTGCGTGCGTGTAAATGAGCGGCTGGTAGTCAATTTGTATATAAGGGAAGAAGACATGTGGGGTAAATCTCTCCTAACGCAGTAACTATCCTACCTGGGAAGAGCAGGTGTTTTTTTGTCCTTCTATGCATGTCCCATCAAGTGTTCATACGTTTCATTGGATACGTGTTGTTTTTTTGTTGTCAGACCCTCCACAGACTTCAACAGCAACACGTTGAGCGCGTGTGGGGCTTCCTCTCGCCGACCAGGAAAGAGGCAGCATGGCCTTTCGATGGACCTGCGTCGTAATTGGTGAACCCAATTCCTCATCCACCATACCCATTTAGCTCTATGGACAAGGCATGATGATGGCTTCTAAATATCGCATCCATCAAACTTTGATGCAAGGGCTGCCAAGCTACGTTAGTGTGCTGTTAGATATCTTTGTTTTTGTGTGTGTGCAGGTCATGGCACCATACCGAGTCAGTCTGAGCCTGCAATATAGGTTACTGCTGCCTGCTGACGTTTTGACGGATGAGTCTTCCACCATTAACCATTAAGTCAGTACACGAGGCCGTCAATGCAAGTAATAGATCAACTACGTGAGTGAAATATGGCCATGCATTCGCGCTACCATCGGCAGGGTGAGAGATCTAATACAAAAGGGGTACCTAATGTGTGCTTTCTCAGCACGTGCCTAGATGCATCTATCCGGCCAAAAATGTACTTCTCTGTGCACGTGTGCCCATAATGGAACCAACACAAACTCCTAAAAACCTATCTAGGGTAGCCGCCCAAACCGGGACAGCTTAGGTGTGCCTGGTGCACACTGACACAGACTCCTAGAAGCCTATGTAGGGTAGGAGGCGGCGCCTAGAAGGGTCTCAGGTGACCCTGCCAGTGGACAAAAGGACCACTCGTTTAATCGCAGTCACACATGCACCCACTCGTGCGTAACAGTGTTCGTAGCGATGCGCTGCATCCCTCCCAAATTGGTAGCGTGCCTGAGGCGCATTTCATTGAAGACACCTACTGTTACCGATCCCGCAGTCTACTCAAGTAGGCCATCCTTGTCGTGCATGTAGTTCACCTACCCATGGGTTCATGTTCGCCGCCAATACTACACCTACGCAGGCTTCTCTATTTATATGGCACGTTCCACGTTTAGGACTACACCGGCGACCTGCAGGCAGGCATAGGTCAGCACTGGGTCACTCAGCCTTCCAAATTTCTCCTTGCGATAGGTTCCTGGTATAGACACCAAAGCAGCGCTTGCTGTGGTCCATGTGCCAGGCAGTGGTCCACTAGATAAATTACAAGAATATACATTGTGAAACCATTAATGCAACTTTCAGCCGCTTTATCTTATTTGGTCCTCTTTTCAGGGCTTAGCATGTGCCGGTGACGCTTCTTATTTTGAACAAATATAACTACAAACATGAAGTCGTGACTATAATTGCTTTTGTTTTAGATATAAAAGTTATGTGGTCTATGTATACACCAGTGTATGTTATATTTCTCACTGAAGTAGGTTCTCCCTCATCTGACAGGAACATGGATAAGGGTAGGAGCATCATCGTCAACATGGATAAGGGTAAGAGCATCATCGAGGATCCAGCGTCCGCCGCTTCCATTGGATGCCCATGATCTGGTGCCACCACTTCCATCGTCTGGTTTGGGTGCCCATGTCCCCGTGCCACCACTTCCATCGGGCGGCTTGGGTGCCCATGTCCCCGTGCCTCAGGTACTACTTTATTTAGTTGGCTTTGAATGAAGAATGATGGTATTGGCTTACCCCGGCCGCGTGCCTAAATGAATTCAGGTGGTGGCTTAATTCTCTGGGTCCACCTATACACGCGCAGATGTTCTGACTCTTCATATTTGCTTAACTTTGTTGTAGGATCCAGTTTTACTTGACATATCACGCACAGGCATTCTAAGACAGATCCTTCCCAAGATAGGCGCAATTATTCGCACCGAGGGCGCAGTTAAGGTGGATAACAAGAAAACCATGGCCTGGCTGTAACGTCCAGTCCCGACATACATGGCCCAGGCCCACTCTTCCTAGGAGTGGTCCCACCCGCGTAGCAACCCGCTTGAACTTTCGTCCTCGCTTCGTTCAAAACGGTTAACCGAAGGTTACTACGCGTTCCTGGCCCTGGTATTTAAGTTGATCCGGTGATTTCAGGATTTCCAGTATGGTACTAAACCTGGTTGCACAGTGTTTTCGCGGCGCTACAGTACCGCGTGAACAGTACTTCGAATTTGGCCGGCCCATTTTTGGATGAACAGTGTTCCGGTGAACAGTAGCCTGGAGTCCATCTGCTACAGTACCCGACACCCTCTGCTGCAGTAGCGTCGGCCCATACTGAAATTGGATTGGGCCCACTTGGCCCGTTAGGATGTTACAATCATCCCCCCTAAAGATTCGACGTCCCCGTCGAATACCAGATCAGCTTACCCTTTCGGGACATTTACCCCAGGATCCGCCTCTCTTCAACACGTTTGTGTGGCCCCGTGCCGGCGCATGTGTATGCCATGCCGTGACCACGACGGATCCACGCACATGCACACAACATACCCGCGCAGTTGTCCCCACGTGCCTGTGAAACCTCGAGAGTCGGCTCTGATACCAAATGTAACGTCCAGTCCCGACATACATGGCCCAGGCCCACTCTTCCTAGGAGTGGTCCCACCCGCGTAGCAACCCGTTTGAACTTTCGTCCTCGCTTCGTTCAAAACGGTTAACCGAAGGTTACTACGCGTTCCTGGGCCTGGTATTTAAGTTGATCCGGCGATTTCAAGATTTCCAGTACGGTACTAAACCTGGTTGCACAGTGTTTTCGCGACGCTACAGTACCGCGTGAACAGTACTCCGAATTTGACCGGCCCATTTTTCGGATGAACAGTGTTCCGGTGAACATTAGCCTGGAGCCCAGCTGCTGCAGTATCCGACACCCTCTGCTACAGTAGCGCCGGCCCATACTGAAATTGGATTGGGCCCACTTGGCCCATTATGATGTTACACTGGCTCAGCATTGAGCTTCCTTCCCAACCGGGCAGCAAGGGCTTACCGGAAGTTCAGACCTTCCACAACATCCCTTGCATGACCGAATATAAGGCACAAGAAAGTGTTTCTGAGCAAGCAATCTGCTATTTTATAGCGAGGCTGAATATTTGCATCAATGATCTAACTTATCCTGCCTTTAAGGAGACATACAGGCAACTGAACCACTTCATGTCCTGGTCCCAGCTTGTTCAGACCAGGTATGATATGCTGCGCGTACAGACGGACAATCTATTGAAATCTCATAAAAAACTTCTTGACCACCTCGGCTCCATCTGTTCAAGCTATGGTGATATCCTTTCGTTAGCGGCTCCTCTTACGTCCATTGGAGCAGAGCCCTGTCCTGGACCAGACCCACGGTATGTCCAGCTTGTCGAACAGCTATTCAGCCTTGTCCTGGAGAGCACCCCTATGTACATCCCTTCTGGGAGTCTTTAAAGGTATGCATGCTCCTTGGTTTGCGCCTGGTCCCAAACACTCTTCTGTTTCCTTCCGAATGACTCGCTAACCTGTACTTATGCACTCCCTGCCAGGGACACAGTCACCAGAGCTCTCTAGGAAGTCCGGAGGTGCTACATCTAAAGCCCTATGCTATCCTACCAGTCTCGTGAGCACGCTGTAACTTAGTGCTATGGCACAATGCTATGTAGCATCCAGCGAATATTTCATCGCTAATACCAGCACATGTGCAGCTAGAAGCCCATGCCTCATTCCATCCACCTAGAGTCTCGGTCTCCGAGATGTTGTTTAGCAATGCTTAGGCTCCTATGCTATTCTAGCATGTGTGTTGCTAATTACCTATGTGTGTACTTTTGGTTTTGCGTGTTCTCGCATATGTACTGTCCAATGGCCTTATTTGCCACCTTGAGATAAATATGTGTGTTGGGTGCTTGTGATGACATATATTCTATATTGGAACGGCAGTACCGCACCCTAATCCAGATATATTCTCTGGTAATATGCCCAGCCACATTGGAGCCTGGCCAATGACAGCTCATTTTAGTGGTCCTCTAATCAGTTGTTTACAAATACAAGAAAACGGAACAACTAAATTAACGCCGGCTGAAACACTCTCAATACACCCACGCCAAAAACCTTTATCAGAACACCACTTACCTTGTGTGCTAATAACCACTGTGATCTAAGAGGTGCAGGTCCTAATGCCTTGCAAGTAGCAAGCATAGGAACAAGAACAAACCCAGAAAACTACGTTTGCCAGCAAATAAAACAACCTATAGAATCCTGAAACGATGTGTGTATGCATTTACTATCTGAGGAGAGAATCTAGCACAATCACACCAGTAGGTTCAGGGTCCAGTCAGTGCTTACAAAACATCGAAATATGGTCCCCTCCGTTTTTTTACTTCGTACTTCAGTAATTGGCCAGGCAGGTACCAGTACACCGGCCTGTCTCTGAACGCGCGTTTAAAAACACACCCTCTCTCCTGTTCGTCTCCACTCAACACCACCACTCTGCCCTCGCTCAAGTTTCTTGCACACTGCAGGTGGTGAGCTATGCCCGCAGCAGCCACGCCAACCAGCAACATAGCACCAGCAAAGAGGGGACGTTCCCAACAGCACCGCGGAGGGCATCTCGCTACGGTGCCAACAATGTCCAACCGCCGTCGCCCACAGAAGGGCCTAGGCTGGACGGGCGTACGAGAGCGGAGTTGGGGCAGCTGGGCTACGGAGATCCGCATCCCACACACACGACTCAGGCTCTGGATCGGCAGGTTTAGGCATGCCCTTGAGGCGGCTCTGGCATATGATGCCGCCATGTTCTGCTTCTATGGTGAGTGCCTCCCCAGACAACGTAAGTTCAACTTCCCGGACGTCCAGCGCCCTGCCATCCCTGACCACCTTCGCATCCACCTCGACATAGCCACCATCAGGGTGATCGCTGCAGACTACGGCCGAAGGTGTGCTCCATTCCTCGCACCCCTCGTGTGCACCGAGGTACCAGGAGTGCTGCCGGCACCACCTCTGGTGGCGACAGTGCCAGGTACTGATGGTGCTGCTGCCACCGCCGGCGTTGAGGCAGCCACCCTAACTAACGACCATCGTGGGATCAACAAGAAGCATTTTTCCTAGCTGCTTAGGCACTGAACAGTTGTTTTGAGAGGGACTACCCCTTGGGTTTGTAGTTTCCTTTTTGGTTAGAAATAGTTCTTCGTATGTTACACCCACTGTCCATTCTTGTGTTATGTCCAATGAAAATTAGTTGTGTGTGGTGTTAGGTACAAAAGATCTATTTGTTGACTGCGATTGTGATCGCGCCTGGCGCTGGCAATTGAAGCCCTGCCATAAACATCTATTGGAATGGCAAATACAAACATGCGCAACGCCAAAATTCACCCAACAATTACTGGCATGGGGCACGAAAACAGTGGACTTAGCTAGCACTCTTGTAAAATTCCAAGCAAGAGGAGCCAGAAACTTACATGAGCACCTATAGCCTGTGGCGAGCACCGCTGCGGTCGTAGGCGTGGCCTTCCCATTTGAGCCTCCCTGCACAGCAGCCGCCGGTTAGCGTTGCCTCCGTGTGTCGTGCCATCACAATCCCTAGGTTCAATATGCAGCCACAGCAGCCGGTTCTTACCTCCATGCGGAACCGCCGCCGCCGGTTACGCACGGGCATCAGCATCAGCAGCGGTCATTTTTTCAGCCAACTGAACAGAGCCAGGCCCTGAATTTATGGTACCTAGGAAATCATTGAATAAGACCTGAGACAACAGAGAAGGACTCGTGCACTCAGAAAAAATCAGCTACAATAAAGATTGGATATAAAATCGTCCATGAATTAAAAATTGGTAAGTTTTAATTTGAGTCACTAAATGGAGTGTGGTTTCATGTCTAGCTACTTAGACACCAGCAGGTGCATTTTTTTCAAGAAAACCTTCCTGAACAGTTGCTGAGCTTGTTGAAACAAAATGTTCCTGTGGTCATTGTACAATAGGCATGTCCTGGGATATTAGTGCATAATACCTGGGATATGTTGGAACACTTGTCCAGGCATAGTGCACGGCACCCTTGAATGTCTGTTGACAGATAGCAAGCATATCCTGGATTAGATGTGTGTGCAGCCACATGCTCTCAGCAAGATTACAAAGAACACCGCCAGGCTTCAAAGCTCTAGCAATTGTCTGAATAAATGGTTTCTCCACGAGTTCCTATGCTGGCCCTGTAATAATTAGTATGAAAGGAATTTAAAACAGTGTGCAGACAAAAGGTATCAATTAAGTGGATTTTACGAATGCATATTAGTTTTTTTTAAAAAAGGCCACAGGTGCAAATCAACTAGGTATAGCGAGGTTATGTTTGGAACCACCACAAAAGTTCCCTCACATGTAAATGAACAATTTCATATGAAATATTGCATTCCAAATGTGCCCATGCATACTAAACCAGCTATTGTAGATAACAGGATAACAAAAGAAATCAACAAGAAGCAACCTTATCAAGAATGACATGTGGATGAAGTGATAAACGAATGTACAAGAGAGTTCTATACTTCTTATTACTAAAATATGTGATAGCAAGAACCCACCAATTGGATCTGATGAATCGACAATAATAGCATCATATTTTCCTTCAGGAGAATTCCTCAGGAAATCAACAGCTGCAAAACAAAAGCAAGTATACTATGAACTATAAGAGATCAAGACCTGCAGAAAACGATATGTCTGAGGCTATAAACAATAGTGGCATATCCTACAACCTATCACAATCATATAAAATACCACCAGGCACCAGCTTTTCAACATACCATCACCAACATGGAGTCGGACACGAGGATCTTTATATCCAATGGATAAGTTTGGAAAGAATTCTTTGCAAACCTGCACAGTTTGGAGAGAAAAATCAGGGAAAAAAAATATTCACACTATTATACCTTGAATTTTGAGCATAGGTAAAGTGGTCATTCTTACATCAATAACCAGTTGATCAATCTCATATATCAATAGTATGCACCGAATCATGTTCCTAGTGGTAAAGTGGCTAAGAAATCATTGAATAAGACCTGAGAGAACAGAGAAGCACTCATGCACTCAGAGAAATTCAGGTATAATAAAGATTGGATAAGAATCGGCCATGAATTCAAAATTGAAATTTTTTAATTTGATTCACTAATTGTAGTGTGGTTTCATGTCCAGCTACTTAAACACCAGCAAGTGCACTTTTTAGCAAATGCTCTAAATTGGTAATGGCAAAGCTAAAGATTACTTGTATGGCATTTGCTGCCCAATCAAAGCCGTGAAGTTTGCTGGAAAAAAAAATGTATCCACATTCTCAAAATCACTTTCAGGTTATAGCAAAACACGAAAGCTCTTTTCTCCATGACTACATTATTCATCTTCGTTCGATTCACATAGAGGTTAATCTTTGCCTCCCTGGAGTGCTACAATATAAAGGATATAATAATATAACTTCCATGGAATTTATTAGCTACCTTTGCTTCACTGATCGCTGCCACTGATGCTGTGCTTAAATTTTGCCATGCACAAATCGTTCCTTTAGTCGATACTCTATGCTGACCAAAACTCTATTTTCATGTGGCCTGCTTAAATAAGTTCCCTATTCCAGAAAGTAATTCCTTTAGTCGATACTCCTTGCTAGGAGATCATGGATTATGCAAAGAAACTGAACAGATGCCTTACCAGTATATAGTCCCATTACTGCCAGTCTGCCACCTCACCGACCTATCAACCGCTAAACAGATCAGGCAAACGCGGGGGGAATGCATCCGAGAAGTGCTCACGTAGTTAGGAGCCAGTGGAGAAGGCCCTGGTGCTGGAGACAGAGCCCCCAGAGGCTGCGGCGATCTGGAAGGAAAGTTTCCCGCAGAGGACATCAGACGATTAGTCTAGGGGAAATAGTGGGGGTAGGGTTTGGGAGAGAAGAGGGCTAACCGGAGACGAGGCTAGACGACGGCCGATTACTTCCGACCCAGACGCGGAAGCGAAGGCCGAGGAGGCGGCGGGCCACGAGGCGCGCGGCCGGTGCCACCATGGTGGCGTGCACCACGGCGGAGACGACGAAGCGAGTGTTGTTGGAGGCATCGGCGTGTGGCCGCCTTGCGAACCCAGCGAGATTGGGAGAAGATGCGACCGGTCTTTGACTCACGCTACCTCGCTGGGACAGGAACCCTACAAGCCCAATGGGCCAGACCTAGCTTTGCGGGCCCAATTTTTTTTTCCTTAGAGGCCGTTCCGTGACAAGCCATTAACGTAGCCAGGAGCCCTCTGGTTCTACCGGCCGAACTTTCCAGTGCTTTTTCTTAGTACTAAAAATCGTCTAGCCGTCTCGCTAAAGAGGTTAAGGCATTTGCCACTTAGTTGTACTCTCTCTCTACTTGGAACGCTTCGAATCTCTTACAACAAGTACATCACCCGCAACGAAGCGCGAGGAACGGTGGTTGTGGTTGGTGGACACATTTAATGTCGCTTCTCCTTACCATCAGATAAAAACGATTCACCGTCCAAGCTGTACTATTTGTAATAGTACCTAGGTAGTATGCACTCGTCGGGACGTTGTGGTAGTTTCTAAGTAATATGCAGGACCATGCACGACCATTTAAACTGCTACGATTTAGGACACATGCATGGCCACGTTACTCCCAGGATGGTCGGTGGTTGAGGTTGATCGCCATTACTACATCTACCATAATGGCTTTGTGCTTAGCGTCGCTTGCGGTTACGCCTACCATGACCCAAGTCTCCTCGCGCTTTTTTCCCTCTTGTCGGAACCTTGTCTTGCAACCGTATTAGTCCTTAATGGCCGGTACAATGTACTTCGTTCTGGTGAACACACGAACGTGCGCATCAATGGAACTATATACTTATATGTATACAATGATGAGGCCCAGTAAGTGCCAGCATGCTGGCACAGAGAACAGAATCTTGTAAATTCTACTACATACCTAGGTGGTTAGTTGAGGTGTAGCCACGTAGCACGCGCATTATTGTGTCGTATTGTTAGTAGACACGCCATCCTTAGGTGCCACACATGTCGTTATGTGCATGGCCTACGCCTGCTTGTTACAGAAATATGCTCGCGCTGTACCTTCGTGGTCCGCGTTGACACGTTAGTAGCGTCAGTAGTGAACCACGTCCCCTCGTACCCCTTTTCTGCACTCTTGTCGGACCCTTGCCCTGCAATCGTACTACTCAGTAATGGCACCGCACGTCACTCGCCTCGAACGCGTGGAATTTGGTCAATTTGTTCATAGTGATCACACGTAGAAACCCTGGTGAACCACGCCAAGACCACAGACCGCTCTGCCTTTATAAGCAGACCCTGCCTTAGCCGGTAGCACTCTTTTTTGAGTTCTTGTCGGAACCTTGTCTTACAACCGTATTAGTCTTTAATGGCCTCAGACATCGCTCACCTCAAACGCATAGGACGTGCATTAATGCATGGCCTGTTTGTGCATTGTTATCCCATATTACTAGCAGCTACGCCATCCATAGGTGTCACACGTGCCGTAGTCTGCATGGCCTACTCGTGCTTGTTACATAGTTAGGTCTACACTGTGCCGTTGTGCTCCGCGCTCGCCCATGAGCCACGTCAATAGTGACCCATGCCTCCTTGTACCCCTTTTCTACGCTCTTGTCGGACCCTTGCCCTACAGTCGTACTACTCAGTAATGGCACCACACGTCGCTCGCCTCGAACGAGTGAAATCTGGTCGATTCGTTCGTAGTAATCCCGCGCAAGAACCCTAGTGAACCACGCCAGGCCCACAGACCGCTCGGCCTTTATAAGCAAAGCCTGCCTTGGCCATTGGTACCACCACTCGTCGCACTTTAGTTCGCTTAGGTTTTCTCTTTGAGCAAGCTTTTTACTTGGCCCTTCTTTGTAGCCACGACCAGAAATGGCAGGAACCTGGGTTAGTAGTTACTGCCTAAACGTTCAGGGTTTTCCTAGAATCCTGCACGCCACCCTGCAAAAGCTCGGAATCAAGTATCGTCCCGAGTATGAGGGCCGTGAGTATCAAAAACATGGCACCGATCGGTGTGAGGTTACGGTTTACATTGGGAAGAGTGAAGAGTTCCCCGACATCACCGAAGGCTGGAGTGTGACCGCAACCGGATTTAGCTTCACCGACACTTACCAGGTTGTGGCCCGCAAAGCTTTGCGGTACCTTTGCCAGCTCTATGAAGAGCCCGTTGCCCGTACCCCCATGAAGTTCTTTCCACCCTTGGATAGGAATCGGCGGCCATGGATGGCTCGCATGGAGGCTTTGCAAGGTCGTGATGCGCAAGAAGATAGTCCTACCGTGGTGCACTTAACCACGTACCTGCTTGCTCTGGATGAAGCAGTATGACCGGCAAGCCTTAGAGTTGAGGGCGTGCCTCCGGCGCTGCCGAAGAAGCCGAGATCTTCACTCGGATGCTCTAGGTGCAGCTCGCCGAAGTGCATGCCAGTGCTGCAGCTGCTGAGAGCCGGGAGGCTGCAATGTCAGAAGCTCTGAAGGAGGCCGAAGATCGGCATGTTCATCAACTGGGTGAGGCCTATTTGTTTACTAGGGCCAAGCAGGAGGGCGCTGGTTGATGAAATGCGGGATGCCCCGATCTTGGAGGGGATCCCTATCCACCCAACTGAAACAAGGAGAACCGTTGATGTGGAACTGCCGGCGCCTCCACCTTCAGAAGTGTTAGAAGCAGACCCCTTAGTTCCTCTCACTCAAACATTAGCGCGAGAAGTTGCAGATCCATATCCAGTACAATAAAAGAAGCCACCGAGCATAGGAGTCAAGCTGCGTGGTTTCAAGGTGGATTAGTTGCTTTGGGATGCTCCTCTTGTCGTTGTTGTCATCCTGTAGTTATTGGACGCGTGTTGTAGATTCACCTAAGAACAGTGAATCCTGAATCACTTTTTGTAAACCCTCCCGTTAGGGAAAGTATTTGTGTTTTAGTTTCCCTATTTTTGCCTATAATGTAATGCTATCCAATGTTGTACTTCAAATCTAAGTGCGTTAGTTGCTTGAACCCAACTCCATCAAATACTTCTTTCCACTAGAATAGGCACCATGTAATGACAACCAACCTCACCAGCCTTAAGTACTAATATGATGAGAAAACATATTAGCAATATGAGGTTTCCTATACCAAGCAAATCACCCGCAGCGAAGCGCGGGCAGCAATGGCTAGTATATATATAAGGGGGTTACAATTGCTAATGGGCCTAGACCAAGAGACTAACCATCTATTTAGATTAAATCTATAACAACTGGGCCTATTGCCCTTCACTAATTAACTAGCATGTAGCCTTGTCATGTTGTCTCCTTCGGGTATAGGTTTTGTCAATCCATCACATCTCTCCCCACCTAGAGAATCAGCTCATCCTCGAGCTAAAAGTTTGGATAGACCTTCTAGAAGAGTTTAGAGTTTTCCCATGAAGATTCTATAGCTGGCTAGTTCTTCCATTTGATTAAGACCTGAAGCTATCCTTAGTGTAATTGAGATTTGAGCATAAGTTCTAGTTGCTGGATGGCAACTCCGTTGTGCATTGTTGGTATCTATGGTGGCTCTGAAGGCAGTTGTGGTAGAACTGACCAATTTATAAGAGCACAAGTACAATGGCAACCACCGGAGCGATCGCACTATCATACTTAAGCCCATATAAACCCGATAGTCCGTCGAGTATCACGAAGGATCTCAAATAATCCAACATACAACCAAGATCATACATGATTCAACATACAAGCCACATGTTACATAAGTTCTCAAGTACTTCAACATACATCGAAGTTCAAATATAGTTATTACAATACCAAGTTCAACTGCAATAGCGGAAGCAAAATAGTTTTAAAACCAACATTACACCCACTTGTTCAAATACATGTTAGCTTGTGATCAAGTCTAACAAAAGCATCATAGATAAGACTACATAGAAGAGCCTTACATGTGGCCCTACTCCTCGTCCACGGTGGGAGAGAAGCAATCGTTGCAATACCCATGGTATATAGTACCATCTGCAACAAGTGGGAAATAAACCCTGAGTACGAGAAGGTACTCAGCTAGACTTACCCATCATGAACAAAAAATAAAGTGACACCAAGGATCATGCAAGGCTTTATAAGTGGAGCTAGCTTGACATCATTTTGCATAAAAAGCTACTAGTTGAACTACACATTTTATAATTCGGTCACCAAGTTAATTATAGCTATTCATCTCTAGATTAGCAACTAAGATATGCCAAACATGTGTTATATAATTAAATAGCATAACAATAGTAACCATAGCCAATTATTTTATCATCCACATAACCATTCCACTTGCCATTAATCACTACGATAGAGAGAAGCTCAGTCAAGTTTCTCACTATCTAGGAGAGACAGTGATTTGAATCGATTGCAACCAGCTAGGCAGTATTCCAAAAACAAACCTAGATATACCTATGCCAAGGTAGTCTTAGGTCACCTTTGATACAACTCAGGTACATATTTCGCAGGTTCGATCAGCGCCGCACAACCAGGGACAACCAGCTGCCGGGATGGTCAGGCCCAGCCTACCCTTGGGCTCATGTCTGGCTCCACGCACATCCTTGCTACCATCTAGAGTGCACACTTTTATAGAACAGGGCCCGACCTGAGTGGAGCTACTCGGCTTCACAGTCGGAATGAGTTATCTGGCCAGCTAAGTGAGAGGCATGTGTTCAAAATGACCAAGGACCAACAATAATGCGGTCCTTAATCGGCACAGACAAAATCACATTAGTTTCCCCTACTACATAGACTTTGTCTGGCCTCCATTTACATCATCCCATGGTTCTTTTACACAATAGCAAATATAGTCAATCGTGATTTGGTATCCACCTATATCTCGTAGGTGACAGGAAATCACCCGACTTCTATTGACTAAGCATGGCTAAGCATATATTCGATCCTAGACCTACATAGGGTTCAAGGTATATTTTGGGACAAGGAAATTATATGCATCAAGTGGTTTCAATCAACTCCAATAACCTAATGCATCAAACATAAAGGACTCAAGTTGATATTTATAAAACATGGGAGGCTTAGAATGCTCCAGGGCTTGCCTTTCAAGTAAGACGAGGGCTTATGGTTCGTCAACTCAAGTAAATCTTTCGGGACAAATTCTTTGCCTTCTAGAACTTCCTATGGCTGGGTCTTCTGCTGGTCCTTCTCTCTCACTGCCTCGAATTCCAGAAGCGTTATCCCCTCTGGCGATCCTATATGTATGAAGGTATAGATAAATATAGCGAATGCACAAGGGATGAAGTGTAAGTATGGTATGACAAAATGCATATACATTTTAGCAACAACATAACAAGATGATGGCAAGATTACTTTGCTTTATTTGAGTAAGCGCATATCTCTTCTCTAGTAGATAACTTTTAGTTTACTAAGTAGGTGCATATCTCCTCTCTAGTAAAGCAACATACACTCACCATGTTTTAGCAACCTAAGATAGAGTTGTTCATCATCATTAAGATGTCTATCACCTGCAGCTAACAACTTATCTTAATTAGCCTAATCATCTAATTTAACAAGCATCATGCTCAAACAAAGCAAACAATTTAAGGACTAGATGCAATTGAATTATAGAGCAATAAATGTATAACTGCATATACCCAATAAAAATTGGTCACAACCAACTATACCAACAGATTATATATGTCACCAACATGTTGAAAGGTATAATGGTTGGACCTAAATCAATTCTATATAAGCCTTTATTAATTTATTTAATTTGGATGAAAATTGGAACTTCTACTTCTATTGCACAGAAAATGCTGTAAAAATTACAGCAGCTTATACATGCTCTCAAGAGACTGCTGTTAAAATTTCATGCCATTTGAACAAGCACAACAACCTCTACAAAAATTACAAGTTACATGCTTTATAGCCACTTAAACATACTTAGCATAGTAAAATGTGTCAAGCAATAGATTTACTATTTTTTCTTATATTCATTATGACACCAGTATACTATGAAAATTAATTTATGTCCATAGGTTACATAAATCTACCATGATTAATTTCACAAGAACTAGCATTTCATTAAGCCAAAATAAGAAATCATATCCCAAGCATGTCAACTGTGGGTTTCATATTTTTCCTAGCTACAACATATCAAAACAAGACTAGCAAAATTGGGATCACATTTTTCTCATATTTCGAACTCAAGTTATGCATTTTACAAGATAAAGGCCTTTTTGAAAACACTTATCCAACTTAATTTAATTCACATAGAAAACTACTCCAAATAGAAAGTTTCATATTTTTATCAAATAGTGCATTTCAAGATGAAGCTAACAAAATTTGGTTCACTCCATTTGGACACTCCTAGCTCAAGATGTGATTTTTGCAAGATTGCATTCAAAATCTGAAAACAAATAAACTAAATCAGTGAATAACCCCAAAATACTAGATGCACCCGAGCACAGTACACCCATAGGCGCCGACAGCTGGGTCCCATGGGTTAATGGGCCCCACATGTCATTAGCACCAAAATAGGGAAGAGCTTTGATCGGCGATATCTCGGTGACATCGAGGTCACCGGCGGTAACATCTTCACCATCAGACTCTACTCGCCGTCCCACGTCGACTGGTACTCACGATTAGCTTAGAGGCTCGCCAGAGCTAGCTCAACGATGGCCATGGTGGGCAGTAGCACGATAATGGTGGGCTCGCCTAAGCTCATCTATGGCTCTAGGGGACTCTAGCGGAGAGCGAGGGTTCGGATCGGGCCATGGTTGAGCAATGGTGTGGTTCGACCGCATGGGCAGAGTCGGGCGGTGCCCAGTGCATGATGGCGGTGCTTGCCATTCTGATGAGGTGACTATCAGCGACATGCACTCATCTTAGGGTTAAGGTACTAGGGCTCAAGGCGGTGCAGAAATGAGCATAAGAAGGAGAGAAGGGGACCGGTTAGGTTTGGCCATGGCGAGCTCGTGCTCGCAGCCATGGCAGGCATGCACGGTGTGGATGCGCATTCCGGTGCCGACGAGGCGGTAGCGGTTCAATGGGCTCTGACACTAGCCTCTAGGACCTATGGTGAAGGCAAACTAAGGGAGAGGAGGGTCGAAGAGGCACTAGTTGGGGCCGGCCATGGGCGAGCTCAAGCTCAGTGATGCACCACGACCATGGCGGCGATGGCGGTGGCATAATGTGGCCTCACCTGAGCTCGAATGGTGGCGCTAGCAGCTTAGGGAGGTGGAGTTGGTCATGGTAGAGCTACGTGCGAGACGGATTGGGTGGTAGTGCTATAGTGGTGGCATGCTCGGTCGACGAGGGTACGGTGGCGATGACGTGGTGCGGTGGCTTGCTCTAGCGATGTGAACGAGGGAGGAAGAGAGTAAGGGTGAGAGTGAGCGTGGGTGAGGTCATGCCCGGCTCATTCTCCCTCTTAACATGGGGACATAGTAGGCATGCAGCACTACGTGGTGGGCAATCCCTGGTGCCGGTCTACCACAATGACCGGTTTTGAAATCGGCTAAGTGCCGATCAGGCCATCTGATGAGCCAACTTTGCACCTCTATATCTCCTAATCCAGTTCGATATATCAAAAAGACCACTAATAGAAATTGTAGAGAAATGTGAGTACTACAACTTTCCTTTAGAAAGTTTCATCTAATT
Organism: Miscanthus floridulus; assembly: GCF_019320115.1. NCBI lineage: Eukaryota > Viridiplantae > Streptophyta > Magnoliopsida > Poales > Poaceae > Miscanthus > Miscanthus floridulus. The sequence goes on along the minus strand of NC_089586.1, from coordinate 64,284,950 downwards.
TGCCATGGTTTTCAAACTGCAATGCTCCAAGTAGGGTACATGAAAACTGTAAATCGGTTTAGACTTAGAAAATTTCTAAGTTTCCCAAACAACATTTCATTGATTTTTATGAGCTCTATTTGACCATGTTAGGCACTGAATTAGCTCTTGGCCCTTAAACAAAGTTTGTTCCACATAAGGTAAGCTACAACTTTTATTAAGGTCCCATAGCCATGCAAGCTCTCTAAGCTATTGTTCAACTTTGGTCAAACTAGCATCATGAAAAAGGCATTTCAAAGTAAACCAACACTTAGAAGCATAATTGGGCTAGATCATGAATACAAACATGGTTCCATTTTCCATCCTAAGTGTGTCTAAGGTGTTTTAATGACCAAACAACACTCACTTTCATTAGCAACAATGATCACAAGCAAATACATGTATAATTAAGCATCACATGTGATAACATAGAGTGCTCATGAATGAATGAGTGATGCTTATGCTCATGCAAATGCAAGTGCAAGTGCAAAGTGCAAGCTTAACACTAGGGTGTTACAACGGTTTACCCTAGTACTTCTTAAGCGTGATCACATGAAAGGCATTGTTAATCTAAACCTTGGTAGGTAAATTTAGGCGATAAGCAATTGAGCTGATGCATTCACTGATCTAGAAGGGACCAAAGTATTTAGGAGCTAACTTGCCTTTATGTAGGGTGGAAATGGCTACTACCGATTGAGTCATCAGTTTGAGCCATACCCTGTCGCCTATCTGGAATGTCGGATTAGTATGCTTGCTATAATAATGCTTGTTGTAATAGTCCTAGGACCATTGGAGGTGAGCTTTGGTCTGCTCCAGAAAGTTCTCAAGTTCTGTTAGTAAGTCATCGACTAACTGAATTGTAGCATCACCTAGATTGTATGATTTCAAGTGTGGTGGATCCCTTCCATAAACCAGTTTAAACGGTGTTGTTCTATGGATTGCTGATATGCCATGTTGTAGCAAAATTCCACCCAAGGAAGCCATCTAATCCATTTTGGTTTATCACCAGTTAAGCATCGTAGGTAGATTGTGATAATTTTGTTGACTACCTCTGATTGCCCATTGGATTACGGATGGTAGGCCGATGTCATTTGTAGTTTCACTCCTAACAATCAGAATAATTCCGTCAAAAATCTGCTAGTAAATACATCTTTGTCACTAACAATAGAGTGTGGCAACCCATGTAATCTGACAATTTCTGAGAAGAAACTTTGAGCTACTATTGTTGCTGAATATGGATGTGGCAGAGGATCAAGTGAGCATATTTGGATAAGCGATCCACCAATGTGAGTATGACAAATTTACCTCCCAGCTTGGGTAGGGCCTCTATAAATCCCAAATTTGTTCTGGAACCAGTAGTGGTTGAAGTAATCCTATAGGATGGAGATATTCTGTTTTATTGTGCTAGCATACCATACAGTCACTGACAAATTGTTGGATTGTCTGCTTAACTTTAGGAGTGTGGAAAGTCAGACAAAATCAATGGAGTGTTTTTTCTAATCCTTCATATGTAACATCATGGATGGCATGGAGTACATGTTGTAGAATTGGAGAGGTTGAAGGGATGTGTACCCACTATTTGTAAAGGATGAGGCCATCCTCAAATTTCCATGATGGTGAAAGATTCCCTTTAGTGATGGAGGCTACTAAATTGCCGGTCTCTTCATTGGCAGCTATTTCTACTTTGAGTTTGTCAAATATTGGAAGGTAATTTCTAACAGCACTAGTAGTGAAGGTTCTGTGGTGTCTCGTCGGGATAGGGCATCTGCCACTATGTCAGTGTTTTCGGACCACCGATGAGTAAATTTGTATTTGTGCGTCTAGCTCGGATGGTTTGCTCGGAGGACACAAGAGTTTATACTGATTTGGGCGGAATGTCCCTATGTCCAGTTCACTATTGCTCGTGTTACCAGCAATTGGTTTGCAATAGGGGTTACAAATAGGCGAGAGAGGGAGAGGATCCCAAGTCTCTGGTGAAAGGAGCGAATGGGTGCTGAGAGCTTGCTTGCCGCTCAGCCGTATGCTCGTGTCATGCTCTTGTGTTCTGATTTTCCATGTTTGGATCCCCACCATGGGGCACCCTGCTTCCCCTTTTATAGACCAAGGGAAATCGAGTGTTATAGAGGAGGAAAAGTAGAAGAATGAGAGAGAGAAGAAGGCTTCTAGGGTTGTCGGGTCCTTCACCTTCATGCGGGTCCCGCTGATCCTATAGATGTCAACAGGGATGGCCCTGTTCATCACTAGCGCCATGCGCCGGCATCATCTGTCGGTCATGGCATTCCACTCTATCCTGGTGGATGTCATGGTGAACTGACGCGCCTATCAGCATCCGTACAAGGATTAGGCAGAACAGCACCGGCACGTCTGGCACTATTCTTGATGTGAATCCCTAGGTATGGCCCATCATGGCCATGGGTTACATCGAGGCATGCCAGCCTCTTCCCTAGTGTTAGAGTTTTGACCCAGCCCATACGCTTGGACCTAGACTGGTTGGCGGTGGTATGGGTCCTCGTCAAACAAGATGGAACCCATGTCCTCGAGGTTGGGCGAGACAGAGCCTGTGACCTTGGGTGAGACAGAGCCCGCACCCAAGGGGTCAGGCAAGATGGAACCCACATCCTTAGGGTTGGGAGAGACGGAGCCCACACCCAAGGGGTTAGGCGAGACGAAGCCCACAACCAAAGGGTCAGGCGAGACAGAGCCCATGGCCTTGAGGTCAGGCGAGATGGAAACCGTGTCCCTAAGGTCGAATGAGACAGAGCCCACATCTAAGGGGTCAGGCAAGACAAAGCCTATAGCCTTGAAGTTGGACAAGACGAAGCCTGTGGCCTTGGGGTCAGGCAGGATCTTTTAATACGTCTCGAGCCATCAAGGGGAGTCAGCGTGGGTGCTAACTCCTTTGCTTTGGGTATCCCTAATATCGATACCCGACAGTAGCCCTGAGCCTGTAGAGCAGTAGAATAATCCTTTGGAGGCCCTTATGGATGGGGGGACTCTGAGGGCCTTGGCCTTCTTTCTATAGCCCACGGTGTGTCCTGGTAGGATGGTGATTCCCTTTTGTTGCGATTAGTCTTCTTGGGGCCATGTAACCATAGGATTTGGGAGGTCAGAAAGATTTTTCTTGATTTCTGTCCCCTAGGATTTGATCAGTCTGTCATCATACTATGATAGCATGTTCGGTCTCCTTGTGAGTCCAACTTACCTCATGCCCCCACGTGTAGCAGGGGTCCGGTCGAGGGTCGACTCGTCTTTGTGATCATCATCCCTCAAGCGTTTTTTGATAAAACGGAGGGGTTGAGCCATGCACATTTTTCCTCAATGGACAAAACATGGTGCTCGGTGAGCTATTAACGGGCTAGTCTGAGTGTGGCCCTAACTTCCCATTCATGGGTTCCAGCATGGGTCAGCTAGTGATAGACTCAAGACTCTTAGTGGCCAATCCATATAGTTCTCGAGTCTGTTCGACCAGTCCCAAGGGCTCGTTGCCTTTCTTCAAGGAAAAACCATGGACTAAGAACCGACCAAGACTCGAACATGGGCTAGGATGCCCATGGCGCTCGTGCACCCAGGTACTAGCTGCTAGTGGGCCCATCCCTTTCCTCTCCTTGCTCTAAAGGTGCCCCAGAGCGGCTGTGGACCCGTCGGTGGGCCTGCCTTCGAACTCTTGGACCTGAATGGGCCATAGGAGCATTTTTAGCTCTGTATCCCTCCTTACCTATGATGGTTCTTGGCCCATTGAATGAGCGAACCATCATCCGACGTGTCCTTTGAGGATGCGGCCAGAGATAGCGTGCACACGATCTTCGGAGGGAGGTGACATGATGTGGCGCAGCGGGCGCGTGAATCTAGGTGGATGGTTCTCCATCTTGCCCCGCTCTATCCTATATATAGCAGCCTCCCCTTCACGTTTTTACACACCAAAACCATAGCCTTACCTTCTCCATTTCTCTGCCACCACCGTTTGGAACTGTTGTGCTTGCTAATCCACCGTCGGAGCCCTACATCTATAGCTTCCGCTTCTCGCCACCGCCTTTGCTTCTCTATAGCTGCCTCCATCCTCCATGGATTTGTGGTACCACTCCAATGTTACCCATGCATGGATGGAAGGCCTCGTCAAGCATGGTCTTCTCTGTAGGAGGATCGATGGGTGGAGTAGCTTGTGCCCGGCCGTGAGGATGCGTTGGCACCGCCCAATGGCTACATCGTCTCCTTCGCACCCTTCCATGAGCATGGACTCGCGGTTCCTCCCCACCCATTCTTCTAGGGTCTGCTGCACTACTATTAGATCGACCTGCAACACTTGAACCCCAAAGGGATCCAACACATTGTAGTCTTCATCATGATGTGTGAGGGGTACCTCAGGATTGAGCCCCACTTCGAGCTATGGAGATACTTCTTCTCTATCTCCTTAATCAAGAAGGAGAGAGGACGAGAGACCCCGGTGCCTATGGGATGCATGGGCATCCACCTCCAGGGGTAGCAAATGGCCAAGTACATGCCTTGCCAGCTCTTTAGATCCAATAAGGGGTGGCACTCGCATTGGTTCTACATGAAGAACAACCTTGTCGCTCCCTTGCTGGTCTTCTCTAGGCGTCTAATCGAAGAGGTACCACCGTCATGGTCGTGGGGGCCACCAATCAAGGAGAAGAAGAGGATGCATGACCTCCTCAAGGCCATCGCATTCCTGAAGACCTACGGCCTCCATGGGGCTAGCAACATTGGGGGGTATCATGCGAGGAGGGTGGCGCCACTGATTTCGCACGTCCTCCCACTGTACGGGATGATGCCTAGTGCGCAACTCATTGGGATGACGCTTGCCCAGGGGCTGCTCCACGATAGTGAGGTCACGTAATGCATCAAGGAGGCCATGGGGGAGGTTGATGTTGTGTTCCTAATCCTAGGGCATCTCGTGATGTGGCCAGATGCGGGCTTCATCGAGCTACCAGCGAGGTTAGTCTTCCAGGACTCTATCACATTGCTACTAGAGCATGTGGCCATGAGGGTGGTGAACCATGCCACTGATGAATGCCTAGATTCATCGGATACCCAACTCGGCATCGGCTCTCGGCCAGACGCTGTTTTAGCCAGCCCATCGACCGCCTTGCTGAGACACCTAGGGATGTGATTGAGCTCGAGACTATTGAACTTGTCCTCTAGCTGGCAGACTTCTTGGCAATACATAGCCATCTTGGCATTGTGGCAGCTTGATTCCATCATGACTTGGTCAATGACCAGCTAGTAGTCGCCCTGGACGTCAAGCCATCGGATACCCAACTCGATGGCGATGTGTAGGCCGTTGATGAGCGCCTCATACTTGGCCACATTGTTGGAGGAGGGGAAATGGATGTGAACCATGTAACTCATGCATACCCTAAGGGGTGAAACAAAGACCAGCCCCGCACCAGCACCTTTCTTAATCAGTGATCCATCGAAATACATCGTCCAGTACTCTTGGTTGACGACTACTAGAGGCATTTGGATCTCGGTCCACTCTGCAATGAAATCAGCCAGCACTTGGGACTTGATGGCCCTCTGAGGGGCATATGAAATGCCTTGACCCATCAGCTCGAGTGCCCACTTCGCAATTCTTCCTATGGCATCCTAGTTTTGGATGACCTCACCAAGAGGGAAGGATGTCACGACCATCATCGAATGCGACTCAAAGTAGTGACGCAACTTCCTCTTAGCAATAAGGATGGTGTATGGGAGTTTCTGGATTTGGGGGTAGCGAGTCTTGGAATCGGACAAGACCATGCTAATGAAGTACATAGGACGTTGCACTTTGAGGGTGTGTCCCTCTTCTTCTTGCTCTACTACTAGGGCGACGTTGACCACTTGTGTGGTGGCCATAATGTAGAGCAGAAGTGGTTACCCGTTGGTCAGGGGACTAGGATCGAGGCCTTCGTCAGGAGCTACTTGACATTGTCAAGTGCCTCCTAGCCCTCGGGCGTCCATTCAAAATGGTCAGCCTTCTTCAAAAGCTAATAGAGGAGGAGACCTCATTCACCGAGGCACAAGATAAGCGGCTGAGCACGATGAGGCACCCTGTAACTCATTGTACCCCCTTTATGTTCTGAATTAGGCCCATCCTCATGATGGCAGAGATCTTCTCTGGGTTGGCTTCGATGCCATGCTCAGAGATGATAAAACCCAGCAGCATACCCCTTGGGACCCCAAAAATGCATTTCTCAAGGTTGAGTTTGATGTCGTTTGCTTAAAGTTTCATGAAGGTCTACTTTAGGTCGGCTACAACTTGGTCAACCCATTTGGACTTGACCACAATGTCAACCACGTAGGCCCCAACAGTCTGCCCAATGAGATCACTAAAACACTTAAGCATGCAGCGTTGGTACGTGGCCCCGCGCTCTTCAGGCCGAACAACATTGTGACGTAGCAGAACAATCTAAATGGGTTGATAAAAGATGTCGAGAGCTGGTCAAACTCTTTCATCATGATTTGATGGTACCCAGAGTACGCATCAAGGAAGCAAAGGGTTTCGCACCCTGAGGTTGAGTCAACTACTTGGTCTATGCATGGCAAAGGAAATGGATCCTTTGGACACACTTTGTTGAGACCCATGTAGTCAACACACATTCTTCATTTCCCACTCTTTTTTGTACAAAAACGGGATTGGCTAACCACTCGGTGTGGTATACTTCCTTGAGGAACCCAGCTACCAAAAGCTTTGCAATCTCCTCGCTGATGGCCCTATGTTTCTCCTCGTTGAAGCGACACAGGCGTCGCTTCACCGGCTTGGAGCCTAGCCTAATCTTCAAGGCATGCTCAGCAACTTCTCTTAGAATACCTAGCATGTCTGAGGGTCTCCATGCAAAGATGTCTCTATTGGCATGGAGGAAGTTGGCAAGCGCGCTTTCCTATTTGGAGGAAAGTGTGGTGCCAATGAGCACCACTTTGCCCTCAGAGCCACTGGGATCTATGAGGACCTCCTTTGTGCCCTCTACAAGCTCGAAAGACCCAGCCGACTGCTTGGGGTCGGGCGCTTCTTTGATGACCTCCTCCCTGATGGCCACAAGTTCTTTGGAGGCGACAATTGTCATGGCATGTTTGTAGCACTCGACCTCGCACTCGTAGGTGCGCTGGAAGGAGGTGCCAATGGTGATGACCCCACATGGACCCAGCATCTTCAACTTCAGATAGGTGTAGTTAGGGATGGCCATGAACTTCGCATAGCATGGACGTCCCAGGATGGTGTGTTAGGTCCCATGGAACCTGACCACCTTGAAGAAAAGGGTCTCTGTCCTATAATTGGTCGGATTCCCAAAGGTGATGGGCAGATCGATCTGCCCAAGTGGTATGACCTGCTTTCTAGTGATGATGCCATGGAAAGGTGCCCCAGTCGGTCGGATGCGCGATTGGTCGATGCCCATGGCATCGAGCATTTCAGCGTACATGATGTTGAGGACATTGCCTCCATCCATCAGCACCTTGGTGAGCAGCTTCGTGCCAATGATCGGGTCGATCAGGAGTGGGTAACTTCTCGGCTGTGGGACGCTTTCTGGGTGGTTGGTCCGATCAAAGGTTATGGCAAACTCTGACCATCGGAGGAAGGAAGGCGCGGCTAACTCGGCCATATAGACCTCATGGCGCACAAGCTTCTGGCGGTGCTTGGAGTCATAGTCCGCCGACCCTTCGAAGATCATGAGGTAGCCATCTAGTGTCGGAAATCCATGGTCCTTCCCCTTGGCATCGTCTACGGCTAGCTTGGGCTCCTTGCTATGCTCCCCCTTGTTGGAGCCTCTAGTCAAGAACTTCTTCATAAGTACCCAGTCCTTGTATAGGTGCTTGATAGGGAAAGCATGGTTTGGGCATGGCCCTTCAAGCAGCTTCTTGAAGTGGTCCGCAATACCCTCGGTGGGCTTCTAACCCCCTTATGGTCGGCAGTGGCCACAAGCCAGCCCTTGCGCTGCTACTTGTTCTTCTTCTTATTGGGGCGGTTGGAGGCACCTTCGCCGACATCCTCGTCCCACTTTGCCTTGCCCTTGGGGTGGTCGAAAATCACCCCGACCACCTCCTCACCCAAAGCATGGCTGGTGGCAAAGTCAAGGAGCTCCTTGGTGGTTCATAGGCCCTTACGTCCTAGCTTGTGAACTAGGGACTAGCAGGTCGTCCCAGACAGGAAAGTTCCTATGACATTGGCGTCGGCGACGTGGGGCAACTCTTTGCACTACTGGGAGAAGCGCCGGATGTACCCACGAAGAGTTTCCTCAGACTTCTGTTGATAGTTTTTAGATCCCATGGGTTCCTAGGACGTGCATATGTGTTTACACCAAAATTTGGAAGAAGGGTCATAGGGACTCGAAAGCTCCCAAGATCATGTCATCAAGGAATCAATTGCATGATCGGAACCAGCTGATTCGAATACAAAACTGGAATCGACTTTCTTCAGATAGCGCCAGTGGATAATGACAAAGGTAATGATCGGCGCCAGGACGAGACATGTTGGACTCTACAAAAAGGGAAAGATTAGAGTCCAAGTTATCTTAAATTAGGAATGTTTTCTCTAGGTTCAAAAATTGTAATGAGTCATGCTTAGACAGGAGTCATGCATAGGGCCTGGGTATAAATATCAAACCTCGGCTATTGTAAAAAGGACAACAATCAATCCAATATACAAGTCATTTACTTTTTTGGCTCTGGCCACCGTTTAGGAGGATTAGTAGAGTAGATCTCGGTGAGTTCTTCAGCAAGTATGGTTGCATCGATCTAGTTGACCTCCACTGCTCATTGTAAGTACAGTCATGGCTTATACCTCTGTTCGTACGGCTGCATCAATCCGGTCGACCTCCACTGCGACTCTGATATAAGTTAGTTATCGATTCTTGCCTAGTTCAAGTATGGCTGCATTGATCCGATCGACCCCCACTGCATGATCTAGATCAAGGTCAAGTTATTGGCTCTACCTTAGAATGGCAACCTTTGGTAGATTCATTAAGTTATAGATATTGCTTATTGCTTTCATTATTCACCTAAATTACAGCAATATCACTCTGCCCGATTGGGATTGATCTAGATCGGCCTTATATCCTGTTTAGCCCATCATTTGTTAATCTAAAACTGATCTAATCTGTACATTAAACAATGAGTTACGTTTTATCTGCTATTTTACATCAATCTTGATCGTGCATAGCGTGCGGTTAAAGCATGTTGCATCTTGAGTAGATTTATTGGCTAGCGAAACCCATTCCATGGCCGTTATCACGTCCTATGTGATTCTGCCTCACACCCCACTATTAGCACCATCAAGTGGGATCATTATTCGATAGATCTATTCCTGATAAGGCATGACTTTAACTGTGCGCTATGCCTGAATCGACTGTTTTAGCCGATATCGAGTGCTTTCACTAGCAGTTCGCATCACAAGACCATTGAAGTAAAGATAGGTTGAAAGATGTGTTAGCCCCATGATCTTATTATTGTATTACAGTCTGCATGATTTTGCCTCATGCCCCACTAGTCATAGCGATAGATGAGATCTAATATGTTTATTAGATTTATCTTTATTAAACGGTTAAATGGTGTTGAATTGTTTCTTTATATAAAAGGGGTTTGGTTGCTTGTAATCATTGGCTCAGCATAAACTAATCATTGTTGACATCTTATTGCCATTGATTAATATCTACTCAAATAACGACATTTATCTTGAATGGTAACCGATTCTTCTTATACAACCCATTGAGCTTTAACCGATTTATTCTCATGAATATGCTGGAATCGACTGTTTAGTTAATCTCCTTTCATATCGGCTCTCAGAGCCACACATTCAGGACTGTTTGGCAACACCGGCAAGTTCTGCCCTTAATTACTGATAAGCTTTCTCACCTTATCAATTACAAGGTCAAATTGACTGGCACGTCTCAGGAGGAGTGCGTAGGATCGACCATTCCTGCGCTAAAGCTAGGCAGATCTACAGCTCTATCGAGCAGACCCTTCTGGCTTGCTGCATGTGTCCTCGGCATGGGATGAAAATTCTGTGTCGACACACGTTTCTAGCACGCTCGGTGAGACCGCACAATCATCATGGTGGTTCACAACAACAACGACATCCTTATGCTTCATTATGAAGATCTACCTGATGGGGATAAGGGTATCATCAGCAAAGCTACAGAAGAGTTTCAGGACAAATGTTTATTGTCCTACACCAAAGCACATGACAACACAATTGTTTAGAAATTTCCACTACCAAGAGTTCTACTACACGGGCAAACAGATACAACTAAAGATGGTGTTTCTTTAAGGAAGTTGTAGACAAATCTGTTCGTGATGCCATATCAAGCCATAATGAAGCTTTCATGGACATATTCCACAACGCCATGAGAGAGGTGATTCATGGATTTTCAGTTGGTTAAGGTGGACCGACTTATTACAACATTCCAGATCTATCAACCCAAGGGACTAATCAAGTCAGTACCAGCAATCAAGAAGCAGCACCAGCTGGTAGTGGTGATGTCCAGATAGTTCAGGGTTTATCTGAATAGGCTCAAGGAACTACTGCAAATCAGATATAGTACAATCTTGGACCATCAGTACAGCATATGCAATAGCTGATGGGGCAAAGTCAGAACCAGGTGATCAATTTCGGTATATCAGGCCACCTACCGTCGTCGGCTCAAAAAATAGCACCATCAATTCAAAGGATCTGTAGAGATATAGATCCTTATATCTACAATCAGAGACTTCAAGCAGCAAGCCAGCAAAGGGCCCAGCAGATCGAGAGTCCACAAGGGTATCACTATGGCACGGATTATAACACCCTTCACATGATGCCAAATCTAGGATACCAAGGCACATGGGATTTCAATCCACAGATGGGTCAGCAGGTGCAAAGAAATCCAAATCCGCAAGCTGATGAATTACTGCTGAGGGTGACCGAGATGATGAAGAATTAGTTCGGTCTAAAGCCAAAAGGGCTGACCGTTTTGTACAAACGCCCATATCTAGAATGGTATGATTTGGTCGCTCTTCCAACAAATTATAGGCTCCCAGAATTTGCTAAGTTCATTGGCCAAGACAGTACAAGCACGATAGAACATATCAGTCAAAATCTTACACAATTGGGCGAAGCATCAGTTGAGGATACCCATCGAGTTTGTTTCTTCTCCTTGTCCTTATCAGGGTCAGCCTTCACTTGGTTTTCATCATTGCTAGTCAATTCCATTACAAATTGGGCTGATCTAGAGAAGAAATTTCATACATATTTTTACACTAGGACTAGAGAAAAGAAGATTACCGATCTGACAACTATAAGATAAAAGACTAATGAATTGGACACTGAATTTCTACAGAGGTTCCGAGAAACCAGGAACTTGTGCTTCTACTAAAACTTGGCTGATGATCAACTAGATGCTTTAGCTGTTCAAAGAATGTTGCCGATGTGGAAAGAAAAGCTGTTGGGATAAGAATTTGACAACTTGGGTCAATTGGCTCAACGAATAGCAGTGCTCAATAGCCAATTCTAGAGTATGCGCAGAGATACTCGGTTCTAGAAGAGTACCACAGTAGCCAAAGCTTATGATCCATACTCAATCGATGATGGCTATGAAGACAAAGAAGAGGAGGTTGCTGCGGCTGAGTGGAATTGGGGCAAGAAGATAGTGATGGTGTCAAATCCTTGGGGAGGAGGAGTTGAGGAGAGCTATGACTTTGATGTCACCAAATTAGATAAGCTCTTCGATTTCTTACTTGAGAAAGGGCAGATCAAGTTGCCCGATGGTCATGTCATGTTGCCCCTGATCAATTAAAGAATAATAAGTTTTGCAAATTCTATAATGCTACTTCTCATTCCACCAACGAATGTAGAATCTTCTGGCAGAATATACAGAGGGCTATTCAGTAGGGGAGGCTCAAATTTGATACACCTTGGAAAATGAAAGTTAACGATAATCCTTTCCAGGAGATCTAAACATGGTTGATGCTGGGCAATTCAAAGGAAAAACTAAGGTCCTAACATCAACCAAATCAAAAGAAGCTAGAACAGTCGATCCCAAGATGCAAATATCGGCTGGCGAGTACAAAGAGATTAGGAGACATCGTGCTGAGCAAAAGAGCCAATACGAGCAGGGAGAGACGTCAAAAGTAGAGACGACAAAGCCATGGGTTACATCTCAGATTCTATTGAATAAGTGGCAGCGGCAGAAAGAAAAGGATTATCAGCGTTGGTTAAGGGATCAAGCGTACTAGCATCAACTAAAAGAAGAGAGGTATGAAAGAAAACAAGCTGAATTACATTGAAATTGTCCTTTCTTCAGACATTGCTGGAATAAAGGTTTGAAGCTGCCTACTAGACATGACTGTCCAGAATATAGCAATCAATATTAGGAGTATAGGCAGTCTCAAACCAGCCACCGGTCTATCCATGCTCAAGATGCATATCATCTAATAACATGGATCAGCGCTTAAAAAATAAAAGTGTTCATGATCGGCTTGGAAAGAGTTGTTGACTAGGACTAGGCTGATCATAAAGAGGAAGGCAACGAAAGAAAGTATGTTTGGCAGGAAGGCCAATGGTGTACAGGAGGTTTGACAAGAAGCCAGAAGAGAAGGGTGCAACGCCCAAGGAATAAAAAGATAGAATAGACTCGGGCATCCGGTAAACCTCAAGTATGGCGTACCAAGCTAATATCCAAATGGCTTTTCTGTTGCCATCAAAATTTAGAGTCAATGATGAAAGCCAACAGCCGATCCAAGCAGTCGGCTTTGAAAATTCATATTAATGGATAATCCAATAGATGGTATAGATGGCAAACTAGGACATGGCTTCACGTCGGCCGATGAATTAGAAGAAGTATATATTGGTCCTAGAGATAGACCTAGGCCGACGTACATAAGTGCTAAGTTGGATCCAGAGTATAAGCGGGAATTAATTGATTTATTAAAGGAATTTAAAGACTGCTTTGCTTGGGAATACTATGAGATGCCTAGTTTAGACCGGTCAATTGTTGAACATCGGTTGCCAATCAAACCTGAATATCAACTGTTTAAACAAGCTCTAAGGAGATTCAACCCGAACATGCTTGATGATATCAAAAAGGAGACTGAAAGGTTACTGGAAGCAAGATTTATCCAACCATGCCGATATGTAGAGTGGATATCAAATGTTGTCCCTATATATAAGAAGAATGGAAAATTGAGGGTTTGCATTGATTTTAGGGATCTAAACAAAGCCACACCTATGGACGGTTATCCAATGTCATAGCTGATATGTTAGTAGATGCAGCAGCTGGGCACAAGGTTATTAGCTTTAGGGACGGTAATGCAGGATACAACCAAATTTTCATGGCTGAGGAAGACATAGCAAAGACTGCTTTCAGGTGCCCTAGCGCAATTGGTCTATTTGAGTGGGTTGTGATGACCTTTGGTCTGAAGAATGCCGGTGCAACTTATCAAAGGGCGATGAATTACATTTTCCATAAGTTGATCGGTAGGATTGTTGAGATCTACATCGATGATGTGATGATAAAATCCAAAGGGTACAAAGAACACCTGGCTAACTTGCATGAGACTCTAGAATGCACGAGGAAGCATGGTCTAAAGATGAATCCAAATAAGTGTGCTTTTGGAGTATCAGCCGGACAATTTTTTGGATTCATGGTCCACGAGAGAGGAATCGAAGTTGGTCAGAAAAGCGTGAAGGCAATTGATGAAGCAGTTCCCCCGACTACCAAAACAGAATTGTAGTCTCTGCTTGGTAAGATTAATTTCATTAGAAGATTCATTTCAAATTTGTCGAAAAGGATCCTGTCGTTTTCTCCCTTGTTGAAGTTGAAAAATGATCAAGAATTCAAGAGGGGTGACATACAACAAAGGGCGTTTGAAGTGATAAAATAATATATGAAGTGTCCACCTGTGCTGGTCCCTCCTCAGCAAGGTAAGCCATTTAAGTTGTACATATCGACTGATGACAAGACCATTGGATCAGCCCTGATGCAAGAATTTGAAGGAAAAGAGAGAGTTGTTTTCTATCTGAGTAGAAGACAACTGGATCCAGAAACGAGATATTCTCCCACCAAAAAATTATGCTTGTATTTATATTTCTCTTGCACTAAATTACAACACTACTTATTATCGGCCAAGTATACAGTTGTTTCCAAGGCTGATGTGGTTAAGCACATGTTATCAATGCCAATACTAAATGGAAGAGTGGGAAAGTGGATTCTTGCGTTATCAGAATTCGACTTGAAGTACGAATCGGCTAAAGCAGTCAAAGGACAAGTAATGGTCGATTTTATCACCCAACATCACAAGCCAAGCATTAGTTATGTAGAGCCGATGCCTTAGACGCTGTTCTTTGATGGGTCATCATGCAAGCAGGGTGGTGGCATTGGTATTATTATTATTTCACCTCAGGGGGCAAGTTTTGAGTTTGCTTTTCTGACTGAACCAATGATCACTAACAATCAAGCGGAGTATGAAGCTATTCTCAAGGGACTTCAACTTCTTCATGAAGCAAAGGTCGAAGCAATTGAAGTATTTGGAGATTCATAGTTAATTATTAATCAGTTAGTCGGCCTGTATGAGTGCAAAGAAGAGACTTTCAAAGGATATTATGATGAGTGCCAAAAGTTGCTCAAGGAGTTTCTTCGTATCTCTTTCTAACATATTCCAAGAGCACAAAATCAAGAGGCTAATCGTCTAGCTCAAAGTGCATCAGGATATCGAATGTTTCAAGAAGTCTTGAGTAGTGAAACCTCAAGTAATGATTGGAGAGTGGAAATAGCCGATTACCTTAGAAATCCGTCTTAGAAAGTTACCAGAAAGCTAAGGTATAAATCAGCTAAGTATGTTTTGTTAGATGCTCAGCTATATTATAAAACAATCGATGGGTTGTTGCTCAAATGCTTAAACCAAGAAGAGGCTAAGATGTTGATGGGTGAGGTGCATGAATGGATATGTGGAGCTCATCAATCGGCTTATAAGATGAAATGGATTATTCGCAGAACTGGATATTTCTGGCCAACGATACTAGAAGATTGCTTTGAATATTACAAGGGGTGCTAGGACTACCAACGTTTTGGCAATGTCCAGAGATTGCCTGCATCGGCCACGAAATCAATAATCAAACCATGGCCATTTCGATATTGGGGAATTGATTTAATTGGCTAGATTTTTCTGCCTTCAAGCAAAGGACATAAGTTCATATTGGTAGCAACAGATTACTTCACTAAATGGGTTGAGGCAATTCCTTTGAAGATGGTAACCTCAAAGAACATGATTGATTTTGTTAGGGAACACATTGTGCATCGTTTTGGGATTCCTCAAACCATAACTACCGATCAAGGGACAATGTTCACATTAGAAGAATTCAAGGATTTTGCTGCCAGTATGGGAATTAAGCTATTGAATTCCTCCCCTTACTATGCCCAGGCTAATGGCCAGGCAGGCAGAGGCATCCAACTAGATTATGATTAAGCTGATCAAGAAAAAGATCAAGGAACAACCAAGGAAGTGGCATTCGACGCTAAATGAGGCGCTGTGGGCATATAGGATGGCCTGCCATGGATCAATTAAAACATCACCTTACGAACTTGTGTATGGCCATAATGCAGTTCTTCATTGGGAAGTTCGGACTGGATCGAGGTGTATTACGCTACAGAATGATTTGTCAGCTGAAGTCTACAAGAATCTTATGATAGACAATTTGGAAGACTTGAGTTGCCTTCGGCTGCGTGCTCTTGAAAATATTGAAGCCAATAAACTGAGGGTTGTGAAATATTACAATAAAAAGGTCAAGATTAAGCGATTCTCTGAAGGAGACTTGGTCTAGAAAGTGAAATTGCTGATCAGATCAAAGGACAATAAATTCGACAAATGGTCACCTAACTGGGAAGGACCTTATTGGATCAAATGGTGTGCGCCTGGTAATACTTATATTTTGGAAACACTAAAAGAAGAGGAAGAATTTGGCCGAGCAATCAACAGGAATTATTTAAAGAAATATTATCCTAGCGTTTGGATCAAGCGTTTGGATCAATACTTAATAAGCGATCTATTCAGTCGATAGCCTTAATAGCCGATATCAGAAAGGTATCGTCTTCAGTGCAAAAATGAACCCAAAGGAGTAAAAGCCGATACAATGTGTATCGCCTATAGAAGCAAAGCAAACACGAACGAGGTGAAGGGTATGAAGCACGAAACAAAGGGAAATCACTCAAGGAGAGGAGGTTGTTTGCTAAATGTCACCTATTATAAGCTACGGGCCAGAAAACACTTTGCCTACTATATCATCGGCTAGAGTATTAAAAGGTATAGAGTTGGCGGCACTCATAAAATCCTCAACCAAGCGCTCATGCTCCCTAGGGTATGTTGCGTTTGGAAAACCATGGGGAAGAAGCCGAAGATTAAGGCCCGAACAGGCTTGTGTAGCAGCCAATGCCATTTCAGTGCCATGACGAACACCATGAAGAGCGACCTCCCTAACATGATTCGGGATGTCATGCAAGTGAACCACCGGAACGGCGCCCCTAGCATTGACAAATCCTGCCGCATGATCCGCCGCTGATCGAAGACTCTCCAACTGAGTAGTTAGATCTAAAATATTCAAGGAAAGAGTTATCAAAAATCTTGAGGGCAAAATTAAGAAAAACAGAGAGATAATGGCAGACATCTCACCCATGATTGTAGCTTCAGCCCTGGCCAACCTTTCTCTCACTAGACCGACCTTGGGGGGCATCGGTCTTCAATCATCGCCAAAGCCGATTCCGCTAGGGAGAGGCAGTTGGCTAGATGCTAGTTAGTCCGATCGATGGAGGCCAGTAGATCATCATTATCGATCTGTCACCTTGAGTAACGAGGAAGCTGGCGGTGAATTGGTGCCAAAGATGACTCTGAAGGCTGGGTGGAGCCAGCCCTCTGATCCAAAGCAATGAGAGTACCCCAAGATGCATCCTCTTAGCGATGAAGGCGTTGGCGTGATGATGCAGATCCATTGAGGGCTTCTTCAGCAAACCTCTTGTTGTTCTCCATGACCTCGAACCTATGAAAAGGCAAGAAATATACTAAAGACATAAAAGGATTGAGACGACGCGGGTTGTTTTTTGATCCATAGTCGTAGCCTGTATATATAGCCCAAGAAAGTGAGAATATAGATTTCAATGGAGGTGTGAAATTGAAATCAGAAACAGAAATGGATCAACACTCCGGAAATTTAGGGGATGGATAATGAAGAGATAACGGACTCAAATTTATTGCTTCCCCAGATTACAAAATATCGTGGGAAGGATACATTGATCAGAGATTAACCCACCAAGACTTCTTTGGATTGAAGGGAGTCCAAATCTCCACAAGGGCAAAACTCATTGTGAACCAAGTCACATCGGCCCATCGATAAAATTATACCAGAGAAGAGGAAAGGTCGCTCGCCTAACATATGCTTAGCAGATTTCTTGGAAAATTGAGAAACTATGGGAAAGAAGCCTGAGGCTTTCTCGGTGGGCGTTTGGAGGAGCTACAAGGGGAAGGTGTCCACACATTCTAGCCCTCACAAAACACTAGAATAGCTTTGTGAGCATGGAGAGAAGACTCAGGTGATATCACAAGAATTCTTCTAACCGCAATGGCTGGTCTTCTTGCTCAACGAGGCGCTAGAATAAGTGACACAATCACCCTATGCACAAGAATTCTTCTAACCACTTGAGATCTTCATAAGATAGACCATGGAGGGTCCAACGGAGTTGGGAGCACTCGAAGAGGCAGATAGAAGGGCAACATGGCTGAATTGTTGAGTCAGTCTCGCCAGGGTCAGATAGACATTTTATAGCCGGCCTAGAAGGATGAATCCAAGTGCCCGTGAAGCAATGATGCTCTTATAAAAGTTTTGAAGCATGGACTCATAAACTGGCATAGACAGCGACAAACAGTAGACCCTAGATCAAGATTCTTTACCCTTGACTGCGGACCTATCGCGGACACAGACGTGATAATTTTGGAATAAAATTTCTTTTATCCCAAAATTGGGGGGCATGTCTTTACACAAAAATTTGGAAGAAGGGTCACAGGGACTCGAAAGCTCCCAAGATCATGTCATCAAGGAACCAATTGCATGATCGGAACCAGCTGATTTGAACGCGAAACTGGAATCGGCTTTCTTTAGATAGCGCCAGCGGATAATGACAAAGGTAATGATTGGCGCCAGGACGAGACATGTTGGACTCTACAAAAAGGGAAAGATTAGAGTCCAAGTTATCTTAAATTAGGAATGTTTTCTCTAGTTTCAAAAATTGTAATGAGTCGTGCTTAGACAGGAGTCATGCACAGGGCCCGGGTATAAATATCAAACCTTGGCTATTGTAAAAAAGGACAATAATCAATCCAATATACAAGTCATTTACTTTTTTGGCTCTGGCCACCCCTTAGGAGTAGGAGTAGAGTAGATCTTGGTGAGTTCTTCAGCAAGTACAGTTGCATTGATCCAGTCGACCTCCACTGCTTGCTGTAAGTACCATCATGGCTTATACCTCTGTTCATACGTGTAACACCCTAAAAATTGTCTCTTTTGAAATCGAGTTAAAATGATTTATTCATGAATTTTGTGCACATGAAATATAGGAAAATAAAATTTTTCATTAATTTAAAATTCAACATAAGGTAGTAACATGTGTGAGCATACATGCTGTTGCATCTTATTTATTGTGATGGATGGTGTTGAACCAAAACTCCAAAGTAAATTGGAATGTTTTTGAAAAGAGTTTGAAAATGGCTTTGAAATAAAAGAAAGGAAAGAAAAGAAAATTAGGAAATAAAAGAATTTAAAAAGTTATATAAATTATTTTTGAAAACTTACTAAAATTTGCTCACTTTTATTGGAAATGAAAAGTATATTCAAAACTCTATTTGAATTTGCAATTGGTTTACATTTGAATTTGGATTTGAATTTAGCTTAGAATTGGAAGATTAGAAAAAGAAAAGGAATTGGAAAATGTAAGAACTTAAAAAGTTATTTTTGGAAACTTACCAAAAATTGGTTCATCTATGTTGGAATTAGAAAGTATATTTCAAATCATATTTATGCTTGATTTGGTTCATATTTGAAATGGTTTTGAATTAAGAAAAGAAATAGAATTCAGAAATAGAAAAGGTGTTCAGTCTGTACCGAAGGACAATGTGGATAAGAAGAGAAAGGAGATCTCACTAGAGTTAGAATTGGAAAGCAATCAACATTCGAGTTCTATTACATCGTCACATCTAGCTCCAATCCCCGGTCAGATAAACTCAGACTCTAAAGAATTGGAAGTTTCTCAAGCTAAGGTTACTCCAATCTTTCCACATGAAGTATGCATAGATGGGTGGACAATCACCTACATGGAGTTTCAACCCCAAAAGATCAAGCGAGCTAAAAAGCGGTCCAATCAAACAAAGATGAACTTATAGAGTCAGCAAGATGACAATACTCTAAGCAACAATTCTGTGGAGTATGACATCACTAAAGATCCAGCTAAGAGAAAGTGTTATCATTGCCAGCAGGAAGGACATTATGTTAAATCTTGCCCATAGAAGAATCAACAATTATGCCATGGAGGTAGCCAGAGTTAGGTCAATACAGGACTACCACCAGCAAGTGATGGTGACACACACAATACAAGAGAAGCCCATGATGAAATTGATGTAGTGGATGACGTGTCACTCCCATGCGAGAGATGTCCCTGTAATCATGCCATTTTTAAGAATTAGGAGTTGTGCCCCTTATGTAATAAA
This sequence comes from Miscanthus floridulus, assembly GCF_019320115.1. Classification (NCBI taxonomy): domain Eukaryota; kingdom Viridiplantae; phylum Streptophyta; class Magnoliopsida; order Poales; family Poaceae; genus Miscanthus; species Miscanthus floridulus. Next base: position 64,265,225 of record NC_089586.1, on the reverse strand, counting down.
AACGATAGTATCGCAAGTTGAGTCGATGAATGAGTTGTGCATCTTTAAGTGCTTTATTGATTTGTCATTATGTTATGCTTGTTTTGCATCTTTGTAATGATTGCAATGATTTTGTTGGGTGTTCCCACAATTTCATTTAGTTTATAGGTTTAAGGTATAAGGATTAATGAAATAAATAGTTGGGTTATCGTTCTACTATTTTTACTATCCTGTCTTCAGAGCAGCCTATCTTTATCGGTTCATATCTCTGATTTTGGACGATCAAAAGTCATGAGGAATTTCTGGACAACAATAGACTACAATCACAAGACGATGCAAGCTATACTTTGGTGTCCCCTAGTTTGTCTCATCTTAAGGGGGGTAGCCAAGTGGAAGAATTGGTAAGATAAAGTATCATGCGTTCAAGTTTGCACAACAGAAATCAGAGTGCGTAGCGAAAGCGTGGTGGTACTCAAGGATGTAAGAGAGAACTCAGAGTTTCAATGAGTTTTGGTTAGAAGTCCAAGAAAGTTTTATCCAAGATCATCAAGATTTTGGTAGAGCTACTGGAGAAGCTTTTAAGTTAGTTTGGATCAAGAGATCTTAGCCAAATATTTGAAGAAATCTAAGAAGAGGTTGACATAAAATCTAGGTATTAGCTTTGTCAGATCAGGACAAGAGCTTTGTATCTACAATAATGCATCTTGTGAAGGTGTAGGATGTGTTCTTATAAGCATGAGTTGAACTACCCTATTATCTGGAGTTATCCATTGCGATGCATGGAAGTACCATCTTCTTGAAGGTAAAAGTAATATCTAGGAGGATCATAAGAATATATAGGATACCTTCACCAAGTTGGTATTGAGCTTGTGATATCCTCGTTGGAATGAGATTGATGGTGACTTGGAAAAGTGCTATCACTTCGAGAAGCGAAGTCATGGTGGATGCCCTTAGCAATGAAGAATTGTGCTAAGAAGGTTTGGATGACACTAAGGATTAAGAGTTGTATTCCTAGTTTGAGCAACTTCACCAAGATCATCAATGTTTTGAAGATCGGTTGTAGATCATCTTTCGGACCAAAAACATAAGGAAACTTTGTTGAAAGGTGAACATATGAGAAAAGAGAATTATGGCCTAGTGATTAGGGTTATCGGAGAGTTGTTCAAGGTACTTGTCAAAGTTTTGGAATTAGTTAGGCAAATTACTTGGAGTAAGAGCAATAGGTATGCAAAGTAAAGTAGATCTTTATCAAGACAATGGAACTACATGAGGAAGTAAAGAAGAATCCAAGGACAGAGTATTCCCATCTCTTAGTCAACGTCTTCTGAATCTTGAGGACGAGATTCATCTTAAGGGGGGTAGAATTGTAACACCCTAAAAATTACCTCTTTTGAAATCGAGTTAAAATGATTTATTCATGAATTTTGTGCACATGAAATATAGAAAAATAAAATTTTTCATTAATTTAAAATTCAACATAAGGTAGTAACATGTGTGAGCATACATGTTGTTGCATCTTATTTATTGTGATGGATGGTGTTGAACCAAAACTCCAAAGTAAATTGGAATGTTTTTGAAAAGAGTTTGAAAATGGCTTTGAAATAAAAGAAAGGAAAGAAAAGAAAATTAGGAAATAAAAGAATTTAAAAAGTTGTATAAATTATTTTTGAAAACTTACTAAAATTTGCTCACTTTTATTGGAAATGAAAAGTATATTCAAAACTCTATTTGAATTTGCAACTGGTTTACATTTGAATTTGGATTTGAATTTAGCTTAGAATTGGAAGATTAGAAAAAGAAAAGGAATTGGAAAATGTAAGAACTTAAAAAGTTATTTTTGGAAACTTACCAAAAATTGGTTCATCTATGTTGGAATTAGAAAGTATATTTCAAATCATATTTATGCTTGATTTGGTTCATATTTGAAATGGTTTTGAATTAAGAAAAGAAATAGAATTCAGAAATAGAAAAGGATTTTTATTTGAAAAATATTCTTTTCTGCCCTTTTTGGCCCAACCTCGGAACCAGCCCAGCAGCCTCTCTTCCCTCCCTCATGCGCTCGGCCCACACCCGCACTCACCCGCGCGGCCCAGCACCCCGGCCCTTCACCGCATGTCTACGCCCGCCCGCATGAGCCGTCCGCTCCCTCACTGCGCCGTGGGACCCGCTCGTCAGCGCGCACCGCACACGCCCGCCGCTCTCTCCCCTTTCCCTCTCGCTACGACTTGGCCCCATCCGTCAGCCGCGCCTGCCTTTTTCCTTTCCTTCTTCCCCGATGCCCCTTTCCTTTCTCTGCCCATCAATGGCGCAGCCACGGATGGCAAGCCGCCGCCACCATCAAGCATGCAGGGAAGGCCACCTATCCGCCCCGCTCCCCTTCCTTCTACGCCGCAGCCGCCTTCCTATTAAGCCCCAACCGAGCCCCCGTCTTCTCCCCTCTCCTCTGCCCCTCTCCGTTCGTGCTCAAGCAACTCACTACCGCCGGTGAATCCACCGCTCCTGAGCGCTATCCTCGTCGTCGACGTGACCTCGAGCTCCGCCATGACCCAACACGCCCGTAGGTATCGTCGATTTGGCGTTTTGACCTTCAATTCCTCAGATTCAACCTCAACCATGCGTCACTTCTCTCTCTAGATCATGGCCGCCGTCGACGACCCGCTTCGGAGCCTCCCGGACGCCGCAACCATCTCCAGAAGCATCGCGGTGAGATTCTCCACCTCCCCATGCTCTTCGTTCCTCAAATGGCGGCCTAGAACTCCGTACACGCAAGCACCGGTCGCCGTCGGCCATGGTGCCCTCGCCGGAGATGAGGAGCAGCGCCGAAAATCGCCTGCAGTCACCTGCGCCGTCGGTTTCGCGATGAACGGCCACGATTAGATACCCCTTCGGGTTAAGTGACTGGTCCACCGCGGACCGTGGACCCGGTCCACATCGCCGCGTCAGCACGCGTCTACCACCCGCATGGTGCACCGCACCCATCATAAGCCACCACGTGGCTGTACGGTCAGCCGACGCGGTCAGCCAACAGTCAAACCACGCCCGTTTTGTAGAAAAGCCCCTGCAGTTTTTAGAAATAAACCCGCAGTCCAGATTAGTTCAAAAGAATTGTTTTTCAGTCCTGTTTTTATTCACTTTAGACCCTGTGTTTTCCAGAAATAGTATGCCCAGTCCAAAATGCATTTAAATTCAGAATTTTAATTGTTTTAATTCAAAAATGAGTTCAAATATTTACAGAAATGCCACTGAACCTTATTTCATGCGTAACTTTTGCGTTTTAAGTCCGATTTGACCCATTCAAATTGCGTTAGGACCGTATTTACGTTATCTACGTGTTTATACAACTGTTGGGCATGTTTTCAACACTTGAAATTCATGAGTAGATTTAATCTATTATTTAATTAAAGTAAAACTTGTTTAAATCGTAACTTATTCGTTTCAACTCTGAAATAGTCCGTTCAAGTTGCGTTTGTTTCATAACGTCGAGATCTACGTATTAGTAATGATGTTTACTACATTACTATTTCATAAAAATCATAGTTTAAATCATATCTTGATTAATAATTATGCAACTAGGTTTTATACATAAAATATGATTTGTTTTACTTTTGTTTTATAATTCAAATCTAAAGTTGACTTAATATAATCTATATTATTTATAAAATATCTTTTGTATATGAATTCAAATAGTTAACATAAATGAAGCCTATAGTTTATTTTTCCACATATAACGCAAATCTCTCGGTAGATGTAACTTTTCAACCGTAGCTTTGATTAGCGTGCCTCTCGCGACTGTGTGTTCGTAGTGATGCGTAGAATCATATATCAATCTCTTTTACTTATTTTTTCTATGATTGGTGTACTGTTCTGATATAGATACAACTGTATGCTATGCATGTATGTGTATGGATGTTTGTGTGGTGTTCTACGATTGTCCAGTCGGTGAGATACACGTGGTGATCCAGAAGAAGAAGAAAGACATCAAAGAATAAAGCTTACCGAAGGATCGGTGTGTAAGGCAAGTATAGCATGGGATTATCCTTGTTACCTATTCACATTTAATCACTAAATTCATATTGCATGTGTCTACCTTGTTTGCTAAATAGGATATCTTAGATATTTGATAACTTGTACCTTGAAAACCTTTGGGATATTGTATTGGGTAGTTTTTGCTAGTGCTTAATCAAAACCATGATCTTGTAACTTTACTAATGGTATATGCAATAAACATTAAAACATGACTTTTTAGTAACATGGAATTAGGGGGCTGAAGTGTTTATATGCTTTAGATTCCTCTCCCTAAGGACTTATCTGTAAGCCATTATCTGGGACTTACAGTACAGCTGTGAGGGCCATATGGCTCTGGCTTTAGCTCAGTATGAGGATCTTTTCTAGCTTGTTAGTGGTTACCTTTCAGGCACAGGGTATATTTCCTTTGCTGCTGGGAAGTGTGTACCGTGCTGCGATGCCCACGCATGCCACTCCTAGAGATGGGCCACATACGCCTGGTGGCCCTAACTTGTTAGATGAATTCTTTGAAAGGCTTTATAGTGAACCCTGTTGACCTTCCTTGGAAGTGGGTCAAGAGAATAGCTACCTCGGGCGAAAGGGTAAATCACAACTCATAGTGAACGTGTACAAACTCTGTAGAGTATAAAACTGTTATAACAGCCGTGCTCACGGACACGAGTGGCCTTGGACCCTTATGGAATAGAGATGATCACTAATGGATAATGATGATGCTAATGATCAACTGTTTATGCTATACATTATCATGTTTACCTGATCATGTGTTTAAGGGAATGATAAATCCTTTGCCACCCAACTGTTTAAAAAGATGACATATTAAAGCTAATCGCAGTAAACCAGTGTCAGCCCTTTTGAGCCTCATGAACCCCATGATATAATTGTTAAGTACGACATGTACTTACTCTTGCTTTATTTTTCTATACTTGGATAAAAATCTCGGATGGGTACCAGATTGCTGGTTTGGAGGAGTTAGGCTTGTGGTCAACCAGTCAGTCGTCCCTGTGGATTTGGAGTCTTCGCCAGAAGATCAGAGTCAACTTTCCACTGTCTTTACTCTGAGGTTATTTTCTTTTACTAATACGTTATGTAATAAGTATTGTCTCTTGATATTATCCTTATTTGTGGCTATATGTGAGATTTGACTTCCTGGGCTCACATATAGTGTGTATCTGGTTTTGTCTTTAAAACCGGGTGCTACAAAGTGATATCAGAGCAATGCTGACTGTAGGACGCAAGCCTAGATAGAACTGGACGTTTTAGCATGCTTTTATCTTTCTTAGTTCTTGTTTTCTCTCCAACCTTGTTATTTGCTAAAATTTATGCTCACTTCAGCCTCTGTCTGTTATGAAAACTTTGTCTCTATTCTCAATCCTCTATCTTTGTCTATATAGATGGATCGTAATGAGGAGACCACCGATATCAAAGGTCAGGAGGACCAAGCTACATTGCCCTTGACTGCATTTGACAAGGAGAAGCTTGTAGCTGTGCAACAACAAGCACCAGAAGGAGTGACTCAACCTAGGAGTTTTCAACAATGCTTGCCACAAAGTCAAACCAACATACCAAAGGGACCAGTGAAGAGACAAGTAGTAGAAGCTTGGAAGAATATGAAGTCCAATGAAGATATTGGAAGAACGGCACATGAATGCTAGGACCAACCACAGCAGAAGCAAGAACAGAAGGTCCAGAAGAAACAGGAGCAAGGAAGTAAAGCAAAGAGAAACTACATCCAAGGAAGATTGAATAATGTGGATATGACGACTACTCATGGAGCTAAGGAGGTTGTGTATGGTTTCATTCTAGTAAACTCAGCTTCCGCCACAGTGCTGTTTGACCCCAGAGCTTCACATTCGTTTATCTCCAGCGCATACGTAAAGGAACATAAGATATCTATGCTTCCAATGAGGAAACCAGTGATAGTTAAGTCCCTAGGAGGAGAAATGAAGGCAAACCGCATATGCCCAGGAGTTAGTCTTAACATCAAAGGAGTAAAATTTGAAGCAAACCTTATTGTATTAGATTTAGTGGACATTGATGTCATTCTTGGAATAGGATGGCTATCTGCTTCCAAAGGAGTGATCAAGTATGCCCAGCGTTCAGTGCTTCTAACAACACCGTCAGGAGAAAGAATTGAGTATGAAGGTGTTCAGTCTATACCTGAGGACAATGTGGATAAGAAGAGAAAGGAGATCTCACCAGAGTTAGAATTGGAAAGCAATCAACATTCGAGTTCTATTACATCGTCACATCTAGCTCCAATCCCCGGTCAGATAAACTCAGACTCTAAAGAATTGGAAGTTTCTCAAGCTAAGGTTACTCCAGTCTTTCCACATGAGGTATGCATAGATGGGTGGACAATCACCTACATGGAGTTTCAACCCCAAAAGATCAAGCAAGCTAAAAAGCGGTCTAATCAAACAAAGATGAACTTACAGAGTCAGCAAGCTAATAATACTCTAAGAAACAATTCTGTGGAGTATGACATCACTAATGATCCAGCTAAGAGAAAGTGTTATCATTGCTAGTAGGAAGGACATTATGTTAAATCTTTCCCACAGAAGAATCAACAAATATGCCATGGAGGTAGCTAGAGTTAGGTCAATACAGGACTACCACCAGCAAGTGATGGTGACACACACAATACAAGAGAAGCCCATGATGAAATTGATGTAGTGGATGACGTGTCACTCCCATGCAAGAGATGTCCTTGTAATCATGCCATTTTTAAGAATTAGGAGTTGTGCCCCTTATGTAATAAAAACGATAGTATCGCAAGTTGAGTCGATGAATGAGTTGTGCATCTTTAAGTGCTTTATTGATTTGTCATTATGTTATGCTTGTTTTGCATCTTTGTAATGATTACAATGATTTTGTTGGGTGTTCCCACAATTTCATTTAGTTTATCGGTTTAAGGTATAATGATTAATGAAATAAATAGTTGGGTTATCGTTCTTCTATTTTTACTATCCTGTCTTCAGAGCAGCCTGTCTTTATCGGTTCATATCTCTGATTTTGGACGATCAAAAGTCATGAGGAATTTCTGGACAACAGTAGACTGCAATCACAAGACGATGCAAGCTATACTTTGGTGTCCCCTAGTTTGTCTCATCTTAAGGGGGGTAGCCAAGTGGAAGAATTGGTAAGATAAAGTATCATACGTTCAAGTTTGCACAGCGGAAATCAGAGTGCGCAGCAAAAGCGTGGTGGTACTCAAGGATGTAAGAGAGAACTCAGAGTTTCAATGAGTTTTGGTTAGAAGTCCAAGAAGGTTTTATCCAAGATCATCAAGATTTTGGTAGAGCTACTGGAGAAGCTTTTAAGTTAGTTTGGATCAAGAGATCTTAGCCAAATATTTGAAGAAATCTAAGAAGAGGTTGACATAAAATCTAGGTATTAGCTTTGTCAGATCAGGACAAGAGCTTTGTATCTACAATAATGCATCTTGTGAAGGTGTAGGATGTGTTCTTATAAGCATGAGTTGAACTACCCTATTATCTGGAGTTATCCATTGCGATGCATGGAAGTACCATCTTCTTGAAGGTAAAAGTAATATCTAGGAGGATCATAAGAATATATAGGATACCTTCACCAAGTTGGTATTGAGCTTGTGATATCCTCGTTGGAATGAGATTGATGGTGACTTGGAAAAGTGCTATCACTTCGAGAAGCGAAGTCATGGTGGATGCCCTTAGCAATGAAGAATTGTGCTAAGAAGGTTTGGATGACACTAAGGATTAAGAGTTGTATTCCTAGTTTGAGCAACTTCACCAAGATCATCAATGTTTTGAAGATTGGTTGTAGATCATCTTTTGGACCAAGAACATAAGGAAACTTTGTTGACAGGTGAACATATGAGAAAAGAGAATTATGGCCTAGTGATTAGGGTTACCGGAGAGTTGTTCAAGGTACCTGTCAAAGTTTTGAAATTAGTTAGGCAAATTACTTGGAGTAAGAGCAACAGGTATGCAAAGTAAAGTGGATCTTTATCAAGACGATGGAACTACATGAGGAAGTAAAGAAGAATCCAAGGACAGAGTATTCCCATCTCTTAGTCAACGTCTTCCAAATCTCGAGGACGAGATTCATCTTAAGGGGGGTAGAATTGTAACACCCTAAAAATTACCTCTTTTGAAATCGAGTTAAAATGATTTATTCGTGAATTTTGTGCACATGAAATATAGGAAAATAAAAATTTTCATTAATTTAAAATTCAACATAAGGTAGTAACATGTGTGAGCATACATGCTGTTGCATCTTATTTATTGTGATGTATGGTGTTGAACCAAAACTCCAAAGTAAATTGGAATGTTTTTTAAAAGAGTTTGAAAATGGCTTTGAAATAAAAGAAAGGAAAGAAAAGAAAATTAGGAAATAAAAGAATTTAAAAAGTTGTATAAATTATTTTTGAAAACTTACTAAAATTTGCTCACTTTTATTGGAAATGAAAAGTATATTCAAAACTCTATTTGAATTTGCAATTGGTTTACATTTGAATTTGGATTTGAATTTAGCTTAGAATTGGAAGATTAGAAAAAGAAAAGGAATTGGAAAATGTAAGAACTTAAAAAGTTATTTTTGGAAACTTACCAAAAATTGGTTCATCTATGTTGGAATTAGAAAGTATATTTCAAATCATATTTATGCTTGATTTGGTTCATATTTGAAATGGTTTTGAATTAAGAAAAGAAATAGAATTCAGAAATAGAAAAGGATTTTTATTTGAAAAATATTCTTTTCTGCCCTTTTTGGCCCAACCTCGGAACCAGCCCAGCAGCCTCTCTTCCCTCCCTCACGCGATCGGCCCATGCCCGCACTCACCCACGCGGCCCAGCACCTCGGCCCTTCACCGCGTGTCTACGCCCGCCCGCATGAGCCGTCCGCTCCCTCACTGCGCCGTGGGACCCGCTCGTCAGCGCGCACCGCACACGCCCACCGCTCTCTCCCCTTTCCCTCTCGCTGCGACTTGGCCCCATCCGTCAGTCGCGCCTGCCATCTTCCTTTCCTTCTTCCCCGATGCCCCTTTCCTTTCTCTGCCCGTCAATGGCGCAGCCACGGATGGCAAGTCACCGCCGCCATCAAGCATGCAGGGAAGGCCACCTATCCGCCCCGCTCCCCTTCCTTCTATGCCATAGCCGCTCGCCTATAAAGCCCCAGCCGAGCCCCCATCTTCTCCCCTCTCCTCTGCCCCTCTCCGTTCGCGCTCAAGCAACTCACTGTCGCCGGTGAATCCACCGCTCCCGAGCGCTATCCTCGTCGCCGACGTGACCTCGAGCTCCGCCATGACCCAACGCGCCCGTAGGTATTGTTGATTTGGCATTTTGACCTTCAATTCCTCGGATTCAACCTCAACCACGCATCACTTCTCTCTCCAGATCACGGCCGCCGTCGACGACCCGCTTCGGAGCCTCCCGGACACCGCAACCACCTCCAGAAGCATCGCGGTGAGATTCTCCACCTCCCTGTGCTCTCCGTTCCTCAAATGGCGGCCTAGAACTCCGTACCCACAAGCACCGGTCGCCGCCGGCCATGGCGCCCTCGCCGGACATGAGGAGCAGCGCCGGAAATCGCCTACACTCACCTGCGCCGTCGGTTTCACGATGAACGGCCACGATTAGATACCCCTTCGGGTTAAGTGACCGGTCCACCGCGGACCGTGGACCCGGTCCACACCGCCGCGTCAGCACGCGTCTACCACCCGCATGGTGCACCGCACCCATCAGAAGTCGCCACGTGGCTGCACGGTCAGCCGACGCGGTCAGCCAGCAGTCAAACCACGCCCGTTTTGCAGAAAAGCCCCTGTAGTTTTTAGAAATAAACCCACAGTCCAGATTAGTTCAAAAGAATTGTTTTTCAGTCCTGTTTTTATTCACTTTAGACCCTGTGTTTTCTAGAAATAGTATGCCCAGTCCAAAATGCATTTAAATTCAGAATTTTAATTGTTTTAATTCAAAAATGAGTTTAAATATTTATAGAAATGCCACTGAACCTTATTTCATGCGTAACTTTTGCGTTTTAAGTCCGATTTGACCCATTCAAATTGTGTTAGGACCGTATTTACGTTATCTACATGTTTATACAACTGTTGGGCATGTTTTCAACACTTGAAATTCATGAGTAGATTTAATCTATTATTTAATTAAAGTAAAACTTGTTTAAATCGTAACTTATTTGTTTCAACTCCGAAATAGTCCGTTCAAGTTGCGTTTGTTTCATAACGTCGAGATCTACATATTAGTAATGATGTTTACTACATTACTATTCCATAAAAATCATAGTTTAAATCATATCTTGATTAATAATTATGCAACTGGGTTTTATACATAAAATATGATTTGTTTTACTTTTGTTTTATAATTCAAATCTAAAGTTGACTTAATATAATCTATATTATTTATAAAATATCTTTTGTATATGAATTCATATAGTTAACATAAATGAAGCCTATAGTTTATTTTTCCACGTATAACGCAAATCTCTCGGTAGATGTAACTTTTCAACCGTAGCTTCGATTAGCGTGCCTCTCGCGACTGTGTGTTCATAGTGATGCGTAGAATCGTATATCAATCTCTTTTACTTATTTTTTCTATGATTGGTGTACTGTTCTGATATAGATACAATTGTATGCTATGCATGTATGTGTATGGATGTTTGTGTGGTGTTCTACGATTGTCCAGTCGGTGAGATACACGTGGTGATCTAGAAGAAGAAGAAAGACATCAAAGAATAAAGCTTACCGAAGGATCGGTGTGTACGGCAAGTATAGCATGGGATTATCCTTGTTACCTATTCACATTTAATCACTAAATTCATATTGCATGTGTCTACCTTGTTTGCCAAATAGGATATCTTAGATATTTGATAACTTGTACCTTGAAAACCTTTGGGATATTGCATTGGGTAGTTTTTGCTAGTGCTTAATCAAAACCATGATCTTGTAACTTGACTAATGGTATATGCAATAAACATTAAAACATGACTTTTTAGTAACATGGAATCAGGGGGCTGAAGTGTTTATATGCTTCAGATTCCTCTCCCTAAGGACTTATCTGTAAGTGATCATCCGGGACTTACAGTACAGCTATGAGGGCCATATGGCTCTGGCTTTAGCTCAGTATGAGGATCTTTTCTAGCTTGTTAGTGGTTACCTTTTAGGCGTAGGGTATGTTTCCTTTACTGCTGGGAAGTGTGTACCGTGCTGCGATGCCCACGCATGCCACTCCTAGAGATGGGCCACATACGCCTGGCGACCCTAACTTGTTAGATGAATTCTTTGAAAGGCTTTATAGTGAACCCTGCCGACCTTCCTTGGAAGTGGGTCAAGAGAATAGCTACCTCAGGCGAAAGGGTAAATCACAACTCACAGTGAACGTGTACAAACTCTGTAGAGTATAAAACTGTTATAACAGCCGTGCTCACGGACACGAGCGGCCTTGGACCCTTATGGAATAGAGATGATCACTAATGGATAATGATGATGCTAATGATCAACTGTTTATGCTATACATTATCATGTTTACCTGATCATGTGTTTAAGGGAATGATAAATCCTTTGCCACCCAACTGTTTAAAAAGATGACATATTAAAGCTAATCGCAGTAAACTAGTGTCAGCCCTTTTGAGCCTCATGAACCCCATGATATAATTGTTAAGTACGACATGTACTTACGCTTGCTTTATTTTTCTATACTTGGATAAAAATCTTGGATGGGTACCAGATTGCTGGTTTGGAGGAGTTAGGCTTGTGGTCAACCAGTCAGTCGTCCCTGTGGATTTGGAGTCTTTGCCAGAAGATCAGAGTCAACTTTCCGCTGTCTTTACTCTGAGGTTATTTTCTTTTACTAATACGTTATGTAATAAGTATTGTCTCTTGATATTATCCTTATTTGTGGCTATATGTGAGATTTGACTTCCTGGGCTCACATATTGTGTGTATCTGGTTTTGTCTTTAAAACCGGGTGCTACAGTACGGCTGCATCGATCCGATCGACCTCAACTACAACCTGGTATAAGTTAGTTATCGATTCTTGCCTAGTTCAAGTATGGCTGCATTGATCCGGTCGACCCCCACTACATGAACTAGATCAAGGTCAAGTTATCGGCTCTACCTTAGAATGGTAGTCTTTGGTAGATTCATTAAGTTACCGATATTGCTTATTACTTTCATTATTCATCTAAATTACAGCAATATCACTCTGCCCGATTGGGATTGATCTAGATCGACCTTATATCCAATTTAGCCCATCCTTTGTTAATCTAAAACTGATCTAATATGTACATTAAATGATGAGTTACGTTTTATCGGTTGTTTTACATCAATCTTGATCGTGCATAGCGTGCGGTTAAAGCATGTTGCGTCTTGAGTAGATTTATTGGCTAGCGAAAACTCTTCCATGGCCCGTTATCATGGCTTGTGTGATTCTACCTCACACCCCACTGTTAGCACTGTCAAGTGGGGATCGTTATTCGATAGATCTATTCCTGATAAGGCATGACTTTAACTGTGCGCTATGCCTGAATTGGCTGTTTTAGCCGATATCGAGTGCTTTCACGAGCAGTTCGCATCATGAGACGGTTATCTGCTTTCATGAGTAGTTTGCCATTGATTAATATCTGCTCAAATAACGACATTTATCTTGAATGATAACTGATTCTTCTTATACAACCCAATGAGCTTTAACCGATTTATTCTCATGAATATGCTAGAATCGACTGTTTAGTTGATCTCCTTTCATATCGGTTCTCAGAGCCGCACATTCGGGACTGTCTGGCAACACCGGCAAGTTCTGCCCTTAATTACTGATAAGATTTCTCTCCTTGTCAATTATAGGGTCAAATTGACTAGCATGTCTCGGGAGGAGTGCATAGGATCGACCATCCCTGCGCTAAAGCTAGGCAGATCAACAGCTCCATCGAGCAGACCCTTCTAGCTTGTTGTGTGTGTCCTTGGCATGGGACAAAAATTCTATGTCGACAGTATGTGCCCTAGAAGTTTCCCATGAAGATCTCTTTTAGGTCCGCCCAACTTTGGATTCGGTTGGGCGGAAGGTATTCCAACCACATTCGCGCTAAATTGGCCAGGAATAATGGAAGGTTGTGGATAATGAAATCATCACTATCTGGTCCACTGGCTTGACAAGTAAGCTAATAATCCATGAGCCACAGTCTGGGGTTTGTTTCCCCATAGTATTTTGGGATGTTGGTCGGCGGTCGGTACCGTGGTGGGAAGACAGCATTGAGAATGTGTCGGGCAAAGGCCAGAGGTCCTGGCAAGTCAGGGCTCGGGCTTTGGTCCTCGCCGCTATCGTAGCGTCCACCATGATGAGGGTGGTAGCCGCAGCTAGCCTCCTCCCTCTCATCGCCGCGGGAATGCCTACAGGCATCTAGGGTGTTGCGCACATCATGGTGGAGGCTAAGACATTCATGCACCAGGACTGCGGCACGTGCCCTATCGCCTAGCTATGCCTAGTGGACTAACATGTCCCTATCGCCTCTAAGGGCATGCGCTGGCTGGCATTGAGCTCATGTCATCAGGATAGCGAGCTCTTAGCCAGCTGCGCCGCCGCACACTCGAGTAGCATGCGAATCTAGTGATGGGCCCCATGATCCTCGGGCATCGCTAGCCCCAGAAGCGCCCGGAGCAAGGCTACCGCGACAGCGATGTTCTAGCTTGCCCGGGTGAAGTGTTGGAGGGCTTCATCATCCTTGATGATACTTCGGTTCACATCACGGGACACAACGCATGCATGCCCACTGTATTTGTGGCGCTCGATCGCTCGCTCAAGCTCCGTGTGTTCCTGCTCGAGCTAGAGTCATTCTTCTTCGAGCTCTTGGTGTCGCACCCTTAGCTGCTCTACCCATAAGCGAGGTAGGGCCCCTGCATTGCCCTCGACCTCATCATCAAGGTCATCTATTGGGGTGGCCCTCCCTCATAGATGCTTTCAATGTATCCCTCGGGGGTATCTATCATGAAACATTCTTGTTAGGGGTGATGGCTCCCCATACTGAAGTCAGAGTCGGAGGGTGACTCCGATTCTCCTATGAGAAGGTCGTGGAAAGATTCTATGATGTATTCATTCATCCTCACAAACTCGTCGTTAGTAGGGGATGGGGGCATGTGCTATGCCACAAGGTAGCCAATGGTCTCTATGGCATTGCATAGACCGAACGGGAGCGCTATTAGGGCGCTCCAAATGAGGTATTCCAAGGAGAGCGGCTCTCCTTTATCAAGCTATGTCATGAGGTTGGCGAATGAGAAGGTGAGGCGGCGTAGGTCCTCCTAGGACAGTCGGGGTCCTAGGAAGGCACCTAGCTAGCGCTCTAGCCTCCCATAATTGAAGCCGAGGGGTTGGTCGCTCCTAGGGGCATGGGCCTCCAGTGCGTGCAGCTGTAGCTCCTCATGCTCCTCGATGATTGCATCGAGGCTGGCGGAGTGGAGAGGTTGGACGGCGGTGGGAACTTGTGCCAACTCTGCCTCCATCGTAATGATGAAGTCTAGGTTCTCGAAGTGCATGTGCACGCCCAGGACCCAGCTGACGCCATGACTAGCCATCTGAGGCCTGATGTGGATGTCAAGATGTGCAAAAAGCCCCTACCTTGCGTGCCAACTATCGGTCTTTTCGGACCACCGACGAGTAAATTTATATTTATGCATATGGCTCGGATGGTGTGCTCGAAGGACACAAGGGTTTATACTGGTTTGGGTGAAATGGTCCCTACATCCAGTTCGCTGCTGCTCATGTTACCGGCACTTGGTTTGTAGTAAGGGTTACAAACAGGCGAGAGAGAGTATCTGTAGGGTTGAGATGGAGGATTAGAGGGGGTGAATAGTCCTTTCTAAAATTAATCATGTCAGCTAACCGAAACAAGTGTGGAATTAGAACTATTGGTCTAGCCAAGACTACACCTCTCTATCTATGTTCTCTAGCACCTTCCAAAGATACTAATTAAGCAACAAAGGTGTCGGGCTAGCTAGAGCTCACCTAACCAATTCTAGGAGCAAGGTCACACAAACCTATGCCACTAGTACTTTAAGCAACAAGGGAGCTCCTACGCATGCTAGTAAGCAAAAGCACAAAGCCAACTAAGCTCACTAGCAAAGCTCAATAACAAGGCAACCAATGCTAAATTAGAGAGCGCAAATACTTAGCTACACAAACTAAGCAAAGTGACTAACAAGGTTACACAAACCTAATTAGTCATGCAAGGGAGCTACTTCTATGCTACACAAGCAAGAAGGTAACTAGTAAGCTACACAAGCTAACTAGTTACAAGAGCAACTACACAAGCACAATGTATATGAAAGTAATTACAAGCTTGTGTAACGAGGATGCAAACCAACAGGAAGAACAAGGTTGACACGATGATTTTTCTCCCGAGGTTCACATGCTTGCCAACATGCTACGTCCCCATTGTGTTGACCGCTCACTTGGTGGTTTGGTGGCTAATTGGCATCACCCGCCAAGCCCGCACATCGGGCACCGCAAGAACCTACCCTGAAAGTGAGGGTAGCTCAATGACACGCTCAACTAGAGTTGCTCTTCGCGGCTTCCGCGGGGCAAGCACAATGCCCCTCACAAAGCTCTTCTCCAGAGCACCGCACAAGCTTCTTGCGGGCTTCAACGGAGACCACCACCAAGCCGTCTAGGAGGTGGCAACCTCCAAGAGTAACAAACACCACCGACTTGCAACTTGATCACCTAGTGCCACTCGATGCAACCTCACGATGCAATCGCACTAGAATCGCTCTCTCACACAATTGAAT
The DNA here is from genome assembly GCF_019320115.1 of Miscanthus floridulus. Lineage (NCBI taxonomy): Eukaryota > Viridiplantae > Streptophyta > Magnoliopsida > Poales > Poaceae > Miscanthus > Miscanthus floridulus. The sequence goes on along the minus strand of NC_089586.1, from coordinate 64,249,459 downwards.
GATCACTATCAAGTGTATGTGAGATGTAGGGCTCCCAAGCACTACTACACAAGCCACCAAGGCTCTAGTGTGCTCAGTTGCCGGCCCAAGGCCAACCATGACTTCTATTTATAACCCCACAAACAAATAGAGCCATTACCCCTTCACTGGGCAAAACTCGGGATGATCGGACGCTCTGGTCTGATCGACCGGACGCTAGACCTCAGCATCTGGTCGTGCGATGCACGCCATGTGTCCCCTTCTTCAAACGTTGTCATCCGATCTCAACGGTCATCTATCGACCGGATGCTCCAGCTTGAACTGACCGGTCGTTTCCAGTAAGGTACCAGACATGACCAGACACGTTCGGTCGATCACGATCGGACGCAGCACCAGCGTTCGGTCACTCTCTGGTCTTTCTGCTCTGCCTACGTCACAATACGTCACCCTAAACGGATGCATACGCCCATCATCCGGTCACTTCCAGCGCCAGCGTTCGGTCGATGACCAATGGCTACCCGCTGACTGCCACTACTGACCGGACACTGGAACCCAGCGTCCGGTCACTATGTGACCAGTGTCCGGTCCACTCTATGAGACCCTATCTTTTCGGAATAGGGCAGCGGTGGAGTTACGAACCCTTCTCACCTCCGTTCCATCGCCGAGTTGATCCACAACAACTCCAACCTCATCTCCTTTGGAAATGTGCCAACACCACAAAGTGTACCCGCTATGTGTATGTGTGTTAGCATTTTCATAATCATTTTTCAAAGGATTAGCCACTCAACTTGCCACGCCACTCAATCCTAGCGATGATGCAAAGTTAGATCACTCGAGTGGCACTAGATGACCGATATGCAAACAAGTTTTCCCCTCTTGATAGTACGGCCATCTATCCTGAACCTGGTCACAAACTTCTCTACACACCTATGACCGATGAAATGAAATGCCCTAGGTTATACCTTTGCCTTGCGCATTCCATTCCATCTGCTCCAATGTTGATGCAACACATGCACCAACATGATCAACAATGATATGATCCACTCCATATCATCACGTGATCATATTGGTTCATCGATCTCGACATCACTTGCTTTTCACCGTTGCCTTCGTCCATCGGTGCCAAGTCTTGCTCAAGCATCACCGCCACGCGGTCCATCGCTCCAAAGCCTCCGACTTGCCCTTCACGCTTGCAACCGGTCCATCAAGCCAAGTCTTGTCTTGATCTTCTCCACCTTGATCACATGACTCAATGTCATGTCTCATGTGCAATGAGCTCCTTCATCATCACATGTGTGAGCTTTGCAACATCTACAAGCCATTTTCACCTTCATGGCATATGTTGCTCACACATATGTACCTATGGACTAATCACCTGTGTATCTCACATAAACACAATTAGTCCACTTATGTTGTCACTCAATTACCAAAACCACACAAGGACCTTTCAATCTCCCCCTTTTTGATAATCGATGACAACTCTACAAAGATATGGAAATTAAGCTCTTTTGGATTCATGTTGCTTGCCCAAGCAATTTTACCATGTGAAAATGATTTTGGACAAGTACCACAAACCCGAGATGGTAGTATTAGCTCCCCCTACATATGTGCTAGAGTGTTTGATTTGAAGGTCGCACATATGCATAGATTAAAATTGTGGGAGAGTAATTACTACAAAATGATGCTAAGGTGTATAAAATAAACCTTTGAAGCGTGTACCAATCGGAGTTGCACCTTTAAGTTCATCCTTAGCACCATGGTTAGCTAGATGTCACTCGGAAATAAAAGCACTAGATACCTTATGAGATCAACATTAAAAGCAAGGTACTAGCATTACTTGAAAAGCATACCAAGTGTCTAGCTATCATCCTATGCATGCTAGTTATCAAATCATTATTCAAGTTCTACAACTAGCATACACCACACAAGCATGCATATTGAATTTGAAAGCTTATGCAATGCAAGCAAGCACATGAATATGCACATATCAAATGCAATCAATCAAAGTTCATGAGCTTGCTCCCCCTACTTGTGTGCTTCTCTTGTCCAAGAATTTTGATCCATCTCTTTTCTTCAATGTTGCTCCCTCTTTGTCCATGTCCATGTCCAACCTCTACTTCTTTGAGCTTTTATATCTTATCTCTCCCCCTTGTATAATCTCAATCTCAAAGCTTTCATATCTTTGTACAATCTCTCCCCCTTTGTCATCAATTTCCATAAAAGGTGTGCTTCTCATTGATGCAAAGGTATGCATTTGGGGTAGATGGTTAAGGCTTGAATCTTGCATTTTTTATGGACATCATTTGATTGCTGGAATGACACCACTTGTAACTTATACCACTTGTATCTTGTGTAGGGCTTCTTGAGATACTACACATAGGATCTTTTGATCTTGATATCAATTTGTGGTACACCTCCCCCTATGTGATATCATGGGTCATCCATTTGATACACTTGAACTCTTATAGGTGAGGGATGCATTCTTCATTTGATGATCACTTAAAGTTGAGGATCACTTGTGGAACCATCTTCTTGCATGATTGATATTATGTATAGATGTGATATCACTTGAAAGAATCTTCTAGTATGGAACCACTTGTTGGATTTTTCAATAAAAACTATTTCTTGAACATTTGCTATCTTCATGAGTACCACTTATAGGATATCACTTGTGAGTTGATCTAGACATCATTTGTAGATTCTTGATAAAATACTTGAGTCTAGATACCATTTGAAAAAAACAAACTAGATATCCATTTGCATTGTTGTCTTGTGCTTGTACTCTTATCACTATCATGAGCTTCTATGATTGACTTGAACTAAATTGATTTGCCTAAGCTTCCAAGTCCGGTTTGAACCAATGACAAGCTTCTTCACACCTCTTGCAAGGGTTATCTTGCCAATGTTGTACTTGTCACTTGTTAGCAATTCAAATTGAGTCAAGTACTTGGGTTCACTAGCTCATGAACAAATTCATGTACTAACCACTAGATCAAGTAATCATTCAAACAATAGTGGTAGGCTATGAATTTAAGCATTTCATTTGTTATGCATGATCCTATGAAGCATGTACTATATGCACTAACCGCATACTAGTAAGGGATGAAATGATCATGCACATTACAATGATACCTTTGCTATGTTGGAGTAGAGGATAGTCACATAGATTCCAATTCATTACTCCAATAGCAATGTGAAGTCCAATTATAAGCTTGGTGAAGACCAATAGATACCATGTTGAATTTCATTCTTCACCCATATGAAATGAATACCACTTATGATCAAGTGCACTTTCTTGTTGTGGTTGGCTTACTTTATCTTTTGATCTTTGCTTGCATGAGAGCATCAATTTGAGAATACCACTTGAAATATCATGACTACATCTCTTTTGGGTGTTGCTTGCTTTTCTTGATCAACCCTTTTGATTGATTCAACTAAGCATCTCAAATGTTCCTCGGATCACCACTTCCATGTTAGCCTTCCAAGTACCACACTTGGTTCACCTACACATAGGCGGCAAGCCCCTACACTAGGGAGATGTGACCTCTCTCCAAGAATCATTCTTGTTACTCACTTGAAATGACTTGATTGATTGTTCCAAGTGATGGACTTAACTTGGTGAGTAACCTTGATTCCTTCTTTAAGTCCTTTTCTTTCTTCTTGTTTAAGTCCTTTTCTTTCTACCAAATGATTTCCAATAATCACTAGAACTTAAACTTCAACTTCATCTTGAGTTTGATCTTGATCTTTCAATTTGAGTACTGAATGTGTGCAAAGTACACTCCACAATCAAATAGCCTTGTACTCTTTGCTTATCATGCTTCTAGATCATCTCAAAACCAAACTTAGGTACCTCAAACACTTGTAGACATATTTCCAACTTGAGGACCTTTCAATCAAAGTGACTCTAGATCAATCCAATATTTATCACTTTTCTAACAGATTTTGTACCCTTCAAAGAAATAAGCATATCTCCCAAAGTACAAATCCAAATACCACTAAATTTGGTGGAGGTGTGCATTACTAAGTTATCTAGCAGCTGTAAAAAATTGAGCTTCATTTGACTTCTAGATTGCTACCAGATTTCAATTCTTCCACCACTGCTACATGCTGAAAACTGCTGCACTATAGCTGATAAGAACTACTCCAAAACCGAAGCATCTCTTATCCATTTTTCATGAAATTTGTACAGAATCTTATACCATAAGTCTAGAGTATGTACACCAATTTTTATGCCAATCCAATACGTGTTGTGTCGGGTACCATAAAAAGGGGTCCCCTAAGCAAGAACCAAAAAATCGCTTAGACCCTATAAAAATCGAAGCTAAGGGACAACTACCGGCAAACCCCCACCTTATCCGAGGCTCGGCTTGACCGCCCAGCCCACCTCGAATAGTTTTTCGACTCGCCCGAGGCCCCAACCGTAAGGCCTCGGATGAGGTGTCGATTTTCCAGATCGCTCGAGGCCCTGCACACAAGGCCTCGAATGAGGTGCCGATTCTCTGAGTCGCCCGAGGCCCCGTCCGTAAGGCCTCGGACGAGGTACCGATTCTCCGCCTTGCTCGAGACCCTGCACGTAAGGCCTCGGACGGGGTACCGATTCTCCGCCTCGCTCGAGACCCCGCACGTAAGGCCTCGGACGAGGTACCGATTCTCCGCCTCGCTCGAGGCTGGCTTGGCAGTTACCCCATCACCGCCGCCTCGACCAGGACGTCACGTCCAACTAACGTGACCAGCCACTCCCGCGACGTTAGCTGAACGATGGCTCGACACAGCAGAGTGACCGACGAGATGGGAGTGGCATCAATGCCACGCCGTCCGGGATAGGACAAGGCGGGGGTTACCGGCCGCTGTGCTTGGCACTGTGCCCACGACTGACACACAGGCGGCACTGTGTTGCCTAACCCCACCTGCTCCAAGGACAGTGCAGTGTGGAGAGTCGTGTCTGAGTCCATGTAGCCTTGGAATCAGTGTACAGGACCAACTGTTCCCTCCGAGCCTCAGCCATCCGCTTCGAGGTCTCAGCAGCCTCGGGATTCACACCCGCTGAGCCCCCCACGATGGTTCAGCCTCTGCGCCAACTAGGCCTCGGCTCTCTACGTTATCAACATACAGCGACCGGCACATCGTTCATAGTATGGGCCATGCCCTGCGTCAAGCCATCACAGGAGCTCCCACGTCGCACAAGGATGGGCGTGACCGGCGCGTCGCTCCAGTGTATCAAGGACAAGACTGCTCCATCGACCATGCCACCACAGTGATGAGCTGCAGGGCCCGGACACGCCGCCACTGCTCACAAACCGCCACATAGTGAATGCATGTACCACCCCTGTGCCTCCCTTCAACTATAAAAGGGAGTGACCAGGGCCATTTCTAGGGACACGGACACACGCACGCATAGACGGAGACATCACTTAGACGGACACACGCACGCACAGATGGAGACATCGCTTAGACAGACACACGCACAAGCAACGCGCGACACTCTGTAATATGCACACTCCTCCGCACTACCTAAGATCAACATCTCAAGCAACCCACACCGCTCCACGTAGAGACTTGGGACTAGCTCCCTCTCTTGCCCTACTTGTAAACCCCTACTACAAGCACCTTGGTGCAAGGAATACAAGATCGCTCTCTCAGACTAGACGTAGGGCACCTATTGCCTAAACCAGTATAAACCTTGTGTCTCTTTGCATCACCAACCGGGATTAGGGGCACGCAGTACACTTTCACTAGCCGGTTGAGGGCCCGCCGGTCCAAAACACTGATAGTTGGCACGCCAGGTAGGGGGACTACTGCGTGTCAGCTTCATCATCCCAACAAGTTCTGGATGGCAGACCCCGTGTGTCAACAAAATATAGTCGGCAGTCTACCTAGGGGTATACCCAAGGTAGTAGATTATCGGCAGACAGATGCGCAAGCAACAAACAAGATGGTAACGTAAGACAGACACAAGGTTTTATCCAGGTTCGACCGCCGTAAAGGCGTAATACCTAGGTCCTGTGTCTGATTGTATTGCTGTATGTCAATGAGAGATGTTTTTTAGAGGGGTCCCCTGCCCGCCTTATATAGTACGGGGGGCAGGGTTACAGATCTGGAAACTAATCCTAACCAGTTGCAATTGCCATAGGTGGCTGGATAAGGATTCCTATTCTAACTGACCAGGATCTTGCTTGATCTCCAAATCTGTCTTGACTCCTTGCACGGGACTCCAAACAGGTTGGCCAGGCCGCGCGTCGTCTTCTAGTGGGCCGTACCCCCTGATCCGGGCCGGCCCAAGCCTAGCCATAAGGGTATAGGGGTTAATACCCCCACAGCTAGTCCCCGAGCGCCATGTATTATGCTGCGACACGCCGTTCGATCTCCTTCGACTAATGCGATCCATCTCCATGTCATCTCCAACTGATTGAAACATTGACCAATCAAATGCGTCAGCATTCTGGTCAGAACAGAGCAGTAGACCACGATTATAGCCAAAGATTCCGGTTGTTCAAAGAATGCATGGTTCTCTTAAAGAAAAAAGAAAAAGATTTCTTTCCTTATCAAGTGTGCCCACTTGTATTTCTGATAAGAAATATAAGTGACCCTTGGACAGTAGTAATCCTGGCAATCAGTCAAAGCGTAGGGGTCGATAAAATAAACACCTTCACCGCAAGGTGAAGTGTGCCCACTTAGTCCCCGAGCCTGGTAGTAGGTGACATAGGCACGTGGTGCCAGGGTCTAAGAAGAATTTCCACTGGAGTTAAGAATCCAATCGTCGTACAAACAATACGAGATGCACCGGTAGGTGCATCGTACCGATATAGTCCCCGAGCTTGTTGGAAGGCGAAGTATAAGCCTTGTAGCAAGGTCCAAATAAATGACTCTCGATTGTATGTGAGTACACATCACATGTAGCCAAGGAGAGCAGTCGCCGAGCAGTGGTCGGAACAGTCCCCAAGCATGGTAGTGGTTGGTGCAGTCTCCGAGCACGGTAGTGGTCTGGACAGTCCCCGAGCACGGTAGTGGTCTAGACAGTCCCCGAGCATGGTAGTGGTCTAGACAGTCCCCGAGCACGGTAGTGGTCTAGACCATCCCTGAGCACGAGACGTGCGGCAAAGAAACAAATGCCACTTGTACTATTATTTAGTGTATTTATTTATCTTCTTACTCTGTCAAGCCCAATCTGACACGTCTGGTCAAAAAAGTAGATGAGTATAGCACGTCATACTGCCTTCTTGTCCTTTCAAGCAAATAGTCACTTGGCACCTGTATGGAGGTGTGTCAGTGTGGGCCCTCTCACACTGGCGACGAAGAGGCGCATACACTGATAATGAAGAGGCGCATATATTGGCATAGATCTCGAGGTTGTGAAAACAACCGTCTGCGGCGCGTGCGCACGTCTCCCAAGAATCTTGGGCAGACGAAATGGCGGAACACTTGGTTATTTATAATATAGAATTGGTAAGTTACTTTTTACCAAACCCCATTTCCATTCGCCACCGCAGCCGTCTTCTTCCTCTTGCCAACCCTAATACCTTTGAAATCATCACCAATCACCCCTCCACCATATCCACCTTCATCAGCAAGGGCGAATTCATGGCGAAGAGTGACGCCCAGAAGAAAGCCGGAGTCATGGTGAAGGAGTGGTGGAAGTCAAGAAGCAATGAGCAGACCATCGAAGACCTTGTCATCATGGGAGTACTCCACAACAAGGAACTCGCAAGATGGCACACGCCGAAGGGCGAGGGGTACCCCGATCCACAACCAGGTGAGATTGTGGTTTTCGAAGATTTCTTCAAGCGGGGTTTTGGGGTTCCAGTGCACCCTTTCCTTTAGGGGCTCTGTCTATATTATGAGATTGGGATTTGCAATCTGCATCCCAACTCGATTCTTCTTGTCTCCACCTTCATTCACCTTTGCAAAGCATATGGTGGCTTCCAGCCCCATTTCGACTTCTTTCTCCATCTTTTCTATCTACGAAAGAAAGGAAGCGGTGGCTCAAAGATAGCCGGAGGTGTGTACCTCAATCTTCGTGACGGGATGAAGGCCCAGTACCTGCACTGCCCTTGGAACACATCGCTTGACGACTGGTACAAGAAGTGGTTCTACATCCACGAAGAGCCAAACACGATCATGATGTGCGACGTGGGGTTCATTCTGGAGAAGAAGACCAGCTGGTCGGAGAAGCCCGAGCACCTAGAACCGATCCCAGAACTACTTGAGATGAGATGATCCCATGGAGGAAACTGGATGGTCCGAGCGTGGTCGGGAACTTCATCAGCTGAAGGATCTAGCCCTACCAGAGGAGGGTACATCCTGGCTACGAGTACCAAGGTAGCGCAGACCCAACGAGGACCAGGCAAGAGGCGCTTGACAAGATCGAAGTCAAAGCCAGAATCGGAGAGCTATTTAACTTAGCTGATCCAAATTATGTCAGATTGAGCGACATCGAGCACGCTTTCAAGCTCGCCCGACCTCCCACAAAGGTAAATCATTCTGCCTTGTACCCGTAGTTTTATGTTGTAACAGAAACTTACTGTGTTATCTCCTTTGTGTTTCCCAGATTAATGGTCGTGTTAGAGCAACAGTGTTCGTGTCTCCACCCCCTGGTGTAGATTGGCCGCAAGTTGCCGGCCCAACCACCTAGACTAGCGCCAGGATTAAAGACGTCGACTGGGCCATGCTCGGAGTTGGGGAGGAGGCAGCGGCCAGAGCTGCTGGTAAGCGGCCGGCGGCCAGCAAGCGTCGTCAAGCGATCTTTACATTGTCAGACAATGAAACAGAGGATGCAGACATCTTTCGACTCGTCCCTCGAAAGAGGAGGAGGCAACTGGAGTCGATGGAGCAAGGTGGCTCCTCTATGCCAGTGGGACCCGCATCGCCAACCACTACAGCATGGAGGACAAGCGACAAAGGGGTCGAGCATCAAGCCCCGGCGCCGGTGCTGGTCGTAGAGGGAGACCAGGTGGCACCCGCAGAGCACGTGGAGCAAGCACGGCCGAAGAGACGCGCCTTCGCCACATCATTCCATGCTTCCAACATGTAAGTATTTGTAACATTGATGTAAGCTTACAATTTATATTGAATACGGTTGTCTTCTGAACTTATCTCGGATATATTAGGTCGGCGTCCATCGAAAATCCCGACCAACTAGCCGGGAGCGGCGTGGCTCCGCCAGCAATGTCAGAGAAAACTGCCCGGCAGCCGGCCATGGAGGAACCTATAGCAGAAAGTCCATCGAAGCCTCAGCAAACAAGCGGCCAAACAACAGTCCCCGAGTAGGTGGTCGAGGGGAGAGCCGAGCCAAGTACAGGTGCTCCGAGCACTAACCCTGCTAAGGGGGACACTTCAGCGCCAAGGGTAGTAGACCAAACCGAGGAGCAGCAGCTGGAGGTGGCACAGAGCACGTTTGCCGATGCTACGGCCCGTGGGAAGGCCATAGTGATCGTAGAAGCTACAAACTCCAAACCAGCACCGCTACCCAAAGAAGAGGACGAAGTAGAGGAGGTCTTGGGGCGTCCCCAGGACAAACAACAACATGTATATGTGTCGCGCTGGCGGAACGACCAATGGGTTGTTCATGAGGAAATCCCAGAGGTCAAAGAGACCATGAAAGTTGAACGAGCAGCGAAACATCTGGTGACAGAAGTCCAGGTATGTTTTGCTTGACCACCTAATCCTGCTATCCAGTCAAACTATCTTACTTAGCTTTTTACATGCAGGACTTAATGAAGACCGCAAGGTACTGAAAGAAGTGCTTCGACCAGATTGAGGGGATCATAGCAAGCAATAATGAACTGGCGGCCAAGGTGGAACGCTTGCGCCACCAACTTGAAGCCGTCAACCATGAGAGGATGGAGCAAGAGGCACAGAACCAGAACCTGGTTGTCCAGCTCAGTAACAAAGAGCAGGAAAAAACAAGTAAGTTGTCACTTTATCACAACGAGTGCATGACACGTGTTGTTGGTAGTAACAGCTGTAGTGCAGGCTTAGAAGCTGAAGTAGTCTGTCTCCAAGAGGAGAATAGCCGTGTGGTCATAGAGTGTGGTCGCCTGAAGGAGGACAACAAGAAACTGGCGCACGACCAGTCACAACTCTGGGACCACACAACCAAGATGAAGCAGGAACTGAAAAGTAAGTGTTCTAGACCACCTTGCTCACTCTTGTTGCCCGCCTTATCTTGTCGTGGCATGACGTTTTAATATCTTGTGCGGTTTGCAGTTTTAAAAGTCAATGCCAAGAAGCATCTGGAAGCCGTGATGAAAGATCGTGATGGCTGGAAGGCGCGATGCCTAGAGATCACTGAGGATCAGGACACATGGAAAAACTGGTGCCAGGAAGTGGCAACCAGCATTTTGCCGGTCCTCAACCTTATCGACCCATCGCTTACAGAGGAAGTGCCAAGGATGCCGTAGCTCGGACTGGTTGATAGATGCCGCAAGGCATGGGGATGGTTCCAAGAGTTCGTGAAGGAGGCAGGTGAGTACACAGGTGCACATGTGCTAAGCATGGTACGTGCTCACTACCCCTTGATCGATCTCAAGCGCCTGGAGGCTGGATACCCGAAGGAGGTAGATCTAGACAAGGCTGAGGAGCTTCAGATGACCCAGCTGGAATTGTCGGTAAGAATAATTGGCGACATTAACCTATGTGGAGGTGGGACAGCACCTGTACAGGGTATGCCATCAACAAGTCAGCTAGAAACGCCATCAGTTTTGAGCCAACCGGCGAAGCCTGCGGTCTCGACCAGCCAGGCATCGTTGGGGCCATCTTCTTCAGCTCGACCAGTATAAGAGTCCTCGGGACTCGAGCACAATGTCAGGCCCACTGAGTAGCAGGTGCCGCATAACCCGACCAACCAATAGTATAGGCTATAGCTATAGAAGAAGATGTAGTTGTGTTATTGTAAACTTGGACCTTTTCAGGCAAGCTTGTAATAACGTAACTGTATATCATCATAAGCTTGTTTGTTTTGTGAAAAACATATTTAAGCTTGAATCTCGTGTTGGTGTAACTAAGTGAGAACATGTTAGCGTTCTGTTTAGTTGTACCAGTTTAGTCGACACATCATCCTAACAGGTTTGTATGGCCCTGGTTTGTCCTGTGGTCTGAGTGTGAGGAGCATAGCATGTGCACACGTAGACACAGACAAGTCAAACCAGAGGGGACCTACCGATCACCCATGGCGTAGAGAGCAGATCTCATGCACGCGTTGGGAGGAACCGGAGATAGGGCCTGCTCTGAAAACACAGGAAGGAATGGAGGACGGTTTTGACTGGTTAAGTTAGAATAATATTGGACTTCAAGGTGACACATTAGAGTGGTCGGAGAAATCATAGTAGCTTTATTGAATTAAATCAAAAGTACAAGAGGAGTACATATCTTAGCAGTTAAGCATAGAAACGCCTAAGCTTGTCGATGTGCCATGAATTGGGTACGTCCGTACCATCCAGGTGAGCTAACCTGTAAGACGTAGGTCGTGTAACTTCCTTGATCATGAAGGGCCCTTCCCATGGAGTTGCGAGTTTGTGGACACCAGCCTGATTCGTCTTCCACTTCAGAACTAGGTCCCTGACCACAAAGAACCGCTCTTTAATGTTCTTGTTGTAGTACCTGCACAAAACAGCAAGGTATTTGGCTATACATACGCAAGAATCGAGCCGCTTCTCTTCTGCACTATTCACTTCCAGCTCCCGTGCTTCATTGGCCTTGTCTTCGTCGAAGTTCTCTACCCGTGCTAATCTGAAGGCTATATCTGCTGGGAGCACTGCCTCAGCGCCGTAAACCATAAAGTATGGTGATACGCCGGTATTGCGACTGGGCTGGGTTCTGAGGCCCCAGACCACGGCTGGTAATTCTTTGAGCCATCTTCCGGGAGCCTTATCATTTTCTCTGTACATCCTCTTCTTAAGTGCATCCAAGATCATACCATTTGCCCGCTCGACCTATCCATTAGCTCTAGGGTGCACCACCGAGACGTATTTTACTACTATGCTCCTTTCATCGCAGAAGTCCCAAAAAGTGTTCTCGGTGAACTGAGTGCCTAGATCAGTGATGATGCTGTTGGGTATGTCGAAGCGATGGATGTCCAAACATGACAGCCTTTTCTGAAGATGCCTGTACTAGAGGCATGTACTCTATCCACTTAGAAAATTTGTCGATCAGGACAAAGACACATGTAAATTTCCTAGGAGCCGGTTTGAAGGGCCCAATCATATCCAGTCCCCAGCATACGAAAGGCCAAGAGGCTGGTATTGTCGGGATCTCATGTGCTAGTACATGGATTCTCTTGGCGAAGAACTGATAACCCTCACAATGGCAGACTAGCTTCTCTGCATCGGCCACAGCTGACGGCCAATAGAACCCTGCTCAGAAAGCCTTGCCAACCAGCGTTCTCGAGGACGCATGGTTGCCACAGGAGCCAGAGTGGATTTGGTCCAAGAGATATTCACCATCCTCCTGGGTTATACACTTCATCAAGATTTCCTCCTTTGCGTTCTTGCGCCATAATTTGCCATCGACGAGCAGATATTGCTTACTGCGATGCATCAGGCGCTCGTTTTCTATCTGATCAGTGTAACCACTGCCATCTATCAGGTACTTGATGAAAGGTACTCTCCAGTCAGGCTCATTAGTGGTCGGAGGTGGTTCGGTGGTGCTTGACATCAGAACCGTAGCCACCAATAGCTGGTCTAGAGGCTTGTCGACTGTGGGATCTTCCTCTTCGATGGAAGGCGTGAGCAGGTCTTGAATGAATACGCCATGTGGGACTTTGGCTCGGGATGATCTTAACTTTGACAGCGCATCTGCTGCTTGATTTTTGTCCCAGACCATGTGTGTGTACTCGATGCCATAGAACTTGCCTTCTAGCTTTCTGATCGATTTGCAGTATGCATCCATCTTTTTGCTGGTCGTGTCCCAGTCCTTGTTGAGTTGGTTGATGACCAGAGCCGAGTCTCCATAGACATAGAGACGTTTGACACCGAGCTCGACCGCAATGCGCAAACCATGTAGGCATGCTTCATACTCGGCGGCATTATTAGATGCTGGGAAATAAATCTTGAGGACGTACTGGAGCTGCTCCTTGGATGGTGACACGAAAAGGACTCCTGCTCCTGCACCATCGATGTTGAGAGAGCTGTTGAAGTACATCTTCCAATACTCATCGGGCCCCTAAGAGGCAGGTGTGCTTAAGTCTGTCCACTCAACGATGAAATCGATGAGTGCCTGAGACTTGATTGTAGTACGGCTTGCAAATTCCAAGGAGAAAGGGCATAGCTCCATTGCCCATTTGACGATGCGCCCGTTCGCATCCTTGTTGCGAATGATGTCTCCCAGAGGATACTCAGTCATGACCACCACACGATATCCGTCGAAGTAATGTTTCAACTTTCAGGATGTTATCAGTATGGCGTATATCAGTTTCTGAATCTGTGGGTACCTGGTCTTGGATTCATTGAGTACCTCGCTGATGAAATAGATTGGTCACTGTACCTTGTAGGCATGGCCAGGCTCATTGCACTCGACCACCATGGTAGTGGAGACCACCCGATTAGTTGCTGCAATGTAAAGTAGGAGAGTTTCATCTTCTCTGGGAGCAGTGAGAACCGGAGGTGATGTAAGGTATTGTTTTAGCTATGTGAAGGCAGCGTCTGCTTCCTCTGACCACTCAAAACTCTTGGATGCTTTGAGCAGCTTAAAAATGGTAGTCCTTTCTCTCCTAATCTTGATATGAAATGACTGAGAGCAGCCATGCATCTGGTAAGCTTCTGGACATCCTTCACCTTTTTGGGCGGCTTCATGTCTAAGACAGCTTTGACTTTCTCCGGGTTAGGGCGTATGCCGTCGTGACTGACGACATTGCCAAGCAATATACCAGAAGGAACACCAAAGATGCACTTCTTTGGGTTTAACTTCCATTGAAATGTATTAAGGGCTGCAAAGGCGCGTGCCAGGTCATCAACAAGGGTATGTGCTTCCTTGGTCTTGACAACTACATCATCGACATAAGCCTCGACGAGGTCATCTTTTATCTCATCTTTGAGGCATGCCTGTATGGCACGTTGATAGGTAGCCCCAGCATTCTTGAGCCCGAACGACATGGTCGTGTAGCAGTAGGCGCCGAAAGGCATGATAAAAGATGTCTTGATCTGGTCGTCCTTTTTGAGAGCGATGTGGTGATAACCAGAGTAGCAATCGAGAAAGGAAAGAAGCTCGCAATCGGCGGTCGAATCTATGACCTCGTCTATGCGAGGTAAGCCGAAGGGGTCTTTAGGGCAGTGTTTGTTGAGATCAGTGTAATCAACGCACATTCTCCATTCATTATTCTTTTTGCGTACAAGAACCGGGTTGGCTAACCACTCCGGATGATACACTTCTTTGATAAATCTGACTGCCAAAAGCCATGTAACTTCTACCCTAATTGCCTCCTTGTCGCGAGCGAACTATCGTAGCTTCTGCTTGATAGGTTTGGCCTTGCCGTTGACATTCAAGGAGTGCTCGATCAGATTCCGAGGTACACCGGGCATGTCAGTAGGTTTCCATGCAAACACATCCACGTTGCTCCTCAAGAACCTGACGAGCGTGTCTTCCTATTTTGGATCCAGGTTGGCCCCGATAAGGGTCGTTTTGCTAGGATCACCGTCGACCAGCTGGATCACCTTGTGCTCCTTGGACTTGATGTTCTTGCGTGGAGCCGCGAGCTCGGGGATCTCTAGGTGGTCGGCCAGGGTCTTCTTAGCGTCGAGCATGGTCTCAGCCATGCGAATAGAGAGGTCGTGAGCCTCTGCTATTTTGAAGTTGTCGTCCTCGCAGGTATAAGCTGCGTATACGTTGCCCTTGAGAGTTAGAACTCCTTTCTCGGTAGGCATCTTGAGCACCAAATACCAATAATGAGGTATGGCCATGAACTTGGTGAGCGATGGTCGACCAAGGATAGCATGGTAGGTGCCATTGAAGTCAGCGACCACAAAGTTAATGTAGTCGGTGCGGAAGTGGTCTAGGGTCCCAAACTGCACAGGTAGCGTGATCTGCCCGAGAGGTGTAGAGCTCTATCCGGGGAGAACACCCCAGAACTGTGCCTCGTATGGCTTGAGATCCACCTGGGTTATCTTCAGGGCCGACAGACTATTCTTGAATAGTATATCGATGGAGCTGCCGCCGTCAATCAGCACTCTGTCGAACTAAACCTTGTTGATACAAGGATCGAGGACTAGGGGAAAACATCCTGGTTCAGGTATTGCGGCCCATTGGTCCTTTCTGCTGAAGGAGATCTCGCGGTGAGACCAAGGAGGGAGCCACGGATCGGTGATGAGGTTGTCGGTGTTGGCCACGTTCAAGCAAGCGCGGGCGAGTAGCTTGCGTTCTCATTTGGTCTCGATGGACACTTTGCCTCCAATGATGGTGTGCACGTGATTGGTTGGCTTGACGTACTTGTGACGGGGATCTGCGTCTTCATCATCGTTGCCCTCGTTGCGCTGTTCCCCTGTGTCGTTAGGCTTGTCGAGTGTATCCAGAGCCTATTGATGTGTGTAGATAGACTTGAGAACGTGGCAATTCTCCATGGTATGGTTTGACTTGGGATGGAGCTAGCAGGGCCCTTTCAATGCTTTGGTGTAGTCTTCTTCGTAGTTACGACGTCCGCCACCTTTTTCAACGGTGTTGACCTCGCCGTCATCTTCCTGAGCACGCTTGTCCCTGTAATCATCACGGCGGTTACGCCGCTGATTACGTTGGTCGCGGTGGTCTCGGGAGTCATTGCGCTGGTTGTGGTGGTCAAAATTGTCGTTCCGACCATGGTTGCCACGGTAGTCATCACGGTGTGGGGGGTGGTCGGAGCGTGGAGCCCTTGCTGCTTCTTCGATAATTATCTTTTTGGCATTATCGGTGTCCACATATTTTTTAGCAGTGGCCAGGAGCGCTGTGACTGATTCAGGTCTCTTGCGGAGGAGCTTGTCCCTTAGGGCGTCTGGAAGTGGAGGCTAGTGATGAAAGCCTCGATTGCCTCATTGTCAGAGATTGACGGGACCTTGATGCGCATCTTCGAGAAATGCCGGACATACTCGCGCAGTGGCTCATCTTTCCAATCTCGAATCCGCTACAGATCATATTTGTTGCTGGGTTGCTCGCAAGTAGCAATGAAGTTGTCGATGAAGGCTTACTTGAGCTCTTGCCAAGAATCAAAGTAGTTTGCCGGCAAGCTGACCAGCCATTGGTGACCTGCGTGGCCAACAGCAACTGGGAAGTAGTTAGACATGACGTGCTCATCAGCCATGGCTGATCTGCACGCAGTTTCGTAGAGCATGACCCATAATTCGGGGTTCTCCTTGCCATCGTACTTCTGAAGTTTTTTGAGCTTGAAGTTCTTGGGCCATATGACTTGGTGAAGGTGCGGAGTAAACTGCTTCAAACCCGGTGGGCTGTGGGCAGTATCATATTCCATACGGCGATAGCTTTTGTGGGATGCATGATCATTGGCTCTTTGGTTGATGCGATTGCAGAGATCACGTCCTTCGAGGTAATGGCGGAGATCGTTATTGCCATCACGGCGATCTCGGTTGCCATCCTGATTAGCCCTGCCACCATGGTTATCGCGGCGATTATCATGGTTGTCTCAGCGGTTGTCGTCCCGAACGTCGTGGCGGTTGTCCTCCCGACGACGGTTGTCGTCCCGACCACCATCATGGCCACCGTTTCCGCCTTGACGGCTGTCTAATGGGTCGTTGTTGCGCGAGCCACGTTGGTTGGGTGGCTGTGAGCGACTTGAGTACTGGCAGCTGTGGCTTGATTCGACTGAGACGGATGGAGCCCGGGCTCGATTTACGATCTCTATGGTCTGGGCCATAGCAGCCGTTAGGTAAGCTTGTATATCGTCGCGAACTGCCTGGGTTTTCGGGGTATTGGGTAGCCGTTGCATTGTCGCCATAGCGATGGCTACGTTGGCGCTTGGAATCCTGAATACTTGTTTGTCCCCCACCCTGTCGAAGGCATTATTGAGGTCGTGTGGTTGGACCCTAATGTGTCGTGCCTCCTCTTCTGCTTTGGCTTTGATTTGTCAGTGATTAAACCGGTCAATATTGCGTGTTTCGCATGCAAGCCTTTCTTGTTCCATTTTGCTGACTACCGGTGGTTCGTCATTTCTGACAACATTGATCAAGTCCCCTCGCCTTGGCGGGAAAGACAGGAATTGTGGGAACCCCGAGGCGTGGTCTGGGATATCCAGATCGTATTCAACGCCTTCATCATCATGATGCTGGAGCTTGGTGTGAACAGAGACATTAGATGCGATGCCAGATGAGGAGCTGGAGCCACCCTCTTGGACTATGTGGACAGATCCTTCTTGATAATCCTCAATCCAGACCATGTTGACGAAGTTGAGTGGCTTCGGCCGAGGTTGATGTATAAAACACCGATCCGAGCAGCGTTGTATATTGTACGCGTAGTTGGAGGCAGTGTTTTATAGGTCATAGGGCTAGACCTAGTAGTTCTCCGTCGAGGCTTCGTACTCAGAGAGCTGGAGACCCGTCGCGGAGGCTGGCCGGTGATGAGCGGAGCGCCCTTCAGGAGTAGATGTGACCATGAGATTTGTACCGAGTCGTGCAGGACGACTGGCCCAAGCTAGTCAGGTAGATCTGTTGTGGGTTGCGGTTGCCTGCTCATTAGGTTGACTTTGAATTGAACTTACCAGAGCTAGGGTTTTAGCAAGCTTGGTGCCGACCCGATCGATGGAGTCGAGCAGGTCGATGTTGTCGATCTGCTTCCCTTTGTAGCGAGGAAGCAGACGACGGGTTGTCGGCGTGGCTGAAGACGATGCAGGCGTGGTCAGAGTTAGATCCACCATGGTCGGAGCCAGATCCACCGTGGTCGGAGCTAGATCCATCGTGGTCGGAGCCAGATCCACCGTGGTCGAAGCCGTAGCCGATGCAGGTGAAGCAGTGGTCGACGCAGATTGAATCCGCGCCTCCTCCGTGGTCATGGCGATGAAGTCATCGGAGCTGGTGGTCCAGGTGATCTGGCCGATGGTGAACGTAAGGCCGTTCAGTGTAGCCATGGAGCCAGAGATGATGACCATCTTGTTCGCTTGGAGAGCAGTACGCACACCCCCTACCTGGCGCGCCACTGTCGACGAAATATAGTCGGTAGTCTACCTAGGGGTATACCCAAGGTAGTAGATTATCGGCAGATAGATGCGCAAGCAACAAACAAGATGGTAACGCAAGACAGACACAAGGTTTTATCCAGGTTCGGCCGCCATAAAGGCATAATACCTACGTCATGCGTCTGATTGTATTGTTGTATGTCAATGAGAGATGTTTTTTAGAGGGGTCCCCTGCCTGCCTTATATAGTCCGAGGGGCAGGGTTACAGATCTAGAAACTAATCCTAGCCAGTTACAATTGCCATAGGTGGCCGGATAAGGATTCCTATTCTAACCGACCAGGATCTTGCTTGATCTCTAAATCTGCCTTGACTCCTTGCACGGGACTCCAAACAGGTTGGTCAGGCCACGCGTCGTCTTCTAGTGGGCCGTACCCCCTGATCCAGGCCGGCCCAAGCCTAGCCATAAGGGTATAGGGGTTAATACCCCCACACCGTGCGACCACTGTGTCTTGGCATGGTGATCTGGTTCGGGAGCCTAGAGTTCATGTCTCTAGGATGTGAGTATGATATGGTACTCCTCACACCTAGAGCCCCACCGACTGAAGACGACACCATGCACCAGCAGCCCAGGCACAGACGGTGCCCGGGCCGCCACTCTCGTCGTGCTCGCCAGGCACGCCGTGGGCAGGATGACCCTGACACCACGCAAGCTTAGGACGATGCACTATGCCCTACTAGTACCCCATGCCCAGCTGTTGGTACAGAGTCCCTGGTTGGGGACTTGTCCAGCTTAAGCTTAGGCAAGGGAAAGACGTCGGTGGCATGCAGTGATGCCCCGTCATCAAGCTCTGCCCCGCCACCTCCTGAGGAGTCGACTCTGGTGGAGCGAAGCCTAGCGATGGCACCATCCCCATACCCCTTCGGGTTGAGTAATGCCGCCGCCACCTACGCTTCTGCTCACGCAGAGCCCTCAGGACACCACCAATGCTTCGCCCTCGACATCGACGCCATAACCTCGACCCACTCCCACGCTGACTCCTCGGAGGAGGACAAGGCATGGGCTGGAGTGGACTTCTCCGGGCTTCGTGACCCTAAAGCCATGTGCCGCTTCATGGCCGCAAGTGACTACTGCTTTGGCTACTCTGACTCCGATGATGAAGGCACTTACGACCCCACTCGTGAGTGTTTCCACATCGGACTTGGGATGCCGAGAACGAGCGATGAGGACGAAGGGGTAGGCAATCGCTCCCCGCACCGTGAAGGGGCAGGTGACACCACACCTCCACGCATCGAGCCCCTGGCGGTGCAGAACAAGAACCCCGCCCATGAGATACTTCGACGCCTTGACTTGGAGCAGCTCCGTGAGCTTTAGGCCAAGGTCGAACAAGATCGATTCCTTCTATAGTAGCTCCGAGACACTCTCGAGCAAGAGCAGCGGGGTCATGGTGATGGTAGAGTAGCCTGGTGGAGGGCTCACGACGTCAATCACCGCATCAACAACGACAAAGGGGGCGAGCAACACCCCATCTTCAATCGTGCTAGCTAGAACATCGCGGCAGCAGCGATGCTACAACGGATGATGCCCGAGCCCTCTACCTCGGAGGGGCGACGGGTCCACGGCGAGCTCTGAGACCTCCTTGAGACTGCCGCGGTACAGCAGGCTAAAAGTTCCACCTCTCTATGGCATGGAGGCACCTCGAAACTTCCCACGGCACCGCCTCGGCAGGATAGGGAGGCCTCGGTTCATCCCGAGCCCGCTCGGGCACCGACGGCCAACAGGGCCCCCTCGGTGCATGACCGCCTCGGCGACCGACGCGAGGCGCAAGGCGACCATGATGTGGTTAGTAGGCGACGGCACCACGATAATGAGGGGCCCACCTGAGGGTACCACCCACACCGAGGCGGTCGCTATGACAGTGGGGAGGACCGCAGTCCTTCTCCTGGGCCACCTAGCCCTCGAGCCTTTAGCAGGGCCATCCGCGGCACTCACTTCCTGGCCCGGTTTCGGCAACTGGCCAACCTCACAAAGTACAGCGGTGAGACCAACCCCGAGCTGTGGCTAGCCGATTACCGCCTGGCTTGTCAGCTAGGCGGCGCAGACGATGACCTACTCATCATCCGCAACCTCCCGTTGTTCCTGTCAGACTCAGCGCAAGCCTAGCTCGAACACCTCCCTCCCTCATAGATACACAACTGGCGTGACTTGGTAAAGGTCTTCGTCGGGAATTTCCAGGGCACATACGTGTGCCCCGGGAACTCTTGGGACCTTAAGAGTTGTCGCTAGAAGCCGGGTGAGTCTCTCTGAGACTTCATCCGACGCTTTTCCAAGCAATGCACCGAGTTGCCCCGCGTCGGTTACTCAGAAATTGTCCAGGCATTCCTCTCTGGCACCTCCTGCTGAGACCTAGTCCGAGAGTTATGCTGGAATGTGCCAACCTCGGCGGTCGTGCTCCTCGACATCGCCACCAACTTCGCCTCGGGCGAAGAGGCCATCGGGGCCATCTTCTCCGACAATGACACCAAGGGGAAGCGGAGGGACGAGGCCCCGGGGGCTTCGGCTCCCCACCTCCCCAAGAAAAAGAAAAAGGGTCGCTAGGGGAAGCAGGAGGTCCTCGAGGCCGGTCTAGTCGCGGCCGCAGATCGCAAGAATCCTCGAGGCCCCAGAGGCCCCGGGCTCTTCGACGATATGCTTAAGAAGCCCTACCCTTACCATCAGGGCCCGGTGAAGCACACCCTCAAAGAGTGCACCATGCTCCGGCGTTACTATGCCAAGCTCAGACTCCCCAACGATGATGCTAAGAAGAAGGACGCCGATGATAGGGACAATGACAAGGACGACACGTTCCCCAAGGTGCACAACGCCTTCATGATCTTTGGCGGACCTTCAGCATGCCTCACGATGCGCCAGCAAAAGAGGGAGTGTCAGGAGGTCTTCTCGGTGAAGGTGGCCACTCCTCGGTACCTTGACTGGTCTCGAGAGGCGATCACCTTTGAGCGGGATGACCACCCCAATTATGTCCCAAACCCAGGGCAGTACCGTCGTCGACCCAATCATCGGCAACACCCGACTCACCAAGGTGTTGATGGACGGAGGCAGCGTCCTCAACATCCTCTACGCCAACACCCTGGAGCTCCTTGAGCTCGACCAATCACAGCTCTAAGGTGATGCTACGGCCTTTCACGGCATCGTGCCAGGGAAACGCACGCGACCCCTCGGGCGCATTGACTTGCCCGTCTACTTCGGCACTCCCTCCAACTACCATAAGGAGATCCTCACCTTCGAGGTGGTTGGGTTCACGGGGACCTATCACGCCATCCTGGGGCACCCGTGCTACGCCAAGTTCATGGTGATCCCCAACTACACCTACCTCAAGCTCAAGATGTCGGGCCCCAACGGCATCATCACTGTGGAGTCCACATACGAGCATGCATACGACTATGACATCGAATGCATCGAGTATGCCAAGGCTCTCGTGGAGGCCAAGACCCTCATCGTCAACCTCGATCGACTTGGTAGCGAGGCGCCTGACTCCAAGCGTCGCGCCGGGACTTTCGAGCCCACGGAGACCGTCAACCTCGTCTCGGTCGACCCCACCTGCTCCGACGACTGGGTGCTGAGGATCAGCGCCACCCTCGACATCAAATAGGAAGCCATGCTCGTCGACTTTCTTTGCGTGAATGCCGATGTATTCGCGTGGAGTCCCTCAGACATGCCGGGCATAACGAGGGAGGTCGCCGAGCACGCCTTGGACATCTGGGCCGGCTCCAGACCAGTGAAGCAACGCCTGCGCCGATTCGACGAGGAAAAGCGCAGGGCCATCGGTGAGGAGGTGCAGAAGCTTTTGGCGGCCGGATTCATCAAGGAAGTATCCCGTCTAGAGTGGTTAGCTAATCCTATATTAGTTAAGAAGAAAAATGGGAAGTGGAGAATGTGTGTAGACTACACCAGTTTGAATAAAGCATGTCCAAAAGTCCCTTTCCCATTACCTCGAATCGACCAAATCATTGACTCCACTGCGGGATGCGAAACCCTATCTTTCCTTGATGTGTATTCTGGTTACCATCAAATCAAGATGAAAGAATTTGACCAGCTCGCGACTTCTTTCACCACACCAATCGACATGTACTGCTATGTGACTATGCCGTTTGGCCTCAGAAACACAGGGGCCACATACCAGTGGTGTATGACCCAGGTCTTTGGCGAGCACATCGGGCGAACTGTCGAGGCCTACGTGGACGACATCGTGGTCAAGTCCAGGAAGGCTAGTGATCTTGTTAGCGACTTGGAAATAGCCTTTAGATGCCTCAGAGAGAAGGGCATCAAGCTCAACCCCGAGAAGTGTGTCTTCCGGGTCCCCCGAGGCATGCCCTTAGGATTCATAGTCTCGGAACACGGCATTGAGGCCAACCCAGAGAAGGTCTCGGCCGTGTCCAACATGGGACCAATCTGAGACCTCAAGGGAGTGCAGAGGGTTATGGGATGCCTTGCGGCCCTGAGCCGCTTCATCTCGCGCCTTGGCGAAAAAGGCTTGCCTCTGTACCGCCTCTTGAGAAAATCCGAACGCTTTTCTTGGACCCCCGAGGCCGAAGAAGCCCTCGCCAAGCTCAAGGCACTGATCACCAATCCTCCTGTCCTGGTACCACCAGCCAAGGGCGAGGCCCCCTTACTCTACGTCGCCACAACGACCCAAGTAGTCAGTGTGGCCGTGGTGGTTGAGAGGCAGGAAGAAGGGCATGCTCTACCTATCCAATGACCAGTTTACTTCATCAGCGAAGTGCTCTCCGAGACCAAGACATGCTACCCCCACATCTAGAAACTGATCTATGCCATAGTCTTGGCTCGACGCAAGCTGCATCACTACTTCGAGTCCCACCCGGTGACCGTGGTGTCGTCTTTCCCCCTGGGAGAGATAATTCATAACCAGGAGGCCTCGGGTAGGATAGCCAAGTGGGCCATCGAACTCATGGGGGAAGCCCTATCTTTTGCGCCTCAGAAAGTAATTAAATCTCAGGTCTTGGTCGATTTTGTGACTGAGTGGACCGACACCCAACTGCCACCTGCTCAAGTCTAGGCGGAATGCTGGACCATGTACTTTGACAGGTCCCTAATGAAGACCGAGGCAGGCGCGGGTCTACTCTTCATCTCACCCCTCGGAGTGCACATGCGCTACATGATTCGGCTCCACTTCGCCGCCTCCAACAACGCAGCCGAGTACGAAGCCCTCATCAATGGCTTGCAGATCGCCATCGAACTTGTAGTACGACGTCTCGACATACGGGGCGATCCGTAGCTCATCGTCGGTCAAGTGATGAAGGAGTCGAACTTCCATGACCCCAAAATGGAGGTGTACTACAAGTTGGTAC
The DNA here is from genome assembly GCF_019320115.1 of Miscanthus floridulus. NCBI lineage: Eukaryota > Viridiplantae > Streptophyta > Magnoliopsida > Poales > Poaceae > Miscanthus > Miscanthus floridulus. The sequence continues at coordinate 64,226,033 of NC_089586.1, read as the reverse complement.
GTCGCCTAGAAGACAAGTTCGACGGTCTCAAACTCAACCACATCGCGCGAAAATTCAACGAGGTCGCGGATGAACTAGCAAAGATGGCGTCGGCATGGGCCCTGGTCCCCCCAAACGTCTTCACCAGAGACCTCCACAAGCCTTCCATCGACTATGCCTCGGTGGCGGAAGAGGGCCCACCGGTCGAGCCCAACGTAGGGCCGGCCCCCTCTATCACCGAGACCCCTTCAGCCAAGCCCAAGGTCATGGAAGTCAACGCGGAGCCTCCCGAGGCCAACCAGGGCATGGACTAGTGAGTCCTGTTCCTTGATTGCCTCATTCGAGGAGAGCTTCCTGCAGACAGGACCAAAGCCCGATGGCTTGTGCGATGAGCCAAAACTTATGTCCTCAGCAACAGTGAGTTGTACAGGCGAACCATCTGGTGTCCTCCAACAATGCATCACCACCGAGGTAGGCCAAGCCCTACTTTGGGACTTGCACGCGGGAGCCTACCGGCTCAAACGCTCTTCGGAAATGCCTTCCACCAAGGGTTCTACTAGCCAACGGCAGTTGCTGACGCCACCAAGTTGGTACGCTCCTGCGAGGGATGCCAGTACTATGTGCGGTAGACGCACCTCCTAGCCCAAGCCCTCCAAACCATCCCCATTACATGGCCAATCGCTGTGTGGGGGCTGGACATGGTTGGACCTCTACAGAAGGCCCCTAGGGGCTACACCCATCTGCTCATAGTGATCGATAAGTTCTCCAAGTGGATCGAGGCTCGTCCGATCAATCGAATCAAATTCGAGCAAGCGGTGCTATTCTTCATTGATATCATCCACAGGTTCGGGGTTCCGAACACCATCATCACCGGCAATGGGACACAATTCACTGGTCACAAGTTCCTGACGTTCTGCGACGACCACTACATCCGTGTGGCCTAGTCGGCCGTAGGGCACCCTAGGACAAACGGCCAAGTAGCGCATGCCAACGGCATGATCCTACAAGGCCTCAAGCCAAGAATATACAACCGATTGAAGAAATTTGGCAAGAAATGGCTTGCCAAACTCCAATCGGTCATCTGGAGCCTGAGGAATACTCTGAGCCGAGCCACGGGGTTCACACCGTTCTTCTAGGTCTATGAAGCCGAGGCCATCCTCCCCACTGACTTGGAGTACGGTTCCTCGAGGCTACAGGCCTATAATGAGCAAAGCAACCGCACTGCCCGCGAGGACGCCCTCAACCAACTAGAGGAAGCCCAAGACGTTGCACAGCTATACTCGGCCAAGTACCAGCAAGCCCTATGACGCTATCAAGCCCGGCGCATTCGAGGCCGAGACCTGAAGGTGCGCGACCTGGTTCTGAGACTGAGGCAGAGCAACAAGGGCCGCCACAAGTTGACCCCGCCATGGGAAGGGTCGTACATCATCGCCCAAGTGCTAAAGCCCGGGACCTACAAGCTAGCCAACGAGAAGGGCGAAATCCTCACCAACACTTGGAACATAGAACAACTACGTCGCTTCTACCCTTAAATTTCCAAGCATTGTATACATTGTTTATCGAAATACAATAAAGAAACGTTCTTTAGTTATTCTAATTTTTCGAGAAACCCCCCCCCCAAACCTATCGATGGGGGGTCAGCATTACGATAATGCTACAAGGGAGACTCGACTCTGCCTCTGTGGAGGTGCCCACCACGGGGCTCGAACAAGACTCAGCTCTACCTCTGAGAACCAAGCCTCCCTCGGGGGCTAGAAGGGGGGGACCCCCTAAGTCCTAGGCACCATTTTTTAATCATTTTTCAAAAAAATTTCTACGCCAAACTCTCTAGCATGCTCTGACAAATCGATTGTAAAAAACCTAAGGACCGAAAGTCTGTCTCAGGACCAAAAGGCCGACCGAGCCGCGAGACGGCCTACACCTCCGGGCTACGGCAACTCCCTCACCACCTTTTGCCCGAGGGGTAGCTTAGGCTCCGAGGAAATTTTTTGCAAGAGATATGTTTAGAGATGAGACAGATGGCAACGGCTCGAAAATACAATAAAAAATGATTAAAAAGCGTAGACGTATAAGTACTTTAAAAAAGGCCTCGATGGCCTCAAGCATTATGGTACAATAATAATCCTAATCTATTTACATGACCCCTTTGGCCCAGGTCAAAACTCAAGGTCGCCAGCGTCGGCGGACAGCGTGGGAGGAACCACCTCCTCTTCGAACAGCTTGGCCAGTGCCGTGCTGGGGCCCTCAGCCGCCTCCACCAGCTTCATGACCTCCTCCTCGGCCTCCTCGTCATCCTCAACCAAGACATAACCGTCGCTGACGGCCGCGAGGTCGATTGTAACATCTCGGCCCAGGGCTTAACAGGATTAATAGGATACTCATACCAACAAGTTGCAACTTCTTTTCTGGAAGCTCATCTCTAAAGAACTTTAAGGTTAAGCGTGCTTGGTCTAGAGCAATTTTAGGATGGGTGACCGACCGAGAAGTCCTTCCCGGGTGCGCATGAGTGAGGACAAAGTGCGTAGAAAATACTTGTGTGGGTCTATGAAGGCAATCTATGTCCTAGAAAAGCTGCTAGATGTAAGCGGACTTGGCCTCATAGAGGCGGGACGTTACAGAATGGTATCAAAGCCGACTCTCGCGGTTTCATAGGCGCGTGTGTTGTAGTTGCGCAGGCATGGTGCGCATGGCTGGAGTGGTCCTAGAGTGGTCACACAGCATGGCACATGCGCTGGCACTGGACACATGGATGTGGCCAAGAGGGGACGTTCCTGGCTTGGGATTTACCGACGAGGACGTCGGTCTCTTAAGGGGGTGAGGATGTAACATCTTGGCCTAGGGCTTAACAGGATTAATAGGATACTCATACCAACAAGTTGCAACTTCTTTTCCAGAAGCCCATCTCTAAAGAACTCTAAGGTTAAGCGTGCTTGGTCTAGAGCAATTTTAGGATGGGTGACTGACCGGGAAGTCCTTCCCAGGTGCGCATGAGTGAGGACAAAGTGCGTAGAAAAGACTTGTGTGGGTCTATGAGGGCAGTCTATGTCCTAGAAAAGCTGCCAGATGTAAGCGGGCCTGGCCTTGTAGAGGCGGGACGTTACATCGATGCTAGCATAGTGCAAGGAGACGACGACCAGGGCGCGCTTGACGCCTATATGCAGCGCCCCCCGGAGCCGCTTGTGGACTCGGCTGCTCAACACGATCAAGCGGCTCCTGAGGGAGCTGCCCGATTCGACACCCCCCCCCCCTCGACCTCCAAGGCCTCATAGCGCATTGTGCTCCCCGATCTCGGCTTCAAGCACCGCCTGCACTTCAACGGAGGCCTCAGCTGCCCGGGAGACCTCCTTCTACAACCCTGCGCCAAGACAAGCAGGATGGGGTTAAGCACAAAAGAAAATAAGCCGAACAGGAGCGAAGGCCTACGGGACTCACCCTCGGCTTTCTCTTTCTAGCGTTGGACCTCGACCCAAGAGGCCTCGGCCACCCTAGAAGCCTCCTTCTCCAGCTCTGCATCACATCGGGGAGTTAGGGGTCGAACGCAAGAAAAACAAATAAAACAAGGGGAACAAGACTCACCCTCGGCCTTTCCCTTCTAGACTAAAGCCTTGGCCCAGGAGGCCTCGGCCACCTTGAGGGCCTCCACCAGGGCACCTTTCGTCAGCAGGTGTGTGCCCTGCTCTGCCCCCAGCTGCCCAGCGGCGGCCTTGGCAGAGACCTCCAATTGTGCAGCCCAGGACCTGAAGGCATCCCGCTCGTCAGCCACCCGGGTCAACTCCTCCTCTAGCTCCTTGATCCGTGCCGCCAAAGGGGTGGCCTGCTCCCGAGCCGTGGCCGCCTCGGCCATCATATCAGCACAGCGAAGGCGGAGGTCCTCCACCTTCGTGCTCTGCACTGACAGAAGCTCGTTGGCATGGGCGAGCAAGTCCTTCTACCGTTGGAGCTGGTCCTAGACGTCCCTCTCCCGCCAGAGGAACATTGACTTCTCGAGGGACCAAGCCTCGAGCTCCTGGATAGGCAGAATAGGGGTCAAGCACTATGAGAAAACTCAGAAAAAGATGACACAGCACCGGGAAAGAAAGTGCGCACCTGGGCAACCCCGAGCAGATCATCAGCCATGACGGACAGCGATGTCCGCAGTGACCGCTCCGCCAACTAGCAAAATTGCTCGAAGGAGCCCCACTGCCCCCCCCCCCTCGGCCGCGTCCTCAAGGACGAATAGAGGCTCCCCCTCAGGGTCGTCCTGGCTCTGCCACAAAACACGTGGGTGATCCCACCCGTGGGGCTCGGGTTGTACCCATACGAGGGCCGAGCTTCCCCCGCCAGAGGTCGGAGCTGGCTGCTCCGCGGTGCTGGCTGCCTCAGCATCTGCCACCTCCTTCCCCCGGGAAGTACCATCAGAGGAGATCGAATGGACCTCCACCTCCTAGACGCTCTCCTGTGTTGGCAGTGGGTCTTGGACCAGGAGCGGTACTGAAGCTTGCCCCACCCCCATCTCCGCATCCTGGGCCGCTGGCTCCACCACGCCCAAACTAGCCTCTGCCACCTCAGCCTCGGCAGCCCGGGGAGCCCCAACGTCCGCCACTTCAGCCTCCAAAGACCCAAGGGCCTCGGCCTCCACCACCCTGGCCTCGGAAGTCCTAAGGGCCTTAGCCTCGGCCTCGGTGGCCTCAGCGACTGAGGGTACCTCGGCTTCATCTGACTCATGGGCCTTGACCTCACGGGGCATGGGCTCCTCCTCCTCCACTTGCTTCGTGGCAGCCTCGGTAGCCTCTCCCTGGGCGACCGGCTCCTTCGGGTCAGCCCTCGCTGATGCCGCGCCACGCTGTATGGCGGCTTGCGCCTCCACCACCCATTGGGTGGTGGAGCTGGTGCTCACCATGAGCGCCTTACGTGGCGCCAGGGCGGGCGCTTCTGCCTAACGCTTTCGGCTGAAGGCAAAGCACTGACAAGGTCAGCATACGACAATGGGACGACCAGGAGATGCTGCAACTCCACTGACAAAACACTTACCTCTAATGGGGACACAACCACTTCTGCACTGCGTCCCTCGTCCTCCACAACGGTGGCGGCAGCGATGGTGGCACGGTGTCCATGTCCACCGGTGCCGGCCGGCCCTCGCCGGACTCTGGTGGCCCCTTGACCCTTTAAGGAGGTGGTTGCGTCGCCCCCGCCACCGCCTGCTCCACCTCCATCGTTGAGCCCACCAGGCTAACGGCACACTTCCCCAATGCCCGTGCCTCGGGCGTGTCGGCCTCGGCCCCGGGGCCGGCGATCGCTAGCCCCAAGGCGCCCTCTCCTCCTCCTAGGAATGCTGGGCTACTCACCGACGCCCCGAACACCGTCCCCCTGACATCAGGGAGATGGTCCAAGGTACCCTGCCCTGCCTCGCTCTCATCGTCATCACTCGAGGAATCCGACAACGACGGTGACGGAGACGGCTCCACCGGGAGACCATCATGCCTCTGCTGCCGGCGACGTTTCTCCAGCTCTTCATGCCCAAGGTTCTTCCTCTTGCGCCTTGCCTCCTTGGCGTCTTTCTACTTCTTCTGCACCTGGGCATGCGCCCTGTTCACCGCCCACCGCTCTGCGTCCTCGGGAACAAGCAGCGGGGAGGCTCGCACATCCCTCATCCCCTATAGGAACAGCAAACGTGAATAAGGGAACAAATTGAAAATGTAAGGAGCAAGGAGGACTCAGGGACCGTAGCGACGTGTGACTTACTAGAGAGAGGTACCCCCATGATGGGCGCATTAGGAATGGGGACAGACCACTACTCCTCAGCCACCCCTCCACCATCTCTCTCACCCGACATAGAGTCTCCTTGTTGGAGAGGGCGACGGCGGACATCCGGACGCCATTGATCGGCTCGTCTGGTGTCATCTCGAACAGGCACTGCCGTTGAGCAATTAGCGGCAGCACCCTCCAGTGGTGGAAGGCCACCACGACCATAGCCACGGTAAGGTCATGGCTGCGCAGCCTCTCCAACACCTCTAGGAGCGGCCGTAGCTTGGGCTGATCAACCACCAGGACACCGTACCTCCACTTCTCCAGCTGGCTCTCCACGACCCGCTCGGTATAGGGGGGAAGTCTGCTATCGTCGTTGTGGAGGTAGAACCAACTATTGTACCAGCGACGGCTGGACGACATGAGCTAGGCCGAGATGTAGAGGAGCTGCCGGTCTTGGCGCACTTGGAGAGTGCAGCCCTCATCGCCTTCCACGTGCCCATCGGCTTGGTGGTGAGCCCCACCCGAAAGAGGTGGAGCCACAGCTCCCAATGGGGGGCAATGCCCAGGTACCCCTCGCAGATGGTGATGAAGATGGCCGCCTGCGCAATGGAGTTGGGGTTGAAGTTGTGGAGCTCCACACCATAGTAGTGCGGGAGCGCCCGCATGAACCGGTCCACCGATAGGCCGAGACCACGCTCATGGAAGGCCACGAAGCTCATGATGTAGCCATCACGCGGCCTCCGCTTCGGCTCGCCCCCCGAAGCAATCCACTCTGGTCTATTGGGGTCGATAACCGGGCAGAGGAGGTCGTCGTCGACAAGCGACTACAGCTCTGCCGCAGATACGTCAGATGGACCCCAAGGATTCGCCTGGACGACAGTAGCGCCACCGGCCATGAGTGTGGTGGAGAATGCGGCTACGGTGGTAAGGCGAGCTCTCGCTATCCCTCTCTCTCACTCTCTCTCTCTTCCTCCCCCTTCTCCCTTCTTCTCCCCGGCGCTCTCTGTTCTTAGCAACCGCTTGAGGGCAGAAAAGGTGAATGTAGGCAAGGTAAGGAGGAGAGGGGTGAGGCTCGTCATGTATTTATGTGGGAAGGGGGCAAAACGGACGGCGATGAAACCGAGGAAGTTTCCCTCAGATCTAGCACAGTTAATCCAGATCCGATTCAACTGCCCATGCATCCACCTTTTCCTTATTAATCACGCACACACAGTAACGTCCCATCCGCTGATATTGCGTTGCATCCGACTGTAGCGATGGCAGGCGTCGTTCCGTCTCCCCAAGAAAACTGCCTCAAAAGGCACGCCCGCTGTTGTCAGCCGATGGGAGGGGAACACCCGCCACCCGATTCCTTTCAGACTAAGGAACTGGGCACCGAGCCCGTTATGGTCTAGGGGTTTGAAGGCTGGGCCCTAGAGGGTCTCGATAGTCGCCCTAGGACAATAGAGTTAGGGATGACTATGGGCGAGCCCGTACATGGCCGAGGCCCGAGCAAGCGATTGCTCAGGATGCCCTAAGTCGTGTTCGAGACCAGCAGGGAGGTCTCTGAATGGGATCCCACCGCAGGGAGGCACTGAGCCCCTAGGGCCAATCGAACGGCCCTGGGACCCACTAGAGAAGCCCTCTAGTACTTTTGGAGTGCATCTCTAGACCACCAGCTGACCCTTATCGAATGGGGCATGGGCCTCCACTTGGACTTACCCGATAATAGCTCACCGAAGGTGTCACTGCTCACGCCCACTGAGGGTAGCCTGGCATACTCCACCCCTCCTTCTGAACGAAAAGGATGTGCGAGGGCCGCACAAAAAAGATAGGGAAACTCCTAATCATCCTCTTGCTCTGCATAGAGGCTCGGGGGCTCTTTCTGCATACACGCCGAGGCCCAGCAACCCAAACTCGCTCTCGGGGGCTCAGCATAACGTGATAAAGGGCACCGAGCCTGTTATGGTCTAGGGGTTCAAAGGTTGGGCCCCCAAGGGTCTTGACAGCCACCCTAGGACAACAGAGTCAGGGATGACTATGGGTGAGCCCGTACATGGCCGAGGCCTGAGCAAGCGATCACTCGGGATGCCCTAAGTCGTGTCTGAGGCCAGCAGGGAGGTCTCTGAATGGGATCCCACACCGCAAGGAGGCACCGAGCCCTCGGGGCCCATCGAATAGCCCTGGGACCCACTAGAGAAGCCCTATAGTACTTTTGGAGTGTGTCTCTGGACCACCAGCCGACCCTTATCGAATGGGGCATGGGCCTCCACTTGGACTTACCCAATAGTAGCTCACCGGAGGTGTCACTGCTCGCGCCCACCGAGGGTAGCCTGGCATACTCCACCCCTCCTTCCGAACGAAAAGGATGCGCGAGGGCCGCACAAAAAAGACAGAGAAACTCCTGATCGCCCTCTTGCCCCACGCAGAGGCTCGGGGGCTCTTCCTGCAACCAAGCCGAGACCCAGCAACCTAAACTCGCACTCAGGGGTTCGACAAACACAATAAAACCCCTCGCTCAACATGAGAAAAGCCCCTAGAGGAATAAATCCACTCCTCCGGGGCCTCGGGGGCTACACCCGGCGGGTGCGCTCGCGTGCACCCATCGAGGCCTCGAGTATGAAATACCATCCCACCAGAAGCTCCCACGAGCCAAGTCTCGTCAAAACCTCAGGAAGAGCGCTCACGCTCTCCCCGAGGCTCAGGGGCTACTATTGGGTACCATAAAAAGGGGTCCCCTAAGCAAGAACCGAAAAAATCACTTAGACCCTGTAAAAATCGAAGCCAAGGGACAACTACCGACAAACCCCCACCTTATCCAAGGCTCGGCTTGACCGCTTGGCCCACCTCGAACAGTTTTCCAACTCGCCCGAGGCCCCAACCGTAAGGCCTCGGATGAGGTGCCGATTCTCCACCTCGCTCGAGGCCCCACACGCAAGGCCTCGAATGAGGTGCCGATTCTCCGACTCGCCCGAGGCCCCGCCCGTAAGGCCTCAGACGAGGTACTGATTCTCTGCCTCGCTCGAGACCCCGCACGTAAGGCCACTGATGGGGTACCGATTCTCCGCCTCGCTCGAGACCCCACATGTAAGGCCTCGGACGAGGTATCGATTCTCCACCTCGCTCGAGGCCGGCTCGGCAGTCACCCCGTCACCACCGCCTCGACTGGGACGTCACGTCCAACTAACACGACCAACCACTCCCATGACGTCAGTCGAACGACGGCTCAACACAGCGGAGTGATCGACGAGATGGGAGTCGCATCAACGCCATGCCGTCCGAGATAGGACGGAGCAGGGGTTACCGGCCGCTGTGCTTGGCACTGTGCCCACGACTGACACCTAGGCAGCATTGTGCTGCCTAACCCCACCTGCTCCAAGGACAGTGTAGCATGGAGAGTCATGTCCGGGTCCCTATAGCCTCAGAATCAATGTACAGGACCAACTGCTCTCTTCGAGCCTTAGCCATCCGCTTTAGGGTCTCGGCTGCGTCAGGATTCATGCCCATCGAGCCCCTCATGATGGTTTAGCCTCTACACCAACTGGGCCTTGGCTCTCTACGTTATCAACATACAGCGACCGGCACGTCATTCATAGTATGGGCCATGCCCGACGTCAAGCCATCATAGGAGCTCCCACGTCGCACAGGGACGGGCATGACCGGCGCGTTGCTCTAGTGCATCAAGGACAAGACCGCTCCGTCGACCATGCCACCATAGTGACGAGCTGCAGGGCCCGAACACGCCACCACTGCTCATGAACCGCCACATAGTGAATGCATGTACCGCCCCTGTGCCTCCCTTCAACTATAAAAGGGAGTGACCGGGGCTGTTTCTAGGGACACGGACACACGCATGCACAGACGGAGACATCGCTTAGACGGACACATGCACGCACAGACGGAGACATCGCTTAGACAGACACACGCGCAAGCAACGCGTGACACTCTGTAATACGCACACTCCTCCGCACTGCCTGAGATCAACATCTCAAGCAACCCACACCGCTCCACGTAGAGACCTGATACTAGCTCCCTCTCTTGCCCTGCTTGTAAACCCCTACTACAAGCACCTCGGTGCAAGGAATACAAGATCGCTCTCTTAGACTAGACGTAGGGCACCTATTGCCTGAACCAGTATAAACCTTGTGTCTCTTTGCATCACCATCTGGGATTAGGGGCACGCAGTACACTTTCACTAGCCAGTTGAGGGCCTGCCGGTCCAAAACACCGACATGTTGATTACTCAAACATGGCTAAGATCACCGCTAGCTCAGATTCTCAATTATAGAACAGATTTCAATAATTGAGCTATACTTCATCATGTATGAATCAAACTTGAAACTAACTTGTTTGAATACTTCCATAAGACATATATCCATTCAAATCACTTACTAAAAGTCATCTCATGAATTTATTCAACACAAATCAATCCAAACTTGACTACTAATCAAATTATCCATTCAATCAACTTATAGCAAGCAACTTTGCATATTTGTCCAATTCAATCAACTCATATGCACCCAAATGAAATGATCAACAAGAGATATACCTTGGTTGACTCATGATTATCCAATTTGCAAGCTTCAACTCAATTATTTGCAAACCATCAAATATATCTAATGAATCACCAACAACTTGAATTTGACACTTGTATGTTGTAGCACATTTGGACTTCACTCAATTTGTCATGGTATTGGGATAATGATCATCACTTGGCATTACTTGGCTCAACTACATGATCAACAAGATGAATATCATTTGAACCAAGCCTCCAATGCCGATGGTACCTACAAACAATCATCCACTTTTTGATGGTACCCAAACAACTTTGGGTCCTCTCAAGTTAGGTGCAACATACTTAGGCATAGCCTTAGTATGAATAACGGGATGTTTTGCAATAGCAACCATAGAGGTACCATTACCACCCTTCCTAAGCATATTATTATCAACAATTGAAATAGGCTTAGAAATGTCACCTAGGGGACATGAATGTGCCATGTGTCCCCTTTCCCGGCATGAGTAGCACTTTCTCTTTGCTTGAGCCTTCTCTTCTTTGCTCATGTGGTGCTTCTCATTGCCTTGCCTCTCATGGATTGCTTGAGCCTTCTTCTCAAGCTTGGTAGGACACTTAGAGGCAAAGTGTCCTGTATTTCCACACTTGAAGCACTTGATGTGAGCATAATCTTTCTTCTCATCTTCATTCTTGCTCATCATCTTGGCATCTTGAGTTTGCATTGGATGCCTTGCCTTTCCACCCCTTCTAGTTTTCTTATTCTTTATCATCAAATCACCACCATCTTCATGGTTGATCTTGATTTGAACCTGGGGTGTCTTCTCTTGCTCAACTTGTGGCTTTGGTTGAGGCTTCACTTGTTGCTTCACCAATTGCTTGGTTGGGCACATTGAGGTAAGATGACCCCAAGCATGGCACTTGAAGCACTTGACATGCTTGAGCCACTCATCTTCTTTTATCTTCTTGAGCTTCTCAATGTTAGGGCAACCATTTGCAAGGTGTCCCGCTTCATGACACCGGTAGCACATGGTATGAGAAAGCTTTCTTTGTTGTAGCTTCTTCATCTTTCTTTCTCTCTTTCTTTCGCCCTTTGTCATCTTCTTCTTGAAGCCAAGGCCACACTTGTCACCATAGTTTCTTTAAGTCTTCAACATGTGCTCAAAGGTGACTTTTGAGTTGTAGCACCTCTCTAGCTTGTTGCTCAATTTCTTCACTTCATTTTTGAGCTCATTGTTCTCCTTCAAAAGGTTAGTCTCATGAGACATAGAAGTAGAACAAGCATCTAATTGTGAAGAGCATGGCATATCTAATAAATCAACACAAGAGGTGGATACATGCTTCTTGCCTACATCACAAGGGTTAGCAACATTTTGTAATTTATCATTTGATCCATGTGATGAGCTCTCATTATTTTTAAGTTTCTTTGTAAATACTTTAATGAGAGAAGCATGTTGTTCTAACAATTCATCATGAGATGCAAGTAGTGTCTCATGATTCAATTTTAGCTCATCATGTGAAGATTTATAAGCATCAAGTAATTTCTTATGTTCTTCACAAGAGTTCTTTAGAAATGAGTTTTCATTTTCTAATTTCAATGTTTTAGCTTTCTCATTTTCTAAAGACATGGTCATGCTATCAAGTCTACTAACAAGCTCATCATATGAATCAACATGATCAACCACATTATCATTTGTTACCTTGGTGTCACCTTGTGACATGAAGCAATGTGGTGATGTAGTTGGAGAGCTTGTAGTAGCATCTTCATCAAGGCTTGAGCGTGAACCATCATCACCATCAAGTGTGCATGGGGTAGCATCATCACTTGCAACACTTGTGGCATCATCATCAACCTTGTCAAGTGAACTTGTGGTAGATCGATCATCATCATCATCACTTGACCATGAGGTGGAGCAATCTTCCACAATCACCAAATTGTGGTTATGCTCAACACACTCATGTGCCTCTATCTTGGACTCATCATCATCATCGGAGACCATCCCATATTTCTCATTGAGATAACTCCAAATCTCATGGGCGGTCTTCATGTCAATGATCTCTCCAAATATACAATCATGAAAAGATCTATACATGATGTTAGTAGCTTGGATGTCGAGATCTAGGCATTTCTCTTGTGCTTGAGTTAGATTATCTTCATCCAACACATGAGAAAAGCCTACATCTACCATCCCCACATTTGAGGGCAAATAAACTTAAAATTGCATATCATCTAATTTTTCCATCGTGTAAAGTGTGTGCCATCAAAAATGTGTGGACAATCAACATCTAGCCCATAAGCCGCCATCCTCTTGGATCGGTGAAGACCACAAATGAGAGACCTAGCTCTAATACCACTTATAGGGTCGAGATGGCGGACTAGAGGGGGTGAATAGTCCTTTCTAAAATTAATCACATCGGCTAACCGAAACAAGTGTAGAATTAGAACTATTCATCTAGCTAAGACTACACCTCTCTATCTATGTTCTCTAGCACCTTCCAAAGATACTAATTAAGCAACAAAGGTGCCGAGCTAGCTAGAGCTCACCTAACCAATTCTAGGAGCAAGGTCACACAAACCTATGCCACTAGTACTTTAAGCAACAAGGGAGCTCCTACACATGCTAGTAAGCAAAAGCACAAAGCCAGCTAAGCTCACTAGCAATGCTCAATAACAAGGCAACCAATGCCAAATTAGAGAGCGTAAATACTTAGCTACACAAACTAAGCAAAGTGACTAACAAGGTTACACAAACCTAATTAGCCACGCAAGGGAGCTACTTCTATGCTACACAAGCAAAAAGGTAACTAATAAGCTACACAAGCTAACTAGTTACAAGAGCAACTACACAAGCACAATGTATATGAAAGTAATTACAAGCTTGTGTAATGAGGATGCAAACCAACGGGAAGAACAAGGTTGACACGATGAATTTTCTCCCGAGGTTCACGTGCTTGCCAACATGCTACATCCCCGTTGTGTCGACCGCTCACTTGATGGTTCGGCGGCTAATTGGCATCACCCACCAAGCTCGCACGTCGGGCACTGCAAGAACCTACCCCAAAAGTAAGGGTAGCTCAATGACACGCTCAACTAGAGTTGCTCTTCGCGGCTCCCGCGGGGCGAGCACAATGCCCCTCACAAAGCTCTTCTCTAGAGCACCGCACAAGCTTCTTGCGGGCTTCAACGGAGACCACCACCAAGCCGTCTAGGAGGTGGCAACCTCCAAGAGTAACAAGCACCACCGGCTTGCAACTTGATCACCTAGTGCCACTCGATGCAACCTCACGATGCAATCGCACTAGAATCGATCTCTCACACAATCGAATGATCACTATCAAGTGTATGTGAGATGGAGGGCCCCCAAGCACTACTACACAAGCCACCAAGGCTCTAGTGGGCTCAGCTGCCGGCCCAAGGCCGACCATGGCTTCTATTTATAACCCCACGAACAAATAGAGCCATTATCCCTTCACTGGGCAAAACTCAGGACGACCGGACGCTCTGGTCTGATCGACCGGACGCTGGACCTCAGCGTCCGGTCGTGCGATGCACGCCATGTGTCCCCTTCTTCAAACATTGTTCATCCGATCTCAACGGTCATCTGTCGACCGGATGCTCCAGCTTGAACTGACCGGATGCAGCAACCCCAGCGTCCAGTCGTTTCCTATAAGGTACTAGACATGACCGGACACGTCCGGTCGATCATAATCGAACGCAGCACCAGCGTCCGGTCACTCTCTGGTCTTTCTGCTCTGCATGCGTCACCATACGTCACTCTGACCAGACACATACGCCTAGCGTCCGGTCACTTCTAGCGCCAGTGTCCGATCGATGACCGACGCCTGCCCGCTGACTGCCACTACTGACCGGACGCTGGAACCCAGCGTCCGATCACTATGTGACCAGTGTCCGGTCCACTCTGTGAGACCCTATCTTTTCAGAACATGGCGTCGGTGGAGTTACGAACCCTTCTCACCTCCATTCCATCGCCGAGTTGATCCACAACAACTCCAACCTCATCTCCTTTGGAAATGTGCCAACACCACCAAGTGTACACCGCTATGTGTATGTGTGTTAGCATTTTCACAATCATTTTTCAAAGGATTAGCCACTCAACTTGCCACGCCACTCAATCCTAGCGATGATGCAAAGTTATATCACTCGAGTGGCACTAGATGACCGATATGCAAACAAGTTTGCCCCTCTTGATAGTACGGACATCTATCCTGAACCTGGTCATAAACTTCTCTACACACCTATGACCAGTGAAATGAAATGCCCTAGGTTATACCTTTGTCTTGCACATTCCATTCCATCTCCTCCAATGTTGATGCAACACATGCACCAACATGATCAACAATGATATGATCCACTTCATATCATCACGTGATCATATTGGTTCATCGATCTTGACATCACTTGCTTTTCACCGTTGCCTTCGTCCATCGGCGCCAAGTCTTGCTCAAGCTTCACCGCCACGCGGTCCATCGCTCCAAAGCCTCTGACTTGCCCTTCACGCTTGCAACCGGTCTATCAAGCCAAGTCTTGTCTTGATCTTCTCCACCTTGATCACATGACTCAATGTCATGTCTCATGTGCAATGAGCTCCTTCATCATCACATGTGTGAGCTTTGCAACATCTCCAAGCCATTTTCACCTTCATGGCATATGTTGCTCACACATATGTATCTATGGACTAATCACATGTGTATCTCACATAAACACAATTAGTCTACCTAAGTTGTCACTCAATTACCAAAACCACACAAGGACCTTTCAGTATCCCAACTCTCTGGTGGAAGGAGTGAACGGGTGCTGAAAGCTTGCTTGCCGCTCAGCCGTGTGCTCGTGCCGTGCTCTTGTGTTCTGATTTTCCATGTCTGGATCCCCACCGTGGGGCACACTGCTTCCCCTTTTATAGACCAAGGAAAAGCACGGGTTACAGAGGAGGAAAAGCAGAAGAACGAGAGAGAGAAGAAGGCTTCTAGGGTTGCCGGGTCCTTCTTCTCCTTCATGCGGATCCCGCTGATCCTATAGATGTCAACAGGGATGGCTCCATGTCACAGCCCTGTTCGTCACTGACGCCATGCGCAGCCATCATCTGTCGATCATGGCGTTCCAATCTGTCCCGGTGGACGTCGTGGTGAACTGATGCGACTGTCAGCGTCCGTACAAGGATTTGGCAGAATAGCATCAGCACATCCGGCACTATTCTTAATGTGAATCTTCAGGTATGGCCCATCATGGCCACGGGTTACATCGAGGTGTGCCAGCCTCTTCCCTGGTGTTAGAGTTTTGACCTAGGCCCATACGCTTGGACCTGGAGTGGTTGGCGAAGGTATGGGTCCCTGTCGGACGAGACAGAACCCGCGTCCTCGAGGTCGAGCGAGATGGAGCCCGTGACCTTGGGCGAGATCGAGCCCGCACCCAAGGGGTCGGACGAGACGGAACCCGCATCCTTGGGGTCGGGCAAGACGGAGCCTGCCACTAAGGGGTCGGGCGAGACGGAGCCCGCGGCCTTGTGGTCGGACGAGACGAAAACTGTGTCCCTGGGGTCGGGCGAGACGGAGCCCGCACCCAAGGGGTCGGGCAAGACGGAGCCCGCGGCCTTGAGGTCGGGCGAGACAGATCCCGTGACCTTAGGGTCGGGTAGGACCTTTTATTACGTCTCGAGCCATCCGATGGAGTCAGCGTGGGTGCTAACTCCCTTGCTTGGGGTATCCCTAATATCGATACCCGACACACTGTGTTCTGTTTATCGGCTTTATATTCAATAGTGAAATCAAATACCAAAAGTTTGCTGACCCATTGTGTTGTGGTATTGGTGACAGCCGTTGATCCAGGATGTATTTCAAGCTGTTGTGGTCGGATCAGATTATAAAGGGGTGGCCCCATAGATAGGGTCTCCAATGTTTGACTGTTGTTACCAATCCAATTAATTCTCTCTCATAAGCAGCTAATTTGGCATGTCGTGGAGCAATCATGCGACTAAAGAAAGTTGTTGGTCCTGCTCCTTGATGCAACACAGCCCCAAATCCTGTAGAGGAGGCATTACATTCCACAAAGATTGGTTTATTGAAGTCAGGGAATTGCAACACTGGTGCTGTGGAGAGAACATGTTTCAGTTGCTCGAATGATGCTAGTGCTAGTACCGTCTAGTGGAAACCGTCCTTTAATAATTGTGTGAGCAGTTTGGTGATGGTACCAAAAATTTTTATGAACTTTCTATAATATCCTGCTAGGCCCAGAAATCCTTTGAGTTGCTTGACTGTGACTGGTTGTGTCCAAGAGGTGATGGCCTTTATTTTCTTCGGATCGACTGCCACGCCTTGATCTTGTATAATATGGCCTAAGTACCCCAGTGTCGTCTGGCCAAACGAGCATTTAGATTTTCTAAGGAAGACGGCAGGTGAATACTTGCTAGATATGTCGAAGAAAACCAAGACAAATTTTCGGAGGTTGGGACCAAGTATATCATTCATAAGAGCTTGAAAGATAGAAGGTACGTTGCACAGACCGAATGGCATAACCAAGAATTCAAAATGACCATGATGAGTCCGAAAAAGCTATTTTCTCAATATCATCTGGGTGCATGCGTACCTGATGATATCTGGATCTCCGATCTAATTTGGTGAAGAATTTAGCTCCTTCCAACTCATCTAATAGTTCTTCAATGATCGGGATTGGAAATTTATCTTTTAGGATGTTATCGTTGAGAGCTTGGTAGTCCACGTAGAAATGCCATGTTCCATCCTACTTTTTGACAAGTATTACTGGTGATGAAAATGGAGAAGTGTTGTACCTGATGATTCCTTGTGCCAGCATGTTGTGGCACTGTCTCTCCAATTCATCTTTCCAGAGTTGTGGGTAGCGGTAAGGTCGAACAGCTGTAGGTTTGCTCAGATCTTTGAGATGGATGTGGTGGTCGTATCGCAGCTCAGGTGGTAGCCCGTGTGGGTCTCGGAAGAGAGATGAGAAACTGTCCAAGAGTTTCTTCATTGTTGTCATGGAGTTGAGCGTGTGGATTCTTGGGTGCTCAAGGGGCGGTTTGCTCAGGCTCGTCCACATTATCTGACGTCTGGCGCTAGAATTTCATTGTGAGGTTATTGAAATCCCAGATGATTGGGCCTAGCGAGCTCAACCAATTGATACCTAGCATGAAGTCATATCCACCTAATTTAATGCTATAACAATCGATGATAAATGATTCTGTATCGATTTGCCCTGTCCGGGCATTATATATGCCTACATTGGAAATCTGGTCCCCATTTGCTACTGCCACTGTGAGAGAATTGGGTGCATTTGTTCACTGTAGCTGGAGGTCGTCCGTTGTATCCGAGTCAATGAAGTTGTGGGTAGAGCTTGAGTCCAGTAATGCTAAGAAGTCATGGCCATTGATGAATATTTGTACCTGCATAGTCTGACTGGTGGTGATCCCTGTCACAGCATTCAGTGAGATCTGGATGTCCTGATGTTCATGTTGTAGGGGTGATAGGAATCCAGGTGCTTGCTGGAGATATAAAATTTGCGAGCCATTGCCATTGCTGTTTCCAGATCTGGTGGTTGCTGAAGTTGGAAATCTATTTCCCATGGCAAAGCCAATCGACAGTGCATAACATGACTTGTTAAGCAGTGGGATAGACCCGTTACCTTGGTTAATGTTAGGAGGAATTGGTTTGTATAGTCGTCTAATTCTCCCGTCTGGTAGGTGCAGGTAAGGTCGCCGAGGTGGTTGTGACCGATTGGTGGACCAGAGCGCCTGTCAATGGCTTAAGAAGCACCCGCTGTAGGCGACGGCAGTCATCCATCCCACGAACGCGGGGGGCAACGGTGGTGGCCTCCTGCGTGGATCGAGCAGTGTATAACATGACTTGTTGAGCAATGGATAGACCCGTTACATTGGTTAATGTTAGGAGAAATTGGTTTGTATAATCCACCGATTCTCCCATCTGGTAGGTGTAGGTAAGGTCGCCGAGGTGGTTGTGACGGATTGGTGGACCGAAGCGCCTATCAATGGCTTAAGAAGCACCTGCTATAGGCGCCGCAGGTCATCAGTCCCACGAACGTGGGGGCAGCGGTGGCGGCCTCCTTCGTGGGTAGGCGACAGCTGCGTCCGGCAGGATGGAGCGAGTGAGCGACGGCGGCCTCCAGAGGAGACGGAGCGAGGCAGCAAGCGGCCGGCCGGCCATGGCATCGAGCGCGGATGGTGCAGGGGAAGCGGACGGAGCGAGCTGTGCAGCGGAAGTGAACGAGCTGTGCAGAGGAAGAGCAAGATGAGTATTTTTTATTTCAAAAGTGATAGTAGTAGTATTTTTTACAGATGCCGTTGGATTAGTCCAAAATTTTTAAGGTGCTTTTATTTTAGAGAATAACTAAATCATAAAGTTTATAATATGTCTTTAGTTAATCTCTTGAAGATGCTCTACATACTGAATTTATTTTACAGGGGAAGCTGTATAAGGTATCTGGTCCTAATTGTACAGATAACTTTACTATGTCCAAGTTGGCAGCATGTACTTTTAGTTAATTATTCCTTGTTTTCGAGGTAGCCGAAATTAAGATATAGATATTAGTGCCTGTTAGAGCATGAGTTCTCGATAAACCTTTCCAATCTAGTATTTTTTTGGCAAGAATAGAAAAACTTTATCTCCAACAGTTCTCCATTTCCACTTAATCTTTCCACGTTTGGAAAAATAGACTGATCGTGCGGATACATCAGTGCGGATACCACATGCGTATCCATCGGCCCATTTAAAGGTGGAAGGACGTGGAAAAAAAATAAAGAGTAGGAAATGGTTCCTGATGCAAATGTATAAGAGAAAGAATATATAAAAGTGGTTAGGATAATTTAGAAATAGTATATGATTTCTAATGTAAAATTATCTTCTATATTTTAAGAGTGAATCATTGGAAATTATTGGAGATGATCTTATTTATTCATTCCAACAATTTTTTGCAAGTTGGAAAACTCCATAACTTTTGGAAGAAATTGTTGTTAACTCTTGGAGATGCTCTTAGATTCAGGACTAACGGCAAAGATCAAAATTCTCAGTCTGCAAAGATCGAATGTTTTTTTTTTCGAACAAAAGATCGAATGGTTTTTACCTCTAGCAAAATTAGTATCGGCGGTGTGCAGTCACAAAGGACTAAACAATTCCTATAATGACCAACCGAGCAGCCCACTGGACATGTTTCATGTCTGAATCTACAGGTTTTTAGAGTGTAGTGGACAGAGACAACACTGAGGTATAGGGATCCTAAGTACTAATGCTCTGTTTGTATGGCTGATAAGTCATGGTTGAAAGTACTGTTTACTGATTTACTGTGAGAGAAAAATATTATTCGTTGGCTGAAAAAGTACGGCTTATAAGCCAAACAAACAGGGCATAAAATTATGAGCATGCTTAGGTGGTGTTTTGATCTGGTGACTAAAATTTAGAAGGTATGTCGGGAGGATGTTGAATGGGATGTTCGGATACTAATAAAAAAAACAAATTACATAATCCGTCAGTACTCCACGAGACGAATTTTTTAAACCTAATTAATCCGTCATTAGCACATGTTACTGTAGCATCACATTATCAAATCATGGACCAATTAGGCTTAAAAAATTCGTCTCGTAAATTAGTCGTAAACTATGTAATTAGTTTCGTAATTAGTCTATATTTAATACTCCATGCATTTGTCCAAACATTCAATGGGACAGCGACTAAAATTTAGGAGGCACAACCAAACAGCACCTTACTATCTACAAATTTCTGATTGTAACAAGTACAGTGATCGGACAGAGACGTTAAGTGTAAGTTGTCTAATCCTGTTAGCAGAAAGATGTCACTAATGAAACTATTCTCACTGAACTTTAAACCCTAGAAGAAACCATCGGGAAATAAACCTAGCAAGTATACATGATCGAATCCAGTCTTTCCACAACTCAAACAGACCGTAGCTCATAGGGTATCTTCCGCAGTGGGGCGGACAGGAGATCAATTCCGTCAGTGCCGAATGTATGGAGAATCTCATCGAAGTCCTCAAGTTTGTTCGGCGGCACAGGATCCACAGAGTTGTAGGGTGGCTGGCGGCTGCGGGAGCTAGGGGCGAGCGGCAGTGGTCATGGAGGAAGAGGATGGAATGGGAAGGGGAGTGAGATGCGCGGCGGACTGCCGAGGTGCAAGAGCGAGGGCCGCAGCAGATGCGCAGCGTACGGGCGATGGCGGCGGCTTCTGAAGTGGCAGTGGGAAAGGCTGGTGATAACGGGTAGCAAGGAGGGCTCGCGGTGCAGTTCGAATAAGAGAGAAGGGAGGGGGAGATCAGCGTGGGAGCCTTGGAGCTTGTGGTCAGAGTCACAACTGAGCGGAGCGATCTTGCTGATTGGGTAGGGCAGGATGCCACGGATCGAGGACAGGTGGCGAAGTCAACACCGATTGGGGAGGACAGTGTTCCATGGATCGATAACGGGGCAGTCGTGATACAGATTGGTGGAGTGCGCGGTGCGTCGGGCTACAGGGTTGCCGAGCGGGGCGATAGAGAGGGAGCGCGGGGTGATGGTGGTGTTGACGATTCCTCCATGGGCTTTTCAAGAGTATATATAAGTAGAGATAAACTTAGTCAAATAAAGATCGTTTGACGTAAGAAAAGATTATTTGACATGACAAAACCAGAATGACATTTGCTAGACGGGAGGAAGTACATCAAAACTGATCAATTGAATAACAGTTCCTCCATTCACTTCAGTTTGCACTTCATTCCAAACAGGCGTTACAACTGCCGGCGCGAGTAAAAAAAACAAACATGTATAATACGGAGTAGTTGTTTTTGTCATCGTGTTGAAACTGAAAACGCCTGTGCACCAAGACCGTGGCATTGGATTAATTCGCTGGATTTCTCTCACCGTCCGTTTAATCTCTGCAATTAAAAATTAAATTATGTCCATTAGAGATTGCGCAAAGACATGCACCGTCAGACAATATTAGCAATGCATAAACAAATTTCAGCCACACATCAATTGCACAAAGGACAGGGACAATGCATAAGATGAGCTTGAGCGTCTCCATCACATCCTATCCCATCAATTTTTTATCCAAATAGGGTTAATTACATGATGGATTATTATAATTAAAACCCCAGATTTCCATAATCCCATATTCTAGGTGGACCAGGTTTTAGGGGATCATGGATGCTGAAAGTGTAAACTTGCCCCCAATCAATTGTCCAACTTATACCAAACTAATGGACAAAATAAGAAATTTCTCACTTTAACAAACCATAATAAATCTCTATAATTTAGGGACCCCAACACTTAGATTATTATAATCAATAATCCTGATTATAATAGTGTTTACACCAGAATTTGGGAAGAAGAACGCGGGGACTCGAAGCTTTCAAAATTGCATCGATCAAGGAATCGATTGCATAAGGATCGATATCAGCTGATTCAGATGCGACACTGGAATCGACTCTCTTTGAATGACATCAGCTGATAACGATAATGGGCTACGGTTGATGTCGGGAAATACATATCGGACTCTACAAAAAGGAAAAGATTAGGGTCCAAGTTATCTTAAGTTAGGAATGTTTTCTTTTATACCAAAGAATGTAATGAGTCGTACTTGAGTAAGATTCATGGTTAGGCTCTGGATATAAATATCGAACCCCGACTATTGTAAAGGAGCATCCAATCATCAAATACAATTTACCTTTTTTCGGCTCCGTGCCAACCCTTAGAAATAGGAGTAGAGTAGATTCTGACGAGTTCTTCAACAAGCAGGGCTGCATCGGTCCGGCCGACCTCCGTCTTGTCTGTAAGTACCGTGATGGCTTATATTTCTATTTTTATGGCTGCATCGATCAGGTCGACCTCCACTGCGAACTCTAGTATAAGCAAGTTATCGACTTTTATCTAGTTCAAGTACGGCTGCATCGATCCGGTCAATCTCCACTGCTCGAATTTGATCAAGGTCAAGTTATCGACTCTACCTAAGAGTGGCAATCTTTGGGTAGGTTCATTAAGTTACCGATCTTGCTGATGTTTTTATTGCCATTAGTTTGTAGCAACATCAATCTGTCCGGTCATGATCGATCTAGATCGGCCTCATATTATTTTAGTCCGTCGTTTGCTTTGTTATAACACGATGATTCTTACTTTGAGCGACGGGTTATGTTTTATCGGCTGCTCTACTTCAATCTTCATCGTGCATAGTATGCGGTTAAGGCACGTATGATCTTGAAGAGGTTTGTTGGCTAGTTAAATATGGTCTACGGTTCACTATTATGGTTGTAACAATCCAGTCGATCCCCACTGATAGCACTTTAGATTGGAGGATGTTAGTTGGTAGATTTGTTCTCGATCAGGCGCGACCTTAACTGTTTGTTATGCCTGCATCAGCTAAATAGCCGATCGCCTATGCGTTAACACCTACAGTGTGTTTACATGATTTTGTTGAACGTGAATAGATCTGTTTACTTTAAAGGTTTGATTTATTGTCTTTATCACGGCTGCATCGATTCGGTCGAACCCCACTGTTTGAGATAGCAGGTTAGGTCTGATGACTCCATAGGTTTGTCCATGTGAAATAGTCGATTATTCTCACGTTGTAGTCTTTTTTCACCCGAATCGGTTATTTTAGCCGATTCACCTGAGCCTTCACGTATAGCATGCCTTTTGGAAAGCCTGTCGCAGTGTAGATGGTTTTAAGGATTCTTCGGTTTTAGTTTGTTATTATCATCATAGCTACCATCGATCCGGTCGAACGTCTCTGTTGATGGTAACAGATTAGATTCAGAGCGTTTGTAGGTCTATTTGTATTAGACAGTCGATTTGTTCGCATGCTATATCTTTTCTCGTTAGATTCATCGACTCAATGATTCATACTGGTAATATCCACCTAGCTGATGATTTCACTTATATCTACGGGCATTGTACTTATCAACATAAAATCAAGCGCGATCCATAAGCTCTACTATCCGTAACAGCCGATTTCTGTGCGTATCGGCTATTTAGTCGATTTTCTCGTTTGGCTGCTCCCGAAGCGGCACACTTGGAACTGTCTGGGCAAAGACCGGCATGTGTCACCTTAAATTACTGATAAACTTTTCTCTTTGTCAATTGTAGGTCAAATTGACTAGCACGCCTCGGGAGGAATTCACAAGATCGGTTAACCCTACGTTGAAGCCAAGCGGATCTCTGGGCTCATCCTAAGCAGATCTTTCCGGCCTGCTGTGTGTCAACGCATTTTCATGCCAACGCACGTTTTGGCATGCCCGGTGGGACCCCACAATCATCATGGCGGCTTACAACAACAATGACATCCTTATGGTGCCTTATGAAGACCTACCTGATGGAGATAAAGATGCCATCAGCAAAGCTATAGAAGAATTTTAGAACAAGTATTTGTTGTCCTACACCAAGACACGTGACAATACAATTGTTTAGAAATATCCACTACCAAGAGTTCTGTTGCATGGGCAGACATATGCAGATGAAGCTGAAGATAGGCGTTTCTTCGTAGAAGCTGTAAACAAGTTTGTTCACGATGCCATGTCGAATCATAATGAAATTTTCTTAAACACATTCCACAACACCATGAAATAGGTGTTTTATGGGTTTTCAGTTGATCAGGTTGGGCCAGCTTATTACAACATTCCACATACGTCGACTCAGGGGAGTAATCAAGCTGGTACTAGCTATCAAGAAGCAGCACCAGCTAGTAATGATGATGTCCAGGTAGTTCAAAGCTCATCTGAGCAAGTTCAGGGTGCCACTGCTAGTCAGATACTATATAAACTAGGATCGTCAGTGCAGCATGTGCAACAGCCGACAGGGCAAATTCAGAATTAAATGGTCAATTTTGGCATATCAGGCTAGATACCATCATTGGCTCAAAAAATAGCGCCATCAGTTTAAAGGATTCGTAGAGATATAGATCCTAACATCTATAACCAGAGACTTCAAGCAGCAAACCAGCAAAGGACCCAACAGATAGAGATTCCACAAGGATATCATTATAGCACAGATTATAATACTCTTCATATGATTCCGAATCCAGGGTATCAAGGTACACGGGATTTTAATCCACAGATGGGTCAGTAGTTGCAGAGAAATCCAAATTCAAATGCTGAAGAGTTGTTGCTGAGAATGACCGAGATGATGAAGAATCAGTTTGGTTTGAAGCCAAAAGGGCAGACCTTCTCGTACAAACGCTCATATCCAGAATGGTATGATTTGGTCGCTCTTCCTATAAATTATAGGCTCCCAGAGTTTGCCAAGTTCACTGGCCAAGATAGCACAAGCATAATAGAAACATGTCAGTCGGTATCTTACACAGTTGGGCAAAGCATCAATTGAAGAGGCCCATCGAGTTTGTTTCTTCTCCTTGTCTCTGTCAGGACCAGCCTTCACTTGGTTTTCATCATTGCTAGTTAACTCCATTGCCAATTGGGCTGACTTAGATAAGAAGTTCCATACATATTTTTACACTAGGACAGGAGAAAAGAAAATTACCGATCTGACGACCATAAGGCAGAGAACTAATGAATCGGGCACCAAGTTTCTTCAGAGGTTCCGAGAGACCAAGAATTTGTGCTTCTCACTGAACTTAACTGATGATCAGCTAGCTGCTTTGGGTGTTCAAGGAATATTGCCAACATGGAGAGAGAAACTGCTGGGACAAGAATTTGACAACTTGGGTCAATTGGCTCAACGAGTGGCGGCGTTCAATAGCCAATTCTAGAATATGCGCAGAGATACCCGATTCCAGAAAAGTACCACAATGGCCGAAGCCTATAATCCATATTCAGTCGATGACGAGTACGAGGATGACGAAGAAGAAGTTACCACGGCTAAATGGAATTGGGGTAAGAAGATAGTAATGGTGTCAAATCCTTGGGGAAGAGGAGTTGAACAAAGCTATGACTTCGATGTCATAAAATTAGACAAGCTCTTCGATTTCTTGCTTGAGAAAGGGTAGATCAAGTTGCCCAACAACCATGTTATGTTGCCTCCCGATCAGTTGAAGAATAAGAAGTTTTTCAAGTTTCATAATGCTATATCTCATTCTACCAATGAGTGTAGAATTTTCTGGCAGCATATACAGAGGGCTATTCAGCAAGGAAGGCTCAAATTTGATACACCTCAAAAGATGAAAGTTGATGATAATCATTTTCCAAGAGATCAGAACATGGTTGATGCTAGATTGCTCAAAGGGAAGACTAAAGTTCTAACATCAACCCGATCAAAAGAAACTGGAACAGTCGATCCCGAGATGCAAATATCGGCTGAGGAATATAGAGAGATTAGAAGGCGTCGTGATCAACAAAATAACCGATATGAGCATGGAGAGACATCAAGGGATGGGACAACAAGGTTGCGTGTTACGTCTTGAATTTTGTTGAATAAATGGCAGCGGCAGAAGGAAAAGGATTATCAGCGTTGGTTAGAAGAACGAGAATACCAGCATCAATAGGAAAAAGAGAGGTATAAAAGAAAACAAGTTGAATCACATTGGAATTGTTCTTTCTTTAGACATTACTGGAACAAAGGTTTGAAATTTCCTACCAGAAATAACTATCTGGAGTGCAGCGAGAAATATTAGGAGTTTAGGCAATCTTAAGCCAACCGCCGGTCTATCCATGCTCAAGATAGGTATCATCATAATAACATGGATCGGCGCTTAAAAAATAGAAGTGTTCATGATTGGCTTGGGAAACGAGTTGTTGACCAAAATTGGGCTGATTATGAAGAAAGAAGTAATGAGGAAGAATATGTTTGGCAGGAAGGCCAATGGTGTCTAGGAGGTCTAACAAGAAGCCAGAAAAGAAAAGTGCAATGCCTAAGGAACAGAGAGCTAGAACAGGCTTAGGCATCTGGTAGACCTCAAGTATGGCGTGCTAAGCAATCAGCCGATAAAAGGCAACCATCGGCTAATATTCAAATGGATTTTCTGTTGCCATCAGAATTCAGAGCTCCAGCAGATCAAGAAGTTTACTCAGATTTCAATGAATCGGATTATGAGGAAATAGTTGCTAAGTTGACAGTTATACAGCAGGCTATATTCGATAAGCCAGTCAAGCATCGACACTTAAAGGCTTTATATGTAAAAGGTTTTGTTGATGGAAAGCCGATGAACAAGATGTTGGTGGATGGAGGTGCTTTTATCAATCTTATGCCTTATACTACTTTTCACAAGCTTAGCAGGGGGCCAGGAGATTTGATTGAGACCGATATGATTCTTAACGATTTTGGGGGTAATGCATCCAAGACCCGAGGGGCAATGAACGTCTAATTAACAATTGGAAGTAAGACTTTGCTCACCACATTCTTTGTTATTGATGGAAAAGGGTCATACAGTTTACTCCTTGGTCGTGATTGAATTTATGCAAACTATTGTGTGCCATCAACTATGCATCAATGTTTGATTCAATGGCATGGAGATGATGTCGAGCTGGTTCGCGCTGATGAATCTGTGAGTATCGCAACAACCGATCTAGTATATTGGGAGCTGGAAGACTTCGAATGTTT
The DNA here is from genome assembly GCF_019320115.1 of Miscanthus floridulus. Lineage (NCBI taxonomy): Eukaryota > Viridiplantae > Streptophyta > Magnoliopsida > Poales > Poaceae > Miscanthus > Miscanthus floridulus. Next base: position 64,199,324 of record NC_089586.1, on the reverse strand, counting down.
TTCTAGCAAGCTATGAAAAGGAGGCTTCATTAAGATCGATAATGAAAGCCAATAGCCGATCCAAGCAATCGGCTCTGAGAGTTTGTTTTAATGGATAATCATGGCTTCGTGTCGGCCGGTGGATTAAGGGAGATAGACATTGGTTCTAGAGATAGGACTAGGCCGATGTATATGAGCACTAAATCGAATCCTGAGTACAAGCCAGAGTTGATAGATTTATTAAAGGAAACATAAAGATTGTTCTGCTTAATGAGATGTTTGGCCTACATCGGTCGATTGTTTAATCTTCGATTTGAAGAGTTCTGGTGCAACCTATCAAGAAGCAATCAGTGGAAAATGATTGAAGGAATATTATCTTAACGTTTAAATCGACACTTGACAGCCGATTCATTTAGTCATCAGCTTTAATAGCCGATACCAGAAGGGTATCATCTCTAGTTCAAAAATAAACCCAAAGATGTAAAAGCCGATACAATATGTATCGCCTATAGAGCAAAAGCAGAAATGAAGACAATCGTGACATATACAAGGGCATTGCACTAAGACACAGTCATGGAAGAGCAGAAGATTTTATTCATTAGTTTGCCCTAAATACAAACTAATCGAAGACCTTGTTCACCAAATCCTGAGCGGATGTGATGTCCACAATGGCCTCCGCTGCGATGACAAATTCTTTGATCAGATCCTCATGCTCCTCGGGGCCGTTGCCCATCGGGAAGCCAGTCACCATGGCATGGAGCTCGTACCCAGTCTGGACTTGCGCCACAGCTAGCGCCACCGACGTGCCATGATGGACGCCGTGAAGGGTGATCTCCTAGACGCGGGCTGGAACATCATGGAGGCGAGCATTGATGAGGGGGCCCCGAGCATTGATAGCATCCGAGGCTATGTTCGCCGCTAGTTGGAGGGATTCCAACTGCACCATTAGGGTTGGCGGTCACTGAAACAAGAGGTTTATCAATATAAAGACAATGGAAATCAGAATGAAAGTGTTCCTGGGATTCATCTTACCCACCACCATGGCGTCAGACTCGGCCAGCCACGCCCAAGCGGCACTGGCCGCTTCTTCGGTGGTGTGAAGGGTGGCTTCAGAGACCCCAAGGCGGATCTCAAGCTGGCCGTTTTCCTGAGTTGCCTCAGAATAACGATCCTGGGCTGCCCTCCACTCTCGGAGAAAACGCCAGGCATCATTGCCGTTGTAAGAGTCAGAGGAATCCGACGACGAGGCCGGTGCAGAAGATGCAGCATCAGAGGGCTCGCCGGCCCTAAGAAGAGGACAAAGACTGTCATTCAAGACGAACCTATAAACAAGTTAGAAAGTTCATCACCATGAACAGAAGATATCGATCCTCACCTCATGCATCGAAGGCGCTGGTTCACTGGCATATCCTCCTCCGGAATCTCCTTCGCTGCACGTTTGCTGCGGTTGTCCTAGCCAGCCATAAAGTTGATTGGATCTACAATAAGGGGAAGAAGGCCGCTACAGAGTTTGTGAGGGCGGAGAAATATAAAGGAATAGGAGCGGTTGTGAATGTAGATGTGTTCGAGGCCAGAGCCCTTGGCTGGTATTTGAAGTCACGGAGCGAGAAGGTGGATGCCTCGTGATGTGCAAAAGGCAACCGCAATTAATAGAAGGCGAAGCGCCACCTCACTAATGCCGAAGAGAATACGGTGTTTGGTGGCTAAGGACAGAAGATCGAGGGGTTCTCTTAATAATGGCCATGTTTTTAGACTTAATCAAATTAAGGTTAGAAGTCTGGGATTGGCTATTTTCAAATCAGCTCTTTAGCCAAAACAAGAAGTACAATGAGGCAACAAAAAGTATGGTTATCATTGATTCTACACAAGATACATGTTAAATACAAATTACAAGTCTAGAATATCCTGGATTGCTTTCAATACTTCTAGCCGGATCGCATCAAGTTCTGCGATTTGTTGCTTGTCTTCTTTGGCTGATCTAGGAATGTTCTCGAGGCTACTATGGATGGCTCTGCCTTCTCTGACTTTGGCCAGCAGTTCCTATTTCTTTTGCTTCATGACATTGGGTATTTGAGCCAGGTTGGACTTATGACGATTGATGACAGCCTTCACATTCTCTAGCTCCTTCTCAAGTTCTGCACACTTAATTTCCAGTTGGGCAACTCTGGATTGATCTTGAGGGAGGAGTTCTTCAAATCATCAATTAGCTGTGTCAGCTCTTTAGCCTCTTGCCTATTGGAGTTCCCCTTGGCCAATAAAGATTCATGGTTGGACAGATTCCTCTGAGCCTTTTTCACCTTTGGGGCTTGATCTTCAATAATGGATAAAGGTGATAAGACTCTAGAAAGAACTGGGGATGAATTATCCTTAATAGCCAAGAAGACTCTTTGCATTGAATCAGTATCTTGGACCAAATCGGCTATATTCTTCTCAAACATTGGTAGTACATCCCTTAGTCGATTTTTGGTCTCTTCTGACAAAGCTTCCTTAGAGGAGGTGGCTGATGAGCTGATCTCGTCTTCATCTAGATACTCCTTAAGATTGAAAGAGTAGCTCAGAGCTGGAAGATTAAGTGCCTATATATAAGAAAATCTTGATTAGGAGGTTTAGACCAGTTTATAATAAAATGAACAGTGAAAGTGGATACAATACCTTTTTGTGGTAGCCTCTATCTGAAGAGAAGGAATGGCTGATGATGCACCGATAATATCTGGTTGAATCGGCTCTAAGCTCTCAACATTGGTATCTACAAATATCAAAGAAGATCTTTAGTTCGTAATTATTGCAGAAGGATAAAATGGGTATATGATTTTGTTACCATCAGTTGTGTGCTGAACTAGGGAATCGACAATCTGGGTGTCGACAACAGCAGGATCATTTTCAATAAATAGACTATCAAACTCCTGCTCCTGCGTGGACGTTCCCTCAGAGGGTATCTAACGTGATAAATGGTTAGGTAAAGGGTGAAATTGGATAAGAATCAAGAACTTTAAGGACATATCTTGGCAACATCGGGGATTGAAGTGGAAGGATCCTCATCTTCTGCAATCCTAAGAACGTCAGTTGGTTCAATCAAAATCGGCTCCTCTTGGGGAACGGCCGATGAAGGTTTAGTTGATGCTGAACTAAATGCCTGGGATAATAGTTCCACACCCAGAACCAATTGGGATGCAATGGTTGATAACTATGAAGTAAGGGGATTAGAAGTTGAATATTGTTTTGAGGAAAAGATGAATTGTTTACCTGAGCAGCTGATGTTCTCGTTCTACGGAGTCTTTTCCCAGTAATGGCTTTCTGGGTTGCCCCTTGGACCACCTTGCGTTTTGAAGATTGATACATCACGATCGTGGGGGTAGCATGAGTTTTCATCAACTTCTTTAATGGAGGAGTAGCTGATCCTATTCTTGAAACTAGGCTTGATGGCTGATAATCTATAGGATGCCCCTTCCTATCCAAGCTTGGAGGATCGAATTCAGTGTCCTAAAAGGGTCTGTTAGAATAGTTGGCAAGAGAATTCATTGAATAGTTTTCTGAAAAAAGAAATGGTAAGTTACCTCTCTGTCAGAAGCAAATTCCCTATCCAGAACTATGCATAAAGGGTGGACCAACCCACAGAAGAGATGGGAGTGCCATTCTTGCCATCAGGAGTCAAAGAGAGTGGAAGAGAAGCTAACTCTGGTCCAGTCATGCAAGCAAAGGGAAGGAAGATCTGATCCCAATTGAAAGACTCTGGAGGCTTCCATCACCTCACTAATACCTTCTCTTGGCTTCAGTGTGTTCTTGAAGAAGAGTTGAGGGGGAGTTGACCAAGACCAAACTGACGGGCTACGAAAGACAGATTGCAAAACTCATAAGTTGGAAGGTTGCCTAGAAGGAAGGAACCTGTAGCCATTTTGCTACAGCATGATGAAATTCAGCTAGAAGAACGCAAGGTTTGATAAAGGAATTAAAGATTGCAGCTGCCATTTCGTCTGAACAGCCTAATTCAAATCAAAATTTAAATGGGAGGACCAGCTCATTGTTCTCATCCTCATCATAAGGTAGCCAAGTCAATGTATCTGCATCAAATCCTCTATAAAACTTCCTGAAGAGATGGTCAACATCGATATCAATTGTTATGGCCGATGCGGACTCACCATAGCTCATGCACTAACATGTTCTTCCTTCTTCACCTCTATATTCCTCATCAAAGTTCGAGGAAGAAAAGCTAAGGTTCTGAGATCAGGCCTTACAATCTTGTGCACATATAGGTTCAGCCATAGCTGTATCAACCACTAAGGACCACTAATAGTATGCACTAGTTTATTCTTCAATAACTGGGCAGCTACCTGGTGCATCAGATAATAAGTAGCTCCTAACAGATACTTTCCAAGGGGGATATCCTTGCCCACTGCCAGATGCTCTACCATAAGTTTGTGATTGTAAGTTGGGCCACAAGATGACCCACAGAAGATGAATCTTTGTAGCCACATATTCAAAAAAGTCACGTATTCTCTTTCACTAAAAGCTGATCCGTCTCCAATATGGTTTAGGATGTAGCTCGCCCATCCTGTGCAGTCTAATATCTTGGTTATTTTTTGGAACCAGCACTTAAGTAATCATAAGACTTTATTCTAAGGCCGGTCAACATGTAAACATCGACCAGAGTGATGGTCATTGGGCTGTGACAAAAAACGAAAGCATTCAGGGTATGAGACCAGAAATAAGATGCAGAAATCAGGAGTGAATCATTCCTCTCCATTCTAGATAACGAGTGTCAAACATTGAGTCAAATCATAAACCTCCTAAACTCCAGCCTTTTTCTCGGAGACCCTACGAAACCAGTCTCTCCATCCCCTAAGCATTTTGGACCAGTTTCTGAAAGGAGTTTTGGTGTTCCAGGAGGACGAATCCACAACAGATTGTTCGAAGGGGATTTGGTTAGTTTCTTAACGGATAAAATTAGATAGATCAGGATCACCCATAGGCCCAAGAAAATAGACATTAGGAGCAACGACTGATGGAATCAAGATTTCGCTCCTCGTTTCCTAGAAATCGGATGAAATAAATTTGAGAGAAAAGGAAATACAGGGTAGCGACCGTACTTTGAGAATGGGAACTTGAAAGCATACCTCAGGGATGTGGTCGTTGGTCATCATTGCAGCCAAAATAGATTTGAATCTGAGGAGGACCGCTTGAATAAAATTTGATAGGGCAAAGGATTTGTCAGGGTTAAGACTTTGGCGATGGCGGCGTCGGCTATTAAGATTTGCTCGAGAAAGAAGGGAAAAGCAAACAGGCCGAGTGAGTTGGAAAAGATACTATTGGGATATTATATAAGACTTGGGCCGAGAAGTCAGGAGTCACGCGTATATCTCGGAATAGAACGGTTGCGGCGTGGTAAACAGATAAACAAGAATTTTGGAATAAAAATCATTTTTATCCCAAAATTGGGGGGCATGTGTTTACACCAGAATTTGGAAAGAAGAACACGGGAACTCGAAGCTTCCAAAATTGTGTTGATCAAGGAATCGATTGCATGAGGATTGATATCAGCTGATTCAGATACGACACTAGAATCGGCTCTCTTTGAAGGACGTCAGCAGATAACGATAATGGGCTACGGTTGGCGTCAAGAAATACATATCGGACATTACAAAAAGGGAAAGATTAGGGTCCATGTTATCTTAAGTTAGAAATGTTTTCTTTTATACCTAAGATTGTAATCAGTCATACTTGAGTAGGATTCATGGTTAGTGTAAGGAAAATGGACCCTAGACCCATTTACTTTGAATTTTGGTGTTTGATGACCAACACATCCAAGTTGGACTAATAAATTTACATGTGATTGTTTTATAGTTCAATAGGGTGCAAGACGTGACTTGGACGAAGGCGATGTGATGATCCGATGATCAACACCATAAGCAAGACCCTAGGAGCACAAGAGAAGACCCAAGATATCATGCAAAGTCCAAGCATGAAGATAGGAACCAAGCCGTACGCAAGATCACGAAGAAACGAGCTCACAGAGGTGACCGGACGCATATGGAAAGTGACCAGATGCTCTGATCAAGAGGCTCAGCAACAACAGGTGTCAGCAGCGACCGGACGCTGGCAGCAAATTGACCGGACACGGGACTGCAGCGTCTGATCGAGTACAAAAAGGTTCCAGAGCGGTGAAATTACGATCGGGCGCGTCTGGTGGCATGTGACCGGACGCTTGCAGCGTCCGATCAGTTGATCACAGCTTCAACGGTCGAGACGACCGGACGCGTCCGGTTAGGACGTGATCAGCGTCCGATCAGTAGCAGAAAAGCAGAATTTCATCCCCAATGGCTACTTTCTTAGTGGGGCTTATAAATCGACCCCAAACCGGCCATTTGAAGTGTGTGGAGCTGAGAAAACATATCAAGGGTGTTGATACACCATTTTAGTGATCTCCACTTGCATAGTGCTTAGTGATTCATTAGGTGATTAGCGTAGGTGCTTTGCAAAGTGCTTAGGTTGATTAGACCACCACTCATGCGCTTGCTCTAGGTTTAGGCCTAGTGTTTAGTGAGGTTTGCATACCTCTTACCACTTGATGCTTGCGCGCACCATTGTTGTACATCGGAGGGGCTTATAGTCTTGTGAGATCATACCAACCGCGGTTGTGGTGTGGCCGCCACCGTGAACCAAAGGGAATAAGGCCCGCGATGTTTCGACCGAAAGCTTGATAGTGAAGACGGCGAGGAGCATCCGAAAGAGGCTTGCCGGAAGACACGTCGGAGACCCACTTGCGCGTGGAGAAGGCCCGAGGCTATCCACGGAGTTACCCGACCGAGAGCTTGGCCCTTGCGAGGGATTCCTTATGAGGGGCTCCAACAAGGACTAGGCGGAAGCTTGCATGATTCTCGATACCTCGGTAAAAATACCAGAGTCATCGACGGGAGTTTACATATCTCTATCTTGCTTTTTAGCTTCCGCATTTATATTAATTGTATTACTCCTTTTGCGGTAGAGATAGCAACACACTAGCAAAACCATAGGCGCACATTTAGATAGTTTATCTTTTGCATAGGTTTCGCTAAGGTTAGTAAAAGAGGCCATAGTTTAGAGTTAGATTTTTAAGTTGCCTAATTCACCCCCCTCTTAGGCATCACGTTCCCTTACAGTTAGGCTCCGGGTATAAATATCGAACCCCAACTATTGTAAAGGGACATCCAATCAATCAAATACAATTTACCTTTTTTGGCTCTGTGCCAACCCTTAGGAGTAGGAGTAGAGTAGATTCCGATGAGTTCTTCAACAAGCAGGGCTGCATCGGTCCGACCGACCTCTGGCTTGTCTGTAAGTACCGTCATGGCTTATACTTCTGTTTGTACAGCTGCATCGATCCCGTCAACCTCCACTATGAACTCAAGTATAATTTAGTTATCGACTCTTATCTAGTTCAAGTATGGCTGCATCGATCCGGTCGACCTCCATAGCTCGAATTAAATCAAGGTCATGTTATTGGCTCTACCTAAGAGTGGCAATCTTTGGGTAGATTTATTAAGTTACCAATCTTGCTGATGTTTTTATTGCTAATAGTTTGCAACAACATCAATCTGCCCGGTCGAGATCGATCTAGATCGGCCTCATATCCTTTTAGTCCGTCGTTTGCTTTGTTATAATACGACGATCCTTACTTTGGGAGATGAGTTATGTTTTATCGGTTGCTCTACTTCGATCTTAATCGTGCATAGTACGCGGTTAAGGCACGCATGATCTTGAAGAGGTTTGTTGGCTAGTTAAATATGATCTATGATTCACTATTATGGCTGTAACGATCCAGTCGATCTCCACTGATAGCACTTTAGATTGGAGGATGCTAGTTGGTAGATTTGTTTTCGATCAGGCATGACCTTAACTGTTTGCTATGCCTGCATCGGCTAAATAGCCGATCACCTATGCGTTAACGCCTATAGTGTGTTTATATAATTCTGTTGAACGTGAATAGATCTGTTTACTTTAAAGGTTTGATTTGTTGTCTTTATCACAGCTGCATTGATCCGGTTGAACCCCACTGTTAGAGATAGTAGGTTAGATCTGATGAGTCCATAGGTTTGTCCAAGTAAAATAGTCGATTGTTCTCACGCTGTAGTCCCTTTTCACCCGAATCGGTTATTTTAGCCGATTCACCTGAGCCTTCACGTATAGCATGTCTTTCGAAAAGCCTGTCGAAGGGTAGATGGTTTTGCGGATTCTTCAGTTTTAGTTTGTTATTATCATCGTAGCTGCCATCGATCCGGTCGAACATCTCTGTTAATGGTAATAGATTAGATTTAGAGCATTTGTAGATCTATTTGTATTAGACAGTCGATTTGTTCGCATGCTATATCTTTTCTTGTTAGATTCTTTGGCTCAATAATTTATACTGGTAATATCCACCTAGCTGATGATTTTACTTATATATGCGGGCATTGTACTTATCAACATAAAATCAAGCACGATCCATAAGTTCTACTGTCCGTAATAACCGATTTCTGTGTGTATCGACTATTTAGTTGATTTTCTCGTTTGGCTGCTCCCGAAGCGGCACACTTGGAACTGTCTAGGCAAAGACCAGCATATTCCACCTTAAATTACTGATAAACTTTCTCTCCTTATCAATTGCCGGTCAAATTGACTGGCACACCTCGAGAGGAATTCGCAGGATCGGTTAACCCTACGTTGAAGCCAAGCGGATCTCTGGGCTCATCCTAAGCAGATCCTTTCGGCTTGCTGTGTGTCAATGCATTTTCGTGCCAGCAAATAGTCCCGTGTATAATCTAAATTATAGTAATCTAGCTATGATCCAAACAGATTCTAAAAGTATCATTTTAGGAGATGGAGTGCTGTAGCAAGTCTCCCATCTCATCTCATGTACCTATAATTTTTAAAGAGAGAACCCCTCTCCACTATCCCTATAGGACACAAGTTTTAGATAATATATTATTGTATCAATGCTCTATAATATTATGTATTAATTTTAAGATACTCTTCTAAAAACAACTTACACAACTTATAAGAGATACAATACAAAAGATCTAGTGAAGTTGCTATAGATCACAAAGACATTGCTGTCTCAAATGCAACAGAACTAAATGTGGTAAAAAGATGTAAAGCAATCGGTTCTTAGTCAGAAGTCACAAACAATCACATGTTACCATGTCGTTGCATAAACCAAAAGATACCCCTTTGCACAAATGAAAATAAAAAATAACATTGTTACTCCACTGTGTTATTGCCCAATTTGACAAAATGCTTTGTATGTTAGATAATCTACTGCTACCTTGTGTGAACACATCAAGGAAAGGTGGCGCCGAAAGGCCCCCTGCTGTGTTACTGTAGGCGCTGTAGGTGCAGACGCCGTATGGCTCACCTGCAGCACTATAGGCACATACAGAGGCCGGCGCAGAGTCAATCCTGTATGTTATCTAGTTACTGTTGCAGCAGGGCAACTGTACTGAGACTAGATTAATAGAGTTGTATAAATAGACTACCACGACAACTCAACAAAGAGAGTTCAGATTTGCCATCTCCCATACAGGGCTTCGGCCAACGCTAGTGTCTGGTACTGTGTGCATGCTCTGTTCTCCCTTCTTCTAGCTCTAGCCATAGTGTGTGGGACGGACAACGCTTGTTCGTGGTCAGCATGGCTAGTGGGTGCTCGGCAACACTAGCGGGTGCTTGGCAAGACTGGTGAGTGGTTCACTCACCTGAGCCGGTGATCCTGTGGGCCAACAAGTGGTATCAGAGTCGTACAAGCACCATCACTAGACTAACCGCTGACGATGACGGGCGGTTCAGAGATGGGCGACAGTAGTGGCACTGCTGTGGTTGCCTAGCCACGACCGGAGGTCGTTGTTAGCACGGTGCGGGAGGTCAGCGGCACTAGTTGGTCAACGCTGACTCGCACCAACTATGGAGAGTGGTCGGTGACCATGAAGGTCAAGCTCAGAGCCTGACGGCTCTGAAATGCTATTGACAAGGGCACCGACAATGAAGAAGATGACATGTCAACGTTGGAGGCTATCCTTGCTGCTGTATCGACGGAGTATAGGGAGTCATTGGGGGCGAAGAGCTCGTCTAACGAGGCGTGGGAGGCTATTGCGGCTATGCACGTCGGTTCCGACCACGCAAAGAAGGCGACGGCCTAGCTTCTAAAGTAGGACTACGCCAACCTCAAGTTCAAGGATGGTGAAACGGTGGAGGACTTCTCCCTCCGCCCATAGATGCTCATCAGCAAGCTGAAGAGCCACGGCGTCACCATCGACGAAGAGAAGGCGGTCTCCAAGTACCTCCACTCCGTGCCGACAAAGTACATCCATATCGCTCTCCATAGAGACGATGCTAGACTTATCCACCCTCCCCAGTGAGGATGTGACAGGTCGTCTGCGGGTGGTGGACGAGCGCTTGGAGCAGGCGATAGCAACAAAGGACAGCGAGAAACTCCTACTGATGGAAGAGGAGTGGGCTGCTCGGAGGAACTCCAGGAAGGCAGCGTCCTCCAGCCGCGGTGGCAATGGCAAGCGTCATGGCAAGGTTTCTTCGGAGAAGAAGAAGCAAGTCGACTCCAACGTCTGTCGACGCTACGGGAAGATGGGCCATTAGACACGGAATGCCCAAATCGCAAGTAGCAGAAGAAGGCTGAAGCTCATCTGGCGCAAGCTGATGATGAGGATGAGGCCACTATCCTGATGGTGACGTTCTGTGCACTACACGACGTCAAGGCCGAGGAGAAGGAAGAGGCGTGGACGGTGGAAGGACCTGGGAAGGCCCTGAAGACTGTTAACCTTGACGAACCACGCGCCCAAGTTCACCTAGGACGTGTGGGCGCCGACCAGAAGTAGCGGTGGTGTCTGGACTCCGGTGCCAGCAACCACATGACGGGCTCCAAGGCATCCTTCTCCGAGCTCGACGACGATGTTACCGGTACGGTGAAGTTTGGTGACGACTCAATGGTGGCTATCCAAGGGCGCGGCACCATCATCTTCAAGTGCCAGAATGGGGAGCACAGCGCGCTAACGGATGTATATTACATCCCGCAGCTGCGTTCTAGCATCATCAGCATTGGTCAGCTGGATGAGCGCGGTAGCGAGGTACTGATCAAGGATGGAGTGCTTAGGATCAGGGACCGGGAGCAGTGACTTCTTGCTAAGGTGAAGAGGTCCCTGAACCGGTTGTACTTGCTCGACCTGAAGGTAGAGCAACCGGTGTGCCTGGCGGCAAGGCACTCCGAGGAACCATGGATGTGGCATGCCCGGTTCGGACATCTCAGCTTTGACGTGCTTGGTCGGCAGGAGAAGATGGTCCGAGGGCTACCCCACATCAAGCATGGAGGCGAGCTATGTGACAGCTACCTGGCCAAGAAGCAGAGGAGGCTACCTTTCCCAAAGGCGGCCAAGTATCACACGAAGGACGCTCTTGAGCTTGTCCACGGCGACCTCTGTGGGCCGATCACGCCTACTACAAACGGTGGTCGGTGGTACTTTCTCCTGCTCGTGGATGATTACAGTCGCTACATGTGGGTGCAACTCCTGACGAGCAAGGACGAAGCAGCGGTGGCGATCAAGAAGTTCAAGATGCGCGCGGAGGCCAAGAGTGACAAGAAGCTCCGCGTGCTGAGGACTGATCGCGGCGATGAATTCACTTCGGTGGAGTTCACTGCGTATTGCGTGGATCAGGGTGTGGGGCAACACCACACTGCGCCGTACTCGCCACAACAGAATGGCGTGGTGGAGAGGTGGAACCAGACGGTGGTCGGCATGGCCCGATCCATGATGAAGGGCAAAGGCATGCCGACAAGGTTCTGGGGAGAGGCGATGACCACGACGGTGTTCATCCTCAACCGCTCTTCGACCAAGGCCCTGACGGGCAAGATGTCGTTCGAAGCTTCATATGGACACAAGCCGAGCGTGTCCTTCCTTCGGACATTCGGCTGCATCGGTCACGTTAGGAAGATGAAGCCGAACCCCACCAAGCTGGAGGACAGGAGCACACCCATGGTGTTCCTGGGCTACGCGGAGGGTACCAAGGCGTACTGGCTCTACGACCCACGTGGAGACAAGGTGCTTGTCTCGCGCGACGTCGTGTTCGACGAGGAGACGGCTTGGGACTAGAGCAGTCCGAGCACGGGGGACGCTGGCGGCTTCACCAGCACCTTCATCGTCGAGCACTTGGTCATCCACGGTGGTGGAGACGCTGGGAAAGAGGTGCCGAGCACTCCGGGAGGAGTGCCGAGCACTCCGATGGTAGAGCCGAGCACTCCTAGGGCAGTGCCGAGCACTTCGGGAGGGATGCTGAGCACTCCGAGAAGAGTGCTGAGGACTCCGAGAGGGATGCCAAGCATGCCAGGAGTGGTGTCGGAAGGTTCTGTAGTGGTGGCGACCACTCCAGGACAGGTGTCGAGCACTCCGGTGGTAGAGACAAGACGTCTTGCAGTGATGCCGACCACTCCAAGAGTGAGGCTGGCCACTCCTAGTGTGGCTGAACACTGCAGGAGTAATGACGAGCTGTCCAGAAGTAGTGCCGAGCACTGTAACCAGGGTGCCGAGCACTCAAGCTGCTATGCCGAGCACTTTGGTGGAACAGGGAACTTCATCGATGCCGATCGAGTTCACCTCACCTCCAAGTGACATCAATGAGTTCATGGACGCCTACCACGAAGGTAAGAAGGTGCGATTCTACAGGCTGCATGACATCATCGATGGCACAGGACCCTCAGGACTGGCTGGTCGGCTGCTCAATGACGCAAAGCTGCAACTCATCAATGCAGAGGAACCACCCACGTTCACGCTGGCCAAGCGGGACAGAAACTGGCAACGGGCGATATTGAAGGAGATGAAGGCGATCGAGGAAAACGAGACATGGTAGCTCGTCGATCCACCTCTAGGATGTCGTTCGATCAGCCTGAAGTGGGTGTACAAGGTCAAACGGGACGAGCTCGGCGCCATTGTTAAGCACAAGGCGCGCCTCATCGCCCGAGGCTTTGTACAACGCGAGGGCATAGACTTCGAGGAGGTCTTTGCGCCAGTAGCGCACATGGAGTCGGTCCATTTGCTACTAGCCTTAGCAGCAGCAAAGGACTGGCGCGTCCATCACTTGGATGTTAAATCGGCCTTCCTCAACGGCGAACTAGCGGAAACGGTCTTCGTCAGGCAACCTCCAGGTTTTACCGTCAAGAGAGAGGAGCATAGGGTGCTCCGACTGCGCAAGGCGCTCTACGGGTTGCGACAAGCCCCACGAGCATGGAACGCTAAGCTTGACGCCACGCTGGATAAGCTTGGGTTTCAGAGGTGCACAACCGAGCACGCACTCTACACATGACAACGGGGGAAGGAGGAGCTCGACGTCGGCGTGTATGTGGATGACTTGATCGTCACTGGCGTGCGCACGAAGGACATCAACAGCTTCAAGCGTGAGATGGCGGCTCGTTTTCAAAGGAGCGATCTCGGCGCACTCTCCTACTACCTCGGCATCGAGGTAAAACAGGGGAAGGAGGAACTCATGCTCGGTCAGAGTGCGTATGCCTCTAAGCTGTTGGAGAGGAGCGGCATGGCTGAGTGTAAGCCATGCGTGACTCCGATGGAGGAGCGGATGAAGCTGACGAAGGCCAGTACCGCGACGAAGGTGGATGCAACACTCTACCGGAGCATCGTCGACGGTCTGCGCTACCTAGTCCACACAAAACCGGACATTACGTTCGTCGTGGGCTACGTCAGTCGCTTCATGAAGGATCCCAGAGAGGATTAGGGGAAGATTGTGCGGTCTTGTGCCTACAGTAGGATTAGAGAAAGATTGTTAGATAATCTACTGCTACCTTGTGTGAACACAGCAAGGGAAGACGACGCTGAAAGACCCCCTGCTGTGTTACTGTAGCGCTGCAGGTGTAGGCGCTGCACGGCTCACCTACAGCACTGTAGGCACATACAGAGGCCGACGCAGAGTCAGTCATGTATGTTATCTAGTCACTGTTGTAGCAGGGCAGCTGTACTAGGATTAGATGGATAGAGTTGTATAAATAGACTACCACGACAACTCAGTAAAGAGAGTTCAGATTTACCATCTCCCATACAGGGCTTCGGTCAACGCTGATGTCTTGTAATGTATGTGCATGCTCTGTTCTCCCTTCTTCTTCTAGCTCTAGCCACAGTGTGTGGGATGGACAACGCTTGTTTGTGGTCGGCACGGCTAGTGGGTGCCCAGCAACACTAGCGGGTGCTCGACAAGAGTCACTCACATGAGCTAGTAATCCTGTGAGCCAACATTGTATTACATTACTAAACATCATGTGCATTTATTCTAACAAGAAGCATTAATACCAAATTTTAACAAAGATAATTATGGAGAGAAGACACGGCACATGCAACATTGCCTTCTTCCAAAATTCAAATTTTGAGTTTTCACCTGAACAGTAAATCACTATTCTACACACAGGTTTACTATGGAAAATTTAATGAGATAGTGATATGATAATGTGGCTTCTGTCTGTCAATAACATTGTGTAAGATTAATTAAAAGATTAAAGCTTGTAATAACAATAGTTTGGACTCAGGGTCACAATAAGTTATAGCACCCCACTTTGCAAATTGCTTGATTTAAGGATTGGAAATTATAGTGTAACAGCTCCAAGTACAATTTTTAAAACCCTAAACTTTATGCTAACAGAAAAAGAGAAAACAGAATTCAGATATAGATGCTTCTTTTCAAACTCAGATCCCAAAAGTATTCACAGACTAGAATTATAGACTTCTAACACATGATAACCATCAAATGTTATCTGGATATCTGTTCCTCAGTACATCTTAAACCAAGGAAATGAGACAAGGCATACCTTTTTTTCCTTTTTAACATTTTTAGCTTTTGGAATTTACATTTATCTCATTACCATTTAGATAAACATCATTATACCCAATTACAGGTATACTTAAAGAATGTATGTTCCAGCCACTCAATCATGGATCATATAAACAATAGCCTTCTTGAGTAGACAATAACAACCATGACCAGTTAAATCGTTATCTTTCATGTGAATATAACTTGTTTCTTATTAACTAGGATGTAGTTAATATAACAGCTACACCACCTTTTACTTTACACCTGAATAAAAACTCCAGCATGTTAACTAATACCTCACTTAAAGGCCATATGTAAGCAACTGATAACAATCCATACATCCATAAAAGAAAAGAATATGAACATCAGAACATGTTAGCGCTTATTTTATTCCCTTATGTAATCACAAGGACAGGGACAACAATGCTAGCTAAGACTAAAAATGGCCATCTCATGAAACAACTTAATTGAACAATAAGAAAGTTTCCAGAACATAGAGTAAACACAAAAAAGAAACCTTAGGATCTGACCAACCATGGCTACTAAGATACGCATGCAAGAGGTCAAAAAATCAGAACAAATCAAAGTTCAAGTAGGATCATATCAATTGTCAAACCCTTCCTCAGATTCGTTTGCAGCTGCAACTGCATCAGGCTTCTTCCCAGCTCTTTTAGCCCGAGTTACTGGTAATTGAGCACTCCCATTCTTCTCTCCTACAGCTGGGGAACCCCTCCACCCAAAGGACCTCTCCAGCAGTGCCTCCCGCACCTTCATCACCTCAAGTTTCTCATCAATCTTCCTCCAATCCTCCCCCTTCTCAGCAAGAACCTCCTCACGTGGGCGAGCAACTCCAAATGGGTTGGAAGATCTAGCTCTCGGTTGAATCTCTAACTTATCCACTTTAGGCTCTTCCCTCCAGTCCTGCCCCTTCGCAGCAAGGACGTCCTCACGAGGGCGGGCTGCGCAAAACGGGTTTGAAGACTTGCTTCTTGGTATCTGCTCTCCCTTCTCTTTGTTATCCTCATTCCCATCTGTATTATCCAACTTATCTCCATCAGTGCAATTCGAAAGAGGCAACGTCTGCTTTTGCAAATTGAGACCGGGCCGACCAGCCCGGCTGCCACCAACATTACTCATCTCCTCCCTCCTACACCAAGAATCAGCATCAGCACTACCATCTCTGTTGAAACCCCAAACTGGCCCACCCCTCTTGCTGTCAGCAGGTGGGGGTGGCAGTGGCACAGAAGAGCTCTTGTTGGAAACCCAGCTTGCGGAGTCATCAGCGTGAGAGTGCGAGTCGCCTCCGAAACCCCCACCGACGCGCTCCCTGCGTTCAGGGAATGGGGCAACAGCCGTCCTCTTCGTGGACACCCAGTCTTCGACATCATCAGCGCGTGACGCCGACGAATCCACGCCAAATCCTCCCATCCTCTCCCTCCTCTCTAAGGGCTTCTTGCCAGCACCCCAATCGTCAGCCTCATCTGCGCGCGACGGGCCGATGTCCTCGCGGTCTCATCCCCCGCGCCGCGGCTCGTCGGAACTACGGGGACCTCCTCCGGCACCGCCCCAGCGCGCGCCCCCGAAGCCGCGAGTGTTCGCGAGCTCCTCCTCGGTGCGCTCGCGGGGACCCTTGGGGAGGTCGGGAATCTCTTCGGAGGCGGGCCTGCGAGAGGAGTGCAGAACGTACTTGCCCGTGTTGAACTCGGCAAGAGGGATGGGCTGGGCCTTCTTTTTCTTGGGGACCTTGGTGGTGGCGGCGGTGGCGAGGTCGGGGAAGTCATCGGCGGGGACGACGGGCGGCGCCAGCGGGGGCAGTTCGTCCTGCTCCTCGGCGGCGAGGGCCCAAGAGCCAGGCTTGGCCCACGCGGAAGCGACGGCCATATCTGCGTGCGGCGGCGCCCTCGCGTTTGTTGGTGGCGTGCGGTGGCGCTCTCGCGTGCGTCTGCCGCGCTTGGGGGTTGAGAGGGGATTGTCTAGGGTACGAGAGGCTGGCGCGGGCGGGCCCGTGTTTTTTAGCATGGACTGGGCCCGTGGACTTCCGGTACAGAAGGCAAACCAAAAACGGACCCGGATCGGATTTAAGCTGTGTTTGGCATTGCAATCTCGTATACTCCTAAACGTCTGAAGAAACTGTTTGGATCTTATATCACATTCTAATTTATAAGATGTTTTTCCAAAAAAACTAAATAACAATATGCTTAAAAACTCTGAACTTTTTAGGAACTGTATATCCCATATTAACTTGTTGCGCTAAAAAAAGAATTAACTCAAAAAAGACAGAAAAGTAGGAAGCAATAAGATGAGAATCTATGCCTGAAATATTTTGGTTCCGAATCACTTGCTCATACGGATCCTCTAATTTCTTGTCCTCAATAGCAGCAAATCGATCAATTTCTTCCCTCTTCAGTTTTAGATCTCTCTCATGAAATCCATCGTCAGGGCTAGCAGATCTGTTCTTTTGTTTTTTCCACGTGTGTGCTGCACAGGAGTACATGAATGCCATTCAGAAACCTCTGCTGGTATTCGTTGGCTCTTTTTTTTTTACTCCTTGGCTTGTGTTGTTTGCCTTTGGAATGACCCAAAGCAGCCCACGTAAGGCTCACGAGAAGCTGCCAACCAAAAAAAGAACGCGCACTGAGCACGGGCGCGCACTGAGTTTCCCGCCAGGAAAAAATTCCATGACGTCCAAGCTAGGGCCTCTTTGATCACAGGATAGGAAACATACGAGCATAGAAAAAACATAGGAATCTATGTGCTATGTTTCTCCAATTCTATAGGGATAAAAACACAGAAAAGTGAATCAGCAGCTCTTTGACAGCACTATAAGAAAAACACAGGATTTCTGTACACGTTTGAGAAACCCTTTGCTAGCCGTTGCATTCAAATCAGACAACTAGCCGTTACATGGAGTTATTATAAGCACATGCAGCAGCATACAAACGCAGCCTTCTCATTTGCATCCTGAAGAGACCAAGTAGCTCATCTCCACATTCGCTCAGTCACAAAACACCACAAGAAAGCCTTCTTCACATACAGCTAGCTCATCTCCAAGCGCGTGTTTAATTTCAGGAAGTTGGAATTTGGGGCTACTGTAGCATTTTCGTTTTTATTTAGTAATTAGTGTTCAATTATAGACTAATTAGGCTCAAAACGTTCGTCTCGCAATTTCCTACCAAACTGTGCAATTAGTTTTTTTTCGTCTACATTTAATGCTCCATGCATGGGCCGCAAACATTCGATGTGACAGGTACTGTAGCATTTTTTTTGGGAATTTGAGGTGGAACTAAACAAGGCGCAAATCTGATTGGTCACAAAGCAGGGCAAGAGATCTGACTGGCACAGACACTTCATTTGGTAAGCCACAAGTCTCATAACTGAACTTCAATTTCTGTAAATATATATGAACTTTTATTTATGTACAGATGGACAACTTATTTCCTTGTTTGGTATCTACTATATATTAGGTGGTAAACATATGTAAAGTGAACCTGCAACATATTTGAGTATCTCTAGTTGGTTTTCCATTGTGTTAGTCATGGATACAAACTATCGACGACGATCAAAAAATGAAGATGAGTTCATGTTGTTTGTTCTCCCTACAATAGAAGATTCATCACAGCCATCATCTACTAAGAATCTCATACATACATCAAAAATGTCAGGAGCTGAGCGTGTTCATGAAATCTTAACGGGCCACGAGAGCCTAAGTAAAAGGAACTTCCGAATGGAAGTTAAGTGTTTTCCAAGCTTTGGTCAATAAGTTGCGTGAGAAGCAACTACTTGCTGATTCAAAGAGTTATCTCAGTAGAAGAGAAGGTTGCTATATTCTTATATGCACTAGCGAAAAATGCAAGTAATGAGACCTTGCAATATGAGTTTTAGCACAATGGAGAAACAATAAGTCGCCATTTTGGAGCAGTGTTTGATGCAATTACACAGCTTACTTGTGTTTACATACGCCCACCTTCCCAACACCTACACCAGATTTTGCGAAGACTAAAATTCCACCCCTTCTTTCAGGTATGAACAAATGCACAGTTTGATTTTTTTAATTTAAGAAGGTTAAACAAACTACTTAAAGACAAGATACTATATAAACAATGCAAATTTTTTTTATTCTTGTAGGATTGTGTTGGCTGTATTGATGGGACTCACATACCAATGATACGTCCACCGAATCAGCAAGAGCCATATCAGAATAGAAAGCAAACACTATCTTAGAATGTTATGCTAGCATGTGACTTAGATCTAAAATTTGTACATGTACATGCCGGCTGGGAGGGATCAGCTTCAGATGCAAGAGTTCTACACGATGCACTTAACCATGGCTTCGAAGGTAAATTTTTTCTAGTGGATGCAGGTTATGCAAACACAACACAATTCTTGCGCCATATCGTGGAACAGCGCCGAGCGGCACGGGCGCGCGGCAAAGCTGGGGCTGCGGCGAGCGGCGCGTCGGCAGCACTGCCGCTGGGGCCTTGGCCCTCGGGATGCTGTGCGGTCGCATAGGGACTTCAGATGGGGAAAAGTAACGTACTTGCAAGCAGATGGGGGAAAAGGAAAGTACCTGGATGACAGAGGAACACATAGATGCATGGATCCGTACGGCGTTGTGGCTTCGAGTGCTGGACTAGGTGGCTGTCGTCCCTTGGCTCGCGATGGGGAAGGGTTTTGTTTTGCTTGATCGAGCGGTAGTGTGGGCTTCCTTATCCTTATCTAAAAACACAAGTGCGAAACGATAATAGTAAGCAGGAAACGAGCGAGCCAGGCGCGCGAGCCGTCTGTTTTCGCGCCAGGAAACTTTCTGAGAGCTCCGACCTTATGCTTCTTTTCCCGAAAAACTAGGTCATAGGAATCCAATCCTAAAAAATTGTTCCTTTACTTCTCCTATGAAGCAAAGGGCTCTATATGAATGAATCCTTAGGAAACTCAATTCTTCAGAATTCCTTTGGCATTTCTTCAAACCGAAGGGTAGGAAACTCAATTCTTCAGAATTCCTTTGGCATTTCTTCAAACCAAAGGGTCCCTAATGTTTTTGTTTCCTATGGAACGGACTCATAGGACTCTAATCCTACGAAACATTCCCTTTGCTTTTCATATCAACCAAAGGCGAGAAAAGGAAATATTCCTTAGGAAAGCTAATCCTAAAAAAAAAAAAAAACCATTTGTCCACCCTATGAACCAAATCAGCTAGCCTTCAAATCGAACTCCTCCCCGATCCCCAAAGTCGAACCCAAGTCGAGACCCGAACCCTCGCCTTTCGATGTCGGCCGCCACCACCGGCCCTGCCCCTCCGGTGGCCACTCAGATGGCGCCCCCTCCGTCGTACCCGGCCTCCTCTACTGCCTCAGCCTCCGTGGCCGCGTTCGTCGAGGAGGAGGACGACCTCTATGGCCGCCTCAAGTCGCTCCAGCGCTACATGGAGTTCGTCGAGATCCAGGAGGAGTACGTTAAAGACGAACAGAAGAACCTCAAGCGCGAACTCCTCCGTGCGCAGGAGGAGGTCAAGCGGATCCAGTCCGTACCGCTCGTCATTGGCCAGTTTATGGAAATGGTCGACGGCAACAACGGCATCGTGGGCTCTACCACGGGCAGCAACTACTACGTGCGGATCCTCAGCACCATCAACCGCGAGATTCTCAAGCCGTCAGCATCCGTCGCGTTGCATCGTCATTCCAACGCTCTAGTCGACGTGCTGCCGCCCGAGGCCGACTCCCAGCATCTCCTTGCTGGGATCGTCGGAGAAGCCCAATGTCACCTACAACGTAAGTGTATCCTTGAATTTGCCGGATCCGCATGATGCCCTTGGTTAATTTGACTTCTTATCATGGATCTGATGATAAATCACTTGGTCGTTACATTGTTATCCCGAATCATAATGTGCTTATGAGTATATATATCGTAAGTGTATCCTTGAATTTGCCTTATCCGCATGATGCCCTTGGTTAATTTGACTTCTTATTATAGAGCTGATGATAAATCACTTGGTCGTTACATTGTTATCCCGAATCATAATGTCCTTATGAGTATATATATCAGTCAGGCTGGGCCCTAGATCTGTCTATGCTTCCATATGAAGTAGAGTTCTGCTTCTTCATTGGTCAGGCTCCACATATCTGTCGATGTTATTGATTGCAGTGGGCGTCTTCCTAGTTATGGTATACAAATAGGCAAAATCTATTTTTTAGAACCTGCAAAAGGCTGCATCTTTTCCTAATTATTACTAGCAAACGGTGTCCATTTATGCAGCTGAACACACATGTTATTGCATGCACCTGAATGACTTCTCGCATATTTATATAACGGTCACATCATCAATACTCCCTCCGTCCCTTTTTCTCACTTCCCGAGAAGTCAAACATACTCAACTTTGACCAAATATATACAAGAAAATATTAATATTTATGGAACAAATTAGTATCATTAGATAGATTGTTGAATCTATTTTTCAAAATAAACTTATTTCAAGCTACAAATGATGCTAATATTTTCTACAAACCTTGTCAAACTTAGCAAAATACCATAGCAACACTTAAAAAGGGACAGAGGGAGTATGCACTAGAATTGGACAGCGTACCATCATTGGACGTGCGAACACACGCGGTTCTGACTTGTATAAGCAAGGGTCAGGGGTATTCTCACAGATGAGACTACGAGAAGTGCAAGGGCATTGTGGGCAATGTTCAAAAAGGCGCTAGGCGATGACCCATAGCCTAGAGCCTAGGCGAGCCTAAGCGAGACTAGGCGTTTCAAGGCGTTTTTCTAGGCGTTTCCATATCCATGCATATTTACATCAAAGTATAAAAGAAAAGGAGAAACAGGAGAACAATGGGTCAAGAGTTATAGAAGAAGGCCCATAAAAACAGCCCAAGCCCAAGTCTGAACAGCAAACCTTATCCCTAACCTCACCTCCCAACCTTATCTATTCCTGCTTGCCGCACCACTCGCAAGCCGCGACTGGCCGCGCCGTGCGACGCCCCTCTGCCTCCGTGACGCCCGCCGCCCCTGTCCCAGCCTCCTCTGCGCTGCTCGCCGGCCCCAGTCCCAGCCTCCTCCGCACTGCTCGCAGGCCCCTGGCCATGCTGGCGGCCCGCCCTCCTCCCTGCCGCGCCTATCCTCCGCCTACCCCCTTACGCGAGGCGGAACCCCTCCGCCTAGCGCGTAAGCGGGCCTAGGCGAGCACCTAGCAGTGCCTTTTTGAACATTGATTGTGGGAAGTAAAAAAACACTGAACGGAAGAATCACTAAAGTTTTTAAACGACATCAAATCAGTCAACATGTAGCACCACAGAAAACAAGTTTTCGAGCATGCCCTCAAACAACAAAATGGGGATTGTTTCACTTGGTTCTGTTCCAATTGTAGATACTAGCAGGTTCTATTCCGATCTCAATAGATGAGTTATGGAAAATGGTGGAAATTTATGCAGAAACTGGTTCAATTTTATGTAAAATATCACGGTTCTGCTGCAATGGGAACCATATTGGTTTCGTCTTTTCTGTAGGTTCAGTGGGTTTTAAGGCTATGTGCCACATTAACGTTGGATCTGTGCTTCAATTGTTTTAAGAATTTCTTTGAATAGGAAACAAAATATGGTTCTTTGCAGTTTTGTTTTGTTATCTAATTTCTCGAGCCAATTCCTTACAAGCCACTAGAAAAGTTTCGAATTCCGGCTTGACCACTAAAAGAATTCATGTCTTCTATGCCATCATTTCATCTTTTTGCACCCTTCTATGCCACTGCCATCATGCTCTAGTGTAACGGTTCCTAACTAAAGAACGAAATGTCCATTTACCCCTCAAATGAATGTGGCCATGGATGTTTGGGCTCTCCGTGACATTGGCAGCGTTAAGAACCAGAGAACAGGAGAAGCAAGAACGGATATGACTAGTGATTCATTGTCAACCCTGAACGACCACATGAACAGGAGAAGCAAGTTGTATACGCCGCTGCTGTAGCAGTCCCCAATGCTGAAGAACTCGATGCTATCCTGCACGATGTGGCCATGCGGCATAGCGGCCTTGCCTGTCGGCTATGCAGCTTGTCGAATGCACAGATCGAGGCAGGGTGATCCCTGAGCTGCTCCTCGCCCTGATGCCTCCCTCACTCTCATTGAGCGGATCTCTGTCTCAAATCTCTATAGCAGATGCTTCGCAGGCAGAGCAGGTAGGATGGCAGATTGATGGGAGCAGATGGGGAATGGGGAAGATGAGAGAACGAGTGAAGGTGAAAACAGACTCTTGGCCTCCAGTCATAGCTGGGGTTAAAATGGGCATTTTAGAAAAGAACTGACATCCACGTGTGTTGTAACGGCATCTTCAACTAACAGACAAGACAACAGTGGCATAGAAGGGTGTGAAAAAATGAAATGATGACATAAATGGCATGAACTTTTTCAGTGGTCATCTAGACGGAATTCGGAACTTTTCTAGTGGCTTGTAAGGAATTGGCTCTAATTTCTTGAAGTACACCTATGCACTTGGTTTCAGTGCATTACAATTTATTGGTTTCTTATGGTCTGCAGGATATGGAGGATGCGACATCCAAAAGCAAGAAATACGGGAGGCGGTTGAGTTACCCTTGACTCATCATGAGTTGTACAAGCAGATTGGTATTGATCCTCCAAGAGGGGTGCTTCTGTATGGTCCTCCAGGTACTGGCAAGACCATGCTTGCCAAAGCAGTCGCACATCATACCACTGCTGCTTTTATCAGAGTCGTCGGTTCGGAGTTTGTACAGAAGTACTTGGGTGAGGTACAGTCCCAATATGAATTGCTTTTGGGTTGGAAATAAAAGTAGTGAATTGATGCATGTTATAATGTTAATGGGTCAGTTTATTCCCACTCATGCTTTTTGGATAATAAAATAAAATATAGTTGCTTAGTTGTTCTGGTAGCGTAGATACTGCTGTCATTGTTTTTTCGAAAAAGGTTGGGGAGAAACTGATGGGTATCTATGCATCCTCTATACTGAAGTGAAAACATCAAGTAGAAAGGTGTTTATAGATTCTCTATGTTGTCTAGTACAAGCTTGAATGTGCTCTAAGCTGTGTCAAAAGTGTTGTGTTCTGGTTTCATGTTAGCATTGGAACAGTATCTGTGATAGTCCATAGAGCTATTGAATGGGCTCTTCATCTGTGTCAAAATTGTTGCATTCTGGTTTCATGCTCATTGGAACAGTATCTGTGATAGTCCATAAAGTTATCTTCTTAACCCAATCTATATTGGGTACCACATATAATGTAACCAAGATAACTGTTACTCCCCCTCCCAAATTTTAAGTTGTTCCGGCTTTTATAGATACACAACTTTTACTATGTATCTAGTGTGTATCTAGACATAGTGTATATCTAGATGCCTAGCAAAAGAATGACTTACAATTTGGAACGGAGGGAGTAATATTTTA